>NC_079189.1:164758780-165432530 GCF_029499605.1 Hyla sarda
CATGCTTTGGGTTAAGCATGTCACAGTAGAATTGCATTGCAATTTGTAGTCACGATTCACAAGTGTAGGAGCTAAATATATACATATATATATAAATACACACACAAGATGATGGCGCAGCACTCTCCGATAATGGAAAAATCAACAATTTATTGGCTCACATCATAGCCATTACATTTTAGATTTTTTTCACTATTGGAGAGTGCTGCACCATCATATACTAAAAGGACTTTGGTCAAGTCTGGGACACTGGCACCATATTAAGAGTGTATACAATTATATATACACACTGCAACACAATGTAACTCCAAGTCAATCACACTTCTGTGAAATCATTTGCCAGAGTCCTGTAAAATGACCTCCAGCAGGCCACAAATGTGCATGTGTCCACTCAAATGGTCAGAAACAGACTCCATGAGGGTGGCATGAGGCCCGAAGTCCACAGGTGGGGGTTGTGCTTACAGCCCAACACCGTCCAGGACGTTTGGCATTTGCCAGAGAACACCAAGATTGGCAAATTCGCCACTGGCGCACTGCGCTCTTCACAGAGGTAGCATGACTGCCATTAGGTACAGAGATGAGATCCTCAGACCCCTTGTGAGACCACATTCTGGTGCGGTTGGCCCTGGGTTCCTCCTAATGCAAGACAATGTTAGACCTCATGTGGATGGAGTGTGTATGCAGTTCCTGCAAGAGAAAGGCATAGATGCTATGGACTGGCCCCCTCATTCCCCAGACCTGAATCCGATTGAGCAAATCTGGGACATCATGTCTCACTCCATCCACCAATGCCACGTTGCACCACAGACTGTCCAGGAGTTGACGGAGGACATCCCTAAGGAGACCATCCACCACCTCATCAGGAGGATGTCCAGGAATTGTAGGGAGGCTATACGGGCACGTGGAGGCCACACACCCTACTGAGCCTCATTTTTACTTGTTTTATGGACATTACATCAAAGTTGGATCAGCCTGTAGTGTGGTTTTCCACTTTGGTTTTGAGTGTGACTCCATATCCAGACCTCCATGGGTTGATAAATTTGATTTCCATTGATCATTTTTGTGTGATTTTGTTGTCAGCACATTCAACTATGTAAAGACAAAAGTATTTCATATGATTAATTCATTCATTAAGATCTAGGATGTGTTTTCATAGTGTTTCCTTTATTTATTTTGAGTAGTGTATATATAGTTCTCCTAAAACGTTTCCAATAAAACTATATCTCAATTTGTGCAGCTCCTCCTCCGGCTTCATGAAATGATGCCTGAAGATTGGACTACATTATCTCTATAACAGGTTACCTTTATTGGGGAAAAAAACATATGAAACCCCATTCCAAAGTAATCTCTGTAACAGTGCTGGTTGGCAACCACCAGTGTACCATGTGTCCTGGTTCTTACCAGTGTCAGGCGACATTCTGCCATGACATTCTGCTATGTTTCTAGTAGTTCCCCCTCCAATCATGGAAAGTCACTTACTATATACAAATGGGCATTGTCATGAAGTACAAAAATTGATATGTTGTAGTACTTAAGTACTAAAACATATCTCTAATATACTTTAATTAAAAAAAGTGATTTTAAACAAGTTTAAAATTACTTTTAAATTCGGACACTAGGGGTCGTCCTCCTAGTGGCCGAATGCATTCGGCAGTGACGTCACTACTGAATTTCGACTCATTGAAGACTGGCAATGAGTCGAAATTCAGGCACTGCGGTGCTCGCTCCTGCCTGCCAATCAAACACACGAGCACGCTGATAGCTGGGGCTGCGCGCATTGGCCTGCTCCACTGGCCTCGCGCACGGCCCCATCCGCCCGCCCCCTTTACCCTGTCCCCCCGCGAGCGCGAGCGCTACCATCACCACTAGTGGGGTCCCTGTGCCCACTAGCGGTGTCACAAGAATGCCGAGCGCGGCTCTGTTCCCCGTCCCTGTCTGCTGTCAGGGTACGGGAACAGATTTAAAAGCCTTGCGCGCAGCTCCTAGCGCTGCCTACGTTAGCCCTATGCTATTTGCGTAGTGCTACGTTAGCTGCGCGCGAGGCTTTTAAATCTATTCCCGTACCCTGAGACTCTCAGGGTACGGGAATAGATTTAAAAGCCTCGCGCGTGGCTAACGTAGTACTGCGCAGGCGCAGCACTACGCAAGGCTCCCAGGGTACGGGAATAGATTTAAAAGCCTCGCGCGTGGCTAACATAGTACTGCGCAGGCGCAGCACTATGCAAATAGCGTAGGGCTAACGTAGGCAGCGCTAGGAGCCTGGCATTAGCCCTATGCTATTTGTGTAGTACTGCGCATGCGCAGTACTACGTTAGCTGCGCGTGAGGCTTTTAAATCTGTTCCCGTACCCTGACAGCTGACAGGGACGGGGAACAGAGCCGCGCTCGGCATTCTTGTGACACCGCTAGTCGGCAAAGGGGACCCCGCTAGCGGTGATGGTAGCGCTTGCGGCGGGCACATTTGACACCGCTAGTGGGCACAGGGACCCCGCTTGCGGTGATGGTAGCGCTCGCGGGGGGCACATTTGACACCGCTAGTGGGCACAGGGACCCCGCTAGCAGTGATGGTAGCGATCGCGCTCGCGGGGGGCACATTTGACACAGCTAGTGGGCACAGGGACCCCGCTAGCGGTGATGGTAGCGCTCGCGGGAGGCATTCTTGTGACACTATGACATTAGACATTAGGGTGCCTCCAGCTGTTTCACAACTACAATTCTCAACATGGCCTGACAGCTAATAGCAATCATGGCATGTTGGGAGTTGTAGTTGGGAAACAGCTGGAGGCACCCTATTAGATAAATAAAACACTCATGCATAGACGATGTGAGGGCGGAAGCAAGCGCCCTGCAAGGCATCACTGACGTCACACCTGCTGGGAAGCGCTGCTTCCGGCCCTGCTTTATAGAGCAGATTTAGAAGCACTAAATCTGCTCTATTAAAGCGATAAAAAAAAATTGGAAGCCAGGTAGGGGGTTAGGGCTAGATTACTACTAGGTAGGGACATATTAGATTATATAGAACTTGGTGGGAGCTACCCTTTAAAGTACTTCAAATTCTTTAAATGGTGCATAAATAATGGAGGAAAGGTTCAGAGAGTCTAGAAATGTTCTCATCAGTTTATTTTCGACTAAGTTTCTCTAGTTGTCTCATTTACATTAAAGGGGTACTCCGGTGAAAACCTTTTTTCTTTTAAATCAACTGGTGGCAGAAAGTTAAACATATTTGTAAATTACTTCTATTAAAAAATCTTAATCCTTCCAGTACTTATTAGCTGCTGAATGCTACAGAGGAAATTCCTTTTTTTTTGGAACACTGATGACATCACGAGCACAGTGCTCTCGGCTGACATCTCTGTCCATTTTAGCAACCATGCATTGCATGCAGGTGGCTCAGTGGCAACAATAAATAAAGCGTTATTATTATTATTATAATAATAATGTCAACAGAGAGAACTGTGCTCGTGATGTCATCAGAGAGCATTCCAAAAAGAAAAGAATTTCCTCTGTAGTATTCAGCAGCTAATAAGTACAGGAAGGATTAAGATTTTTTAATATAAGTAATTTACAAATATGTTTAACTTTCTGCCACCAGTTGATTTAAAAGAAAAAAGGTTTTCACCGGACTACCCCTTTAAGGTTGTAAAAGTCAAAATAGAATGTATGGAATTCCTCTGCCACAGAACCTGAGGTTCTGACAAACAGCTTAATATACAGTATAACTATAATGAATGCCTTAGATTTTTTCTGTTTTCCTTTTACAATTGTAAGCTTGGTAGACTTGTCACCATGGTCATAGTGCTTGAACCGAGACGTAAATTTTAGCTGAATTCAAACTAATTCTATTTTTAACGTCAGATCTGAGGTGTAGAAACTGTTGAGCATGTGATTCCACTTGAGACTGCTTCATAAGGCAATTTTATCAAGTAGCACTTTACATTTTTCCTCTCTTTTCTTTTTTAACATTAACCCCTTAAGGACCAGACCATTTTACACCTTAAGGACCGGAGCGTTTTTTGCAATTCTGACCACTGTCACTTTAAACATTAATAACTCTGGAATGCTTTTAGTTATCATTCTGATTCCGAGATTTTTTTTTGTGACATATTCTACTTTAACTTAGTGGTAACATTTTATGGTAACTTGCATCCTTTCTTGGTGAAAAATCCCAAAATTTGATGAAAAAAATGTAAATTTTGCATTTTTCTAACTTTGAAGCTCTCTGCTTGTAAGGAAAATGGATATTAAAAAATATTTTTTTTTTTGGGTTCACATATACAATATGTCTACTTTATGTTTGCATCATAAAATTTATGAGTTTTTACTTTTGGAAGACACCATAGGGCTTCAAAGTTCAGCAGCAATTTTGAAATTTTTCACAAAATTTTCAAACTCACTATTTTTCAGGGACCAGTTCAGTTTTGAAGTGGATTTGAAGGGTCTTCATATTAGAAATACCCCATAAAAGACCCCATTATAAAAACTACACCCCCTAAAGTATTCAAAAAAACATTCAGTAAGTGTATTAACCCTTTAGGTGTTTCACAGGAATAGCAGCAAAGTGAAGGAGAAAATTCAAAATCTTCATTTTTTACACTCGCATGTTCTTGTAGACCCAATTTTAGAATTTTTGCAAGGGGTAAAAAGGAGAAAATTTTTACTTGTATTTGAAACCCAATTTCTCTCGAGTAAGCACATACCTCATATGTCTATGTTAATTGTATGGCGGGCGCAGTATAGGGCTCAGAAGGGAAGGAGCGACAAATGGTTTTTGGGGGACATGCTGCATTTAGGAAGCCCCTATGGTGCCAGGACAGCAAAAAAAACACATGGTATACCATTTTGGAAACTAGACCCCTCAGGGAACGTAACAAGGGGTAAAGTGAACCTTAATACCCTACAGGTGATTCACGACTTTTGCATATGTAAAAAAAATATATTTTTTTTTTACCTAAAATGCTTGGTTTCCCAAAAATTTTACATTTTTAAAAAGGGTAATAGCAGAAAATACCCCCCAAAATTTGAAGCCCAATTTCTCCCGATACAGAAAACACCTCACATGGGGGGTGAAAAGTGCTCTGCTGGTGCACTACAGGTCTCAGAAGAGAAGGAGTCACATTTGGCTTTTTGAAAGCAAATTTTGCTCTGGGGGCATGCCGCATTTAGGAAGCCCCTATGGTGCCAGAACAGCAAAAAAAAACACATGGCATACCATTTTGGAAACTAGACCCCTCGGGGAACATAACAAGGGGTAACGTCAACCATAATGCCCTACAGGTGTTTCATGACTTTTGCATATGTTAAAAAAAAAAAAAATTACCTAAAATGCTTGTTTTCCCAAAATGTTTACATTTTTAAAAAGGGTAATAGCAGAAAATACCCCCCAAAATTTGAAGCCCAATTTCTCCCCATTCAGAAAACACCCCATTTGGGGGTGAAAAGTGCTCTGCTGGCGCACTACAGGTCTCAGAAGAGAAGGAGTCACATTTGGCTTTTTGAAAGCGAATTTTGCTCTGGGGGCATGCCGCATTTAGGAAGCCCCTATGGTGCCAGGACAGCAAAAAAAAAAACACATGGCATACCATTTTGGAAACTAGACCCCTCGGGGAACATAACAAGGGGTAATTTGAACCTTAATACCCTACAGGTGTTTCACGACTTTTGCATATGTAAAAAAATATATATTTTTTTTACCTAAAATGCTTGTTTTCCCAAAAATTTTAAAGGGTAATAGCAGAAAATACCCCCCAAAATTTGTTAGGCAATTTCTCCCGAGTACGGCGATACCCCATATGTGGCCCTAAACTGTTGCCTTGAAATACGACAGGGCTCCAAAGTGAGAGTGCCATGCGCATTTGAGGCCTAAATTAGGGACTTGCATAGGGGTATTCTACGCCAGTGATTCCCAAACAGGGTGCCTCCAGCTGTTGTAAAACTCCCAGCATGCCTGGACAGTCAACGGCTATCTGGCAATACTGGGAGTAGTTGTTTTGCAACAGCTGGAGGCTCCGTTTTGGAAACAGTGGCGTACCAGACTTTTTTCATTTTTATTGGGGAGGGGGGTTGTATAGGGGTATGTGTATATGTAGTGTATTTTACTTTTTATTTTATTTTTTGTTAGTGTAGTGTAGTGTTTTTAGGGTACAGTCGCACGGGCGGGGGTTCACAGTAGTTTCTCGCTGGCAGTTTGAGCTACGGCAGAAAATTTGACGCAGCTCAAACTTGCAGCCGGATACTTACTGTAATCCTCCGCCCATGTGAGTGTACCCTGTACGTTCACATTGGGGGGGGGGGGGGGGGGAATCCAGCTGTTGCAAAACTACAACTCCCAGCATGTACGGTCTATCAGTGCATGCTGGGAGTTGTAGTTTTGCAACCGCTGGAGGCTCCGTTTTGGAAACAGTGGCGTACCAGACGTTTTTTAATTTTTATTGGGGAGGGGGGTTGTATAGGGGTATGTGTATATGTAGTGTTTTTTACTTTTTATTTTATTGTGTGTTAGTGTAGTGTAGTGTTTTTAGGGTACAGTCACACGGGTGTGGGGTTCACAGTAGTTTCTCGCTGGCAGTTTGAGCTGCGGCAGAAATTTTGCCGCACCTCAAACTTGCAGCCGGATACTTACTGTAATCCTCCGCCCATGTGAGTGTACCCTGTACGTTCACATTGGGGGGGGGGGGGGAACATCCAGCTGTTGCAAAACTACAACTCCCAGCATGTACAGTCTATCAGTGCATGCTGGGAGTTGTAGTTTCGCAACAGCTGGAGGCACACTGGTTGTGAAACACAGAGTTTGGTAACAAACTCAGTGTTTTGCAACCAGTGTGCCTTCAGCTGTTGCAAAAGCTACAACCCCCAGCATGTACGGACAGCGGAAGGGCATGCTGGGTGTTGTAGTTATGCAACAGCTGGAGACATACTACTTTGGCTGGGGATTGTAGTTATGCAACAGCTGGAGACACACTGGTTTGCTACTTAACTCAGTGTGCCTTCAGCTGTTGCAAAACTACAACTCTCAGCAGTCACCGACAGCCAACGGGCATGCTGGGAGTTGTAGTTATGCAACCACCAGATGCACCACTACAATTCCCAGCATGCACTTTAGCTGATTGTGCAAGCTGGGAGTTGTAGTTATACAACAGCTGAAGGTACACTTTTCCATAAAAAGAATGTGCCTCCAGCTGTTGCATAACTACATAAGGGCATGCTGGGAGTTGTGGTGGTCTGCCTCCTGCTGTTGCATAACTACAGCTCCCAGCATGCCCTTTTTGCATGCTGGGAGCTGTTGCTAAGCAACAGCAGGAGGCTGTCACTCACCTCCAACGATCCTTGCTGCACCAGGTCAGTCCCTCGTCGTCTCCGCCGCCGCCGCTGCTCCTGGGGCCCCGATCCCAACAGGGGCACCGTGGATCGGGGTCCCCAGCACCCGGGGTGCACGTCCCGCACCCGCTCACGTCCTCCGGAAGAGGGGAGGAGCGGGTTGCGGGAGTGACACCCGCAGCAGGCGCCCTGCTTGGTCGGCCGGTAATCCGGCCGACGAATCAGGGCGATCGTGAGGTGGCACCAGTGCCACCTCACCCCTGCTGGCTCTGGCTGTTCGGGGCCGTCTCTGACGGCCCAGATCAGCCAATAATTCTGGGTCACCGGGTCACTGGAGACCCGATTGACCCGGAATCCGCCGCAGATCGCTGGACTGAATTGTTCAGCGATCTGCGGCCATCGCCGACATGGGGGGTCATAATGACCCCCCTGGGCGATATGCCCCGATGCCTGCTGAACGATTTCAGCAGGCATCGGGCATCGGCTCCGCTCCAGATGGTTGCGCGGGGCCGGTAAAACACATGACGTTCTCAAACGTCATGTGTCCTTAAGGACTCGGAAATGGAGACGTATTAGAACGTCATGTGTCCTTAAGGGGTTAAAGGCTTCTAAAGAAGACTTTTTTTCAGCTGTAGTACGTTTTGGGAGATTTAAGCAAATACTAATTAAAGCGTATATGTCATTTCAAGTGACATTTCAGGATAAGCTGCCCTGTGTGTACAAGAGGAGCAACATTATAACTGACCATTATATAACTTGTATATCATATTTTTCAACAGATATCTGCCCTGCAGGCTTCATCACTAATTCTCAGATCTCACAGAGCTGGTGGGCGGAGCTCCCTCCTTCCCCCTTCATGGAAACATAGATTGTGTCGGCAGATAAGAACCATTTGGCCCATCTATTCTGCCCAATAATCTGAATCCTATCAATAGTCCCTGGCCCTATCTTATATAAAGAATAGCATTATGCTTATCCCATGCATGCTTGAACTCCTTCATTGTATTTGCAGCTACCACTTTTTTATTTTACCATGTATGGGGCAGTATGAGGGCTAATTTTTTGTGTCATAATCTGAAGTTTTTAGTGGTACCATTTTTGTATTGATGGGACTTTTTGATCACTTTTTATTCATTTTTTCATGATGTAAAAAGTGACCAAAAATATGCTGTTTTGGACTTTGCGTGTACGCCAATTTTTTTTGCGTGTACGCCATTGACCGTGCGGTTTAATTAATGAAATATTTTTATAGTTCGGACATTTACGCATGCAGAGATACCACATATGTTTTATTTATTTTTATTTACATGTTTGTTTTTTTATGGGAAAAGGGGGTGGGTGATTTGGACTTTTATTACAGAAAGGGTTAAATGACATTTATAAACTTTTTTTATTTACACTGCAATGTTATAGCTCCTATAGATGGCTTTAACACTGCACACATTGATCTTTCACACTGTTCACTGCAAAGCCATAGCTTTGCACTAATCAGTGTTATCGGCGGTCAATTGCTCAAACCTGCATCTCAGGCTTGGAGCAATCAATCGCCTCTGCTCCGTCCTAGCTGATTGGGACACCGCATTTTCACTGCGGTGGTCCCAATCAGCCCCACTGAGCCGGGTAGCTTTTACTTTAATTTTAGACACCTAGTTCAACTTTGAACGCTGCTTCTAAAGGGTTAATGGCACGCGGCACTGTGATCGCTGTCGCGCGCTATTAGCGGGAGCCGGCCAAGGACGTAAATATCTTCAGGGGTTAAATATCTTCTCCTCCTTTACCATGTCCATTCCCTTTATGTATTTAAAGTCTCTATCATATCCCCTCTGTCTCTTCTTTCTTCCAAGCAATACATGTTAAGATGCTTTAACCTTTCCTGGTAAGTTTTATCCTGCAATCCATGTACTAGTTTAGTAGTTCTTCTCTGAACTCTCTAGCGTATCGATATCCTTCTGGAGATACGGTCTCCAGTACTGCGCACACAATACTCCAAGTGAGGTCTCACCAGCACAGTGGCATGACCACTTCTCTCTTTCTTCTGCTTATACCTCTCCCTATACACCGAAGCATTCTGCTAGCATTTTCTGCTGCTCTATTATATTGTCTGCCTACCTTTAAGTCTTCTGAAATAATTACTCCTAAATTCCTTTACTCAGATACAAAGGTCAGGACTGTATCACATATTCTTTATTCTGCCCTTGGGTTTTTATGCCCCAGGTGCATTATCTTGCACTTATCTACATTAAATTTCAGTTGCCAGAATTCTTACCATTCTTTGCCTAAATCCTTTTCCATTTGGCGTATCCCTCCAGGTACATCAACCCTGTTACATATCTTTGTGTCATCAGCAAAAAGACCAATACCTTACCATTGAGACCTTTTGCAATATCACTAATGAAGATATTAAACAAAATTGGTCCCATTACAGATCCCTGAGGTACCCCACTGGTAACAAGACCTTGGTCCGAATATTCTTCATTTACTACCCTCTGTTGTCTGTCTCTGACTACCCTCTGTTTTCTACCCTCTGTTGTCTGTCTGTCTCTGTCGTCTGTCACTCAGCCACTGCCTTATCCACTCAACAATATGGGAGTCCAAGCTCAATGACTGTAGTTTACTGATAAGTCTTCTATGTGGGACAGTGTCAAAAGCCTTACTAAAATCTAGATATGCGATGTCTACTGCCCCTCCACTATCTATTATTTTAGTTTTCCAATCAAAAAAATCAATAAGATTTGTTTATATGATCTCCCTGAAGTAAACCCATGTTGTTTTTCATTTTGCAACCCATGGGATTTTAGATGTTCCACAATCCTATCCTTTAGTAGGGTTTCCATAAATTTCCCCACTATTGATGTCAGACTAACTGGCCTCAATTTGCTTGATTCCTTCCTACTACCTTTCTTGCGAATGGGCATGACATTTGCTAATTTCTAAACTTCCGGGACGACTCATGTTACCAGTGATTGGTTAAATAAATCTGTTAATAGTCAATCTTGAAGAAAAGAATTGGGGACGGCACTAGTAATACAGTACTTCAGTCTGTTGTAAATGTGCTCAATGCACTCCACTTGCAGGTGGATATGCAACCTCCACTCTGGAGGTGTAAGTAAGAGGGAAACCTTTGTGTCGGGAGGTGCTCCATGTGTATTAAAAAGTAGCGGAGAGTATAATAATCATGAAAAGAGAACGAATACGGGGCACTCACACTGTGACACTTGAATGAAGGCTGTCGGTTGAAGGTGATCTCAGCATCGAGTATCCATGGCAGGGAGGCGGCAGGTGTAACGAGGGGAGCCTCAGACGCCGGCCACGGACCGTATCACGCCCATTGGCGCTTCGTCAGGCCGTGTATAAAGACTGGGTTGAGCCAGTTAAAATGTTGGTTGTAAAAATACACTTTTCCTATTGGAACAAAACACTTTGATTCACTACTTTTTGAGAGTTTCAGCAAGATCATTTTTGCTATCTATCTATCTTTCTATTCATCATTCTTTTTCTTTAGACTACTTTAAAAAGTTTTATTTTTGCTTTTTAAAATGTAAGTAATAATAATGCCATTCATTTAAAGCACATTTACACGGTTGGATCCTCTGCAAGTTTATATTGTTGTTATATACCCGTCACGGCTTACAAGATGATCTGGCTGTGTGAATGTGCAATAATGCAGTTTTTTTGGATTTGTTTTTGCAGTTTTTTCTGTCCTTTTATGAGTTCAGTTGTGGCCTAGAACAATACTATTTTGGTAGTAAAGACTGCAATTAAATATTCGCTTAGCATTCTGCACTGCTTGAAAAATGCTAATGTCAAATATGTTATTTCATTTAGGCTGATCTATGTTGAAAATTTTAATAATGAGTTCACCAAATCACCTGTTAGGCCACATTTCCTTGACCTCTACACTGCCTGAAAATACTGTTTCCATTTTGACAAAATCTAAATTAAACATGTGACGAGTTGTGAAAACTTGATTAGGGTTAAATTAATTGGGAAACAGAAGGCAATTATAATATATGTATAAAATGTATGTGTGAATGACTATGCACACTTTGGAACAATTAGTTTTAGCAAACTAAATATTAATAACTCTTCTTAAATAAGAAATGAGTTGCCTTTGGAATCACAGCTATAGAACACAATATCTATAAGTTATAGAACTTGTCACAGATTATTAACTTTGAAAATGTAAACCTACCCTTTATGGGGTTCAAAACAGGTTAGCAAGAAATGAATTTCAAGTCATATTGGATCAAATATAAATCAGGTCAAGTTTAATCTGCATTTTAATAATGCAATAAAGCAGAATGATACTGGATTCAGCAAAAATGTAATTATCCCATTTAGGCAATGCCTTTATTAGAGCTTTGCTATACATGGCATTCATATACTTCCCTGTAATGCCATGTTCATGTAGCGGAATTTCCGGGCAGAATCCGCTGGAAAATTCTGCTTGGAAATTCTTCTGGGGCAGGGTCCATTGATTGCAGTGGGATTCAATTGAGATACATGAAAGCTGTATCTCCTGCTCTCCCATAGAGATGCATTGAAGGGACATGTCGGACACAGCTTCAGGCCATGGTCAACATACTGCATTCATGCAGAGAGCCATGGAACCGGAAGGGAAACAGCGGTGGAGCCCTGCGATCAGTCCCCTGTGATCTGACACTGGATAACCCTTAAGATACTTGTGGGATAAATGCTCATTTGGCAGCGGTCACTTTTCCATTCTATAAAAGATAAGTATGCAGCTGCAATGTTTACAAATAAGATAAATTATAAACAATAAAATATACAATGTCTTCTTAATATAAAAATCATCTACAGTCATTTTATGTCAAGTAACATTCTGGTCATTTTGAGGTAACAAAAATAAACTGTGAAACATATTTCCTTTATAAAAGTAAAGGTTTATTAGATATATGAAGTTTTCACACAAAGCAGGATTTTTGAAACATTGCAAAAAATCATGTGTTCCACTATTTCCTAGTAAAAGACAAAAGTCTTATCAATGATTAATAATTGTTCTGTTTCAGACAGTTGCTATACAAATACAAATACCAACTAAAATCTATATAGGAAATATGTTTTGAGTTTCTATTTTTATGCTTATAAATAAAGTAGCAACTCTTAACCGCCTTTCTGGTCACTAGATAATATAAAAAGCTATACTACAGATTCTTTCATTTTGATTGAATTGAAGTATTCCAAGTAATGGAACAGCAGTTCTGGATGCTTTTCAAAATGAATATAAAAATATGCACTAAAATATGCTACTGCTGTATTATCCACTTGCTTTTAGAAAGACTAGCCACATTTCTTTACCTCCTTTTTTGTTTATCTGATTAGCTAATAATAAGAACATGCATAAGATGTATGAAAACAGGTGGTAGAGCTACATTTACATATTTGTTTGCTTGTAAGATCCAATCTGAGCTATTGATGCGAATGATATCATGAGATGAACCAAATGGTAGTGTCTACAGCAGACCCTAATCCTACAAGGTCCGCAAAACATTGACACAGGGTTTTATGGCTCTAGTGTGATAAAAATCTTCTGTGAACACTATTGTTTGGATGAACTCATGATATCATTGGTTACAATACCTCATATTGACAACACTGAATTACACTTTGTTTGTCACTAGGGCAACTTACTAAGGAGTGGCAAAAAGCATACAAAAGGGCAACATACTAAGGGTGAAAGAAAATTTCAGTGGCATGTTGTCAGAACTTATAGGGTTAATAGAGTTTAACAGCTTCTTTGTTTGTTTTTGTTACCGTGTTATGCTTAGCTGTCTGGCTGGCCAGCTGACCTTTTGATGAGAGCACCTGTGGGGTTGCCTATTTAACCTGGCAGTTTGCTCTCATTCAATGCATGTGAAAAAATTCCAATTCCGGTAACTAGCGATTTACCCAGTTTTTTTTTGTTTTGTTTTTGTTTACCCGGCATCTGCAAATTTTGGCTTATCTTCTCGACTTCTCTCTGGTATTAACAATTTTGGACTTTGACAACTCCTGGTTTTTGACGCGGATAGTGGATATTAACTTATTGTGTGAGTGTGTTAGTTTTGCTTCTGTTAGTCTGTCTTCCCCCTACTGTACCTTGACCTATGTCTGTATTATTGTATTTTATTATTTTGACAAATATGCCCCTCACTTGTCTAGGAAGGGACTGTCACCGTGGTTACGGACCCGTCACCTAGGGTGGGTACGTAAGTAGGCAGGGATAGGGGAGTGGGCGAGAATATTGTGCACTCTTTCCCTGCCATATGTGACACATGTATTTCCAGGAATGACAGATAGCTATAACTGCAAAACTTAAAAGTATATGTCTAAAAAATATATATCCTGATCCCAACAAAGCCCCTTTAACCCCTTAAGGACTCAGCCCATTTTGGCCTTAAGGACTCAGACAATTTAATTTTTACGTTTTCATTTTTTCCTCCTCGCCTTCTAAAAATCATAACTCTTTTATATTTTCATCCACAGACTAGTATGAGGGCTTGTTTTTTGCGCGACCAGTTGTCCTTTGTAATGACATCACTCATTATATCATAAAATGTATGGCACAACCAAAAAACACTATTTTTGTGGGGAAATTAAAACGAAAAACGCAATTTTGCTAATTTTGGAAGGTTTTGTTTTCACGCCGTACAATTTCTGGTAAAAATGACGTGTGTTCTTTATTCTGAGGGTCAATACAATTAAAATGATACCCATTATTATATACTTTTATATTATTGTTACGCTTAAAAAAAATCACAAACTTTTTAACCAAATTAGTACGTTTATAATCCCTTTATTTTGATGACCTATAACTTTTTTATTTTTCCGTATAAGCGGTGGTATGGGGGCTCATTTTTTGCGCCATGATCTGTACTTTTTTTTTGATACCACATTTGCATATAAAAAACTTTTAATACATTTTTTATAATTTTTTTTTAATAAAATGTATTAAAAAAGTAGGAATTTTGGACTTTTTAAATTTTTTTTCGTTCACGCCGTTCACCGTACGGGATCATTAACATTTTATTTTAATAGTTCGGACATTTACGCACGCGGCGATACCAAATATGTCTATAAAAAATGTTTTTTTACGCTTTTTGGGGGTAAAATAGGAAAAAACAGACGTTTTACTTTTTTATTGGGGGAGGGGATTTTTCACTTTTTTTTTACTTTTACTTTTACATTTTTTTACATTTTTTTACATTTTTTTTTACACTTGAATAGTTCCCATAGGGGACTATTCATAGCAATACCATGATTGCTAATACTGATCTGTTCTATGTATAGGACATAGAACAGATCAGTATTATCGGTCATCTCCTGCTCTGGTCTGCTCGATCACAGACCAGAGCAGGAGACGCCGGGAGCCGCACGGAGGAAGGTGAGGGGACCTCCGTGCGGCGTTATGAATGATCGGATCCCCGCAGCAGCGCTGCGGGCGATCCGATCGTTCATTTTAATCGCGAACTGCCGCAGATGCCGGGATCTGTATTGATCCCGGCACCTGAGGGGTTAATGGCGGACGCCCGCGAGATCGCGGGCGTCGGCCATTGCCGGCGGGTCCCTGGCTGCGATCAGCAGCCGGGATCAGCCGCGCATGACACGGGCATCGCTCCGATGCCCGCGGTTATGCTTAGGACGTAAATGTACGTCCTGGTGCGTTAAGTACCACCTCACCAGGACGTACATTTACGTCCTGCGTCCTTAAGGGGTTAAACAATGTGTTACTATTTTAAAAAACACAATACCTTCAACACTGAGCATACAATATAAAAACCTTGGGGAAGCTATCATAGGACTGTAAAACATGTAGGGGAATCCTTCGATTCATATCTACTAATTGGCATCCTAAAAAATATTAACATAGACTGTGCAAGCTGATGTTCCTCCTATTCTGGAGGCTTAATATATTATTACTGTCCCAAACATAATACAAATATAAATGTTTATGTAAAATAGGTTAGCATGGGGTCACAAAAATGTGCAGAACAAACCTGCCATGCGAGATACAGGTATATCATACAGTGTAACCAAATACACAAAAGTATGATCTTCTCCATGCTTTTTACCCAGCACATAAACCCCAAATTCTTTATTCCTATGGAAAAATAAAGATAAAAATCCATGAATATAAACATTAAATTCCAGTAAAACTGGCTTTGCTGAAATATAAATCTTAGCACTGCATGCAAACTATGTTCATATGAAGTTATTTCATTTTCATTTCAAATGCCTATCAAAATACTTTGATCACTACTTTCAGGTTTAGGAGTAAGGTTTTCATTTGTAATTATTAATAATTCAAACAGAAGTTTAAAAGGATTTTTAATTTCAAGAAGAAGCAAAAATAAACAAAACGACAGTGTTAAATCAGAATTTGTGATTCAAAGTTAACTGACTAAACTATAAAACTATAAGTTTTTAGAAGTCATATTGCCATCTACTGACACAAGATAAAATATGCCACTATATGGTGTAAAACTAAGTATACAACCAGTAATCTTTAGATATTTCCTACAAACTGTCACTTGTGTTCACTTTTAAGTACTTAAACTCTAAATATGATTATAACTTAATCATAAGAGGATAAGTTAAATTATAACATGACTTCACTTTCTAAAATAAATTTATCACCTCCTTCCAAGAGTATATATATATATATAAATATATATATATATATATATATATATATATATATATATATATATATATATATTTTTATGACAACTTAGATGAGGGCTCTTTTTAAGGAGATAAGTTGTATTTTTTATGGCACCGTTAATGTAATATATATATATATATATATATATATATATATATATATATATACATATATATATATGTGTGTGTGTGTGTGTGTGTGAAAAATTGGGAATGATATGCAAAAGGATTACCGTATTTATCGGCGTATAACACGCACTTTTTAGGCTAAAATGTTTAGCCTAAAGTCTATGTGCGTGTTATACGCCGATACACCCCCAGGAAAGGCAGGGGGAGAGAGGCCATCGCTGCCCGCTTCTCTCCCCCTGCCTTTCCTGGGGTCTAGAGCCCTGCTGCCGGCCCTTCTCTCCCCCTGGCTATCGGCGCCGCTGCCCGTTCTGTCCCCCTGACTATCAGTGCCAGCGCCCCATTGCCGGCGCCGATAGCCAGGGGGAGAGAAGCGGCGCCGACAGCCAGGGGGAGAGAATCGGCGCCGACAGCCAGGGGGAGAGAAGGGGCAGCGGCACCCATTGCCGGCGCCTCTGCCCCGTTGCCTCCCCCCATCCCCGGTTGCATAATTACCTGTTGCCGGGGTCGGGTCCGCGCTGCTTCAGGCCTCCGGTGTGCGTCCCCTGCGTCGTTGCTATGCGCTGCACGGCGCGACGCATGACGTCAGTGCGCCGTGCAGAGCAACGACGCAGGGGACGCACATCGGAGGCCTGAAGCAACGTGGACTTGACCCCGGCAGCAGGTAATTATGCAACCGGGGATGGGGGAGGCAACAGGGCAGCGGCTCCGGCAATGGGTGCCGCTGCCCCTTCTCTCCCCCTGGCTGTCGGCGCCGCTTCTCTCCCCCTGTCTATCGGCGCCAGCAATGGGGCGCCGGCGCCGATAGTCAGGGGGACAGAACGGTCAGCGGCGCCGATAGCCAGGGGGAGAGGAGGGCAGGCAGCAGGGCTCTAGACCCCAGGAAAGGCAGGGGGAGAGAAGCGGGCAGCGAAGGCCTCTCTCCCCCTGCCTTTCCTGGGGGTGTATCGGGGTATACACGCGCACACACGCACCATCATTTTACAATGGATATTTGGGTAAAAAACTTTTTTTACCCAAATATCCTTGGTAAAATGAGGGTGCGTGTTATAGGCCGGTGCGTGGTATACCCCGATAAATACGGTATGTATTTATTTATTTTTAATTTATTTTTTTGATGGGGAACTATTTGATTGCTTCCTGAGTTTAGTTTTTACAATGTTAAGGCTGGGTTCACACAGTGTAAAATTCAGTGCAGATTTGCCGCAAAAAATGTGTCTGTAAAAATGTTTGCGTCAAAAGTTTTACGTTATGTGAACCCAGATTAACTGCATAGTAGAAAATACTTCACTGTCTGTCTACGGCAAATCAGTGACATTATAGTAAAATTATATTTGTTATATAGTTTACTACTTTTACAATATATTTTTTCTTTTTTGCTGTAGTGCATGTATTACATATAATTTACATTACTACATTTGAATGCACTATACTGTTTGTACAAATTACACTGTGTTTCCTCCACATTGTTCGTTCTGGTAAAAAAAAATTGTGATAACACCAAAAAATTGTCTTTTTTCTTTTTTTTTTAAATATACATTTTTGGGAATTTCTTCTTCTAAAAAAACGTTTCATAATGACTTGTATGAGATGGCCATCAATCCTTCTACCCTCTCTAAACATATGAACATGGCTTTGAAATAATAGTGGAAGTCATAAATTTGATCACAGAGCCTGCCTTGAAAATAGCATAATTTGCTGCACATATGGTGGGGTAAGATGTACTTTCTATTTGTCTAAATTTTATTGTGTTCTGATATGTCACACTACTTTTTGATGTTGCCTCCACATTGAGGATTTGGTTGATGTCATCACCTGCATATTTATGCTCTCACATATCATCTGTTCTATATGCAATTATGTTTTAAACCTAATGGTTCAATTGCCACAGTCTCAATACTATACTGCTATACTGTTTATTCTGCTATATTCAAAGATACTGTTATATTGAAAGTTCTAGCACTCCAGCATCCGCTATCTTGTTACTTTTTACATGATACATGATTTCATGTTTTGGGGTCCTACATTACCTCTTTACAAGCCTCGGGGCTATCATTTACCCTTGTCTTGCTAACTATGTAGGCATCCACTACCCCAGGAACAAATTTTATCTGCTTCTTTGTGCCTCTGTAGCATCCTAATATACCCATTGGGAAGCAATGTATTTGCTTACATACTTCTTCTGATATACCACCATTACCTTTGCAGTGTCCGGTAACAATCGTGAAAAACTTTCTATCATGCATTGGTTAATCTGAAATTGGGGTCGACATTACGACCTAACACTTGGTCACGGCTGCACTCAGGTTACAATGCCTGGCTTTGTGTCCTGAATCATCTTTATTGGGACCTTTTGCTTGTATGCTATTATTTATATATCTCTGTCTCTATTTCTTTAGAAATACACACCTCATGGTATCTCTATAATTTAAGCTCCATTCACTACGTGGAGGTGTGATCAGCAACAATCTTTTGGGTTTGCTTGAAATTTGGCATCTGATCCCTACCTAACCAAGCACAAGAATTTGCATTTTACTGTATATTTAAAATTATTAACTTTGTGACTTACATGTATGGTCGTTTTGTACTAATTATGTTGTATATTAACTACACTCACTAACCATCTAGGACCCCTTAGTCATTATTTGATTTTGACAGCTCTTGACAACCAAGACATCTGACATACATATCTTTGCTGTCTGACATACCTTTACTGTTTCTGACTATTACACACTAACTGAACTTTGTGACAGTTATTTTTTGTATATCTTCTTTATGTATCAAGGCCCCAATTGTTGTGGTTATTTGTCTTATCGCTTTTTTGTATTTTGTTGTTGTCACCAATATTTGTCTAATATGTGTTTATGCATTTATTGTACTATACTCTCCTCTACCCCTGATGAACCCCAATTTACCAGTGGGGTAAAACGCATTGGAACAAGGAGCAAGAGCAGTTATTGTACATTTGTCTTCATAATTATACCTATATGGTTTCCATATCCCTCCCTATCCACACTTAGTGTTAGGTATAGATTTATTTAGGCTAGGTAGGCTAGCGATTGTTAGGTATTCACCTGTTACCCTTTCTCCCATGCTCAATTTCCTGTCGGCCACTCACTTTCAATATTTATTGTCTTGTCATTATTACAAAGCATTTTTTGCACAGTAAAAGTTATAATTTACTTTATTCTTTTGGTCTCTGTGTGGATGAACCCTGTATCAATACTATCTTATGTATCTTAGCCTCAGGGGAGGACTCCCTTGGTCACTTCATGTTATTACATGTCTTCTAGGGCCTGCTCATTTTTTGTCACAGTGAGGGAGTGACATACTTTAAAATTCCTTCTTTGATAACATATGGTGCAATGAATACCATTAGTTAAAGTATTAGAAGTAAAAAACCAGTACTAGTTTTTTTAGTACTATCTAGAAATAGAAGGTGACAAGTTCCCTTTAAAGAGTTAGTTTCACTGATTCCAACTATATTACTGAAACATACTTTTTTGTCTACTCTGTCTCTATCGTCTCATTGTCATTTTTTAAATATAATTTTTAGTATATTATTATGGAGCAGCCATCTTGCTTGAACTGTTTTTAACATAATTGAAGATATACTTTACAGCAAGCCAATGGGAATAGACAACAATAGACAGGAGCCTTCCCAGTTACATGAATGGGAAATTATATTGGATGTGCTATGTGACCTTTTGTAAAGGTCATTCCACAGGAAGGGGCAGGCTGAGCTGTTAGCTCCATCCATTGCTTTATCTTTGTTACTGGTGTCATCTTTCTCTGCAATGCTGCACAGATCACTTTTCAGCAGCCTTCTCCTTATCACATACAGAACGTGAAGTCTCAGCTTAGTTTTACACCTAGTGGCCAGGCTGAAAACTGCAAGATTTCAGGATGACATTATAATATAGATAGTAAAATGTAAAACTAGAAAAAAAAAAAACATCACCAACAGTCCTTCAATAAAAATAAGTTTAGCATAGAAATGTAACTTAAACAATAGGTCATTTTCTGATGACACATTCCCTATAAGATGACCTTTGAATGTACCGGCTATTTATCCAGACATCTTTCTCTGCACTTCAACAGAACATATTTCCATTCATTTTGAAGCCATTAATGATCATTAATTATCATATGCAGTTATGAATGTAGGGTTAAATTAAAAATTCCTTTTATTGAAATCATAAAAGCAATGTTTATAATTTCACTTTGAACTGTAGTAAAGATAAAATTGTTAAAGATATGTCTGATGAGCTTGATCTATATTGTGTGTCTTTGATCTCCCCTTACTTTGAAGATCATATTTAATAAAATGATGTACTCAGGTGATCATTTTATCATGAAATATCCTCCTTTTCACATGTCAGGGAGAATACACTGCTAAGACAGGGCAATTATGTCAAGAAGAATACATGACAATGGGAAGTTTCTTCAATCACATAAAACATGGGCCCGGCATGAATGGTTAACAAAATGTAGTCTTTAAATGGCCACTTTCACCAAAACTATATTTTTAAAACAATAGAGTCATAGAAAAAAAGTATATCTCTAATACTATTTCATATTTTTTTTCCACAGCCTGCCCTGGAGGATTGTTTACTCTGCACTCCATCTTCTCCCATGGGCCTGGTAGGTCAGAGCTGCCATCAATGTTACAATTCAAACCTCTCAAAGAATGAAAACGCTGCACTCACCAGGATTTCCAACCATAGTGTCTTCTATATATCTGACTTTATTAGTCTGTAGTACAGTCTAGAATGCAATGTTCTGCATATACCACCAAATGTATAGGAATGTACATACAAACACACTGCTATACACATGGGGGGGGGGGGGGTATGTGCAGACCTCAGAGTGTTACACCCTAGGGACTTCTATAGACTCTAGGTCTAGGACACAATGCTCTGCAGTCTGCACATACCCCCCCCCCCCATGTGTATAGCAGTTTGAGTGTATATTCCTATACAGGTGAGGGTATGTGCAGAGCATTGCATCAGCCAGTGATCCAGGGCCTCTGAGTCTGCAGCCACCGCTATTCACATCTGTACACACACTAGAGTGCAATGCTCTGCACATACCCCCAATGTATAGCAGTGTGTGTACTACTACACACACTACTATACATTGGGAATATGTGCAGAACATTGCACCCTAGTATCTGTACATTTCTGTGAGCGAGTTGGATTGTACAAGAAAAATCATTGGGAGCAGGATTGAAAAACCAGTTCCGCACAGGGCTCTACTACAGAGTGTATGAGGAGAACAGAAGGCAAACTCCAGTAATCCTTCTTCCTCTCTGTGTAATATGTGCAGCATAAAACCAGAGAGGAAAGGGTTACAGAGCAGAGTGCAGTGATTGGCTGACAGCTCAGTGACACAGTGAGGAAGGAAGTTTAGTCATGTACAGTGCGGACAAAAGAGGGACATGCCCCCTTCCTAAGAGAAGATGAAAATTCAGTGTGATCTGATATAAGCTGATTTTAAAAGAAATACAGAAGCTAGACACATAAAAGCAGGATGATGTACTGAGTAACATATAACTTTTTTTTCTGGGATATGACAGGTACACTTTCACCCCTTAACGACAATGGATGTAAATAAACGTCATGGTGCCGTGGTACTTAACGCACCATGACATACATTTACGCTCCACCATGACCACGAGCACCAGACAGGTGTTCGCCTCATGCGCGTTAGGTCCTGGCTGCTACCAGCAGCCAGGGACCCACCCATAATGGCGGACATCCGCGATCACGGCATCTGCAGCAGTGCGGTACTTTAAATGGATGATTGGATTGCCCGCAGCGCTGCCGCAGGAATCCGATCATCCATAATGGCATACAGAGATCCCCTCACCTGCCTTCATTCATCTCCAGGGGTCTTCTGCTCTGGTCTGAGATCGAGCAGACCGGAGCAGAAGATCGCAGATAACACTGATAAGTGCTATGCCCTATGCATAGCACTGAACAGTATTAGCAATCAAATTATTGCTATAAATAATCCCCTATGGGGACTATTAAAGTGTAAAAAAACTAATAAAAAATGTAAAAAATACAAAATTTTAACATTTGAAAAATCCCCCTCGCCATTTTACCCACCAAAAAGTGTAAAAAAAACAATTATTAAACATATTTGGTATTGCAGCGTGCATAAAAGTCTGAACTATCAAAATATATTGTTAATTATCCTGTACAGTAAACAGCGTAAACGTAATTTTTTTTTAAAAAGTCAAAGACTTCTGCATTTTTTCACATTTTATTCCCAAAAAAATGTATAAAAAATTTATAAAAAGTAAAACCTAAGCAAAAGGGGTAGCAATAAAAACTACAGAACGCGGCACAAAAAATGAGCCCTCATACCATCCTGTATATGGAAAAATTAGAAGGTCATAGGTGGTCAAAATAGGGCATTTTAAAACATACTAATTTTGTTAAGATATATTGAGATTTTTTGAAGTAGTACAATTATAGAAAAGCATATATCATGGGTGTCATTTTAATTGCATTAACCTACAGAATAAAGAAAACATGTCATTTTTACCATAACGTGTACAACGGGAAAGCAAAACCTTCCAAAATTTGCTAAATTGCTGCCTTCTTTTAAATTTTCCCACATAAATAACATTTTTTTGGTAGTGTCGTACATTTTATGATAAAAAAGTGATGTCATTACAAAGTAAAATTGGTGACACAAAAAACAAGCCCTCATATGGTTCTGTGGATGGAAATATAAAAGAGTTATGGTTTTTTAGAAGGGGAGAAGGAAAAAACAAAAATGCAAAAATGTAATTGGCCTGGTCCTTAAAGGGGTACTCCGGCGCTAAGACATCTGATCGCGGGAGTCCCGCCTCTGGGGACCCCCGTGATCTTCCACGCCGCACCCCATTAGAATCAGCCCCCAGAGTGTGCTTGCTCCAGGTCTGATTGCTAGCGATCACAGGGACGGAGCATAGTGATGTCACGGCTCCGCCCCCGTGTGACTTCACGCTCCGACCCCTCGATGCAAGCCTATGGAGGGGGCGTGGCAGCTGTCAAGCCCCCTCCATTGGCTTGCATTGAGGGGGAGGAGCGTGACATTACACGGGGGCGGAGCCTTGACGACACTATGCTCCGTCCCTGTGATTGCTAGTAATCAGACCCGGAGCGAGCACGCTCCGGGGGCTGATTCTAACGGGGTGCGGCGTGGAAGATCACGGGGGTCCCCAGTGGTGGGGCCCCCGTGATCAGGCATCTTATCCCCTATCCTTTGGAAAGGGGATAAGATGTCTTAGCACCGGAGTACCCCTTTAAGGCCAAAATGGGCTGGTTAAGTTATATTAAAATGATCTACCTGGATCTCAGGCACTGAGCAGTCATTCAGTGATGAGACAGTAAGGAGGCAGGTAGGGACCCTCCGGCTGTCCTGTAAGCTGTTCGGGATGCTGCCATTTCGCCGCAGTGATCCCGAACAGCTCCCTGAGCTAACCGGAAACGTTTTAGTTTCCCTTTAGACGCGGCAATCAACTTTGAAAGACGCGTCTAAAGGGTTAAAAGTGCCACGCGCTATTAGCCACGGGTCCCGGCCGTTGTTAGAGGCGGGGGCCCGACCCACTAAGATGCGGGGCCACACCGTGGCCCTGCATTATAGAATGGGAGCGGACTCATGACGTACCGGTACGTCATGGGTCCTTAACAGGTTAAGGGGTTAACCTGTTAAGGACCCATGACGTAACATTACGTCATGAGTCCGCTCCTGAACTATAACGTGGGGCCACGGTGTGGCCCCGCATCATAGTGGGTCGGGCCCGGGATCCGTGGCTAATAGCGTGCGGCACTTATCGCAGTGCCTCGCGCTATTAACCCTTTAGATGCGGCATTCAAAGTGAAAGTAAAACCATGCCGGTTAGCTCAGGGAGCTGTTCGGGATCGCCGCGGCGTAATCGCGGCATTCCGAACAGCTGCAGGACACGAGGAGGGTCTCCTACCTTGCCTCCTGGTGTCCGATCGCCGAATGACTGCTCAGTGCCTGAGATCCAGGCATGAGCAGTCAAGCGGCAGGATCATTGATCAATGCATTCCTATGAGAAAGCATTGAACAATGTAAAAGATCAGTTTGTGCAATGTTATAGTCTCCTATGGGAGCTATAACATTGCAAAAAAAAGTGGAAAAAAAAAAGTGAATAAAGATCATTTAACCCCTTCCCTAATAAAAGTTTGAATCACCCCCCCCCCCGTTTCCCATTAAAAAAAAAAAACTGTGTAAATAAAAATAAACATATGTGGTATCCCCGCGTGCGTAAATGTCCGAATTATTAAAATATATGGTTAATTAAACCGCCCGGACAATGGCGTACGCGCAAAAAAATTCCAAAGTCCAAAATAGTGCATTTTTGGTCACTTTTTATATAATGTAGAAATGAATAAAAAGCAATCAATAAGTCCGATCAATACAAGAATGGTACCACAAAAAACTTCAGATCACGGTGCAAAAAATTAGCCCCCATACCGTCCCATACACGTAAAAAATAAAAGTTATAGGGGTCAGAATATGTAGTTATGTTTTTTTCCAGAAGTATGACAAAATCCAACCTACATAAGTAGGGTATCATTTTAACCGTATTGACCTACAGAATAAAGATAAGGTGTCATTTTTACTGAGAAACGGAAGCCCCCAAAAGTTACAAAATCGCATTTGTTTTTTCAATTTTGTCTCACAATGATTTTTTTTCCCGTTTTGCTGAAGATTTTTGGGTAAAATGACTGATGTCATTACAAAGTAGAATTGGTGGTGCAAAAAATAAGCCATAATATGGATTTTTAGGTGTAAAATTGAAAGAGTTATGATTTTTTTAAAGGTAAGGAGGAAAAAATGAAAATGCAAAAACGTAAAAACCCCGGGTTCTTAATGGGTTAAAGGGGTACTCAATTGGAAAACTTTTTTTTTAATCAACTGGTGCCAGAAAATGAAACAGATTTGTAAATCCCTTCTATTAAAAAATCTTAACCCTTCCAGTACTTTTTGCATTTCATTGCATTTCCTCTGATGTCATGACCACCGTGCTCTCTGCTGACCTCTGCTGTCCATTTTAGGAACTGTCCAGAGCAGGAAACATATGCTGCTCTGGACTGTTCCTAAAATGGACAACATAGGTCAGCAGAAAGCACTGTGGTCATGACATCAGAGGAAATGCAATGAAATGCAAAAACTACTGGAAGGATTAAGATTTTTTAATAGAAGGGATTTACAAATCTGTTTCCTTTTCTGGCACCAGTTGATAAAAAAAAAATAATAATAATAATAATAAAAAAAGGTTTTTCATGGGAGTAGAAACGGGAGTTTCCAGTGTGGGAAGGATGTGTGTGGTATGTATCCAGGTTGTAAGTTATGTGTGTGGTATGTGTCCAGTGTGAGTGGTGTGTACCAGGGACATGCGGAGACATTTTAGACGGCAGGCACTCAAGTAAAAAAAAAAGAAGGGCACTTCACTTTGTGTATTATACCTGTACTGTGACATCACTGTGCAGTTTATCCCTGTACTGTGACATCACTGTGTATGTTATACCTGCACTGTGACAGCACTGTGTGTATTATCCTGTACTGTGATATCACTGTGCATACTATGCCTGTACTGTGACATCACTGCGCTTTATCCATGTACTGTGACATCACTGTGTGCATTATCCCTGTACTGCGACATCACTGTGTATACAGACAGTGATGTCACAGTACAGGTATGGTATACACTATGATGTCACAGTACAGGGATAATACACACAGTGATATCACAGTACAGGGATAATACATTTAGTCATGTCACAGTACAGAGATAGTATACATAGTGATGTCTCAGTAGAGGATAATATACACAGTGAGGTCACAGTACAGGATAATACACACAGTGATGTCACAATACAGGGGTAATGCACACAGTGATGTTGTTAAAGGGTATCTCTCATCAAAAAAAACTTTTGATATATTATAGATTAATGTATGCAGAATAACTTTACAATTGCATGTTATTAAAAAATATGCTTCTTTCTATTTAATTTTCCACTTTGAAGAAGTGACCACTAGGGGTCTCCCTACCAGTCCTGGCAGCAAGCATTTCAGACTCATGCTGGAGTCCTAAACACTACGAGCTGCCAGTCTGCTTTGTTCACAAAGGAGAACACTCAGAGCTGCCAGCCTGCTTTGTTCACAGCCTGCCTGTTTTCATTAACATGCTATTGGAAAGTTATTCAACATTCATTAATCTAAAATATATCAAAATTGTATTTGATGAGAGGTACCCTTTAAGGATTAGTTAATGTGCGGCCTTAATCTGTGAGTGACTACCGTTGTACTAATTTCCGACGTAAGAAAATTCACACCACACCAGGTTGGTATGGGTTCCCTCATCTGTACCCCAGGGAGTTCTGTTTATTACAGGAAGTAAATTTGGTTTTTACATTGTACAAAGAAGGAGGGTGAATTATCACATCACAATTAGCATATTACATTCTGATTGGTCATTTGAGCGTGGCGCAGCATAGGTCATTATCTTGCAAGTCCTCTTAGCTTAAGATTTCAGCATCTTTCCACAAAGTCCAATGTTTAGACGTCTTGTATCCATAGTCTCCATCTCAAGGCAGGCAAAGCGATAAGATGAAATGTTTTGCATTTAGCATTCTGATGTATCTTGGTTAAAGGATAAGGGAACAGATATTTTTCCAGCAGCAATGGCATTTTAATATTAATATATTGATCAGTCATTAGAAACATAAGGGTCATCCCTATCAATGTAACAATACAGGGATAATGCGCAAAGTGACGTCACAGTACAGGGATAATGCGCACACTCATGTCACAGTACAGGGATATTACACACAGTTATGTCACAGCACAGGGATAATATACACAGTGCTGTCACAGTACAGGGATAATACGCACAGTGATGTAACAGTACAGGGATAATACGCACAGTGAAGTCACAGTACAGGGATAGTATGCACAGTGGTGTCACAGTACAGGGATAATGCGCACATTCATGTCACAGTACAGGGATAATACACACAGTGATGTCACAGTACAGGGATAATACTCACAGTGAAGTCACAGTACAGGGATAATATGCACAGTGGTGTCACAGTACAGGGATAATGTGCACATTGATGTCACAGTACAGGGATAATGCTCACAGTATTGTTACAGTGCAGGGATAATACGCAGTGATGTCATAGTACAGGGATAATGCATAGTGATGTCACAGTACAGGGATAATGCACACAGTAATATCACGTCATATGTCATTCAGTGGTACTGATAAAAATTACAGATCATGGAGCATATAATGACCCGCAAACAGCTCTGTATATGGAAAAATAAGGTTATAGGGGTTAGAATGGGGCAAATATATATATATTTTTTAGAAGGAGTACAATAATAGAAAAGCGTGTAACCATGGAGATCATCATCATTGACCCACAAATTAAACAGAATATGTCAGTTTAACCATC
Organism: Hyla sarda; assembly: GCF_029499605.1. Classification (NCBI taxonomy): domain Eukaryota; kingdom Metazoa; phylum Chordata; class Amphibia; order Anura; family Hylidae; genus Hyla; species Hyla sarda. The sequence continues at coordinate 164,786,373 of NC_079189.1, forward strand.
AAGTGCACTGCGTGAAAATGAAACCCCAAACTTAGCAAAAGTGTGGTTTTCATTTTTAATTCTCCCCAGTTATAATATTTTTATTGCTACACCCTGCATTGTAATGTAAAATTAAAGGTGTAACTACAAAATGAAATTTGTCCTGCAAACATAAGCCGTTATATAGGTTTGTGAGTGAAACAAACAAACAAAAAAAAAAAAAAACAGGCTTTTAGAACGCAAGGAGGGAAAACAAAAATTCCAAATTGGAAACTGGCCATGTACTTAAGGGGTTAATCTTGGGATACAGACCTCCATCTTCCTATATACTGCCAGGGCCTGTTTTAGAATTAGTGTGGCCCTGGGCAAAATTATGAGTGGGGCCTCAAAAGCCGAAATAGTCCTAACCAGAATTGCGCATCTTTTGTCACTTCATAAAAAAAAAAATGTATAAAAAGTGATTAATCAGTCCCATCAAAACAATAATTGTACCAATAAATACATATTTATGCAGTAGAAGCCAGTAATACAGCACGGGGAGGTGGAGGAAATAAATGCATATTGAAGAGCCAGTTTGGAATTTTCCAAAGAGCTGAGGGGAGGAGCAGACGCAAAATCGTCCGAGGTGCATGGAATTCCATCACAGTGGCCCTAGAGTAAATCGCGTTGTGCAGTTTGTCCATCTCTGTGATATGTGCAGCGCTTGGCCTGGGCCTTGTTGTGCTTAGTGAAAGATACAGCACTGCATATCACATACAGAAAAAAGTATAATTATGCATATATATATATATATCGATATATATATATATATATATATATATATATATATATATATATATATACACACACACACACCCAAACACATACAGTATTTACAAATATACACACACAAATATCATATATATATTGTTACGCCGAGCGCTCCGGGTCCCCGCTCCTCCCCGGAGCGCTCGCTTCACCCCCTTCGCTGCAGCGCTCCGGTCACGTCCTCTGACCCGGGGCGCTGCGATCCTGCTGCCAGCCGGGATGCGATTCGCGATGCGGGTAGCGCCCGCTCGCGATGCGCACCCCGGCTCCCCTACCTGACCCGCTCCCCGTCTGTTCTGTCCCGGCGCGCGCGGCCCCGCTCCCTAGGGCGCGCGCGCGCCGGGTCTCTGCGATTTAAAGGGCCACTGCGCCGCTGATTGGCGCAGTGGTTCCAATTAGGGTTTTCACCTGTGCACTTCCCTATATTACCTCACTTCCCTTGCACTCCCTTGCCGGATCTTGTTGCCTTAGTGCCAGTGAAAGCGTTCCTTGTGTGTTCCTTGCCAGTGTTTCCAGACCTTCTGCCGTTGCCCCTGACTACGATCCTTGCTGCCTGCCCCGACCTTCTGCTACGTCCGACCTTGCTTCTGCCTACTCCCTTGTACCGCGCCTATCTTCAGCAGCCAGAGAGGTGAGCCGTTGCTAGTGGATACGACCTGGTCACTACCGCCGCAGCAAGACCATCCCGCTTTGCGGCGGGCTCTGGTGAAAACCAGTAGTGGCTTAGAACCGGTCCACTAGCACGGTCCACGCCAATCCCTCTCTGGCACAGAGGGTCCACTACCTGCCAGCCGGCATCGTGACAGTAGATCCGGCCATGGATCCCGCTGAAGTTCCTCTGCCAGTTGTCGCCGACCTCACCACGGTGGTCGCCCAGCAGTCACAACAGATTGCGCAACAAGGCCAACAGCTGTCTCAACTGACCGTTATGCTACAACAGTTGCTACCACAGCTTCAGCAGTCATCTCCTCCGCCAGCTCCTGCACCTCCTCCGCAGCGAGTGGCCGCTCCTGGGATACGCTTATCCTTGCCGGATAAATTTGATGGGGACTCTAAGTTTTGCCGTGGCTTCCTTTCCCAATGTTCCCTGCATCTGGAGATGATGTCGGTCCTGTTTCCCACTGAAAGGTCTAAGGTGGCTTTCGTAGTCAGTCTTCTGTCCGGAAAAGCCCTGTCATGGGCCACACCGCTCTGGGACCGCAATGACCCCGTCACTGCCTCTGTACACTCCTTCTTCTCGGAAATCCGAAGTGTCTTTGTGGAACCTGCCCGAGCCTCTTCTGCTGAGACTGCCCTGTTGAACCTGGTCCAGGGTAATTCTTCCGTTGGCGAGTATGCCGTACAATTCCGTACACTTGCTTCAGAATTGTCCTGGAATAATGAGGCCCTCTGCGCGACCTTCAAAAAAGGCCTATCCAGCAACATTAAAGATGTTCTGGCCGCACGAGAAATTCCTGCTAATCTACATGAACTTATTCACCTAGCCACTCGCATTGACATGCGTTTTTCTGAAAGGCGTCAGGAACTCCGCCAAGATATGGACTCTGTTCGCACGAGGCGTTTCGTCTCCTCGGCTCCTCTCTCCTCTGGTCCCCTGCAATCTGTTCCTGTGCCTCCCGCCGTGGAGGCTATGCAGGTCGACCGGTCTCGCCTGACACCTCAAGAGAGGACACGACGCCGTATGGAGAACCTCTGCCTGTACTGTGCTAGTACCGAACACTTCCTGAGGGATTGTCCTATCCGTCCTCCCCGCCTGGAAAGACGTACGCTGACTCCGCACAAAGGTGAGGCAGTCCTTGATGTCTACTCTGCCTCTCCACGTCTTACTGTGCCTGTGCGGATGTCTGCCTCTGCCTTCTCCTTCTCTACAGTGGCCTTCTTGGACTCTGGTTCTGCAGGAAATTTTATTTTGGCCTCTCTCGTCAACAGGTTCAACATCCCAGTGACCAGTCTCGCCAGACCCCTCTACATCAATTGCGTAAATAATGAAAGATTGGACTGTACCATACGTTTCCGCACGGAGCCCCTTCTTATGAGCATCGGATCTCATCATGAGAGGATTGAACTTTTGGTCCTCCCTAATTGCACCTCGGAGATTCTCCTTGGACTTCCCTGGCTTCAACTTCATTCCCCAACCCTGGATTGGTCCACTGGGGAGATCAAGAGTTGGGGGTCCTCTTGTTCCAGGAACTGTCTAAAACCGGTTCCCAGTAACCCTTGCCGTGACTCTGTGGTTCCTCCAGTAACCGGTCTCCCTAAGGCCTATATGGACTTCGCGGATGTTTTCTGCAAAAAACAAGCTGAGACTCTACCTCCTCACAGGCCTTATGATTGCCCTATCGACCTCCTCCCGGGTACTACTCCACCCCGGGGCAGAATTTATCCTCTCTCTGCCCCAGAGACTCTTGCCATGTCCGAATACGTCCAGGAGAATCTAAAAAAGGGCTTTATCCGTAAATCCTCCTCTCCTGCCGGAGCCGGATTTTTCTTTGTGTCCAAAAAAGATGGCTCCCTTCGTCCTTGCATTGACTACCGCGGTCTTAATAAAATCACGGTTAAGAACCGCTACCCCTTACCCCTCATCTCTGAACTCTTTGATCGCCTCCAAGGTGCCCACATCTTCACTAAATTGGACTTAAGAGGCGCCTATAACCTCATCCGCATCAGAGAGGGGGACGAGTGGAAAACGGCATTTAACACCAGAGATGGACACTTTGAGTATCTGGTCATGCCCTTTGGACTGTGCAATGCCCCTGCCGTCTTCCAAGACTTTGTCAATGAAATTTTTCGTGATCTATTATACTCCTGTGTTGTGGTATATCTGGACGATATCCTAATTTTTTCTGCCAATCTAGAAGAACACCGCCAGCATGTCCGTATGGTTCTTCAGAGACTTCGTGACAACCAACTCTATGCCAAAATTGAGAAATGTCTGTTTGAATGCCAATCTCTTCCTTTTCTAGGATATTTGGTCTCTGGCCAGGGACTACAGATGGATCCAGACAAACTCTCTGCCGTCTTAAATTGGCCACGCCCCTCCGGACTCCGTGCTATCCAACGCTTTTTGGGGTTCGCCAATTATTACAGGCAATTTATTCCACATTTTTCTACCATTGTGGCTCCTATCGTGGCTTTAACCAAGAAAAATGCTGATCCCAAGTCCTGGCCTCCTCAAGCAGAAGACTCCTTTAAACGACTCAAGTCTGCCTTTTCTTCGGCTCCCGTGCTCTCCAGACCTGACCCTTCCAAACCCTTCCTATTGGAGGTTGATGCCTCCTCAGTAGGAGCTGGAGCTGTCCTTCTACAAAAAAATCCTTCCGGGCATGCTGTCACTTGTGGTTTTTTCTCTAGGACCTTCTCTCCAGCGGAGAGGAACTACTCCATCGGGGATCGAGAGCTTCTAGCCATTAAATTAGCACTTGAGGAATGGAGGCATCTGCTGGAGGGATCAAGATTTCCTGTTATTATCTACACCGACCACAAGAACCTCTCCTACCTCCAGTCGGCCCAACGGCTGAATCCTCGCCAGGCCCGGTGGTCTCTGTTCTTTGCCCGATTTAATTTTGAGATTCACTTTCGTCCTGCCGATAAGAACATTAGGGCCGATGCTCTCTCTCGTTCCTCGGATGCCTCAGAAGTTGATCTCCCTCCGCAACACATCATTCCACCTGACTGCCTGATCTCCACTTCTCCTGCCTCCATCAGGCAGACTCCTCCAGGAAAGACCTTTGTTTCTCCACGCCAACGCCTCGGAATCCTCAAATGGGGTCACTCCTCCCATCTCGCAGGTCATGCGGGCATCAAGAAATCTGTGCAACTCATCTCCCGCTTCTATTGGTGGCCGACTCTGGAGACGGATGTTGGGGACTTTGTGCGAGCCTGCACTATCTGTGCCCGGGATAAGACTCCTCGCCAGAAGCCCGCTGGTTTTCTTCATCCTCTGCCTGTCCCCGAACAGCCTTGGTCCCTGATTGGTATGGATTTTATTACTGATTTACCCCCTTCCCGTGGCAACACCGTTATTTGGGTGGTCGTTGATCGATTCTCCAAAATGGCACATTTCATCCCTCTTCCTGGTCTTCCTTCTGCGCCTCAGTTGGCTAAACAATTTTTTCTACACATTTTTCGTCTTCACGGGTTGCCTACGCAGATTGTCTCGGATAGAGGGGTCCAATTCGTGTCTAAATTCTGGAGGGCTCTCTGTAAACAACTCAAGATTAAATTAAATTTTTCCTCTGCATATCATCCCCAGTCCAATGGACAAGTAGAAAGAATTAACCAGATCCTGGGTGATTATTTGCGACATTTTGTTTCCTCCCGCCAGGATGACTGGGCAGATCTCCTTCCATGGGCCGAATTTTCGTATAACTTCAGGGTCTCTGAATCTTCCTCCAAATCCCCATTTTTCGTGGTGTACGGCCGTCACCCTCTTCCCCCCCTCCCTACCCCCTTGCCCTCTGGTCTGCCCGCTGTGGATGAAATTTCTCGTGACCTTTCCATTATATGGAGAGAGACCCAAAATTCTCTCTTACAGGCTTCTTCACGCATGAAGAGGTTCGCGGATAAGAAAAGAAGAGCTCCTCCCGTTTTTTCCCCTGGAGACAAGGTATGGCTCTCCGCTAAATATGTCCGCTTCCGTGTCCCTAGCTACAAGTTGGGACCACGCTATCTTGGTCCTTTCAAAATTTTGTGTCAAATTAATCCTGTCTCTTATAAACTTCTTCTTCCTCCTTCTCTTCGTATCCCTAATGCCTTTCACGTCTCTCTTCTCAAACCACTCATCCTCAACCGTTTTTCTCCCAAATCTGTTCCTCTCACTCCTGTTTCCGGCTCCTCGGACGTCTTCTCGGTCAAGGAAATTTTGGCTGCCAAAAAGGTCAGAGGAAAGAATTTTTTTTTAGTAGACTGGGAGGGTTGTGGTCCTGAAGAGAGATCCTGGGAACCTGAGGACAACATCCTTGACAAAAGTCTGCTCCTCAGGTTCTCAGGCTCCAAAAAGAGGGGGAGACCCAAGGGGGGGGGTACTGTTACGCCGAGCGCTCCGGGTCCCCGCTCCTCCCCGGAGCGCTCGCTTCACCCCCTTCGCTGCAGCGCTCCGGTCACGTCCTCTGACCCGGGGCGCTGCGATCCTGCTGCCAGCCGGGATGCGATTCGCGATGCGGGTAGCGCCCGCTCGCGATGCGCACCCCGGCTCCCCTACCTGACCCGCTCCCCGTCTGTTCTGTCCCGGCGCGCGCGGCCCCGCTCCCTAGGGCGCGCGCGCGCCGGGTCTCTGCGATTTAAAGGGCCACTGCGCCGCTGATTGGCGCAGTGGTTCCAATTAGGGTTTTCACCTGTGCACTTCCCTATATTACCTCACTTCCCTTGCACTCCCTTGCCGGATCTTGTTGCCTTAGTGCCAGTGAAAGCGTTCCTTGTGTGTTCCTTGCCAGTGTTTCCAGACCTTCTGCCGTTGCCCCTGACTACGATCCTTGCTGCCTGCCCCGACCTTCTGCTACGTCCGACCTTGCTTCTGCCTACTCCCTTGTACCGCGCCTATCTTCAGCAGCCAGAGAGGTGAGCCGTTGCTAGTGGATACGACCTGGTCACTACCGCCGCAGCAAGACCATCCCGCTTTGCGGCGGGCTCTGGTGAAAACCAGTAGTGGCTTAGAACCGGTCCACTAGCACGGTCCACGCCAATCCCTCTCTGGCACAGAGGGTCCACTACCTGCCAGCCGGCATCGTGACATATATACATATATATATATATATATATATATATATATATATATGCACCGCTGAAAAAATTAAGGGAACACTTAAACAATACAATGTAACTTCTGTGAAATCACACTCCTGTGAAATCACACTGTCCACTCAGGAAGCAACACTGATTGTTCCATTTTCACAACAGCATGTGAAATTGATTGTCAGACAACAGGTGGAAATTATAGGCAATTAGCATGACACCCCCAATAAAGGAGTGGTTCTCCAGGTGGTAACCACAGACCACTTCTTAGTACCTATGCTTCCTGGCTGATGTTTTGGTCACTTTTGAATGCTGGTGGTGCTTTTGCTTTAGTGGTAGCATGAGACAGAGTCTAAAACCCACAAAATTGGCTCAGGTAGTGCAGCTCATCCAGGATGGCACATCAATGCGACCTGTGGCAAGAAGGTTTGCTGTGTCTGACAGCGTAGTGTCTAGAGCATGGAGGCACTACCAGGAGACAGGCCAGTACATCATGAGACGTGGAGGAGGCCATAGGAGGGCAACAACCCAGCAGCAGGACTGCTACCTCCGCCTTTGTGCAAGGAGGAGCAGGAGGAGCACAGCCAGAGCTCTGCATAATGACCTCCAGCAGGCCACAAATGTGCATATGTCCACTCAATCGGTCAGAAACAGACTCCATGAGGGTGGTATGAGGGCCCGATGTCCACAGGTGGGGGTTGTGCTTACAGGCCAACACCGTACAGGACGTTTGGCATTTGCCAACACCAAGATTGGCAAATTTGCCACTGGCGCCCTGTGCTCCTCACAGATGAAAGCAGGTTCACACTCAGCACATGAGACAAACATGACAGAGTTCGTAGATGCCGTTGAGAACATTTTGCTGCCTGCAACAATATTCCAGCATGACCGGTTTGGTGGTGGGTCAGTAATGGTGTGGGGTGGCATTTCTTTGGGGGGCTGCACAGCCCTCCATGTGCTTGTTAGAGGTAGCCTGACTGCCATTAGGTACTGAGATGAGATCCTCAGAACCCTTGTGAGACCATATGCTGGTGTGGTTGGCTGTTGGCCCTGGGTTACTCCTAATGCAAGACAATGTTAGACCTCATGTGACCTTTGTGTATGTGTCCAGTATGTGATTGGTGTGTGCAGTATGTGTCCAGTATGTGATTGGTGTGAGCAGTATGTGTCCAGTATGTGATTGGTATGTGCAGTATGGGTCCATTATGTGATTGGTGTGTGCAGTATGTGTCCAGTATGTGATTGGTGTGTGCAGTATGTGTCCAGTAAGTGATTGGTGTGAGCAGTATGGGTCCAGTATGTGATTGGTGTGTGCAGTATGTGTGCAGTATGCGATTGGTGTGTGCAGTATGTGTCCAGTAAGTGATTGATGTGTGCAGTATGTGTCCAGTATGTGATTGGTGTGAGCAGTATGTGTCCAGTATGTGATTGGTGTGAGCAGTATGGGTCCAGTATGTGATTGGTGTGAGCAGTATGTGTCCAGTATGTGATTAGTGTGTGCAGTATGTGTCCAGTATGTGATTGGTGTGTGCAGTATGTGTCCAGTATGTGATTAGTGTGAGCAGTATGTGTCCAGTATGTGCAGAATGTGTGCAGTATGTGATTGGTGTGAGCAGTATGTGTCCAGTACGTGATTAGTGTGTGCAGTATGTGTCCAGTATGTGATTGGTGTGTGCAGTATGTGTCCAGTATGTGATTGGTGTGTGAAGTATGTGTCCAGTATGTGATTGGTGTGAGCCGTATGTGTCCAGTATCTGATTAGTGTGTGCAGTATGTGTCAATTAGTGATGAGCGGAATTGGCCATATTCGAATTTGCGATATTTTGCGAATATATAGACGGATATTCGGCCTATATTCGCGAATTTCGCGTATTTCTTATATTCACATATGCGAATATTAGCACATGGGAATATTCGCATATTCGAGGAAGAAAACAGCGAGGGGGTGGACAACCTTACTATTGATTGCTAGGGATGTTGTTGATTACCTCTGACAAGTGTCTTTGCATCATTCTAATTGGCCCACAATTGAAAAGAAGGAATATGCGAATATTCACATAGGCTAATATGCGCATATCGAATATTCATATATGCAAATATTCACATATGTGAATATGCGGAAAATCGAATATTCGCAATTTCGAATATATAGCGAATATATTTGCAATATTTGCAAATTTTTGAATTTGTGATATTCGCAATAAAAATTTGAAATGCGAATATTTGCGCCCAACACTAGTTTCCAGTATGTGATTGGTGTGTGAGGCTGACATCTGTGCACGGCTTACAATGGACCTGTATGCTTAAGAATATCAGCCCAGCCTCATACCATCTACTATTTAGCAGATTCCTAATCATTGCAGTTAGATATGTTAACAGCTACATGTCATGCATTGAATGATTAATTGTTAAAGTTAGAAGAATAAACCCCACCAGAAACAAACCAGCTGTTATATCAATGTGAAGCCCGGAATGATACAGTGCTTAACGGTAAGCATACTGTGCGATAAAGAAAAATACATGTCCTTCTTGTTAGGGAGCAAATAAAAAGCTACAACATATGATGTAAATACAGGATACACTATGCAAGTCTTGTGCATGACTACAATGAAAATATTACTAATATTATGTTTTTTCCTTTATTCTGTATTTTGTTTCTATGTAACACTGTATAATAGCCAGTGATGTTGTTCGTATGTTATCACATTATTCGTGGATTTCACAGAGAATGATGACACGTGTAGCTGACCTCTGCAATACTCTACGCTAGGTAAATTTACACAGCTGTAATATAATCGGTATTAATAGAGCTTTTACCGTGCTTCCACCATCTTGTTCAAAGAGATGTAGGATGTGACTGACATAATGACATAGAAGGTTGCGGGAGTCATAAATCTATGGGACATGTCCATTTATAGACTTTCACTGCACAAATAACCTCTTCAACAAGTAAAGCAGTGTGTTTCATAGCATCACTACATCATGCTTTAGTCAGTGTTGTGAAACTCCATTAACCTTTTGCAAACTCCTGAGCTCTGATCTTGCCAGTAATAATCTAATGAAATTGCTGAAGGTTTTGTCACTGACAGCCAATATGCTCCTGACTTCATGATCCAGAAAGCTCTTTCAGCTAAGGTTCAGTAAAGCATCGGGCATGAAATATGTATAAATATAATTCTCTATACTACATTTACATTTGGACATATTCTACAAAGTCGTCATAGAGAGAAAATAGTATTTATTCCCACACTGAAGGAGTACAATCTATCTGGCATTGCTACTTTATATAACACATGCATAACATCTAGGCAAAAATAACGATTACAATGAAAATGTGTGTACTGTTATTCAGCATATGAAAGAGTTAACCCAGTAGTGACTATCCAAACATGTCACTAATGTGTCTTATTGCTCCAATATGACTTTTTGTTCAAGTCAGTTAGGCTCCTGCTATAAGGGTTGGAAATGGAGAAACCTCTGACCCTGGCTGTTTAACCCTTTACATTTATAGCCAGGTGGCAACTGCGGTTAAGTTGTTTCTGTATGAAGGAGCAATTGTGGAGTGCCCATAGTTTTCTATGATAGCCAGATGCCTCATGACCACCTTTAGGTCTGTCATAAATTTACACCTATAATATAATAGACTGAACCACAGTGTTAGTACAGTGTAATTTCTGGCTTACGTTCAAACAACTGTATCACAAAATGGAAAATGTCAGATCTATAATATTTCTTTGGCATATCCAGCCCTTATTTAGTTGTTATGCACAGTTAGGTGTCCTATACATTTGACCCACAACATGTATTATATAGTCACATATACATTTCTGGAAGCACCAGTGGATCCTCGATCCTTTGTGCAAGGAGGAGCAGGAAGAGCACTGCCAGAGCCCTGCAAAATGACCTCCAGCAGGCCACAAACGTGCATGTGTCCACTCAAACGGTCAAAAACAGACTCCATGAGGGTGGTATGAGGGCCCGACGTCCACAGGTGGGGGTTTTGCTTACAGCCCAACACCATACAGGAGATTTGGCATTTGCCAGAGAACACCAAGATTAGCAAATTCACCACCGGCACCCTGTGCTTCTCACAGATGAAAGCAGGTTCCCATTGAGCACATGTGACAGACGTGACAGAGTCTGGAGACGCCGTGGAGAACGTTCTGCTGCCTGCAACATCCTCCAGCAGGATCGGTTTGGTGGTGGGTCAGTAATGGTGTGGGGTGGCATTTGTTTGGGGGGCAGCACAGCCCTCCATGTGCTTGCCAGAGGTAGCCTGACTGCCATTAGGTACCGAGATGAGATCCTCAGACCCCTTGTGAGACCATATGCTGGTGTGGTTGGCCCTGGGTTCCTCCTCATGCAAGATGATGCAAGACCTCATGTGGCTGGAGTGTGTCAGCAGTTCCTGCAAGAGGAAGGCATTGATGCTATGAACTGGCCTGCCCATTCCCCAGACCTGAATCCGATTGGTACATCTGGGAAATCATGTCTCAGGATGCTTTAGCCCAGGTCTTGGAGGGCATCCCTCAGGAGACCATCCACCTCCTCATCAGAAGCATGCCCAGGCATTGTAGGGAGGTCATACGGGCATGTGGAGGCCACACACACTACTGAGCCTCATTTTGACTTGTTTTAAGGACATCAAAGTTGAATCAACCTGTAGCGTGGTTTTCCACTTTGCTTTTGAGTGTGACTCCATATCCAGATCTCCATGGGTTGATAAATTTTATTTCCATTGATCATTTTTGTGTGATTTTGTTGTCAGCACATTCAACTATGTAAAGACGAAAGTATTTCATATGATTAGTTCATTCATTCAGATCTAGGATGTGCTATCTTAGTGTCCCCTTTATATTTTTGAGAATTCACCTTTGATAGTTTTTTGTTCAAAACACTAAATAAAAAACTGTGAGAACCTCCCACAAAAAGCTTCCAAATCCAAAAATTGCACTGACCTGACATACACTAGCCTTTCAATTCTATTGGTTCCCAAATAATAAACCCTGATAAACCCAAGAGCATTATGGTGAGGACCACATCCTCTTTGCTGTTTACCATATACGTTATTGTAATTTTAGTAGTGGTTGTGCCTTGTATAACAGTTTACTGCAGCTTCAACCCATATAAGAAATGAGACTATGCAGAATTAACATGCACATCCGCTACTGTAAATACTAAACTGTGTTTGGTAAACAATGAATTGGGTGCTCCACAAAGTTCCATGGCCTTAACCAACTGATCTGTGTTTTGCAAAGAGTAGAACCCCAGCAATCTAATAGAGTTGGCCTATCCAAAGGAAAGGCCATCTATTTCCCAGATAATCCTTTTAACCCCTTAAGGACTCAGCCCATTTTGGCCTTAAGGACTCAGACAATAAAATTTTTACGTTTTCGTTTTTTCCTCCTCGCCTTCTAAAAATCATAACTCTTTTATATTTTCATCGCCAAACTAGTATGAGGGCTTGTTTTTTGCATGACCAGTTGTCCTTTTAATGATATCACTCATTATATCATAAAATGTATGGCGCAACCAAAAAACACTATTTTTGTGGGGAAATTAAAAAGAAAAACGCAATTTTGCTAATTTTAGAAGGTTTCGTTTTCATGCCGTACAATTTTCGGTAAAAATGACATGTGTTCTTTATTCTGAGGGTCAATACGATTAAAATGATACCCATTATTACGTACGTTTATGTTATTGCTGTGCTTAAAAAAAATCACAAACTTTTTAACCAAATGAGTACGTTTATATTCCCTTTATTTTGATGACCTATAACTTTTTCATTTTTCCGTATAAGCGGTGGTATGAGGGCTAATTTTTTGCGCCATGATCTGTACTGTTTTTTTTATACCACATTTGCATATAAAAAACTTTAAAAACATTTTTTATAATTTTTTTTTAATAAAATGTATTAAAAAAGTAGCAATTTTGGACTTTTTTTTTTTTATGTTCGCCGTTCACCATACGGGATCATTAACTTTTTATTTTAATAGTTCGGAGATTTACACATGTGGCGATACCAAATATGTCCATTAAATTTATTTTTTACGCTTTTTGGGGGTAAAATAGGAAAAAACGGACGTTTTACTTTTTTTATTGGGGGAGGGGATTTTTCACTTTTTTTTTAACTTTCAATTTTACTTTTTTTTACATTTTTTTAACACTTGAATAGTCCCCATAGGGGACTATTCATAGCAATACCATGATTGCTAATACTGATCTGTTCTATGTATAGGACATCAGCATCAGCAGCGCTGCGGGCGATCAGATCATTCATTGAAATTGCGTACTGCTGCAGATGCCGGGATCTGTATTGATCCCGGCATCTGAGAGGTTAATGGCGGACCATTGCCGGCGGGTCCCTGGCTGCGATCAGCAGCTGGGATCAGCCGTGCATGACCCGGGCATCACTCCGATGCCCGCGGTTATGTACAGGACGTAAATGTACATCCTGGTGCGTTAAGTACCACCACACCAGGACGTACATTTACGTCCTGCATCCTTAAGGGGTTAAGAAAAACTCATATTACCTGTGTAAAATCTCACTGTTCCTCGAGCAAATAAATTATAGTGTTTTTACTGAAAAAAATGTCAGACAAATCTAGTTTTGCAAAGTTGTGATACACAAGTCAAAGCTCATGGTAATACAGATATGAAAGGGGCTTTAGTTGTGAGCTGTAGATTTCTCTCCCCTTCCACCTTTTCTGTTCTTTCTGTTAATAGCCCGTATGATGTGGATATCGGTTATGCTTGCAGTAATATAAAGCTGGTAATGTATCAGCCTAGTTTACATGGCTTTCATGTCTTTGAATAAATCTGGGGTTAAGCCCTGTGTGATACTAAGCAGATAATTGCTGTGTTGTCTTGTAGAAATCGCTGGATTCTTCTCTCCTCTGTATAACACCATATTTGTTGAAAGAAGGTTACTTTCTTTTTACCACCAAACAAAATTGCAAATCGTAAGAATATACTGCTGTAGTCAAAGCAAGTGAAGGTGACAATTCCTTAATTATACAGCACCTCCATTTATTATGTTAGTAACCTTGCTCGTGGTGAACGGGTAGGGTATCTTCATTGCCTTAAGACATCAGTTAAGAAAAGCATGTAATTTTAAATGGCACCAAGTGTAGCCTTAAACTGCATGAATAATAAATTATACTGAATACAATTAACATAAATGATGGGGAAAAAAACAAACTTGGGGCTTTATTTCCATAATATTTAAATGAATTTTGCCTTTTCATATTAATGGTGTGCATTAATATTGGATATATATATATATATATATATATATATATATATATATATATACACATTTCGGCATGAATTAATTGAAAGTTCAAATGAATGCTTTGTTTCAAGAAGAATATAACAAAGAGATTTTTAACCTACGGAATCCTTTGTATGCATACACTGAATTACTGTATCTATAGACGTCTATAATAGTTGTTTATTTGCCTTAAGGAGATGAAGATCCAACTTTAATTTCATCTGTGTCATTTGATATTATCATCTGAGAAAGCTTGTGGCAAGTACTTTGCCCTTGTAATAGCTGACTGTTCTCTATAATATCATCACTTCTAATTCCTAATGGACAGAATAGTATTCATTGTGACTAACAGGAAACAATTCCGTCCAGTGTGATTAGTCATAAATACTGTAAAGTGCTTCTCACATTGGCTATAAAAACTTCTTTTGTAGTAGTTACATATTTTACAATGTAATGAAAGACATGCTGATAATGGGAAAATGATTTCTTAAGATGTCTTTGCATCTTGCAAGGAGTTGTAATGATGTTTTATGGAGTTGGACTTCTCTAAGAGGTAAAGCAAACATTGGCACCTTTATCTTGCACATAAGTAAGACATCCTACTGTACTCATAAACCTCAGTTATAGGCTGTTGGGCAACGCATTCATAAACTTTCTCGATAACTATCCGGAGGAATGAGCACATTCATACAGAACAGATTGTATGATTTAACGCTTGCATGCTTTTTTCTGTCAAAGTAAAATGCTCAACACATGACACTTGTATGAAAGATCTTTTGTTTTCTTATTAACCTCCTGACCTAAACTTTATATTAACCATTAGCCCAGTCAGGTGATTCTTTATTCTAAGAGTGGTCTGATCTAAGCTCTGTGGAAGCAGTCTAAATATCTGAGCCATTTAGTTGTCTTCTGTAAAAGTCCCTCTCAGAGACTTCAGTACTTTATGACAACTCAATTCTAATAGCAATTTAGGATGATAGTACATAAAAAATATAATAATGCAAGTCTTGAGACACACAAAATGAATATTTCCTGACTCTTAAAAAATAAATAATTAAGAAAAAACATATTAGTAAATTGTTTTGTTATTGCTCATGTATTTGGGTGTCAGAGAGGATCAAGGATGTAGTAAGACCTGATATAGCCCTTTCCCGCTTGTTGCCTTATATAAAGTAATAGCATCTGCCATATATATTGGGCAGTTAACATGATACAGTTGCCATACATCTTATATAGCTGTTGGCTGACTGTTCATTTGGCCAAAATGTGCGGATAAAGGAAATGAAGAAGGGACAGCTCTATGGAATTTCGTCTATTAAATCATACATCCTATTATGGTCCCAATAGCAGGATATCTTTTTTAACATTTTAAGTAATTTTGGAGCCTAAAACTTGCCCTCAGACTGAAGCGTTCTGCAGATGTAATTGCAATCTCAAGGAAAAAAACAGTTACCACTAGTAACCAGCATAAACGATGAACCAACAATAAGGTCCTAACAAGCATACATGAGACAGGTATAACTAATTGGGTGGTGCTACACGCTAGAAACAGCAGAGTTTAATGCACATTCACATAGAAGAAGGATATAGGAGCGCTCACCGTGTTTGATAACAGGCAGTTCACTCGGACGCGTTCATCCATGGCATCCGATCGATCCGAGCAGGGAGGTGGCAGATGGATCCGGGGGGAGCTCAGATGTCGGGCCACGGACCGTATCGCGCCACTAGGTGCTTCATCAGGCTACTGATAGCTGATAGCGGCCTGACGAAGCGCCTAGGGGCGTGATACGGTCCGTGGCCCGATGTCTGAGCTCCCCCTGGATCCATCTGTCGCCTCCCTGCTAGGATCTATTGGATGCCATGGATGAATGCGTCCGATTGAACTGCCTGTTATCGAACACGGTGAACGCTCTGCTATCCTTCTTCTATGTGAACGCTCTGGATATGTATATGTCAGAAGTCCAATAGACTTGCATGGGACATCTGGCAAGTACATCTCCAGATTGCTTTAGTTTTGGAGCAAGTTTCGGACTCTAAAGTTGCCAAGTATTACAAATAGATATCCTGTCACCAGGGCCATCATTGACCCTACGCATTAAGTATTCATATGAGTCTCACATAAACTACAGTTAAATGGCAACCCACTTTGTAGGGGGCTGCCCATAGAAATGCCTACTCTCATGTCTCGTAGCGCAAATCACTCCAAACAGTCCACTATGTTATCTGTGGGAATTCATAATGCTGGTCAGGATTATTTTTCATGTCACCAAAAGGTTATGCATTACCAAACAACATACACGGAATTCAAAGTAAAATTCACAATTCTGGAGGCTTCAGCTTCCATTATCAAGAGTATATTGTCCATAAGGTATCATATGCAATTGCTCACGGAATTATGCGGCGGAATTCCTCTTCACTTGATGAAAGAGCATGTTCATTCATCAAGTGGAATCCACAAGCAGAATCCCATCGAGCTCAATTGTAAAAAAAAAAGTTTCTGCCCAACACTGTTTTCACGCAGAATTCATGCGGAATTCACACAGAATTCACGCGAAAAAAATTAAGAAAATCCAGCCCATGAAAAAAAGATGACACCCATTCAACACCCATTCTCCACCCATTTTTTATTCTGCAGCTATTTTTCACCTCTCCTTCTTCCTCCTCTCTAAATTCCGTGCAAAACTTCCAAAAAAGCATTTGCATGGGTGGAAATTTGTCAGCGTGCATTCCTCGAGAATTCCTCAGTGTGAACGGGCCCTAATAGCAACGCCTCTAATCTGCATGTCATACTGAATAACAGTATTATTTCACTAACCCAGCACACTCCGTATGCGTGTTCTGGCTAGGCAAAGTGTTCTACATCCCTATTGAGGCTCTCTGTAGCCTGGAAATAGCTGTACATTCAGATCGAAACTAAATTTTTCAGAAAATTTGGCTATATAAGACTGAATTACATTTTTTTACAAATTTGCTCATCTCTACTGTAGGTACATAGACAAAATAATAAAAATATTTTAGTTTGGACAGAATAAAATATGTATTGCCTGAAAGATATGTCAGAGCTCTGTATTAGCTAAGGGTTTACTTTCTTTATACAGAAGTAAACTTCAGTTCCCTCGATCCGCTGCATTTATCTACATGGGTACATGTCAAGTTAACACAATGGACTCAAGGTGTACAGGATGCTAAATAGATAAATGGAAAACTACTGTGCTTGATCCTAAGCCAGGAATTGTACTGATTGGGTTCCACAAAAGAAAATCATGCTGTTAAATTTATAGTTAATTGACTCAAATACTTAAAACCAATATTGTGTGAAAACCTGTTCAGATGAGTTCAGAAAGGTTATTAACAGCAAGATCAAATAAGCTTTTCCTATCCTACTGTAAAGATGGCAGAGTGCACATTAGGATGGTACGGAAACAAACAAATGTGTTCTCAGTCCTCAGAATCGAGTTAAAAGAAGCCAATTTAGAATTCGAAAAGAATGAACAAAGTAATTGTACGTGATTTAGGTCTGTTATACACCACTTATAATGTACACGACATAGTAAGGACTCCAAGACTGCAACAAAAATAACCTTAGAAATAAATGGCAGTAACAGAGGTATAGTACTGTATGTGAGAAAGAAAAATAATAAAGATACCTTTTCACAATAATCTATGGCCAATATATTCAATTCTCACAGTATACATGTATTTAGACTCCAGGGCACCTTTATCACACAATTATACTGAGCTAAGAATTGTTCTTAATGGGGCTCTCCGGTGGAAGATTTTTTATGTATTTTTTTCCAAATCAACTGGTTCCAGATTTGTAAAGTACTTCAATATAAAAAATATAAATCCTTCCAGTACTTATCAGCTGCTGTATACTACAGAGGAAGTTAAGTTGTTATTTTCTGTCTGATGACAGTGCTCTCTGCTGACACCTCTGTCCATGTCAGGAACTGTCCAGAGTAGGAGCAAATCTTCATAGCAAACCTCTTCTGCTCCAGACAGTTCCTGACACAGACAGAGGTGTCAGCAGAGAGCACTGTGGTCAGACTGAAAAGAGCAACACAACTTCCTCTGTAGTATTCAGCAGCTGATAAGTACTGGAAGATTAAGATTTTTTAAATAGAAGTAATTTATAACTCTGTATAACTTTCTAGCACCAGTTGATTTGAAAACATTTGTTTTCCACTGGGGTGGAAAGATATATGTCTACAGTTCAATGTAGTAAAAAACAGTCACATTGGTCAGCACCAAGCCTATAATGTAAAGGCAGTTCACTCCACAGCAGCAAACAAGCATGTAATATGCACTCAGTTCCCATGAAGTATACGGTTTTTAAACACTGCTCAAAACCGGTGCTGAACCAAAAAGAACAGGAGTCCATACGGTATATCCAATAAAATGAAGATGGCAGCACTCACCGATACAGTGGAATGATTTCTTCTTTAATAAACTGCATAAGACTTACAATGTGTGCAGCCGGACAAGGACGGCAATAAAATCAGCAGAACTGGTGACAGCTGTTGTGCGTGCGCAACATACACTTCATCAGACCCTCTGATGAAGCGTATGTTGCGTACGTGCAACAACTGTCATCCATTCTGCTGATTTTGTTGGCATCCTTGTCTGGCTGCACACATTGTAAGTCTTATGTACTTTATTAAATACGAAATTGTTCCACTGTACTGGTGAGTGCTGCCATCTTCATTTTATCGGATATATGTCTACAGTACTTTTACCTAAGTAGGGACAAGGCCTACTGGGCCATCCAGAGATAAGGTTGCAGAACCCCCTGGAGATAAATTATATTCTAAACAACATATTGGGAGATTTATTAAGGTTGTTTTTGGTAAGTTATTTTTAGTAATGTTTTCCTTACGTGTACCACATTCATAAAAAAAAAATTGCATGCCCTTTATTTGGTACATGTAAGCAAAACACAATAAATTACTTCAGAATACCATTTTCATCCTTTTCTTTGTGACTTTTTAAAAGTGCTTTTCAAGTGCTTACATTTGCAACTTTTTGGAGGGTGTTGCGACATATTGCGCGACATTTGCAGTTTATAAATGCATTACCACTGCAAGTTTAAAAATGATAATGCCTTAATTAAGTATGTTTGCCCAATTAGCCTTACACTTATAAACAACAAAAAAGTTGCATAGAAACGCACAGAAAAGCGCTTAGGCGCATAAGACATTTTTAATGTAAACCAAAAAATCTTCTAAATAGCTTCATAAATCTTCCCCATAAATCTTGTAGATGAATGAGGTGCTATATGTGTGAATTGTATTCTTATGGCCATTTGGTCTGTAAAAGACTTCCTAATGACCAGAAAATCATCTTAACCCCTTAAGGACCACAGATTTTTCATTTATCACTTACGTATTTTCCACCTCTGCTTCTAAAAATCTGAACGCTTTAAATTTTGAACCTACAGACCCATATGAGGTCTTGTTTATTGTGCCACCAATTATACTTTGTAATTAAATCAATTATTTTACCATAAAATTTAGGATGAAACCAAAAAATATATATATTTGTGGGGCAAAATTGGACAAATACTTGTTTGGCATATATTCGCAATATAAGATTACCCCTTTACCTCGATGTACGGTACCTTACCAGTGATTGGCTGGTACAAAGCCTGCTTGCATTGGTCAGCTCTCCCTGCCTGCCCAGCCCTCCCTGTCTCCAAGACTATCAGAGCGGTACATGCCTCTTTCACCCGTCTGGCCCGCACTTGTATCCTATTACCATACCTCCTTCTCTGCCTCAGATCTCCCACATGCGCCACCCTTGTATCCCATTTCTGCACCTCCTTCTCTGCCTCTGATTTCACAAATGCAGAGTAAGACCAAGCGTTTTTCTGTTTTTGCACTTTTTTTTTTCCTCCTTAACTTTTAAAGATCCTAACCCTATGAAGGCTTTTTTTTTATACGACAAAAGTGAAGAAAAGCGCCATTTTGTACATTTAGGGGTTTCCGTTTCTACACAGTAAATTTTTCGGTAAAAATTGCACCTTATCTTTATTCTGTAGGTCCATACAATTAAATTTATACCCTACTAATATAGATTTGATTTTGTCGTACTTCTGGAAAAAAACATAACTACATGCACAAAAATTAATACATTGTAAATTGTCCTCTTCTGACCCCTATAACTTTTATAAATTTTAGTATACAGGGCAGTATGAGGGCTCATATTTTGTGCCGTGATCTGAAATTTCTATCAGTACCATTTATGTTTTGATCAGACTTTCTTATCGTATTTTATTCATTTTTTATGGTATAAAAATTGACTAAAAACACGCAATTTCACCATTGACCGTGCGGTTTAGCAGGAACCTGGAAGGAGAGGTAAGCCCTCAGGCTACCACAGCAGTGGATCTGCGGGAGGGCGATCCACCCCACTGGACCACCAGAGACAGGGTAAAGGCACCTTTAGACACCGCTGTCAGCTTTGACAGAGGCGATCTAAATGGTTAATAGCTGGCCGCGGTGATCGCTGCATGTCGGCTATTAACGCGGGTCCCAGCTACAGGAATCTGCTGGGGGCTGGCCGGTATGATGCGGGCTCGAGTCGGGAGCTCGCGCCATATCTGGATGTGCAGATCAGCGTTAGGCAGCGCTGTAGCTGCATAAATTTGAGCCCACTGTGGAGCTCCGGCATTGCTAGGGGGACGGAGTCATTGCAAAAAGCGTGGGCATGCAAATGTGTGTATATATGTATAAGGTACGCTGCAGCACCCGCCCTACACCCGGCATATAAGATGACCCACCCCACTTTTGAGAAGATTTTCATGGGTTTAAAAGTCATCTTATACGCCGGAATATATGGTACATAAAAAAAAAATTATAGTTACATGCACCAAAATTAGTATGTTTAAAATTGCCATCTTCTGACCCCTATAACATTTTTATTTTTCCACATACAGGGATGTATTAGGGCTGATTTTTTGCACTGTGCTCTTAAGTTTTTATTGGTACCATTTTTGTTTTGATGGGACTTTTTGATACTTTTTATAATTTTTTTAGAGTGTACAAAGTGACCAAAAATGCGCAATTTTGGACTTTGGAATTTTTTTTACGTGTACACTATTGACTGTGTGATTTAATTAACATTATATTTTTATAGTTCCGACATTTACGCACGCGGTGATACCACATATGTTTAGTTATAATATGTTTATATTTTTGGGGGGAATTTGGGAAAAGGGGGTTTATTTAAACTTTTAATTTAGAGGGGGTTAATGGGTGTTTTTAAAACTTTTTTAAAACTTTTTTTTTACACTTTATTAGTCCCCTTAGGAAACTTTTAGAGCAATCATTAGATTCTTCATTCAGATCAATGTAGTTCAATAGAACTACATTGATCTGTGTGCTCTGTGCTTGATTGATAAAGCCTTGTTGAGCCAGGTTTTATCATTCTCAGAGCTGAGACCAGCACCAGAGGAGAGGTATGCCCTCTGGCTACTAGACTTGTACAATAGCCACGATAATACGAATAGCAAGATAATAGCAATACGAATAGCAATTTATTTACCGAATGCATTCGTTATCCATAAATGAAACTAAAGAATTAATTCTAATTTTTTTATTGGTCCTTGCGCTAACACTGTTTCTGTTACCAGGGTGCCTCCAGCTGTTGCAAAACTACAACACCCACCCAGCATGCCCTGACAGCCAAAGGCTGTCTGGGCATGCTGGGAGTTGCAGTTTTGCAACAGCTGGAGACACCCTGGGTGGTTGGCAAACATGCTCTATGTTCTAACTACTTTCATTTTTAAATATCCCTCACTCTTTTCTGAACTGGGTTAGTAGAGGTCAATGAAATGCATAGTCATTGCCGTGGGAACATTTTTTAGTCATAAAACCGCAGACTTAATTGGATAATTGCCTTTTAGAATGTTTGGGGTCCCCAAGTTCTACACGGCAATTATCCAATTAAGTCTGCGGTTTTATGAATGAAAAATGTTCTCATGGCAATTACTATGCATGTCATTGACCTACTAACCCATTTCTGAAAAAAGCGAGCGGAATTTGAAAATGAATTAAAAAGCTTTGCGCATGTTTGCCAAAGTGTGCCTCCAGCTGTTCAAAACTGCAACATCCAGCATGCCCAGACAGCCTTTGGCTGTCAGGGCATGCTGGGTGGGTGTTGTAGTTTTGCAACAGCTGGAGGCACCCTGGTAACAGTGTTAGCTCAAGTGACATGACATGTTATACATAAATCACCCGAGAATCAAACACATCGATCAAACACATCAATCATTCATACAGCAATCATTCATTCATTCATTTACTCATTCATTCAACATTACATTATGTATTAATAATAAATCACATAAAATTATATTATCTTACCTGTCTTCCAATGTTCCGATCTCTGCGGCTGCCCTCTTTTCCTGAACACACACACTCCCGATTATGGTCCCCTGCTTAAAAAAGATTTACCCGAATGTACCCGAATACCAAATGTATTCGAAAGAAAATAAAAACCTGAATATTGAATGTATCCGAAAAATCAAACCGAACAACCGAATACCGAATGTGTGCGAAAAATCAAAACCGAAAATATTACCGAACCGAAAATTTTATCAAAAACGAAATGAAACAAAACAAAAATTTTTCTTGTGCACAAGTCTACTGGCTACCTCAGAAGGGGATTTTCCCCCCGTGATTACCCCACTGGACCAACAGGGAAAGTTCAAATGTCCCTTTAGATCCCTCTGTCAGCTTTCTAAAGGGTTAATAGCCAGCTGTAGCGATCGCCACATGTCAGCTATTAACGGCAGCCCCAAGCTAGAGGAATCAGCTGGGGCTTGCCAGTATGGCGCAGGAGTCAGGAGCCCGTGCCATACACTGTTAACGGCACAAGGACATGTATAGACGTCCTTGGTTGTTTACAGGTTAAAGTAAATGTGTCATCAGAAAATGTTAAAATAAAATTTTTATGTTCAACTTCTTTTTTGAGATTAGGTGGTATTTTTTTTCTAACTTTCATTTTATCATCTATCTTATAGTTTAACCTTGAAATCTTTCAGTCTTCATTCTGGCCTCTAGGCCTCAAACTTAACTGTCACTTCTTGTTACATAGAGATCACTTTCCAGTACCTTCCTTATCATCACAGACAGGATTTCAGTAAAAGGTGGCAGAATACATAGATAAGAAATATATTCACCATAGCTGAGGCATATAGGTCAGACTTTTCCTCCCTGTAGACTGACCTCTGCATGGGTCACAGAGCATGCCTGGAAAGCCATCTCATTTTAGTGAATAAGATCTGGTCAAATCTGTTGTCCAGGTGGCTTGCTGTAAAGCATATCTATAAATCCTGTAAGAAAAAAAAAAAAAAAACTGCTTAGGCAAGCTGCCACAACAATGTACGAAAATAAAATAACAAACATTTACATACAGGAAATAGAAACAAAGTGTTTCAGTGTATGAATTTAATAAAAATACATTCACTTCAAATATTAAGGTCTCTGAGTCGCTTATTAGTTCCCTGTCTCCTGTCATTCTGTTGATTCTTATAAGACTATGGCTATGTAGCCATTCTCTGTATTTTACTCTTTCCAAAATCAGGCATTCTTTATATAGTAAAAGTACACTGCTCAAAAAAATAAAGGGAACACTAAGATAACACATCCTAGATCTGAATGAATGAACTAATCGTATGAAATACTTTCGTCTTTACATAGTGATAAATGTGCTGACAACAAAATCACACAAAAATTATCAATGGAAATCAAATTTATCAACCCATGGAGGTCTGGATATGAGTCACACTCAAATAAAAGTGGAAAACCACACTACAGGCTGATCCAACTTTGATGTAATGTCCTTAAAACAAGTCAAAATGAGGCTCAGTAGTGTGTGTGGCCTCCACGTGCCCCTATGACCTCCCTATAACACCTGGGCATGCTCCTGATAAGGTAGCGGATGGTTTCCTGAGGGATGTCCTCCCAGACCTGGACTAAAGCATCTGCCAAGTCCTGGAAATTCTGTGGTGCAACGTGATGTTGATGGATGGAGCGAGACATGATGTCCCAGATGTGCTTAATCGGATTAAGGTCTGGGGAATGGCCGGGCCAGTCCATAGCATCAATGCCTTCCTCTTGCAGGAACTGCTGACACACTCCAGCCACATGAGGTCTAGCATTGTCTTGCATTAGGAGGAACCCAGGGCCAACCGCATCAGCATATGGTCTCACAAGGGGTCTGAGGATCTCATTTCCGTACCTAATGGCAGTCAGGTTACCTCTGGCAAGCACATGGAGGGCTGTGAGGCCCCCCAAAGAAATGCCACCCCACACCACTACTGACCCACCGGCAAACCGGTCCTGCTGGAGGATGTTGCAGGCAGCAGAACGTTCTCCATGGTGTCTCCAGACTCTGTCACGTCTGTCACATGTGCTCAGTGGGAACTTGCTTTCTTCTGTGAAGAACACAGAGTGCCAGTGGAGAATTTGCCAATCTTGGTGTTTTCTGGCAAATGCCAAACGTCCTGCATGGTGTTGGGCAGTAAGCACAAACCCCACCTGTGGACGTCGGGTCCTAATGCCACCCTCATGGAGTCTGTTTCTGACCATTTGAGTGGACACATGCACATTTGTGGCCTCCTGGAGGTCATTTTGCAAAGCTCTGGTATTGCTCCTCCTGCTTCTCCTTGCACAAAGGCGGAGGTAGCGGTCCTGCTGCTGGGTTGTTGCCCTCCTATGGCCTCCTCCACGTCTCCTGATGTACTGGCATGTCACCTGGTAGCGCCTCCATGCTCTGGACACCACGCTGACAGACACAGCAAACCTTCTTGCCACAGCTCGCATTGATGTGCCATCTTGGATGAGCTGCACTACTTGAGCCACTTGGTTGGGTTGTAGACTCTGTCTCATGCTACCACTAGAGTGAAAGCACAGCCAGCATTCAAAAATGACCAAAACATCAGCCATGAAGCATAGGAACTGAGAAGTGGTCTGTGGTCACCATCTGCCAAACCACTCTTTTATTGGGGATGTCTTGCTAATTGACTATAATTTCCACCTGTTGTCTGTACCATTTTCACAACAGCATGTGAAATTGATTGTCAATCAGTGTTGCTTCCTGAGTGGACAGTGTGATTTCACAGAAGTGAGATTGACATGGAGTTACATTGTGTTGTTTAAGTGTTCCCTTTATTTTTTTTAAGCAGTGTATATTCTCTAGTGTGATAACATCATGCTTACTTACAAGGTTATATCACTGGATCTCGGCACTTGCTTGTGCCACAGTGTGTGACTTTTTCTTAGACCCATATGTTTTCTGCAAGCAATGTTTTATATGCATTGTACTTATGCTATTCAAATTACCATTTTTTGTGTAATCACCATGCAAAGCAAACCTTTATGAAGAGAGTAAGGGAGCACTTATATTCTCTGCGGTCAGGGAAGGGGGCGCCTTGCTTCATCGCCCATATGACTGAACATCATGGCGGTGTGGGCGAGTCACTCAAGTTCGCTGGACTAGAGAGAATAGAGTCAACACCTAGCGGTGTTGATAAACTTACCTTTTTGCTGCGCCGTGAGGCATTTTGGATCCTGCACTTAAACGCAATGGGTCCAATAGGTATGAATGGCAGGCAAGACCTGTCTGCTTTCTTGTGAATCATTGTATATCTTTTGTGGGTGTAAGTAAGTTTTTTGTAACTATTTGTTACTTTGTTTTTATATTGGTTGTGGTTTTTGTGTTTTTATGGATCCGCATAGACAGTATAAAAGTGTATATTATAATTATATAATGGTTGTGCACAGGTGAATATTAAAATCATCATCAACTGGGCGGGGAGATGAGTCCACTCACCAAGAAAATGTACAACAGTGGCCACGAGGACGCCATTGCCAAGGGAGACAGCACACGCCAACATAGAGGAACCGGAAACAACGACTCCAATAGAGTATCATGTGATCCTGCGTGTCACGCGCCGTGGCGCATGCGCAGGGCCAAGAACATAGACACCGTCAACCATCTTGGTTATGGGCACACCCATACACATACTCGTAGGGAGCACAGCAATCTTCAGTGCGCGATCCAGCGCAAGGTATGGCCAGGTGGAGGGCGGAGCCCCGTCCCCATCTAGCGAACCTGTACCTCCTATTCTCCAAAGCACCAGTATCCCTGATGAGCTGGGTTTCGGGGGCGCTATTTGGCACCATGTGAAGAAGTGCAGCCTCTTTTCTTCTGTGTTCTTCGGGTGGCTTTCATATGCGTTGATGGTTGGGTGATTAGATGTGAATGCGGTTCTTGCTGTAAAGGCGTGTGCTGTTATTTAAATAAAAGTGTATAAATATTTGTGAGTGTATCCCATCTCCAGTATCCAGTGATCTGAAATAAAATGGAAAAAAAGAATAAATAAAAACAAAGTATATAGTCAAAAATACAGAGGGGTAGCAAGCAGAAGTTGGTCCAATACAGTTATACATTATAAATTTCCTGTGTTACATGAAAATCTACATTAAGGCCAGAGGGTTTTAAAGTATTAAGTTCATAAATCCATTGTAGTTCCTTACGTTTGAGTATAGCCACTCTGTTCCCGCCCCACTTAGGTACCGGTACATGATCTATAAGCATAAATTTTAGATCTTTTTCACTATGTCCAAATTCTACAAAGTGGCTTGGGACTGGTAAATCAGTTCTCTTTTTGCGGATAGAATAACGATGTTGATTCAATCTAGTCTTAGCATCTAATGTAGTCTCACCTACATATATGAGGTTACAGGGACATTGTAGAATATATATTACATGGTTGGAGTTACAGGTAAGATAATAACGGTTATTATACTTTTTACCAGTTCGTGGGTGTGTAAACTCTTTTCCCTTCATCATGTATGTACAATTCACACAAGTGCAGCATGGGTAAGAGCCCTTACTTGCTACTGTCAAGTATCGTTGTTTAGGTTTATTAAGGGAGACATCAGACTTGACTAGTTTATCTTTCAAATTAGTCGCTCTACGGTAAGATAGAAGTGGAGGGTTAGTCATTTCTGGTATATGTGGCAATCCAGTGCTCAAAATCTGCCAGTGTTTCCTCACAATACATGCAATTTTCTGGGACGCGTCAGAATAGGTAGTTACAAAGGCAATTCTATTTTCTTGTTTCTTGTTTGTATTAGTCTGTAGTAGTTTATGTCTGTCTAGATTTCGTACTTTATTTTTACAAGTAGTTAATAAAGATCGTGGATAACCTCTATTTCTAAAGTTAGTACACATGCGATCTAATGCATCATCAATGTTGTCCTCATTACTCACAATTCTTTTAACTCCCATCATCTGACTCGTCGGGAGTGATCGTAACATACTTCGTGAGTGTTGACTGTCGTAACGTAATATAGAGTTCACATCTGTCGGTTTTGTGTAGATATTAGTGGTGAGCGTCTTATTCTTAACACTAATGGTAGTATCCAAGAATTGTACCTGAGTCGTGGAAAGAGTCAGAGTGAATTCAATGCTGGTAACCAAGGAATTCAGAAATTTGTGGAATGAATGAAGTTGGTCAACTGTGCCAGTCCAAATCAGTAGGATGTCATCTATGTATCTCCACCACTTCAGCACATTGCTGAAGTGGGGAGATACATAGATCATGGTTTCTTCCATATGGGCCACGAACAAGTTGGCGTAAGTGGGCGCCACGTTCGTGCCCATAGCGGTGCCATTTACTTGGATGTAAAATGCGTCGTTAAATACAAAATAGTTTTTAGTCAACACTGTTTCAAGTAATCCCAAAATTAGGGAGCATTGGTCAGGACCCAAGTCATCCCGAATGAAAGACCTTACAGCCTGTACACCCCCATCATGCGGGATGGAGGTATACAGGCTCACAATGTCAAAGGATGCCAATATAGTGCCTTCAGGAATGATAAGTGTGTCAATTTTTGTCAATAAATCCCCAGTGTATCGAATGTAAGATTTAGCAGTATACACATATGGTCTGAGTATTTTATCTAGAAAGATCGATATATGGCTTGTTAAAGACCCCCGGCCAGACACAATTGGTCTGCCCGGCGGGTCACAGAGGGTCTTGTGTATTTTTGGCAGTAAATATAGTTGTGGAGTGATCGGGTGTTTAACAATCAGGTACTCTAAAAGAGATTTATCGATGAGTCCCTTCTCAAACGCTAGGTGTACTGTCTGTTCTATTTCACGGCCCAGTTGCCATTTGGGGTCTGAGTTGAGAGGTTGGTAAATATTCGTATCACTTAATTGTCTGTTAGCCTCCTGAATGTACTTGGATCGATCCATGACCACAACCCCACCCCCTTTGTCAGCGGGTTTAACGATGAGGTTGTGGTCATGGATCAGTCCATTGAGTGCCACCAATTCATTATGTGTCATGTTGGGATGTGCCAAAGATAACACCTCATGTTTAAGCTTCTCTATATCTTTCCTGACCAGTGTGTGAAAAGCATCAATCAATGGAGAATTTACATTAGGTACAAAATCACTCGGGGATTTAATCCCTGGGTCTGAAAATTGAAATGCATTAGTGGCTTGGGGTTCAGTTAAATCGCAAACATTGTTTACAGGTTGATTGGAAAACCATAGTTTCAGCTTCAGCTTTCTGACCAGTTGTAATAGGTCAAGCTCAAGCTGGAACCATTCAGGCATTTGTGCAGGGCAAAAATTGAGTCCCTTGGCCAACAATTTCAATTGATCATCAGTGAGAGTAGTGGAAGAAATATTTACCACAAATTTTTTGTTATTTTCCTTGATGGATTCTGTTTGGACGGCATAGTTTTTGTTACGCCTAGCGCTCCGGGTCCCCGCTCCTCCCCGGAGCGCTCACGGCGTCTTTCTCCCTGCAGCGCCCCGGTCAGTCCCGCTGACCGGGAGCGCTGCACTGTCTTGGCCGTTGGGGATGCGATTCGCACAGCGGGACGCGCCCGCTCGCGAATCGCATCCCAGGTCACTTACCCGTCCCGGTCCCCTGCTGTCATGTGCTGGCGCGCGCGGCTCCGCTCTCTAGGGCGCGCGCGCGCCAGCTCTCTGAGACTTAAAGGGCCAGTGCACCAATGATTGGTGCCTGGCCCAATTAGCTTAATTGGCTCCCACCTGCTCCCTGCCTTTATCTGACCTCCTCCCATGCACTCCCTTGCCGGATCTTGTTGCCTTGTGCCAGTGAAAGCGTTTAGTGTGTCCAAAGCCTGTGTACCTGAACTTCTGCTACCCATCCTGACTACGAACCTTGCCGCCTGCCCCCGACCTTCTGCTACGTCTGACCTTGCCTCTGCCTAGTCCTTCTGTCCCACGCCTTCTCAGCAGTCAGCGAGGTAGAGCCGTTGCTAGTGGATACGACCTGGTTGCTACTGCCGCAGCAAGACCATCCCGCTTTGCGGCGGGCTCTGGTGAATACCAGTAGCCTCTTAGAACCGGTCCACTAGCACGGTCCACGCCAATCCCTCGCTGACACAGAGGATCCACTACCTGGAAGCCGAATCGTGACAGTAGATCCGGCCATGAATCCCGCTGAGGTGCCGCTGCCAAGTCTCGCTGATCTTCCCACGGTGGTCGCTCAGCAATCGCAGCAGATTGCCCAACAAGGACAGCAGCTGTCGCAGTTGACCGCCATGTTACAGCAACTTCTGCCTCTGCTACAGCAGCAACCATCTCCTCCGCCAGCTCCTGCACCTCCTCCGCAGCGAGTGGCCGCTCCTAACCTCCGCTTGTCCCTGCCGGACAAATTTGATGGGGACTCTAAACTCTGCCGTGGATTTTTGTCTCAGTGTTCCCTGCATATGAAGATGTTGTCGGACTTGTTTCCTTCAGAACGGTCTAAGGTGGCGTTCGTAGTAAGCCTTCTTTCAGGAAAGGCCTTGTCTTGGGCCACACCGCTCTGGGACCGCAATGATCCTGCCACAGCCACAGTCCAGGCCTTCTTCGCTGAACTCCGGAGTGTCTTCGAGGAGCCAGCCCGAGCTTCTTCTGCCGAGACTGCCCTGTTGAACCTGGTCCAGGGTAATTCTTCAGTGGGCGAGTACGCCATCCAATTTCGTACTCTTGCCTCCGAGTTATCATGGAATAACGAGGCTCTCTGCGCGACCTTTAAAAAAGGCCTATCCAGTCGCATCAAGGATGTGCTGGCCGCACGAGAGATTCCTGCCAATCTGCAAGAACTCATCCATCTAGCTACCCGCATTGACATGCGTTTTTCTGAGCGACACCAAGAGCTCCGCCAGGAAAAAGACTTAGATCTCTGGGCACCTCTCCCACAGTATCCGTTGCAATCTACGCCTGGGCCTCCCACCGAGGAGGCCATGCAAGTGGATAAGTCTCGCCTGACCCAGGAAGAGAGGAATCGCCGTAGGGAAGAAAATCTCTGTCTTTACTGTGCCAGTACCGAGCATTTCTTGGTGGATTGCCCTATCCGTCCTCCACGCCTGGGAAACGCACGCACGCACCCAGCTCACGTGGGTGTGGCGTCTCTTGGTTCCAAGTCTGCTCCTCCACGTCTCACGGTGCCCGTGCGGATTTCTTCTTCAGCCAACTCCTCCCTCTCAGCCGTGGCCTGCTTGGACTCCGGTGCCTCTGGAAATTTTATTTTGGAGTCGTTTGTTAATAAATTCAGCATCCCGGTGACCCGTCTCGTCAAGCCGCTCTACATTTCCGCGGTCAACGGAGCCAGATTGGACTGCACCGTGCGTTACCGCACAGAGCCCCTCCTCATGTCTATTGGACCCCACCTTGAGAAGATTGAGTTCTTCATTCTCCCCAACTGTACCTCTGAGGTCCTCCTCGGTCTGCCTTGGCTCCGGCTTCATTCCCCCACCATTGATTGGACCACCGGGGAGATCAGGAACTGGGACTCTGCCTGCCACAGGAAGTGCCTCTCCCCCCCTCCCAGTCCCGTCAGGCAAGCCTCTGTGCCTCCCCATGGCCCCCGTCCTGGTGTCACACTGCCCCGTGCCAGGCCTCGCCCTCTGCCCTCCCTCCCCATTCCCACTCCTGCTGTACTGCCTGCCGTTGAGGAAACCCTCCATTCTTTCCCGGTGTCCTCATCCCAGGGGAGGCAGTTACCGGACAAAGAGAAGGGGAGACCTAAGGGGGGGGGTACTGTTACGCCTAGCGCTCCGGGTCCCCGCTCCTCCCCGGAGCGCTCACGGCGTCTTTCTCCCTGCAGCGCCCCGGTCAGTCCCGCTGACCGGGAGCGCTGCACTGTCTTGGCCGTTGGGGATGCAATTCGCACAGCGGGACGCGCCCGCTCGCGAATCGCATCCCAGGTCACTTACCCGTCCCGGTCCCCTGCTGTCATGTGCTGGCGCGCGCGGCTCCGCTCTCTAGGGCGCGCGCGCGCCAGCTCTCTGAGACTTAAAGGGCCAGTGCACCAATGATTGGTGCCTGGCCCAATTAGCTTAATTGGCTCCCACCTGCTCCCTGCCTTTATCTGACCTCCTCCCATGCACTCCCTTGCCGGATCTTGTTGCCTTGTGCCAGTGAAAGCGTTTAGTGTGTCCAAAGCCTGTGTACCTGAACTTCTGCTACCCATCCTGACTACGAACCTTGCCGCCTGCCCCCGACCTTCTGCTACGTCTGACCTTGCCTCTGCCTAGTCCTTCTGTCCCACGCCTTCTCAGCAGTCAGCGAGGTAGAGCCGTTGCTAGTGGATACGACCTGGTTGCTACTGCCGCAGCAAGACCATCCCGCTTTGCGGCGGGCTCTGGTGAATACCAGTAGCCTCTTAGAACCGGTCCACTAGCACGGTCCACGCCAATCCCTCGCTGACACAGAGGATCCACTACCTGGAAGCCGAATCGTGACAGTTTTGTTGTTGATTGCAGTTCGCTGTCCCCTGGTACGGACAAATCCGTTTGTGTCTCCGCCCTCCTCTTCTGGTACGTTTGTGGCGAATGAGTCTCTGGTGCCTAAAAAATCAGCATGGTCTGTAGAGGGAACAGTAGAGATATCAGCATTTATATCCACATTTTTATCAGTCTGTCTATTGCCATCACGCATCCTCCTATTGACCGGTCTTTTATTCTGTACTGTGGGTATGCCCCATCTATACACTTTGCCATTATCATAATCGCCAGAGTCACGTGCCCATTTAAGTCTCTTTGAATCCTCTTGTTCACTTCTAAATTTTGTTAGAAAAGTATCTTGTTTGCACACCAGTTTTTCATAATCAACAGTTAATAGATGTTCCTTTAATGCAAAGTCCAAGTCCAATAATTTTTTCTTGGAAACCCCCACATCACGTTGCAGAAATTCAAGTTGTAATAGTATAAGATCCAATGAATACTTATTTGAGATCTGTTCATATCTGGCACGGAAATCTACATCATGTGAAAAAGAATTATCATGTGGTTGTATCCGCATTCCTCTTGGTATGCGTTGATGTTTAAAGTATTCAGCAAGTGTAGTCAGATGTAATTCTAATGAGAGTAAACGTTTAGATTCCGCCTCATACCTTCTCTGTAGATCAATAGTGGATGGAGTATGTAGGAACGAAGGGTTACCATCCAAAAGGCCCATAATTCTGCTTGCATCGCCCTCTGTATAAGAAAACACGTTAGAAGTCGCTGTAGGAAGATCCGATGGTGTTGTGATAGTAGTAGGTTCCATGGTCAAAGTTAAAAAATGGGTGCAGGCTCATAAACCAAAGGATAGATAGAGCAGGAAAGCAGCACTCCAGGGTAAGAAAAAGTGCTCGGGTGCCTACTGTGTCGGGTCTAGGTTGGGGACCCCTCCAAACACAGAAAAATTAAATAAACAGTGGCACACCAGGTGTCAGCAAAAAAAATGTGATTTATTCCAAAGACGTGTAGGCAACGTTTCAGCTGGCTCACCCAGCCATTTGAGCACTGGATTGCCACATATACCAGAAATGACTAACCCTCCACTTCTATCTTACCGTAGAGCGACTAATTTGAAAGATAAACTAGTCAAGTCTGATGTCTCCCTTAATAAACCTAAACAACGATACTTGACAGTAGCAAGTAAGGGCTCTTACCCATGCTGCACTTGTGTGAATTGTACATACATGATGAAGGGAAAAGAGTTTACACACCCACGAACTGGTAAAAAGTATAATAACCGTTATTATCTTACCTGTAACTCCAACCATGTAATATATATTCTACAATGTCCCTGTAACCTCATATATGTAGGTGAGACTACATTAGATGCTAAGACTAGATTGAATCAACATCGTTATTCTATCCGCAAAAAGAGAACTGATTTACCAGTCCCAAGCCACTTTGTAGAATTTGGACATAGTGAAAAAGATCTAAAATTTATGCTTATAGATCATGTACCGGTACCTAAGTGGGGCGGGAACAGAGTGGCTATACTCAAATGTAAGGAACTACAATGGATTTATGAACTTAATACTTTAAAACCCTCTGGCCTTAATGTAGATTTTCATGTAACACAGGAAATTTATAATGTATAACTGTATTGGACCAACTTCTGCTTGCTACCCCTCTGTATTTTTGACTATATACTTTGTTTTTATTTATTCTTTTTTTCCATTTTATTTCAGATCACTGGATACTGGAGATGGGATACACTCACAAATATTTATACACTTTTATTTAAATAACAGCACACGCCTTTACAGCAAGAACCGCATTCACATCTAATCACCCAACCATCAACGCATATGAAAGCCACCCGAAGAACACAGAAGAAAAGAGGCTGCACTTCTTCACATGGTGCCAAATAGCGCCCCCGAAACCCAGCTCATCAGGGATACTGGTGCTTTGGAGAATAGGAGGTACAGGTTCGCTAGATGGGGACGGGGCTCCGCCCTCCACCTGGCCATACCTTGCGCTGGATCGCGCACTGAAGATTGCTGTGCTCCCTACGAGTATGTGTATGGGTGTGCCCATAACCAAGATGGTTGACGGTGTCTATGTTCTTGGCCCTGCGCATGCGCCACGGCGCGTGACACGCAGGATCACATGATACTCTATTGGAGTCGTTGTTTCCGGTTCCTCTTTGTTGGCGTGTGCTGTCTCCCTTGGCAATGGCGTCCTCGTGGCCACTGTTGTACATTTTCTTGGTGAGTGGACTCATCTCCCCGCCCAGTTGATGATGATTTTAATATTCACCTGTGCACAACCATTATATAATTATAATATACACTTTTATACTGTCTATGCGGATCCATATTTGAGCGTGATCGGTGTTCCAGACCATGTACTCTATGTGTATGTGCATCCTAAACACTGTTTTATGAGTATATTTATTATGATTCATGTACTTTTTGCTTTTGTTTACATACTAAATTAATTTATTGGACACTAATGATTGTATACCCTATATATATGTATCACTGTGAGTCATTTGTTGCTTGAAAATGGCTGGGTGAGCCAGCTGAAACGTTGCCTACACGTCTTTGGAATAAATCACATTTTTTTTGCTGACACCTGGTGTGCCACTGTTTATTTAATTTTTCTGTGTTTGGAGGGGTCCCCAACCTAGACCCGACACAGTAGGCACCCGAGCACTTTTTCTTACCCTGGAGTGCTGCTTTCCTGCTCTATCTATTGTGATCAATATAAATGCATGCTTACCACAAGAGGTAGGCGAATATCTATTGGCCGGAAGAAGCGTCGATTCGTGACACGAAACTAGTCACCTCCTTGTGGTATACCCCGCGTCTGAGAGCAGCCGCTCTCGCTCCCTGTGGTCGTGACTTTTTATCCTGTATGTTCACTGTATTGGTGATAATAAATTTGATTGAACCTGAAATCAGCCGTGGTGAGTGCAACTTTCTTCTTTCTTTGGATCTACCAGTTTTATTGTGGACTTTGCATTCATAGTTAGCACCACCACTTGTCATGTACATATCTTGAGTAACGATATCAGCTTGCCCTTATTCCTCTTTACCGGGCATTGTGGTTGTTGTAGTGCCTGGTGATTTTCTTCTCTTCCTAAGACTGTTCCTTTATGAAGAGAGACTTATACAATTGTGCCCCAAAGTAGATTTTATTGGCAATTGAAGGAGCCTTACAATATCCTCCAAGCAAAGGTTCAAAATTTAAGAGGTAATATACTCACTAAAGATGCCCAAATGCATTGTTGCATTTGGCCAATTGGAAGTAGGCAAAGTGGAGAATATTGAATGTCACTTATGGGCTCTAATGTGGTTGCTATTCTGCAAAAAAAAAAATAGTTACAAAATAATAATAATTAACAATTAAAAAATGCTTCAATAAATTTTCTTTTGAAATGAATTATCAGATTCCCCTAATGAATTTCTCTTTATATATTTTTACATAGAGGTTCGTGGATAATCCCTCATATTTTACCATGTATGGTTAGATATCTTGGTTGGTATTTTTTTCATCAATTGGTGCCTGAAAGTTAAACAGATTTGTAAATTACTTCTTTTTTTTTTTTTTAATCTGACGCAGCAGTCAGCCCACAGTGAATAACAGTGTAAAAGTAAGTAGAAGACATTCTTGTAGTTAAGAGCAAAGGAGTTAGATGGGAGAAGGGGGAGGGGGGTAAAGAGAAAGAAAGGGGAGGGGTGAGAGGTGGGGGAAAAAAAGTACAAGCAATCTCAATACAAGTAATCTCAGTACATGTTTAATTGAATAAATCAAGACATAAAGGTTTGAGCACCCAGTTCCAGGTAAGTAGTTCCAGTGGAAATTTAAGCCGAATTTTCAGCAAGATGAGGAGGAGGGAGGGGGATGTGAAGAAGGAGCGGCTATTGGGGAGTGTAAAGCCATGGGTGATGACTTCCAGGGAGACCAGATTTTTAGGAAAGCAGAACAAGATTTATTAACCTTACTAGACATCTCTTCTGACCTACTTTAGTAATCCATTCTGACACCAAGGGGGGAGAGGTTTTGAACCATTTTGGGGGAATCAGGGATTTGGCTGCTGCCAGCATATGGTAGCTGGCAAGTTTTTGTGAGGAGTTAATGAGGCCGAAGGACATCCAAGCAAAGCCGTCTTGGGAGTTAGAGGGCAATTCAGGTTAGTAATAGATGTGATAGACTGTTCAATTTCTTTCCAGAAGGGAGTAATTTTTGGGCATGACCACCAGTTATGAATGTGGGAACCAACCTGTGAGTGGCAATGCCAACACAAATTGGGGTCAGCTAGTTTGTAAATAAATATAAATTCAGGGGTTTGTACCATCTGGAGATGAGCTTATACTGGGACTCCTGCAGTCTCACACATCTCGAGAACCCATGACATTTTTAAAATAGATGAATATTCTTCTGGAGTAAATGTGTGTCCCGGTTCTCTCTCCCAGGAGGCTATAAAACCAGGTGGGAACATATCTTGAGTAGAGAGGAGAGTTTACGCATCTTTGGAGAGAGAGAGAGAAAGAGGAAGGCGGTCTCAAAATCAGTCAGATCTTTCATTGGGTAGTGATCTCTTAGGAACTTGAAACTATAATCTTTAAAGTGCGCAGTTCCTGATACAGAAAAAGGTGTCAGCAGTGAGCACTGTGGTCAGACAGAAAATAAATTCAAAAAGAAAAGAACTTTCTGTGGGGCATACACTGTTCAATACTATGCTATAGCATACCACTGATGAGTGTTATCGGTGCTCTGCTGCTCCAGCCTGCATGGCCGACTGGGAGGAGCAGAGGACCAATCGGATGGCAAGGAGGTAGGTCAGGACCCTCCCGCCTTCCTTTCAGCTGATCAGGACATCGCAATTTCATTGCAGGATGGTTTCACTTTCATCAATAACAGGTTAAATCAATATATTTAACAAAACAAGAACATACATGCAGACCTGTATAATATACTGTTATATAATATACTGTTTAGAACTTTTGTTTATTGTTTGTTTATAAGTACTAAACAGAGATTGCTCCACCAACTCCCACTTTAGTCTTTTCCTGATACGGGTCCTGATTTACTATTATAAATCAGACCTGTTTTGGCTGTGTGCTACAATGTGTTGCATTGTGTCACAAATTGTGTCTGTGCCAGAATTTGCACCAAAAATTCAACAAACCCGACCAACTCTCCATTTTCCTTAGAAAACCCAAAAAAGCAGTGTTGTCACGAAAAGTGGGCGTGTTCCCAACATTGTCGAAAAATCCCAAGATATTTGCTAAGGTTTCCACATAAAATGTGGTGGATTTGAGCTCTGTAAAACCCTGCAGCTTAGAGCATGTGTAAAAAATAGCAAAACATAGGGAAAAGAGTAAAATGTAGAGAAACATTAGTAAACACTGTGGAAAAAAAACTGTGGGAGAAAACCCCCCACAAAGAAAACTATACTCTTAGTAAATCAGGGCCACTGTTTACTATCTTATAAAACTCATAAAAAATAAGTTTGTAGACTATCATTCTATCTAAACAATACAGTTAGAATGCGTACTCTAGACCGATAACCAATAAACACACAATAGATGTTGACAAGAATGCCAAGTTGTAAGATCAGAAGAGAGCTGTATGTTGGAGTAAACCTCTACCTAAGTCCGAAGAATGAACACATTTATTCATACCATTGAACATATTGAGTAAATATGTAGATAACATGAAAAACAGCTTTCAGAACAAATGGTCTAGTATTAAAATAGCATCATAAATTATATTTCTGTAATGTCGTACACTCATTGGGAAGACAAGCAATCAAGCAAACACATTTATTTGCTGAAATGTATGATAAACCTGAAGTTAAGTATTTAGTTACATAATTATGATAAGGTTGAAAAAAGACCAGAGTCCATCAAGTTCAACCTATATCCCTATGCAAGGCCGGTTTTAGGCTTAGCGTGGCCCTGGGTAAAATCTAAAGAGGGGCCCCAAAAGTCGAACTAGGGCAATATCTAAAAAGCTATTGAAAAGTCCCATCAAAAGAAAAATTATACCGATAAAAACTACAAATCAAAGTGCAAAAAATGACCATCATACATCCCCATATACAGAAAAATAAAAGAGTTATGGGGATAAGAATAGTACAATTTTATATTTTTGTATAGTTCCGCCACATTAGGTTGCCAGTATAGTTCCCCCACATTAGGTTGGCTGTATAGTCCCCCCACATTAGGTTGGCAGTATAGTTCCCCCCACATTTGGTTGGCTGTATAGTTCCCCCACATTAGATTGGCAGTATAGTTCCCCCACATTAGGTTGGCTGTATAGTTCCCCCACATTAGGTTGCCAGTATAGCTTCCCTAGATTAGGTTGGCAGTATAGTTCCCCCACATTAGGTTGTAGTTCATCCACATTAGGTTGGCAATATAGTTCCCCCCACATTAGGTTGTAGTTCCCCCTCATTAGGTTGGCAGTATAGTTCCCCCCACATTAGGTTGTAGTTCCTCCACATTAGGTTGGCAGTATAGTTCCCCCACATTAGGTAGACAGTATAGTTCCCATACATAAGGTAGACAGTTTAGTTCCCCCACATTAGGTAGGCAGTATGTTTCCCCACATTAGGTTGGCAGTATAGTTCTCCCACATTAGGTTGGCAGTATAGTTCCCCCACATTAAGTAGGCAGTATAGTTCCCCCACATTAGGTGCAGTACAGTTCCCCCCACATTAGGTGCAGTACAGTTCCCTCACATTAGGTGCACTACAGTTACCCCACATAAAATGCAGTACAGTTCCCCCACATTGAGAGCAGTCTAGTTCCCCCACATTAGGTGCAGTACAGTTCCCCCACATTAGGTGCAGTACAGTTCCCCCACATTAGGTGCAGTATAGTTCCTCCACATTAGGTGCAGCATAGTTCCCCCATATTAGGTGCAGTATAGTTCCCTCACATTAGGTGCAGTATATTTCTCCACATTAGGTGCCGTATAGCTCCCCACATTAGGTGCAGTACAGTTCCCCCACATTAGGTGCAGTATATTTCTCCACATTAGGTGCAGTATAGCTCCCCACATTAGGTGCAGTACAGTTCCCCCACATTAGGTGCAGTATAGCTCCCCACATTAGATGCAGTACAGTTCCCCCAAATTAGGTGCAGTACAGTTTCCCCACATTAGGTGCAGTACAGTTCTCCACATTAGGTGCAGTATAGCTCCCCACATTAGGTGACTGCACCTAATTAGGGAAATATACTGCACCTAATGTGGGGAACTATATTGCACTTAAGGTGGGGAGCTATACTGCACCACAGCTCCCCACATTAAGTACAGTATAGTTCCCCCACGGACATACAGCCTTCAGCCATATACAGTGTATGGCTGGAGGCTTTATGTCTGTGTACTGCCCCACTTCAGTGTTCCGACCACCACTCCTTTTGTCCAGGATCACAATCTACTGCTATGGCCTATAGACCATAGCAATAGGTCCCGGAACCGGAGGAGCGGTGGTCGGAACACTGAAGATGACGTGCTGCCAGTTGGTGCTGGTGACTTACCATGCCGGCCGGCGCGCGTCCTCTTTGTCGATTCTCCGCTCCTCCGTTGCTATGGGCGCACGCACGGGACGTCAGTGACGTCCCTGCATGAGCTTCCTCCTGGCGGCCTCTGCATTTTTTAATTTAACATGGGGGCCACTGCAGAAAGGTAACCAAGACATCCTTGTGTCCCGAAAAGACACATTTGGGATGCATGGATGTCCAGAATGTGACGGGGGCCCCCTGCGGGCTGCTCAGTGGCGGCCATGGACCCCCCGGGCTTGATTAGCACCCCATGCACACTCCTATGCTGAGCAGCCAGCAGGGGGCCCCCTGGGGGATGGGGGCCCTAGGCAATTGCCTGGTTTGCCCCGCCCTAACGATGGCCCTGTCCCTATGGAGTCCCTGCTGAGTTAATCCAGAGGAAGGCAAAAAACCCTCATACTAGAGGTAAAAATTCCTTACTGACTACAAATATGGCAGCCAGAATAAATCCCTGGATCAACATTCTTTCCCTATAATTCTAGTATACATAACCAGCAATGTTATCCAGGCCCCTTTTGAACTCTTCTATAGAGTTCACCATAACCACCTACTCAGGCAGAGAATTCCACATTCTCACTGCTCTTACAGTAAAGAATCCCTGTCAGCTGGTGTAGAAACCTTCTTTCCTCTAAACCTAGAGGATGCCCCCTTGCTATAAATACAGTCCTGGGTATAAATAGATCATGGGAGAGATCTCAGTACTGTCCTCTGAAATATTTATACATAGTCATTAGGTTGCTCCTAAGCCTTCTTTTTTCTAAACTAAAAAACCCTAATTCTGATAATCCTTCTGGGTACTGTAGTCCTCCCATTCCCCTTATTACTCTGGTTGCCCGTTTGTAAACCCTTTCCAACTCCACTATATCTTTCTCGAGCACTGGTGCCCAGTACTGTACACAGTATTCTATGTGTGGTCTGACTAGTGATTTGTACAGTGGTAGAATTATTTCCTTGTCGTTTGCATCTATGCCCCTATTGATGCACCCCATGATTTTATTTGCCTTGGCAGCAGCTGCCCGACACTGGTCACTACAGCTAAATTTACTGTT
Source organism: Hyla sarda (assembly GCF_029499605.1). Taxonomy (NCBI): domain Eukaryota; kingdom Metazoa; phylum Chordata; class Amphibia; order Anura; family Hylidae; genus Hyla; species Hyla sarda. Next base: position 164,826,550 of record NC_079189.1, read on the forward strand.
AACTAAGACTCCTAAGTCCTTTGCTATGTCAGTCGTCCCAAGTGTTATCCCATTTAATACATAATCCCAGCCTGGATTTTTCCTCCCCATGTGCATAACCTTACATTTATCAGTGTTGAACCTCATCTTCCACTTCCCAGCCCAAACCTCCAACCTATCCAGATCCATTTTTAATAGTGCACTGTCCTCTATTGTGTTAACCACTTTACAGAGTTAAATATCATCTGCAAAGATTGATACTTTACTAAACAATCCCTTGACAAGGTCATTAATGAATGCATTAAACATAATAGGACCAAAGACTGACCCCTGTGGTACCCTACTAGTAACAGTCACCCAAGAAGAATAAGTACCATTAATAATCACCCTCCGTTTTCTATCACTGAGCCATTTACTTACCCACTTGCACACATTCTCCCCCAGCCCCATCCTTCTCATTTTATGTAACATGTGGCACCATATCAAATGCTTTGGAAAAATCAAGATATATGACATGCAACAATTCCCCCTGGTCCAGTCTGGAGCTCACCTCCTCATAAAAGCTGATCAGGTTAGTTTGACAGGACCAATCCCTCATAAAGCCATGCTGATATTGAGTCATACATTTATTTTCATCAAGATATTCCAAAATAGCATCTCTTAGAAAACCCTAAAAAATTTACATACAACAGAGGTTGAACCAACAGGTCTATAATTCCTGGGGTTACTTTTTGACCCCTTTTTAAATATTGGCACCACATTTGCTATGTGCCAGTCCTGGGGCACAGTCCTTGTCACTATAGAGTCCTTGAATATTAGAAATAGGGGTCTGTCTATTACTTTACTTAACTCCCTTAGAACACAGTGGTTAATGCCATCTGGACCTGGCGATTTGTCTATTTTAATTTTTTTGTAGGTGGCACTGTACTTCTTCCTGGGTTAGACAGGTGACCTGTACTGGGGAGTTTACCTTATCTCGCTGTATTTCACCTGGCATTTCATTTTCCTCGGTGAATACATGGAGAAGAATTTGTTTAATATATTAGCTTTTTGCTGATTCCCATCTATAATTTCTTTCTTTTCACTTTTTAAAGGGCCAACATTTTCATATTTAACCTTTTTGCTATTTATATAGTTAAAAAACATTTTGGGATTAGTTTTACTTTCCTTGGCAATGTGTCTTTCTGTCTCCCCTTTTGCGGCTTTTATCATTGTTTTTTTACATATTCTACATTTTTCTCTATAGCTTTTTAATGCTTCTTCACTGTCGCCCTGTTTTAGTAGCTTAAATGCTTTTGTCATTTATTGCCTCCTTAACATTTTTATTCATCCACATTGGTCTTCTCCTATTTCTGACCCTTTTATTCCCGTAAGAAGTGTACCTCTTACAGTGAGAATTTAAAATATTTTTAAAAGTCTCCTATTTATTGTCAGTATTCTTGTTTTGAGGGCATTATCCAAATTTACATTGTTAAGGGCCTCTCTGAGTGGATCAACTTTGCCTTCCTATAGTTCATTGTTTTTATGGCCCATTGAGAGGTTCCCTTATTGAAGAACAAGTTATGATGTATTATATTATGATCATTATGTCATGGGTATCCATGAACCTGCACATTAGTTACTCCATCAGGTTTGTTGGTTAATATTAAAGGGGTTCTCCAGTGGAAAACATTTTTTTTAAATCAACTGGTGCCAGTAAGTTAAACAGCTTGGTAAATTACTTCTATTCAAAAATCTTAATCCTTCCAGTGCTTATAAGCTGCTGTACAGAGGAATTTCTTTTATTTTTGAATTTCTTTTCTGTACAACCACAGTGCTCTCTACTGACATCTCTGTCCATGTCAGGAACTGTCCAGAGCAGGATAGCTTTGATAGCTTTGATATGGGGATTTGCGTCTACTCTGGACAGTTCCTGACATGGACAGAGGTGTCAGCAGAGAGCACTCTGGTCAGGTAGAAAAGAAATTGAAAAATAAAAGAACTTCCGCTGTAGCATACAACAGCTGATAAGTACTGGAAGGATTAGGATTTTTAAATAGAAATAATTAACAAGTCTGTTTAACTTTCTGGCACCAGTTAATAAAAAAAAAAAATTTGTTTTCTACCGGAGTACCCCTTTAAGTCCAGTCAGGCGCCTCATCTGGTCAGGCCCTGTACCATTTGGGACAGATAATTGTCTTTGGCTGTAGTCAGAAACCTGTTTCCTTTATGAGATTCACAGGTCTTAGTCTCCCAGTTTATATCAGGAGTCTCCCAGTTTATATATGGTATAGTATTGTTATCCATAGCTGATTCACTAAAATAAGTACAATGTATTATTTCCAAGCCTATAAAATGACATAGGTTTTAAATTATCTACATACAGTTTGCTGTTATCTTTAATTGTATACAAATCAGTATTTTAACAGTCATTTACCTGATATTAAACCATATTAATAGTACAAACCTCAAAGAGAAACTGAACTGAATATACAGGTAGATAGTTTAGGTGATCCTGTGTCTAACACTTAAATCGGTGCAGTCGGTCAGGAAATATTCATTTTGTTGCTAATATGGTAATTGCATCTTAATTGCACTGGATGCAGGCTGCTGCTGTATGTGTAATGCTCTCTCTTGCTTGCTTTGGAGATAATATCACCTCTTTCTGATGATAACTCCTCCCATTTACAAACATGCTAAGGAAGATGATATTTATGATGGGGCTGGGTTATAGGTTTCTGCTGTCAGTTCCCCTTCAAAGAGCACCTGTCAAGTGCTTGATACATTTTATAATCCTTCAAGTTCACTCCCCCACCATGATAAACCGTCACCTGCCTTTCTACCTTGATATTGTTGTGCATCTTTTGCTCAGTCTCACTGACCTCCACAGACTTGAAAGGGGCGTTCCCCAGCAGGCGTGACATCATCTGAAGCCCTGTAGGTGAGAACTTACTCCCTCACTCTGCTACACACAACCAATAGCAGTCCAGTGTGCAATGGGCTGTGATTGGCTGAGACCGCACACACACAGCTCAGCTATTGGCACTGAACTCTACTGTGCGTCAGCTCTGCCGAGCAGTGTACAAAGGGAGCTTATATATTCAGCACAATATTCAGAACAATATTCAGCACTATGTACAACGGGCATCATGACTCTACAGTCTAGCTCAGCTCAAAGAGAAAAGAGAGGTAAAATATTAAGCTCTATACACTCTATACACTGTGCTGAACTGAGGTCTCACCTGCATTCTATGACTTTTGTCTTTACCAAGCTGCTGCAGGAGACAATCTGCAAGCAGGACTGCAGGCAGGACCAGAAGGAGAACCCCTTGCTGACTTTATTTTAGGGGTAAATTGAACACATAAAGTTACAAAATTTTAATAAGAAGTATATTAGGAAAGTAGTTTAAAGGGATTGCCCGCTGCCCTGGCTTCCGGAGCTCCGCTCGCAGCGTCCGGAAGTTCATTACTCCGAACGCTGTGTGTGGGTTTCCATGTTCGAGGCCGCCCCTCGTGATGTCACGCCCACCCCTCGTGACATCATGCCCGCCCCTCAACGAAAGTCTATGGGAAGGTGGCGCGACTGCTGTCACGCCCCCTTCCCATAGACTTTCATTGAGGGGGCGGGCGTGACGTCACGAGGGGGCTGGGGTGATGTCACAAGGGGGCAGCCGCGAACACGGAAGCCCTCACACAGTGTTCGGAGTAATGAACTTCCGGACGCTGTGAGCGGAGCTACGGAAGGCAGGGCAGCGGAAAACCCCTTTAACCCCTTCATGACCAAGCCTATTTTGGCCTTAAGGACCAGAGCGTTTTTTGCACATCTGACCACTGTCACTTTAAACATTAATAACTCTGGAATGATTTTAGTTATCATTCTGATTCCGAGATTGTTTTTTCGTGATATATTCTACTTTAACATGGTGGTAAATTTTTGTGGTAACTTGCATCCTTTCCTTGTGAAAAAAACAAAAATTTGATGAAAAAATTGAAAATTTAGCATTTTTCTAACTTTGAAGCTCTCTGCTTGTAAGGAAAATGTATATTACAAATAAAAAAAAAATTTATTCACATATACAATATGTCTACTTTATGTTTGCATCATAAAAGTGACAAGTTTTTACTTTTGGAAGACACCAGAGGGCTTCAAAGTTCAGCAGCAATTTTCCAATTTTTCACAAAATTTTCAAACTCACTATTTTTCAGGGACCAGTTCAGGTTTGAAGTGGATTTGAAGGGTCTTCATATTAGAAATACCCCACAAAAGACCCAATTATAAAAACTGCACCCCCCAAAGTATTCAAAATGCCATTCATTCATCATTTTAACCCTTTAGGTGTTTCACAGGAATAGAAGCAAAGTGAAGGAGAAAATTCACAATCTTCATTTTTTACACTCGCATGTTCTTGTAGACCCAATTTTTGAATTTTTACAATGGGTAAAAGGAGAAAATGTATATTTATATTTGTAGCCCAATTTCTCTTGAGTAAGCACATACCTCATATGTCTATGTAAAGTGTTCGGCGGGCGCAGTAGAGGGCTCAGAAGGGAAAGAGCGACAAGGGGATTTTGGAGAGTACGTTTTTCTGAAATGATTTTTGGGGGGCATGTTGCATTTAGGAAGCCCCTATGGTGCCAAAACAGCAAAAAACCATCACATGGCATACCATTTTGGAAACTAGACCCCTTGAGGAACAAAACAAGGAATAAAGTGAGCCTTAATACCCCACAGGTGTTTCACGACTTTTGCATATGTAAAAAAAAAATAAAATTTTTCACTAAAATGTGTGTTTCCCCCCAAATTTCACATTTTTGCAAGGGGTAATAGCAGAAAATACCCCCCAAAATTTGTAACCCCATCTCTTCTGAGTATGGAGGTACCCCATAAGTTGACCTGAAGTGCACTATGGGCGAACTACAATGCTCAGAAGAGAAGGAGTCATATTTGGCTTTTTGAGAGCAAATTTTGCTCGGGGAGCATGTCGCATTTAGGAAGCCCCTATGGTGCCAGGACAGCAAAAAAAAACTTGCTTGCTTGCTGGGACCTCGCATGCTTGCTGGGACTTGCAGTGACTTGACAGACTAAAATGCAGGCCACGGTGATGATAGATGACTTGACTTGACTTGAGATGGTGACAGACAATTGAGATGACTTGACTTACTCAGGACTGACTGGTAGCTGCAGTAATTTGGACTTGAGGCCTCCAATGGCTGGACACAGGCACTGGAACACTTGACTGCACTGGACCTCAACAGGAACTCAAGAGCATGGAAAAGAGCTAAGAGCTAAGAAAGAGATTGCAGCTCATCCCCTTGTTATATAGGGGGGGGCTGTGCAAGGAACCCATAGGTCAATTGGGAGGTCATCTAGTCTCTGGGGGTTCTCTGGATAACATTAAAATCATGTGGTACAGATTTAAAGGTATATTACACAAATAATACATAACTACATATAACCTGTAAATACTATAGGGTTTGCTGCAGGAGAGTCCCAAGAACACGCAGGGACTCTGCCTGACAGGGCAGAAGTAAAGTACGGCAACATCCCGTACTGGGACATTACAACTGCAACCCACATATCTTTCACTAGCGTTTGTCCCTGCTTGTTCTAATTGTCTTGCTTCTGCTAGCCCTTTACCATTCTTTTGCCTGCCTTGTACCTTGTAGTCTGTCTGGATTGATCCCTGCCTGCATTTGACTACTCTCTGCTTTACTTTCTCTGTTACTGGCTTTGCTTGTGTGACCGTGATTATTTTTTCTGCATTCTCTCTTTGTGCTTCTATTGCTGTTTTGTTGTTTGTTAACCCTTTTATATCCCCAACTTTTTTCTGATGTCTATACAGTGTTCTTTGTTATTTAAACTTTGTAACACCATTTACCTTTGTAGCATAGGAACAGCACCAAGATTGGGGGGGGGGGGTCACCCTATTAACTCCTTAGGGACATGGCCCATTTTTTATTTAGAACACGGCATTCCTATTTTGCATTTTTGTTTTTCCTCCTCACCTTTTAAGAGTGAAAGGGCTTGTTTACCAAGTGTACTTTGTAGTGGCATGTTTAATTTTGACATAAAGGGCAACAACAAAAATTATTTGTGGGGGGAACTTGGAAAGACAACGGTACTTTGAAAAGTCGTAAAAAAAAGTTTTCTTCTTTTTGGGATTATATGCTTGATTTGTGGTTTTGTAAGCTTTTATCCCCATGGACATGAGAGGCCTACAATTGCTGTGGAGGGTTATTGGTTGTATTGTATTTAAATTGAGCCAAAAGAAAAGGTAAGGAACAACATAACTGTATGTATGGGATATTCATTGCTCAATAGTAGGAATTTTCTATATTGCATGTTGAAAGAAATGCATCTTTTTCAGTCCATGCAACAAATCACCTAAATAGCTATATGGCACATACTTACATAATACATTACATCTTCACATGAGATAATAGACTATTTCTTAACCTTCAAGTTAGCCTTCCTCTATGAACTGGAGTAATGCACAATGTGAATCATTGCATGGTAGCTGTAAGCTGTGTCCTTGTGACTTACTTTCCAATCTGAAGTCAGCAAACTAGCAAACTAGGTTTGAGATTGTGCTATAATTCATGTTTTTCCAAAATTACCACATAAGCAGTTACATGCAGTAAATGCTGTTTACTCGGAACATATATCCTGTGTATTCTCTTTTCTATGCTTAGACTGAATTCTACCATTACTTCTTGATCACCTCTTCATGTAAAAGAGTTAAATAAGTTCTCTATTTTGAACCCACTTAAACCAGAATAAGCTATTATGTACTACTGGTCAAACATTAATGTCTGAACCAATGAAATGTGAAAAACATTATTCTTCACCTGGAAGTGTCAATGTTTCTTTAATTACATGATCCTTAATTGATCTGTACACAAAGATTTTAATTGCATTAACTGTACAGGCAAAGAAAAGACAAGGCATTGAAAGAAACACATACATTATCTTTTTCATTTCTCTAAATTGGTTTAATAGTTGCAGGAATAGAGAAGATATTTGTCAAGTACATCCTTTTCTCTTAATAAACATTGATCCAGGGAAAAGAAGAAAAAATTATTCTTCACAAGTCCTCTAGAAGATTCATTGATAGGGAATATTTAAACATGAAGTTATATGAAAGAGGTACAACAAAATCAATGTTCCTTTAAGAGGTTCTTCACTCACATGTATTTCTACAAAAATCTATTGAAAGGGGTTGTAGAAACATAGACATTAAAGAAGATATCCCATGAAACAAACATTAAAGAGGTTATCCCATTAAATGCATGTATCCTCTATCCAGAGAAAAGCAGGGCCGGACTGGGGATAAAAAGCAGCCCTGGAAATTATTTCCTACCAGCCCCACAGCATTGCGGCACTGTGGCAGCCGCTGCCAGGGCTGCCATCAGAAATTTTGGGGCCCCTTAAACAGCTTAAGGCATGGGCCCCTCCACTTGACCCCCCCCCCCCCCCCCAGGGCCTGCCCGCTATTTTCCCCAATTACCAAAAATGTAAACCACAGGACAAGAAAAACAAGAGCCCTTTAGTTCAATGGAGAAAGACGGAGGAAATATTATCACCATACATATTACCATCTTAAAGTTACTAACCAAATACTGTATACTGAGACCAATATTACCAATAATACCAGTATACAAGGAGGAATATCATCACAATACATATTACCATGATACTGTTACTAACCAAATACTGTATACTGAGACCAATATTACCAATAATACCAGTATACAAGGAGGAATATTACCATTATACATATTACCATCATACTGTTACTGACCAAATCCTGTATACTTAGACCAATATTACCAGTATACAAAGAGGGAATATTCCCCCCATACAGTGACCATATAGTGGTAGATATTAGCTCTACTCAGGCTCTGCAGACCATATAAGGGATTACTTACAGTTACATCAGGTGACGTCTTCTCTGATTGGAGGCATTCACTTTCCATTTTCTTCTCCTTCTGGCCCAGACCATCAGGACGACTTCTTCCTTTCACAATTTGTATCTACAGAACCTGCCAGACAAACATTTTAGGCTCCACACTTTTCCTGCACCTATAATGCTCTATACAGTAATATTAGAGTGGCTAGATAAGTGTGTTGGGGAAGAGTAGTTGGGTTTGTCCCCCATCCATTAGGTAGTTAGGTCGTTCCAGAAAGTAGACACGTCCCTTCACATAGTTTCCATTATTACACAGGTGCCCGGAGTAGGGAGGTACCACCTGTAGGTAGGTCCCCGTGTACATAGCTGCCCCCTGTAGATAGCTACACCCTGTATGCAGTATCAGCCCTCTATAAGTAGGGGTTACTCCCTGTATGTAGATCCCCCTGTATATAGTTGCAGTCCCCCATATACAGTATTATCCTCCCCTTTAGGTGTTAGTAGCAGCCCCCTTTAGGTAGTGATAGCCAGCAGCAGCCCCCTTTAGGTAGTGATAGCCAGCAGCAGCCCCTTTAGGTAGTAATAGCCAGCAGCATTCCCCTTTAGGTAGTAATAGCCAGCAGCAGCCCCCTTTAGCTAGTGATAGCCAGCATTAGCCCCCTTTAGGCAGTGATAGCCAGCAGCAGCCCCCTTTAGGTAGTGATAGCCAGCAGCAGCCCCCTTTAGGTAGTGATAGCCCGCAGCAGCCCCCTACTAGTATCAGACCCTTGTATGGAAGTGTGCATGGGCGGCCCGACCGTGGTCCAATCTATAAGAACGGGTCAGGTCGGGGACTGAGCACAGGCCGGCCCCTGTGGCCCCAGGGTGAGCGGCCTGGTATCCTGGTGGGCCAGTCCGGCCCTGGAGAAAAGTGATAAATGTATGATCATTGGGGGCTGCACTGTTGGGATTTCTAACTCTACTGTTCCCATCAACACCATAGACTCTGAATGATGCAGAGGTTACATGCCTATCTGCTATAACGTTCACACTCCTTACCATGGGTTTTCAGTGATAAAGGGATTCCAGTCCTCTATTGTAGTTATCGGTTGGGTTCCAGTAGTGAACTCTTAAGCCAACATACATTTATAACCTATCCTTTTGTTAGTGATAAACATGTTTTATAAATAATCTTTTAAATACCCTTTAACTCCTTAAGGACACAATGAGTAGATTTACACCCTGCGCCTGTTCACCTTCTATGATGCGTGCTCAGAAGCTAAGCGTGCATTTTAGCTGGATTGCCCCAGATAGGACCCGTGGCTAATGCCAGGCATCACTAATCCTGGTGATGTCGGCATTAACCCTTTAGCCCTTTAGTTGATTGCGGTATCTAAAATTTTAAAATTCGTCTGCACAGCGGAGCTGATCGGGACAACCGCAGTTAGACCGCAGTGTTCTAATCAGCTAATTATGCTGTCCGATCAGTGCTTCAATGCTTCAGTCAATTATGGCAAGGTGGAGCAATGGCATAGCATTGAACAGTGTATGCAATCTAATGATTGCATATAATAGTCCCCTATAGGGACTATAAAATAGTGTAAATAAATAAATAAAAGTTATTAAATTTGAATCCACCCCTTCCCAATAAAAGTTTGAATCATCCCCCTTTTCCCATTTAAAAAAAAAATGTAAACAAAAATAAAGGATATGGGATCAATGAAAGTGCTTTTCCGCACTCTCAAATCTGTACATTAGAGCTAGTAAACATGTAGAGTTTAAAAAAATAAAAAAGACATTTACTTGAAGTAGAATCGAATGAAACTTCATGAGGCAGATTTACTACCTGTGCAGAGAAAAAGTTGACCAGTTGCCCATATCAACCAATGAGCGTGCTTCTTTTAATTTTGAAAAGGCCTCTGAAAAATGAAAGAAGCGAGTTGTCCATAAAAGGGACACTGCGGAGTTGGAAAGGGTGCAGAGACGCGCGACTAAACTAATATGGGGCATGGAACATCTTAGCTATGAGGAGCGATTAAAGGAGTTATAATTGTTTAGTCTTGAGAAGAGACGTTTAAGGGGGGATATGATAAACGTATATAAGTATATTAATGGCCCATACAAAAAATATGGAGAAAAACTGTTCCAGGTTAAACCCCCCCATAGGACGAGGGGGCACTCCCTCCGTCTGGAGAAGAAAAAGTTTAGTCTCAAGGGGCGACACGCCTTCTTTACCGTGAGGACTGTGAATTTATGGAACGGTCTACCTCAGGAACTGGTCACAGCAGGAACAATTAACAGGTTTAAAACAGGATTAGATACATTCCTGGAACAAAATAAAGTTAATGCTTATGAAGAAATATAAAATCTCATCCCTTCCCCAATATCGCGCCACACCCCTACCCCTTAATTCCCTGGTTGAACTTGATGGACATATGTCTTTTTTCGACCGTACTAACTATGATTGGTTGGTTGCTATGGTCAACTTTTCCTCTGCATAGGTTTTAATCTATGATTGATGAAATAGAATGGAATTATGGCATATGTAAGTGATTACAACATTACAGCAAAATACTAGCTTTTACTAGAAGGCTCCAGTACCCTGTTGGGCCACTTCTACGTTTAGACCTGGAAGCATACAGGTTCCGTATGACATCCTGTGTTACATTTCCTTCAAATCCCGCACAAGTGGCCTTAGCTGGCCTGCATAAATGTTCAATTGGCGATAAATCTAGTGACCTGGCAGGCCAAGGAGGTGTTGATATCTGAGCGAGACATTTCTGGAAAACCCTTGCTGTGTGTAGGCATGCATTATCCTATGGTAAAATATCAGTTGGAAGCCCTGCCAAGAGAGGCAACACATGTGATGGCAGGATTTTCTGCACATATCGCAGAGCTGTTAGTGTCCCTTGTATCACTGCTAGGGGTGACCGACTGGCATATGTGATAGCTGCCCAGATCATTACATCAGCAGTTGCTGTGGTGTGTCACTCCATAGCAAAGGCAGGTTTGAAGCATTCACCATTAGACCTTCGTAGTTTAACTTGACAATTGTCAGATACAAACTTGAACCTGGACTCATCACTAAATACAATAGGTTTCCAGTCTGCAGCATCTAGGTTTCTATTTCATGACATCACTGCAAACAAAGGCAACATTGGCATGCTGCCAATGGCAGAATATGTAATAATACCAAATTTATTTCTGTTAAGCACCTGAAGGTGGTTCAGACAGAGACAGTAGTGTGTACTGAAGCTGATGCATGTGTCTGGATGGTGAACTGTGAAGGAACTGAAGGAAACTGTGGTCAATATTTATACTTGTTTGTGGTGTGTGCACGATGTGCATGCCCTTGGATAACCACTGCTCCCACCACCTCCTAACAGCTTGGTCAGAACAGTCTAGATGGGGCAGTTTGTTAAAAGCTCCATTCTTCTTCAATCGCTATGAAGTGACCCTTTCAAAGTCCGTCAACTGAGCAGAATATATTTGTCAAAGAGCATATCTAGCAGTCAATGACCAATAGGTGCACTACCCAAAAATAATCTCTGAGATCCTTTTTTATAGAACAGCAGAGAAAACCCTTTTTACACCATTTAGTGGAAAGACCCTTTATCTAATCAGACCACACCTAAAATCATTGCCATATCTGTCAGTATTATTTCTACATGCTGGGTTTTGCAGCAATTGGATAGCTAAAGCATTCTTTTTTGTTCTGTGTATCTGTTATATTATGAATTATAACACTCTAAAGTGATAGGTCCAAAAACATATGGGAAACACCAAGTATTAAAAATGCTCCTTAACTCACCAATGAAATGAAACAGTCAGCATAGATTAGGTGTCATTTCTGTTAATGCCACAAGCACTTTTGCGTCCTAAAAGATGATATTTAGCTTTATCTTTCAATGAAAAGGATGTTTAGAAAAATGGAGTCTCTGGAATGAAATCTTTACACAAATTATTACTAAAATTAGTTAGTCTTTGGCCTTGATGACAAGGCTGTTCTGGACTGAAACTTTTTTGTCAACTTGACAACTGTAAAAGTGACCCAAAATATTATCTTAATAACGGCATTAACAGCATAAGACAATTCCCCCAGGTAAAGATAAAAAACATGAACATTTACAATTACAGCGTCTAACAGAAATTCTTAGGCAGCACAAATAAGATATACATTACCTGAAGGGATGTCAGAATACAACTGTTCTTCATGTTCACTGAGAGGCGAGTATTAGTGAACCAATCAAGAAATTAAAGATGACATTTTACAAATTGATAGTCGTGTTTCTATTATTTCTTTTATCATTGTTTAACAATCTAGATCAACTATAGCTAGGAGTCAGAGATGATGAGCATCTTCCGAGGCCTACAGCAGTGTATTACTTCATTAAGAACAATGAGAGAGGTTAAAGCATGCCTTGAAGTTTAACATTTCTTAGTATTTGCAAAAAAAAGTATTATGTGGTATGTATCAAGATCCATGAGTAACAGATGTTGGCACTGACATAATATTTTCCAACAGAGAACGTCTACAAAATATCGGCAGCTATACAGGCTTGGACGCCTAATCCTGATCCCTGCAGTTCTCCATTCTGTAACACAGGCATAGTCTGCAAAGCAAATACCAATAAAACACAAACGGGAGGGGGGGGGGGGGTCACTCACTGTTAGTTGTTCAGGTTCTTGGTTTATTATTTGTTTAGGTGCATGGCCATCAATTTCCAGCAGGGCGCAGAGGAGGATATTTTAGTAGTCCAAGCAGGAGATGATGGGGGTATATACCAGCAGTTTAGTTGAGTCAAAGTTGAGAAAAAGATTGCATTTAGGAAATGATTTTCAGGTGGAGGCGGCAGGAGTTGGTAAGGGTCTGGATGTGCTGTTTGAAAGACAAAGCTGAGTCCAAAGTGACACCAAGGCTTAAAGCTGAAAGGCTTTCTTGAGATCCACTAAATAGTCTTAATGCTTATTAATATCAGAATTGTTGTACATTGTAATATACAGTATGTGGTGCATGTGCTATTAACATTTGATCTCTGAGCCCAGCTCAACCACTACATGTATGTGCTTTGTCACATTCATAAAGCAGTTTCCTTAGCCTTGATGTGTACATTTAGTTCTATAGTAAATCATCAATGCCATGACCCTTGAAAAACATTGAATGTTAATGCTTCTGCTTGCACAAGAGATGGATTTTTCTCCTTAAAGCACTTTATTCATCTTGCAAGACACTGAATAACAAAGAATAAAATAAAAACTTTAAGAAATGTTCAACATAATTACAAGTCAAGCCCATTCTGGCATTTCTTTCTCTTTACTACTACCAAGTAAATAGCCTTCAGTGTAACATGATTGTCCTATAACATGTGTTGTATTGTAGAGCCCAATATATATTTTATTACACTAAAACTGACATGTTCTCTTTAATCAATGGGTGAATTTGATTAAAATGAAACAAGCTTGCTTGATACTATATTACTTTTTAAAAGAAAGTAAAACTTTGTTGTAAGAAAATGAGCATGCTTAAAATGTAAGTTTAAATTTAAAGTTTAAAAAAACAATCAAAAAACTGTTAGGCAACCTACTTGGAGTTGACCAGTTGAGTATTGTAAATGGTAATTCAGTTTAAAATTGAATTGGAAATTTTTTGCATCTTATCACTTTCTATAGCACTGTTGATAATTGGAATACCCCAACAACCCACCAACCCATTACCACTATACCTACAATATATTAAGTAGATATGAAGAAGATTAAAGTTGTAAGATAATTGATTGTTTTGTTTCATTTTTGCATGGTTCTCCAGAATACAGTATTTGTCCTTACACCAAGCTTACTGTAGGGCAATCTTACAGATGAATACATCTGATGTTCTTAAACGTGAAAATGTGTTATAGAATCACATGTTTTTTAATAATTGGAGGACATTCTAAAAGTAATTTATCCAATTAATGCTTAACACAATTATGAAGGCATTATGCCAGAAATAAACTGGTGTACCGACATTTTATAACTTATTATGTCAATTTACCTGATACCCAGAGCTCATTTATATGGTGTTGATTCATGTATTGTACTAATTAAACAATGTGTCCTTTTGTTAAACCAAACAGACATGGTCGCTGTCAACAGTCATAATGGGATTATAAGCATTATGCTCTGATTAGTTCAGCTCTAGCTAATTTTAAAATGAACTTTGATACCAAGAGGAAAATGTCACCCTTTAGAATACTACATTGTTAAAGGGGTAATCCAGCCTGATAAAATTGATGGTCTATCTCCAGTCTAAGTGATTTGACTCCTGGCGCTCTAGCTAATAAGCTGTTGGATTGAACACAGAGCTTGTGCAAGAACTGTAGTCTCAATGTTTACATTACAATGGCTACAACCACTTATAATGGGACCAAAAATTTCCAAACACTACAGGCTACACTCTGGGACCCTTAAAGGGGTATTCCAGTAAAAAAAAAAAAAAAAAACATTTTTCTTAACCCCTCAAGAACTCAGCTTTTTTATTTATTTTTTATTCCCTTATTTCATTTATTCAAGACTTACAAAAAGGAATATACATCCATAAACATTTACAGGTTCTTAGCACCGAGATGCAAAATACACATTGATTTTTTACCTTTTCACCCACCCGCCCTGACAAGAAGAAAAAAAAAACTCCTCTCCTTCCCCTCTCCATGTTGCCTAAGAAAGACCTGGCTCATCAGAATTATCAGCATCCCAAATTCCCCATTTTCTCTTCCATATATCCAAAAAAAATTCTGACTTTTTACTTTTAATCTTTTCAAAACTTTTAACCCTTTGCAACTCCAACTTCCATTCTAAATTACCCGGGTTTTTATTGGATATCCATTTCCTCATTATAATCAATCTCCCTATACTTAAGGCATTTAAAATCAGCTTATTTTTTGCCAAAGGAAGGTTAGGGATTAAACCAAACAGAAAACCCCCCCGGTTTCCACTCCAGACTGACGCCTATTTTTACCTTTATCTGTTCTTTTATTTCATGCCAGAAGTCCTTTATATACGGGCATTCCCACAACATATGCAACAAATTTGCTGCATCCATCCCGCATTTTGGGCAGTCCGCCTGGGCACAAATTTTCCATTCACGTAGGTCTCTAGGGGTATAGAAAAGTCTGTGTAATAGCATAAACTGTGAGACTCTAAGTTTTTCATTTTCAGACATCTGGACCACACTAGCTGTCATTCCCTTCCACGTGTTCTCATCTAGCAACACCCCATCTTTTGCCCATGCTACTTTACTTCTAACTTTCAGCCCCTCTACTTTCCCTAATAAAAGAATTTTGTATGCTGCGGACAGCCCCAATTTCTTACCCCCATCCAGCAGATCAATCATCATATGTTTCTGAATTCTAAAAGCCCCTATCTCCTCAGTATACTTTACTGTGTGTTTTAGTTGGAGAAAACCATATTTATATTTCTCCTCTAACCCATATTCTCTCCGCAATTCTTCGAATTTTTTTAAGCTTCTCTTCATTAAACATTTGGTCAATGTATTCTATCCCCTTTCTTAACCATAAACCATAGTGCTCAATTTTACTTATCTCTTTCAAATTATTATTTTCCCACAGTGGAGTGAATTTCACTCTTCCTACAATACCTAACACATTTTTAACTTTCCTCCATACCCAATTTGCCTGTGCTCCGATTGTTTCTTTCTTACAAAATTTCACATTGCATTCCAAAACTTCAAACACGTGCTGCTTCCTATTAGCCTTATACTTAAATTTTAGGAGGTCATGCATAAGCTGACCTTGATCACCAGTGAGCTGTGATAGCTGGGCCACTCAGTAATACAGTCTAAAATTAGGAACCCCTAATCCCCCCCTAGCCTTTGGCGAAGTGAATGTGTCTAACCTTATCCTAACCTTTTTCCTTCCCCAAATTAAAGTATCTACCAAACCCTCAACTTTTTTAAACCATACTTCTCCTATAGTAACCGGGGATGCTGTTAAATAATATTGAAGCTGCGGTAAAACCACCATTTTAGTCAACGCTATTCGATCGGCCATTCCTAGGGGTCATTTTAGCCAAATATCTATTTTTTCCCCTAATTTTACCAACAAAGGAGCTAGATTTAACTTAATATAATTCTTGGGTTTACTACTAATATGAATCCCCAAATATTCCATGGTCTCTGGATGTTTTATTACTTTGAGTTCTCCATATCTTTCTTCCCCTACACCTTCCAAGATTAGCAGTCAAGATTTTCTCCAATTAACTGAGAGTCCCGATATACTACTGAATTCCTGGACGTCCTGTATAATTTCATCTAGATGTACCTTTGGATCCCTAATGTGAATGGCTAGATATAGAATCATTTATTTTAATTCTTGCCCTGGGTTGACAGTATAACAACTTAATATAATTAATATATCTCTCCCCCATCCCAAACAGCTCCAACACCCTCCATAAGAAGGCACACTCCACCCTGTCAAACTCTTTTTCTGCATCTAGTGACAGGATGGAGCTTTTTCTTAGTTTTTGCATTTTAGTTTTTTCCTCTTTACCTTTAAAAATCATAATCTTTCAATTTCCATCTATATGATGGCTTATTTTTTTTGCTCCACCAATTCTACTTTGTAATGACATCAGTCATTTTACCCAAAAATGTACAGCGAAAACAAAAAACAGAAAAATCTGAATCAAGAAAAATGTTGTCACTTTTGGGGGCTTCCATTTCTACACAGGACTTTTTTTTTCCGGTAAAAATGACACCTTATCTTTATTCTGTAGGTTTATACAATTAAAATGATACCCTGCTTATATAGGTTTGATTTAGTCTTACTTCTGGAAAAAATCATAACTACATGCACGAAAATTTATACGTTTAAAAATGTCCTCTTCTGATCCCTATAACTTTTTTATTTTTCCGCATATGTGGATGTCTAATTTTTTTGTGCCGTGAACTGAAGTTTTTATCGGTACCATTTTTGTTTTGATCATACTTTTTGATTGCTTTTTATTAAAAAAAATGTATGGTATAAAAAGTTACCGAAAATATGCTATTTTGGATTTTGGAATTTTCTTATGTGTACGCCTTTGACCATGCAGTTTAATTTATGATACATTTTTATAGTTTGGACATTTACGCACACGGCAATACCACATATGTTTATATTTATTTTTATTTGCATAGTTTTTTTATGCAAAAAAGGGGGTGATTCAAACTTTTATAACGGAAGGAGTTAAATCACATTAATTTTACCTTTGCATTGTTATAGCCCCATAGGGGAATATAACATGCATTACATTGATTACCAGAACTGATCAATGCTATGCCATAGCCTTGCATTGATCAGTGTTATCGGCGGTCAATTGCTCAAACCTGGATCTTTTTTTTCCTTTAGAAGCGGCAAAAGGATCGCCACGTCTAAAGGGTTAATACTGGACATCACACGATCAGTGATGTCCGGTATTAGCCCAAGGTCCCGGTTACCGTTAACCCACGGGACCGACCCAATATGACGGGAAGTTAACCGGAGCAGGACGTGTCCTTAAGGAGTTGAATCAACTGATACCAGAAAGTTAAACAGATTTGTAAATTACTTTTGTTCAATAAATGTTGATCCAAATATTCCAAATATGGCAGTCAGAATAAATCCCTGGATCAACGTTCTGTCCCTATAAATCTAGTATACATAATCAGATAGAAAATAAATTCAAAGAGAAAAGAAAAGAACTTCCTGTACCATAAAATACTAGGTAGGTGAATGCATACAATGCATATGACATATTGTATATTGATGCAATATTTATTACATTTATATTTTAACTTCCTGCTTGTGGGCAACATGCCTATGTGCACTGCTCAAAAAAATAACAGGAACACTTAAACAACACAATGTAACTCCAAGTCAATCACACTTCTGTGAAATCACTCTGTCCACTCAGGAAGAAAAACTGATTGACAATCAATTTCACATGCTGTTGTGAAAAATGGAATAGACAACAGGTGGAAATTATAGGCAATTGACAAGACACCCCAATAAAGGTGTGATTCTGCAGACCACTTCTCAGTTCCTATTCTTCCTGGCTGATGTTTTGGTGCCTTTGTAATGCTGGCAGTGCTTTCACTCTAGTGGTAGCATGAGACAGACTCTACAACCCAGACAAGTGGCTCAGGTAGTGCAGCTCATCCAGGATGGCACATCAATGTGAGCTGTGGCAAGAAGAATTGCTGTGTCTGTCAGCGTAGTGTCCAGAGCATGGAGGCGCTACCAGCAGACAGGCCAGTACATCAGGTGATGTGAAGGAGGCCGTAGGAGGGCAACAACCCAGCAGCAGGTCCGCTACCTCCACCTTTGTGCAAGAAGGAGCAGGAAGAGCACTGCCAGAGCCCTGCAAAAGGACTTCCAGCAGTCCACAAATGTGCATGTGTCCACTCAAGCGGTCAGAAACTGACTCAATGAGGGTGGTATGAGGGCCCGACATCCACAGGTGGGGGTTGGGCTTACAGCCTAACACCATGCAGGACATTTGGCATTTGCCACAGAACACCAAGATTGGCTAATTCGCCACTGGTGCCCTGTACTCTTCTCAGATGAAAGCAGATTCACACTTGTCTGGCGACCCCGTGGAGAGTGTTCTGCTGCCTGCAACATCCTCCAGCATGATCGGTTTGGTGGCGGGTTAGTAATGGTGCAGGGTGGCATTTCTTTGGGGGGAAGCACAGCCCTCCATGTGCTTGCCAGAGGTAGCCTGACTTCCATTAGGTACCGAGATGAGATCCTTAGACTCCTTTTGAGACCATATGCTGGTGTGGTTGACCCTGGGTTACTCCTAATGTAACATAATGCTATACCTCATGTGGCTGGAGTGTGTCAGCAGTTCCTGCAAGAAGAAGGCATTGATGCTATGGACTGGCCTGCCCATTCCCAGTCCTGAATCCGATTGAGCACATCTAGGACATCAAGTCTCGCTCCATCCACCAACACCACACTGCACCACAGACTGTCCAGGAGTTGGCGGATGCTTTAGCTCAGGTCTGGGAGGACATCCCTCAGGAGACCATCCACCACCTCATCGGGAGCATGCCAAGGCATTGTAGGGAGGTCATACGGGCACGTGGAGGCCACACACACTACTGAGCCTCATTTTGACTTGTTTTAAGGACATTACATCAAAGTTGGATCAGCCTCTAGTGTGATTTTCCACCTTGATTTTGAGTGTGACTCCATAACCAGACCTCCATGGGTTGATACGTTTGATATCCATTGATCATTTTTGTGTGATTTTGTTGTCAGCACATTCAACTATGTAAAGACGAAAGTATTTAATATGATTAGTTCATTCATTCAGATCTAGGATGTGTTATCTTTGTCTTCCCTTTATTTTTTTGAGCAGTGTATTATACTAGTGGTTATTCCTACCATACTAGTCGGGATCGTAAATCATACCCCACTGTATACACAGTCCATACAATAATGCAAAACAAAATAACACTCATACAGACGAGACCCCACCACCCCAATATATGTTTCACTCCATTTTTTCTGGGCATATGCCTACTGATACCTGCATTATCTCTTTTATGGAGAATTGTAGAGGAAAACTTGAATTTATTTTAGCACAAGGCCTCAACATAACCAGAAGTCTAAAAGGCTTTTTATTTTTTATTTTTATTTTTTTACCAAATTTCATGTGAGATTTTATGTTTCTTATTCATGGCCACTCTGCCATAAAGTCTAGATTGGTTGAGTGCTGCACTGATGGCTGACTGATTGAAAGTTCCTTCTGTCTGCACACAGATCTTTGGACTCAGAAAGAGTGACCACTGGGGTCTTGGTCATATCTTTTATCAAGGTGAGACCTTATGTAGACAGGGCTGTGTCTTTCCAAATAATGTCCAATCATCTGAATTTACCACAGGTGACTGCAATCAAGGTGAAGAAACATCTTAAAGATGATCCAGAAAATTCCAAGTGTCATAGCAAAGGATCCAAATACTTATATGCATGTAAAGTTTTAGTTTTCAATAAATTTGCATACATTTCTAAAATTTTGTTTTCACTTAGGTGCAGAATGATGGGGCAAAATTGAATCTTCATTCTTCTTTTAGTACAAGGTTGACACATAACAAAAGCAGGATAGAAGGGGAAAAATCTCTGGATCCTCGGCGCCACCTGTTGCAATAAACTTCAGAAGTCACTGGTACAATTAAAAAAAAATTATTCACCTGTGTCACCTGACATAGGTGAATAAAGAAAATATAGTATATTGCAACGGGTGGCGACGAGGATCCAGAGTTTTTTTTCCCCTTCTATCCTGATTATCTACTGCCACCTCCTCGACATCTCTGGATGGCTGCACCGTTACTTCCACACCGAGACAATCCAGGTTGCTGCATGCCTAATGCAACCAGGCAAGGTGAGTGGTTATTGCATATACCGCTCACTCTAAATATTTATATCTGACCAAACGTACAGCCCTATGAGAGCTCTGTCTTTTTTTTTCATTCTTATACAGTACACATAACAAAAGCAGTTAAAAGGGTCTGAAAATGTTCTGAATGCATTGCACATACACTCTTCGTCTCTGTTTGACCTGTATTCTCACTTAACACATAATGGGCCTCATTTACTAAGAGTTTTGGGTTTTTACTAGTGGGAAAAGTTGTTCCAGACTTGCAGGATTCCTCTCTATTTACTATTGGGAAAAGTCGGGAACATTTTCTGACCAGCTTTTTCTAAGTCCATATTTCCAGCCATTTACCCACAGGATTTTCTGTGAATTCCATAGTAAATCGGTCGGGTTGTGAAGCCACACCCCTTTTTGACCAGCCAAGCTGGTGCGACAGACCACGCCCCTTTTTCGGGTTTGCCGGATTTTTCAGGCGCACACTGTCGTACACTGGCGCACACTGGCGCAGACATGTCTCAGACAAAATAACCAAAAAAAAACTAATCGGTTTCAGCTTAGTAAATGAGGTCCAATGTATACTTAAAGGAGATCTACAGCAGTATATAACTTATCCTATATCCGCAAGATAGGGGATAAGTGTTTGATCACAGGGGCTCCGACCACTGGGACATAACAGCAACCTCCCATACTGGGACCCGGCACTGCCTCTGCGTGGCTAGTGCTTGTGTCGTTGACCTCACCGATGCCGACAGACACTCTCCCTTCATTCAGCTCTATGGGAGAGATGGGGATGCCCCTCCCATAGAGAAACATGGAGGGGGCGAGTCAGCCACAGCATCATGCATGGGGAGAGCCAGAGGAGAGTGATCAAACACTTATCAAATAGCTATATACAGCTGAAGATCTTATTTAACAGATAAAGGACACATGTTATTATAAATAAAAATTCATCAGTCACTCTTCATTCTCATAACGTCATTTGCTGTTGTTCTTGGGTTTATTTGTTTTTCCTTACCAAAGTACATTCATCTTTAGGATACAGAATGTGTCTACTTTATGACTGTTGTGATGGCTCCCATGATATTTAAAGGGGTTATCCAAGAATAGAAATACAGAGCAAATTTCTTTCAAAAACTGCTCACCGTCTGTCTCCAGGTTGGTTGTGGTTCTGCAGCTCAGTTCCCTTGAAGTAAATGGAGCCAAGTTGTAATACCACACACAACCTGGAGACAGATGGGGAGTGTTTTTTTTAAATAAATTAGCACTGTTTTTCTATTCCTGGATAACCCCTTTAACCCCTTAAGGACGCAGAGATTTTTCATTTTTGCATTTTTGTTTTTTCCTCCTCACCTTCTAATAGTCGTAATGCTTTAAATTTTCCACCTACAGACTCATATAAAGGGCTTGTTCTCTGCACCACCATTTGTACTTTGTAACTTTGACATCACTCTTTTAACAAAGAAAAAAAAAAAAGAGGGCTTATTAGGGCTTATTTCTGGTGCTGTGATCTGTGTTTTTTTATTGATAGCATTCTTCTTTTTTATAGGACTTTTTAATTGCCCAATAATTTTTTTTCCGGTATAGGAAGTGACCAAAAATCAACAATCATTGACTTATTTTATCATTGACATTGACATATTTTTTTATGTTTACTTCATTGACCTTGAGGTTTCATTAACATTATATTTAGTATTTCACATATTTCCACATGTGACAATACCACATTTATATATGTTCTTTTTTTATACATAGTTTTTTAGAAAAATGGGAAAAGGGGAATGATTTAAAATTTATTCAGGGAAGGGGCTTATTCACATTTATTAACATATTTTTTTACATTTTACTCACTATTTTTTTAGTCCCCAAAGAGCACTATTAAATGTATACATTCTTTCAACTACATACACTGAACAATGCTGTGTCATAGAACAGCATTGATCAGTGTTATTGGTGTTCTATTAGTACAGAATGCTGAGGCTGAGGACATAGGCAGGTAGAGTCCCTAAACCCGTCCTTTGAGCTGATTAGGATCCTGTGATTTGGTTGTGGTTGTCCCGATTAGGATCCTGAGCACTTTTAGATGCCGTAAGGGTTAATGCTGGACATAGGCCCAATCGTTGATGTCTAATCAGGCCCAGTATGAAGCATGCCCAGCTCCTGAGTGCACTTTATAGACCGGGAGCTGGTGCGGGGCATATGTCTACACCCTGTGTCCTTAAGGGGTTAAACCTACATATGGTTTAAGTAGACAAACATGGTACTTTCAAGCAATGAAAATTGTTCTCAAGGATATCCAGACTTGTTGAGATATAACCTGGCTAATATATATATGGATTTTCTCATAATGTCAAGCTAAGTGTCAAGTTTGCCTTCAAATACTGCTACATGTACACCCCCAGCTGACCTTATAGAAGTTTCTAAAGCCATGCCAATTAATTCTGGATATTTTCATGCCATATGTGTATATATATATATATATATATATATATATATATATATATATATATATATATATATATATATATATATATATATATATATATATATATAACTCAATGGGGGAGATTTATCAAAATCTGTCCAGAGGAAAAGTTGCTGAGTTGCCCATAGCAACCAATCAGATTGCTTTTTTCATTTTTCAGAGGCCTTTTCAAAAATGAAAGAAGTGATCTGATTGGTTGCTGTGGGCAACTCAGCAACTTTTCCTCTGGACAGGTTTTGATAAATCTCCCCCAATGTGTGTGTGTTTGTTTGTATGTATGTGTGTATGTTCCAGCATCACATCCAAACTGCTAAAGATATTAACATGAAACTTGCCACACATGTTACTTATATGTCAACATCAAACATAGGATATGTGATTTAACCCTTACTCACCCCCATTAGCCAGGGACGGGGTTCTGTTTAAAGTCCCATACAAGTCAATGAGAAATATATGTTACTGTATAACTTCCTAACGGCTGGAGATATTTCGATAATACTTGTTCGCATGTTACTTATATCTCCACTTAAAATATAGGATAGTTAATTTAACCCTTAACTACCCCCATTTGTGAGGGTCGCGTTTTTTGTTTAAAGTCCCATGCAAATCAAAGGGAAATGTATGTTCCCACATAACTTCCTTACGGCTGGAGATATTTCAATACCTGGTACACATATTATGGGTCAGGATAGTAGGTCGGGATAGTAGGTCGGGATAGGAGGACGGGATAGAAGGATGGGATAGGAGGACCGGGATAGGAGGAGGGGATAGGGGGACGGGATAGGGGGATGGGATAGGAGGATGGGATAAGAGGACAGGATAGGAGGATGGGATAGCAGGACAGGATAGGAGGTTGGGATAGATGGACTGGATGGGAAGACGGAATAGGAGGTAGAGATGTGAGGACGAGATATGAGGACGGGATAGGAGGATGGGATATGAGGTCGGGATAGGAGGTTGGGATAGGAGGTCGGGATAGGAGGTCGAGATAGGAGGAAAGAATATGAGGATGGGATAGGAGGACGAGATAGGAGGATGAGATAGAAGGTCGAGATAGGAGGTCAAGATAGGAGGACGGGATAGGAGGTCAGGATAGGAGGTCGGGATAGGAGGTCGGGATAGGAGGTCGATATAGGAGGTCGAGATAGGAGGACAGGATATGAGGATGGGATAGGAGGTCGGGAAAGGAGGTCGGGATAGGAGGTCACGATATGAGGACGGGATGTGAGGATGGCATATGAGGTCGAGATATGATGACGGGATAGCAGGTCGGGATATGAGGACGGGATATGAGGTTGGGATATGATAACAATAAATGAGGACGGGATGCAAAGTCAAAAGCTTCCTTCTTTGTTTATTTCCCTCCCCAACAAGGATTAGAAAGGAAAAACCGGGCAACATATATATAGGCACAGCCAACTTGGTATATGTAAACTGCTGTGATGAAGTGAATTATAAATGAATTGATCTGTATGTAAACATATTTTGTTAACATTGCATATATCATGTACAGAGTAGATATCCTAAGAAACTAATAATATTTTCACATGGACCCTGTGAAGGGGATATATTTGCATTATAGTTAGTTTAACCTAAGTGCCTGTAAACTGTATGACTTCAACTGTATATAATATTTGGAGTTTTAAATTTGGCTACATACATTTACATGTTGAAGGAATAAACATTAATAAAACAGTATGAAGTAAGCTGCACTAAGCTCCCTTCAGTGGCAGAAGTAAGCTGACAGAATACTATGTCTATATAGGGGATTTGAAGATCTGTATCAAAATAAGACTCTAACTGCTGAGACATATTATGAAATTAAACAGATTTTTCAACTAATGTAAAAATTTCCCTTTGCTCACTCCTTATCCAGCCCAGCAGAAGTGCCATAGTGACATCCCCATACACAATGCACAGGACACTGCAGCCAATAACTAGCCTCAGTGGGCAAGTGGGCAAAGCCATGCATACCAGATTAGTTGAGACCCTCGAATGTGGAGTGAGTATATTTTTTTTTCATTTTACTTCCCCTACCATCCCCTGCTCTTGGGCATTTTTTTAGACCAAAAAGCACATGTATCCCAATTGGGGCCTTAATGCCCAAACAGTTTTTCTTAAAATTTTAAATTTTTCCATTTACAGAGCCATATGAGGTCTTATTTTTTGAGGGACAAGTTTTTTTGGGTGCAGGAATAATAAAAAAAAATATGAATGTTTGTTATTGCATTTTAAATGTATGCTGTTCACCATACCATTAAAATGTTATGATTACTTATTGTTACTAATTACATATTATACACAGTATATTATATATTAGAAAGAGTTGTGTTGCCACATTCTAAGACCCATACCTTTTTTTTTTTTTTTATTGTGCTCTTGACAGAGTCGTTTGTGGCTTGTTTTTTGTAAAAAAAAAAAATTGAGATTTTTGTTGGTAGTATTTTCACACATATTTCACTTTTTAATGTTTTTTTTTTTGTTTAGTTTTTTGAGGCCAATTATTAAAAAAAAATACATAACAACAAGGAGTCCTAGAAGAGTTTACTAAGTACTATATGGCTCTTATATGGCTCTTTATGCTGCCCAGGAAGAACATAAAATAAATGATTTCTGTCATAGGCAAGAAACCCATATGCCTAGTTTGACAGTTGAGCAAAGTGAAGATTTAGCAAAGGAGATTTCACAGGAGGAGGTGTTAATAAAATTTAATATTTTTACATGATTACACCCTTAACATTTAGAACTTAACGTACAAAGAGCTACACTCGATTCAAAGCAGTTAGTGTCAGGTACTATCAGTAGCCAAACACTCACTGCTAATGATGCTCCCCATCATTAACTCTTTAGATGCCATAATCAATGCTGATTACGATGTCTAAAGTAATAAATCCTATATTCAGGCTAGCTCCGTGGGTTCAGCAAACACCTGCAACATGTTCGCTGGTGTTCGATGAGCTAAATCAGCAAGCAGATCATGATTGACTAAAGCAGCCTGTCTTAAACAGCCTGTATCAGTAGAGTACCAATCACACTGCACAATGATATGCAATATGCATAGAATATATCTAGTGATTGCATATAAAAGTGTAAAATAAGAAATAAAAAATGTTTTTAAAATTACATAAAAACACCTCCCCATAATAAAATCACCTTTCCTTACCCATACATATTTGGTATCTCTATGTGTACAATTGTCCGAAATATAAAAATATGTTTATAATCCTGCACAGTAAACAGTATACATTTAAAAAAAAAATATATAATTCCAAAAGTACAGATTTTTGTTCACATCATGTATATAAAAACAATTAATAAAAAGCGATCAAAACATTACATCAAAACAAAAAATTGTACAAAAAAAAACCAAAGATCACAGTGCAAAAAAATTGCCCTGATACAGCCCCATATGAAAAAAAAGATAAAAAGTTGCAGGGGTCAGAAAAGGACAATTGTAGGCATGCTAATTTTGCTTAAAAAGTTTACCTTTATTTTTAAAGTAGTATAATAATAGAAAAACTATATAAATTGGGTATTCTTTTAATAGCATTGACCTACAGAATAAAAATAACATGTAATTTTTACTATAAAGTGCGCTACGTAAACACCAAAAGTTTTTTTTTTCTTCAGTCATATGTTTGGTAAAATGAAAGGTGTCATTACAAAGAACAATTGGTTGCATAAAAAATAAGCCCTCATATGGGTCTGTAGGTGAAAAAATAAGTTCTTTCTCTTAATAGATGAGGAAAAAACTAAGATTAGCTGTGTCCTCAAGGCCACAAAATGTAAAATTGCCAGGTCCAAATATTCTACAGTTACATTCTTTGCCTCATATTACTGCATTTTAGAACTGCAAAGAAAAAATAATTGAAACCCGGCAGTGCGAAAGAAGAGATCAGTTTACACAGGCCCATCTCTTTATTAAAACATGTGCTATAAGATTCTAAGAAAAGTCATTGCTCTGCGTTCACAGTGCTTATTACCACTCTGCTGATCAGTGAACAGACTGGTTTTCCTAGGGACCATTTTGGATGCTCACAATAAAATTTTGCAGCGTTTCAAATGATCTATGCAAAGATGAATGTTAAATTATCACATAGGCTTTATTATTCATCCAAACAGCAATATTTGATGACGGAATGAAGTCATCTTTTAGAGGTACAAGATTGGAGATAGACTTGCTGCATTGTTCGCAAGTCTGTATGGTAATTGGTAGGGATGAGTGAATCGAATCTGACGAATCCGAATTCGTTACGAATTTCAGGAATAATTTGATTTGCAACGAATGCAAATATCGCCGCGATTCGATCACGCAAATCACTTAATTAAGCTCCATTTAGTGTGGTCCAGGCTCCAAGGCATCTAAAATGGCGGATCCACATGTGAGGACATGTGGCAAGGAATCCTGGGAAGGCGGGTAGGCGGGATAACCCTGAATCACATGCAGGATGCAGCCTATCAGCAGCCAGCCACCCCTGTGATGTCACTGCCCTATATAATTGGCAACAATCTTGCGGCTGCTCATTTCAGCCTTTTATTGCAGAGAGTAGAAAGGGATAGACAGAAGTATGTGTTGCACAGAAAAGCATTTTACAGCAGTGATTCACCTCCCAGTCACATCAGCGTTCTGTTGCAGAGAGAGAGAGGGACAGAGAGCATTGTGTTGCACAGAAAAGCTTTTTTTACAGCAGCAATTCACCTCCCAGTCACATCAGTGTTCTATTGCAGACAGAGAGGGAAAGACAGCAGTGTGTGTTGCACTGAAAACCATTTTTACAGCAGCAATTCACCTTCCAGTCACATCAGTGTTCTATTGCAAAGAGGGACAGAGAGCAGTGTGTTGCACAGAAAAGCTTTTTTACAGCAGCAATTCACCTCAAGCCCAAATCCAGCCTATAGAATGAGAGAGAAGGTGCAATTTTGGGTGTAGCCCACAACGAATGCGCTGGTGAGTACTGCTGGTGTTGTGATCTGTAGAGTTTTGCTCAGCTCAAATCCACCACATTTTATGTGGAAACTTTAGTAAATATGTTGTTTTTTTGTGAAAATGTCGGGAGCACGCCGCTTTTCAGAGACCCCCGCCCCCTTTCCCCGGTGATCACGCCCCTTTTTCAGGTTTTCTTAGCAAAATGGATGGGTTTTTTCAATTCTGGCGCAAAATCTGGCGCAGACAGAATTTCTGGAGCAATGTGACAGGATCTGGTGCACAACCCAACAAAACATGGGTTTGCAATAGTAAATGAGGGCCATAGTGTTTTAAGCATAGTGGAGCGCATTGTCCTCCCCTCATTAGTGCATACCACATATGTACATCTAAGTGGTGTACTATTGTGTTCCTGTTAAAGTCTTAAAGGGCAACTGCAGCGCAATATACACTTATCCCCTATCTACAAGATAGGGGATAAGTGTTTGATCGCGGGGGGTCCGACCGCTGGGATTTTTATTTTTTATACTTCTGTGAGCTATTACATGTATTGCTATATTTACTATCTTGCTCACAAGTATACTAACAATATCTCTATTTATTGTGTACTTTTTCATATATTTTTAAATAATATAATAAATGTTTTTCTTTTTATTGTATGCTTATACTATGATATGAACACGTACACTCTTTTATATCTCTGCGTTTCTTCTTATGTGAATGGCTCCGATCGTGAATGAGAGTTTGCCGGTGATTATATGTCCCTGAGCACCTGCTTTCACTCTCGGAACCATATTTAAGGGTTCTTAGAACTTCTAATTATTGTACGACTAAGGCCAGCACCTGGCCGAAACGCGTCACTTCCTCCCTGTTACCTGTTGCCTCGTTGATGTGAATAAAGCCGTATTTTCCTGAGCTGAGCTGGAGTCCCTCTCTTTCTTCGTGATTTATCCGGGTGAAGTCCACACCCACTCCATGCCCAGCATCCAGACCAGGGATTGAGCCGGGATATCTGCTTTCTGTTTGCTTCTGAATTCTGGACTTTGTTTCTTCCCGTGCTCTCCTATCTCCTATACGCACTGCTGATTGTTATGCAATATGGCGACCGGTGGCAGCCTTAAACCGGTGGAGGAGCGTCTGAACAGGTCGGCTAAGATGCAAGACATCTTTAATACTACAACACCAGAGGCACAAGGTACAGTGGATTTAAGAATTCTTATGAATGAATTGCATGATGCATTGATCTCTGAAGCAAGAGTTTGGTGGGACTTAGCAACCCTCAAAAAGTACACAGAACAAAAGATGGTTCCGAGAGGCCTCCGGTTACGTAAATTCCCTACAACAATTTATTGTGAATCCTTTAAACAAGAGTGGGAAGCTCTCATGACCGACTCCTCATTGAAATTTATGGCGCTTATCATGTCATACGAGGAAAAAACCTTGGAGGATATTAATAAAAAAATCCAAGATCTACAAATACAAGCCTCCTCATTTGAAAACCATAGGGATTTTATAGCCTTAGATACTTCAATAGTTGATAATTTGGCTAAACTGGAATCTATTATTACGGAAACAAAGCAGATTAAGTTTCAAAGAGACCTCCAGGACTATAAATCCAGAACTGTGTACAAATGGCCAGCTCATGCTGGAATTGCACGCACACCTAAGTCCATTCTCAAATCTAACAGAAATAAACAACAATACCGCAGAAATAAGAAAGACATGAAAGTGAGTTTTACTTCACAGGATACTGATTCAGTTATATCCACCTCAGAAGCCCAGGATCGGTCCCTCAACTCGGGGATGAGTAAACCAAGTGCTGCGTCCTCGCCCCTCCCCAATCGGGAGGATACTGTTCACACTAGATCTTCAACAAAAAACGAAGGGCAGGGCGCAAACATCAATCAACCTACAAGCGCCCGAAAATATGGAAAGAGGAGGTAGAGACTTTACCGATTTTCAATTTATCAGCTAAGATCATTACTCAAGATCAATTACACCTCCTGTCCAAGGGCATGTCTTTTTCTCCCAAATGCAATTTTGATTTTTTTCGGACTCTTATGGACTTAAATAAATTTGTCCGTAATATTACTGTAAAAAAAACATTTTTTTACTTCTGTGGAGTCTCAGTTAGATGTTGATGTAAATGAGTCTAATACTAATATTACAGTAAATGAGACACTTGATTTGCATGGACATGCTATATCTGATTCTTATTGGCAGGATGAAACCCATCTTAGTAATACCAACATGACGTTTAACGATTTATTGATTGTATCTGATCTGCAGGATTTACAGGGTCACATGGAGCTAGATACCATGCCTACATTTAAATTGTCGAATCCCCATTTTTATCCAGTTGCATCTCGAACTCCATCTTTGGACATGTTCCAAGATGTAGTTGAACGTGAGCTTGCGGAGTTATCACATTCTGTGAAAGATATGTAATATAAAGATAATCTTGATTTAAAACAACGCAAAGCTCTGTTACAACTGGAGAAATGGGAGGATCTGACAATTCGTCAGGCGGATAAAGGAGGGGGTGTTGTTCTCCTTGACAGTGGCCTGTATTGTGATCTTAATACCACCATATTGTCAGATGTGTCCACATACAGGCCCCTGCCGTGTAATCCAACACCCTCTTTCAAGAAAACCTTGTGTGAATTGGTTCAGTTAGGGGTCAAGAGTGGAGTTCTTTCGCAGAAAGTTGCTGATTATTTAATCCCTGAACATCCTATAGTGGCCATATTTCACTCTTTGCCCAAAATTCATAAAAATTGTTTTCCACCTCAGATGAGACCGATTGTAGCGGGCATAGGGTCTCTCAATGAGAGACTATGTGCCTGGACTGACAATATGTTGCAGCCCTACATTTCCCACATGCCTGGTTACATTAAGGACACACAGTATGTCCTAACAGCACTTGATGGTTTTGTGTGGCAAGAGTGTCACATGTGGATTACTGCAGATGTGACTGCACTATATTCTATCATACCCCATAATTTGGCAGTCATAGCTTTGCGGTGGTTCCTTTCCAGCTTTACATCTTATTCCAGTGGTCTGCGGGAGTATCTTGTCATGGTAGTTGAGTTTCTTCCTTCTCATAATTATTTCATGTTTAACGACCGATGCTACCTGCAGACCACTGGAGCTTCGATGGGGGCGAAATTCTCTCCCTCTCTCGCCAACATTTATATGTGTTGGTGGGAGAGGGAGAATCTTTTCGCTCCCCACAATCCCTATGCCAAGTGCATCTCATGGTATGGCCGCTACATTGACGACCTCTTGTTTATCTGGGGGTCGGATGTGGCGGCCATTCAGGGATTTACTAAATTCCTTAATAATAACTCCTTGGGTTTGGTCTTTACAGTCCACCATCACATAACTGAGATTGCCTTTTTGGATCTACAGTTGGTGGGTGATACTCAGTCACGTTCTATATACACCAAAACATATAGATAAGATACTGCTGTAAACTCCATCCTTCATGCAGACTCGTGTCATCCTCCCCATGTGGTTAATAATATACCCATGGGGGAGATGACGCGAGCCAGAAGGAATTGTACTAAAGTGGAACACTTTGAAAATGAGGCACATAACATTCAAAATCGTTTACTACAAAGAGGGTATCCTTGGTGGAATATAGACAGAGCGTATAACTCAGCCCTAAATAAAAATAGAAATGATATGATTTTTTCCAGTGGCAATAAATCTCCCAAATCTGAATATACAATGGATCAAAAAGTTATTTTTCTACATTCTATAGTATGCAATATAAATCTATTTGTAAAATTATTAGTAAATACATGCCTATCATACTTGCGGATCCAACGGTTGCACCCGCTTTGGTGGGAGGTTACGGTTGTGTGGCTCGTAGAGCACCCACTCTGGGTCAAAGATTGTCCCCCAGTCTATTTTCTGAAAAATCACAGGCCAACCCAATATGGTTGGAATATAAAGGCACTTACAAGTGCGGCCACAGAAAATGCAGATGCTGTGAAGTCATGTCGTCTTCCTCCACGTTCATGTCCTGCACCAATCATGACTCTTTTCAAATAAAACAATACATAAATTGTAATACGAAATATGTCGTTTATTTATTCACTTGTGAGTCTTGTAGGGTGCAGTACGTAGGGTGCACCACGAATACACTGAAAACACGAATCAGAAAACATCTTTCGGACATTCCGCATTTTAATAGTAGGAATGTCTCTATGATTTCAAAACACATTGCAGAATGTCATGCTGGAAACTGGTCGAATGTAAAATTACAAGGAATCGAAAGAGTGTTCTGTCCAAAAAGAGGAGGAGACCATAGAAAAAAACTTATGGATAGGGAAATATATTGGATGCTAAAATTAGACACAAGGGTCCCCAAAGGTCTTAATAAAAGGTTGGATGTAATTTTACATTATTAATATAGTACAGTATCAATATTTACGGTCTGAATTCAATCTTACATACCATTTATTCTTAGTGATATTGCAATGGTTTTTCCTAAAATTTGCGGTTACACTTGTTGTGTTTCTGTTTTCGTTTTGCGTGTTTATTCATATACTACCGCTCTTGCTCATCTCAATTTATGAGAGAATAATTCTATGTATTGCATCAATTGTTGCTATATGCAGTCATATTTTCTGCAATTCTTTCTATATATATGTCCATGTGCACGGTGGTATATTTATTTATCTTTTTCTTATAATAATAATATATATTTTTCTATACCGCTATTCACATGGACATTGGGGAAAAAACGCATTTATTTTTATTTTTTATACTTCTGTGAGCTATGACATGTATTGCTATATTTATTATCTTGCTCACAAGTATACTAACAATATCTCTATTTATTGTGTACTTTTTCATATATTTTTAAATAATATAATAAATGTTTTTCTTTTTATTGTATGCTTATACTATGATATGAACACGTACACTCTTTTATATCTCTGCGTTTCTTCTTATGTGAATGGCTCCGATCGTGAATGAGAGTTTGCCGGTGATTATATGTCCCTGAGCACCTGCTTTCACTCTCGGAACCATATATAAGGGTTCTTAGAACTTCTAATTATTGTACGACTAAGGCCAGCACCTGGCCGAAACGTGTCACTTCCTCCCTGTTACCTGTTGCCTCGTTGATGTGAATAAAGCCGTATTTTCCTGAGCTGAGCTGGAGTCCCTCTCTTTCTTCGTGGTACATCTAAGTGGTGTACTATTTTGTTCCTGTTAAAGTCTTAAAGAGCAATTGCAGCGCAATATACACTTATCCTCTATCTACAAGATAGGGAATAAGTGTTTGATCACGGGGGGTCCGACCGCTGGGACCCCCCCGCGATCTCCCTAACGGGGCGCCGCCATTAGCAATCATAGTGCCCGCTAAGGCGCGTAGCGTCAACCTAGAGGTCGACGGTGATGCCCCGTTTCCTCCCCGTCCCAATACAGTTCTATTGGGGGAGGCGGGGAGGCACGAACGCTGCCTCCCCGCCTCTCCCATAGAGATGTATGGAGGAGGCATGCTGGCCGCAACGTCATGCTGCGGCTGGCACGCCCCCTGCTCGGGACAGCCTCGGCCCCGTACAGGAGATCACAGAGGGTCCCAGCGGTCGGACCCCCTGCGATCAAACACTTATCCCCTATCCTGTGGATAGGGGATAAGAGTTAATCACGCTGCAGATGTCCTTTAAAGGGGGTACTCTGCTGCTCAGTGTTTGGAGCCTGTGTTGGCACCGGCTCTAAGCATTTGGAACATTTTGTTCAAAATGTTGAGCAGCGGAATACCCCTTTAAGGGCCTAGATACTGTGAAATGCCATCCAAAAGTACACATAGGTCGTAGCAAACTAGGGGCGAGTGGCAGCAGGAGAGGCCTGAGCTCCCGGTATCAGCTAGCAGTCGTATCTCGACCAGCAACCCATCTGCCGTCATCGATTGCTTAACACGGTCATCCACTTCATCACAAGGGACATCTGACACCCCTATTCAACAGTCGATGGGTTCCTCAGGCACAACCCTCAGTTGACATGACCCGGGAGCAGTCCCTGTCCTCCCATTGCCTTTGTCCTATGCTGTTCCCTCCCCACAGAAGTATCTTATGTGGGTTCAGCTGCACTATTTAATGAGGACGATCTACAAGAGGACAGTCAGCAGCTACTGCCCAGCAAAGAAGTTGAGGAAACATCCGCTAGGCTGGCAAATAGTGATGAGGAGAGTGGCATGGGAGGTGGTGTTGCGAGTAATCAGGCTCCTGAAGCAGACACTGTTGAGGAACATGAGGAGGACATCAGTGAAGAGCAGATACAATTCGATGATGATGAAGCAGATTGCACTTGGGAGATGGGTGCAGAGGGGTTTCATCATCATCATCAGAAGAAGAGGGTTGCAGGTTGCCCGTGAGGCAGCAGCTGAGCCAGCATGGTAGTAGCATGGTTGGCAGTCAGCATGGTGGCAGAAGTGGAAAGTCTGGAGCAAAACGTGCCCGGGGTAGACCACCTTCTTCGCGGCAGCCTACCTTTCCGGGAAGTAGTGGACAGGGATTCCTGGAGTCGGTGGCAGTAGCAGTTAATCAGTGCGGACTGTTGGTTGGAGAATCATCTACTCGATGTTGTGGCAGTTTTTCATAAAGCATCTGGAGGATTTTAACCTGGCCACATGCAAGATGTGTTGGCAGAAGGTGAAGCTTAGCCAGGGTCCCAATGTTGGCACCATGGCCCTGCATCAACATATGCAACGTCACCATAAATTTGCCTTGGAGAATCGTGGCTCTGAGGTGGTGGTCCAGGCTGCTGCATCACCCAGTGGCACACCGCTCCCTGTTTCAGCCAGCCAAAGCTCCACCACCTCAGCCGAAGGGAGCTGTGTGTCATACCGATCTTCTGTTGCTCCAGATTCTCCTGCTCCTCCTACTTCGAGTCAGTCATTCCGTCAGCAATCCATCGGCGAAGCCATGTCCAAGAGACAACAGTATATGCCCACTCATTCAACGGCGCAGGAGCTGAATGTGCTCCTGCCCAAGTTGATGGTGCTGCAGTCCCTCTCTTTTCAAGTGGTGGACTCTGCACCTTTCAGAGAATGATGGCTTGTGCCGAGCTGAGGTGGAGAGTCCCAAGCCATAATTTCTTTATGAAGAAAGCAGTACCTGCCCTGCACAATTTTGTGGAAGAGAAGGTGGGCCAGTTCTTGAGCCTGTCGGTGTGTACCAAAAGGCACGGCAGCGCCGACGTGTGAAGCTGAAACTACGGTCAGGGACAATACATGTCCTTTACGGCCCACTAGGTGAATGTGGTTCCTGCACAGCCACAACCGCACCTTGGACAGGTCAAGCAGCTTCCGCCTCCACGCTCTCAGGCCGTTGGTCCTGTGACAATGTTTGATTTCACCTCTTCATCCTCCACCGTGACCTCAGCCTCCACTGCACGGACAAGTCTCAGTGCCCCTCCAGCATACTGTGTGCAGGGCATGGCAGTGTCATGCCGTTCTTCACATTAGAGGTGAGCGAATCGAAGCTGACAAACCCGAATTTGTTACGCATTTCATGAAATATTCGATTCACAATGAATGTGAATATTGCCACGATTCTATCGCGTGAATCGCTTCATTAAACTCCATTGACTGCAGTCCAGGCTCCAGGGCATCTAAAATGGTGGATCCACATGTCAGTACATGGGGCAAGGAATGCTGGGAAAGCAAGGTGGGAAGGGAAGTAGACGGGATGACACTGAATTACATGCAGGATGCAGCCTATTAGCAGCCAGTCACCCCTGTGATGTAACAGCTCTATATATTCGGTAGCCATTTTGCGGCTCGTCATATCATTCATTATACTGCATACTGTTTGTGTGTGTTACACAGAAAAGCTCATTCCAGCAGCGTATCACATCCTAGTCACATCAACGTT
Source organism: Hyla sarda (assembly GCF_029499605.1). Classification (NCBI taxonomy): domain Eukaryota; kingdom Metazoa; phylum Chordata; class Amphibia; order Anura; family Hylidae; genus Hyla; species Hyla sarda. Next base: position 164,862,091 of record NC_079189.1, read on the forward strand.
CTGATGGACAGAGAGCAGTGTTTTTTTTCACTGAAAAAGATTCCTACTGCAGCCATAAACCTCCCAGTCACTTTCTTCAGCATTGTATTACAGAGAGGGGCAGATAGCTGTGTATTGCCTCATGCTCTCAGGCAGTTGGTCTGGTGACAGTGTGCGACTTCATCTCCTCATCCTCCACAATGTCCTCCACTGCCCAGACAGGTCTCAGTGCACCTCAGTGGCGGTGTCACGCTGTTCTTCACATGGTTTGCCTTGGTGAACGGAGTAACACAGGGGAGGAACTGCTGAAAGTCATTCTTAAAGAAATCGGAGAATGGCTTACTCCACGAAAACTGGAAATGGGAACCGTGGTGACTGACAACGGGAAGAACATCCTGTCTGCGCTGCAACTGGGAAGGCTGAGCCATGTGCCCTGCATGGCACACTTGTTCGATCTGGTTGTGAAGCAGTTACTGAAGTATTAACCCCATTTGCAAGGCATCCTAACAATGGAAAGGAAACATTGCATGCACTTCAGCCACTCGTACACAGCAAAGCACACCCTCCTTGAGCTGTAGCGTCAGAATGGTATCCCCCAACACAGTCTCATTTGTGACGTTGCCACACGTTGGAATTCCACTCTCCATATGTTGGATCAACTGTACGAACAGAGAAAAGCCATGACCGATTTTTTGATCATCCAAGCAGATAGGGGTGCTCCCCTGTGTAACTTCAATGTGAACCAGTGGCAGCTCATACGTAATACCTGCCGTTGGCTCAGGCCCTTTGAGGAAGCCACATTATCAGTAAGTCGCCAGGATTACGGGATGAATGACATCATTCCACTGCTTCATTTCTTACAACACATCTTGGAAACGATGGCTGGTCAGGGCACTGGAGACATGGTGCCTACATCTCACTGCCACATGAGCCCTGTGAGGGCTTAACTGGAGGAGGAGGGGGAGGGGCACAGTGGAGCACAGTTTAAGTTTCGTCAAATGGGCATTTTTTCTATTAATCTGACAGGAGAGAAGGAGCAGGAGCAGCAGGAGGAGCTAAAGGGTTAAGAGGACGGCGAGGCAGAGGACCCAGACACAACGTGGCAGTATGCAGCAGAGATGAGCGAATCAAAGATGAACCCAAATTTGTTACGAATTTCAGGATTTATTCGATTCGCAACGAATGCGAATATCGCCGCGATTCTATCACGCGAATCGCTTCATTAAACTCCATTTTACAGCATTCCAGGCTCCAGGACACCTAAAATGGCAGATCCACATGTCATTACATGGGGCTGGGGATGCTGGGAAGGCAGGAATACGAGGCGGGAAGCGAGGTAGGCGTGATGACCCTGAATCACATGCAGGATCAGCATTCATTGACCCCTGTGATGTCACAGCCCAATAAAATCGGCATCCATCTTGCGGCTGCTCATTTAATGCCATATACACTGCAGAGATAGGACGGACTGTGTGTCTGTGTGTGTTACACAGAGACGCTGAATTGATTATACCGCAGCGTTCCACTGCCAACTGCTAGTCACATCAGCGTTGTAGACAGAGAGAAGGGCAGTGCTTGTTGTCACTGAGAAGGATTTTTACGCCAGCCATTAAGCTCCCGTCACTTCATTCAGCATTTTATCAGAGAGGGATAGATAGCTTTTCGTTGCCTCATATATATCAACAAGCTGCCTGAACTTCATGAACCTTATCACAGGAGGCAGGATTTTTCAGCAAAATTCTGTGTATTTTTTCACAAGAAATCATCTGCGGCCTATACTAGTCTGTAGTCGGTATAAAAAACAGTTCACACCATTCTTAGCACTCTGTGACACAGTGCAATTTAGGGTTTAATCCCCTTTTTTTGTGGTGCTGCACTGTTGTGTCCTGCTGCTGTGCAAAAATATGTTTTTTCATCAGACTGTGGTGCATTTTTCTGCCCTCATATGTGCATACCACATACCTACATCAAAGCAGTCTACTATTTTGCATCTGTAAATAAACAAGTCCAGGCAAAAGTCATCACCGGCTGGTGTTTACGAAAATACGTTTTCCAAGTGAAATGTAGCGCATTTTACTGCCCTCACACGTGCAAACCACATACCTACATCTAAGTAGTGCACTATTTTGTACCTGTTAATCTGTAACAAGCCTACATACAGTGAAAGGCCAGGGAGAACTAATGACTGGATGTTGTTTCATGAAAACACATTTTTCAAGTGTACTGTAGCGCATTTGTTTGCCCTCATATGTGCATACCACATACCTACATTTAAGTAGTGTACCATATTGTACCTGTTAATCTATCAAGGGCCTACATACTGTCAAAGTCCAAGCAACAGTACTCACCGGCTGGTGTTTTACAAAAATACAGAGTTTTTAATGTGCTTTGTAGCGCATTTTCTGCCTTCATCAGTGCATACTGCATATGTACATCTAAGTAGTGTACCTTTTTGTACCTGTTAAGTGTAGTGAAGCGTATTGTACTCCCCTCATATATGCAATAAGTATGTCAGGAAGAGTATTGCCGGGACATGTACAGAGGAGTGGCAGAGGCCTAAATTCATCAGGCACAGCTAGAGGTTGCAGCAGAGTAGGGGTATGTGCCAGCCGGAGTCACAGCGAGAGGTCTGAGCTCCCGGTGTCAGCTAGCAGTCATGTCGCCACCAGCAACCCAGCAGCCGTGATTGATCGGTTCACTCGGCCATCCACTTCCTCTCAAGTGACATTCGACACCCCCAGCCAACAGTCGGTGGGTTCCTCACACTCAACCCTCAGTTGGCATGGCCCTCATGCTGCTGCTGCCACCTCCAGGCTCTGCCATTGTGCTGCTCAATGGTCTCCTCATGCTATTGCTACCACCTCCAGGCTCTGTCATTGTGCTGCAATATGGTCTTCTCATGCTGAAGCTGCCACTTCCAGGCTCCCTCATTCTGCTGCTCTGTGGTCTCCTCATGCTAATGCTATCACCTCCATGCTCTGTCATTGTGCCACCATATGGTCTCCTCATGCTGATGCTACCACCTCCAGGCTCTGTCATTGTGCCGCCATATGGTATCATCATGCTGATGCTACCACCTCCAGGCACTGTCATTGTGCCCCAATATGGTCTCCTCATACTGATGCTTCCACTTCCAGGCTCTCTAATTGTGCTGCTCTATTGTCTCCTCATGCTGATGCTGCCACCTCCAGGCTCTATAATTGTGCTGCTCTATGGCCTCCTCATGCTCATGCTGCCACCTCCAGGCTCTCTAATTGTCCTGCTCTATGGTCTCCTCATGCTGATGCTACCACCTCCAGGCTCTCTGATTGTGCTGTCATGGATACTGAAAAACATAATTAAGGTGCTGGTCCCCAGTTTCAGAAATTCCTTGCATTAGGATCACTTTCAGGACTCCTGATGCCACCTCCAGGCTGTGCCATTCAGCCTCTATATGGTATCCTCATGCTTCAGCCACCTCCAGGCTGTGCAATATAGACACTATTTGGTCTCCATATATTGACTGTGTATTGTAGGAAACATGTGGCTATCCTTGAGCTACTCTCTCAGCATTTTTGTCATGTTGATTCCAGACCAGTAATAAAAGGAACATTGCCAAGGACTAGCAGAAACAGGGAACTGTGGATACTGACCACCGACTGTTGGAATTGACTGACTATCCCAGGTGATAGATTTACCATTTTGAAGTTCCTCAGTTCCAGTAGGCTTTAAGTCGTTCATTCTTTGTTGTGGTTCTTCAGTTGCAGAATTAAGTTGCATCATATTTTCCTGTTCCTCCGATGAGCTAATGTCACTGGAACACACAATACTCATAATGTCATCTAATGAAGGATCCTTTTCTTCAGAGAACATATCTATCATTTTATTATTTTGAATGTCAGGTAGTATTCTGACAATTTTTGTGAAGCACTGGGGTCTCCTCATGCTTCAGCCAACTCCAGGCTGTGCCCTTCAGACACTATATGGTCTCCTCCTACTGATGCCACCTCCAGGCTCTGTCATTATGCTGACATGTGACTCCTTGTTAGATTAGGTCCTTTGTACCCACATGCCGAGGCCCGTGCCACTAAAACTTGGGAGTTAAAATTTCCATTTCAAAATCCTCAATTTCAAAATCTTAGATTTCTATTTAAAATTCTTGTATTTCAATGGTCTCCTCATGCTTCAGCCACCTTCAGGTTGTACCATTCAGACACTACATGGGCTCCTTATGGTTTCCCCACCTCCAGGCTGTGTAATTCAGCCAATATATCGTTTTCTGATGCTACTGGGACTGGGATATTAACTCCAAATATATTCTGATAGTACTAGCTAACATAAATGCTTAATTGAGATTTTAACATTGATCTTTAAATGTAAGGGGTTATGAAACCCACGGGTGTACTGCTAATGCCTGCTCCTGGCTGCTCCTGTGTCTTTCAGGAATTTCTTGGCTTACTGATGCTTCTGGGCTTGGGCCTTACATTTTTGGATGTTTTGCATGAGTTGAATACATGCTTAATGGAAATTTCAACATTGATCTTTCAATGTAAAGGGGTTATGAAACCCACGGGTGTACTGCTGATGCCTGCTCCTGACTGCTCCTGTGTGTTTCAGGAATTTCTTGGCTTACTGATGCTTCTGGGCTTGGGCCTTACATTTTTGGATGTTTAGCACAAGCTAAATACATGCTTAATAGAAATTTCAACTTTGATCTTTCAATGTAAGGGGTTATGAAACCCTCTTGGGTACTGCTGATGCCTGCTCCTGACTGTGTGTTTCAGGAACTACTTGGCTTATTGATGCTTCTGGGCTTGGCCCTAAAATTTTTGGATGTTTAGCATGAGCTAAAAACATGCTTAATAGAAATTTTGACTTTTATCTTTCAATGTAAGGGGTTATGAAACCCTCTGGTGTACTGCTGATACCTGCTCCTGACTGTGTGTTTCAGGAACTACTTGGCTTATTGATGCTTCTGTGCTTGGGCCTTACATTTTTGGATGTTTTGCACTAGCTTACATACATGCTTAATTGAGAGTTCAACATTGATCTTTCAATCTTAGGGGTTATGAAATCCTCTTGTGTACTGCTGATGCCTTTTTCTGACTGTGTCTTTCAGGAACTACTTGGCTTACTGATGCTTCTGGGCATGGGCCTTACATTTTTGGATGGTAGCCCTACCTAACATGCATCTTCAATAGAGATTTCAACATTCACCTTTCAATTTTAGGGGTTGTGAACCTCTCTTGTTTACTCATGTTGCTTCCTGCTCCACTCTGTCAGCCCGTTGGTCCTGTGACAGTGTGCGACTCCGCCACCTCATCCTCCATTGTGTCCTCAGCCTCCACTGCCCAGACAAGTCTCAGTGGCCCTTCAGCATACCATGTGTGCAGGGCACGGCGGTGTCACGCTGTTCTTCACATGGCTTGCCTTGGAGAAAAGTGTTGGAAACAATGGCTGGTCCGGACAATGGAGGCATTGCGCCTACATCTCACGGCCACATGAGCCCTGTGGGGGCTTGTTGGATTTGGCCCTTTGTACCCACATGTCGGGGTCCGGGACACTAAAACATGGGAATTAAAAGTTAAATTTCAAAATCATTGATTTAAATTTCAAAATCTTAAATTTAAATAAACAAATCATACATTTCAATGGTCTTCTCATGCTTCAGCCAACTCCAGGCTGTGTCATTCAGGCAATATATGGTTTACTGATACTGCTGCTGGGCCTGGGTCTGGGACTGAACATTTTGTTTTGGTAGGTAGCACCCGCTATCCAAAATCTTCATTTAAAATTTCAAAAATCCTTGTGTTTTTTCTTGGGGATTGTGAAGCCCTGGTGTGTACTCATGCTTCAGACAACTCCAGGCTGTGTCATTCAGGCAATATATGGTTTACTGATAACACTGCTGGGCCTGGGAATAAAAATTTTGTTATGCTAAGTAGCACTAACTATCCAAAATCTTCGGTTCAAATTTCTTAATTCATCTTTTATTCTTAGGGATTGTGAAGGCCTAGTGTCTACTCACTGCTGCCAACTCCTGGCTGTGCCATTAAGCCAATATATGGTCTCCTCATGCTGCCAACACCTCCACGCTGTGTCATTAAGCCACTATATGGTCTCATGCTGTCAACCCCTCCAAGCTGTGTCATTCAGCCACTATAGGGTCTCCTCATCCTGCCAACACCTCCACGCTGTGTCATTCAGCCACTATATGGTCTCCTCATGCTGCCAACACCTCCACGCTGTGTCATTCAGCCACTATATGGTCTTCTCGTGCTGCCAACACCTCCACGCTGTGTTATTCAGCCACTATATTGTCTCCTCATGCTGCCAACACCTCCACGCTGTGTCATTCAGCCACTAAATGGTCTCCTCATGCTGCCAAAACCTCCACGCTGTGTCATTCAGCCACTATATGGTCTCCTCATACTGATGCAACCTCCAGGTTCTGTCATTCAGCCACTATATGGTTTCCTCATGCTTCAGCCTCATACAAGCTGTGTCATTCAGCCACTATATGGTCTCCTCATGCTGCAAACACCTCCACGCTGTGTCATTCATCCACTATATGGTTTCCTCACACTGATGCCACCTCCAGGCTCTGTCATTGTGCCGCTCTGCGGCAGTGATTCTAAAAGCAATGCCGGTAATCTGTATGTTATTCTGAATAACAGTATTATTTCACTATCCCAGCACACTCCATATGCGGGCAAGAACACAGCAAAGTGTTCTATACCCCTATTGAGGCTCTCTGTAGGCCAGAAATAGTCATTTTTAATATAGTTTTGCCGCAAATAAATTCGGATCGAAACAAATTTTTTCGGAAAATTCGGCGGATCGGCCGAATCAAATTTTTGAAAAGTTCACTCATCTCTCGTTACCAACAAAAACAACAAAACAGCAATAAAACGTGCTTAATAACAACCTTAAAAACAAGCACCTATCATGCAAAGCATGAATACAGGCATATTGCTTCAGTGGAAACCTTTATCATTTCTTTCCTTTAACCCTAGACCTCCCGTAGCGTCCAGTCTGGATATCCATCTGGATTATTTGGTGAGTAATTGTTGATGCCTGTTTTCTTTAGCTTCTGTTTGTTCTATTCTCTCAAGTGCAGCAAATTTTAAAGACTTTGTGGAGCCGCCATGCATATCTGTGATGTGGGCAATAAATTTAGTAGCTCCCACGCCGGTTTTCAGGTATCTAAAATTTTCCCTTATCCAGTGGAATAATGAACGTTTTGTTTTGCCAACATAAAAATGCCCGCAGTCACAGAAAGTTACGTAAATCTGACTGGCATGTTATGAACTGATTAATTCTTATAGTATAACCTCCAAGCTTTAGTTCTTTAGACCTAGAATTGTGACCACAGAAGGAGCATGAGCCACAGGCATAATTGCCTATTGGCCTCTGTTTAGACAGCCAATGCGTTTTTTTCTTTTTTTCATTTTTTTTCATTTTTTCTCGTCTGACTTTTTACATAATCACCAATGGTCGTGCTTCTTCTCTATGTCATAATGGGAATTTCAACAGTGTATTCTGACAAATTTTTATCCTGTTGCAAAATAAACCAATTCTTGGTTATTGCTCTTTTTACAGCTTCATTCATGGGGGAATTGGCGAATACAAATGTGAACCTATTAATAGTTTTTTTGGGAGTAGTTTTTAAAAAGATGTTTACATTCAAGATTGTCAGCTATCTCCCTAGCATTCCTCAAAACCTTCTCTGGATACCCCCGACCCCGGATTCTACTTTACAGATCCGCCACCTGTTGTCGGTAAGTATCTTCCTCATTATTAATTATTTTTAGGCGAATCTGGCTAAAGGGAATGCTAATTTTCGTACAGAGTGCATGTGATAAATTTATCGACTTGGTGGCAGAAGCAAGGGAACTTATTCTAACAACATTTTTCAATTTGATGGTAGTTGGTACAAACAAATTAATGGCACAGCAATGGGGACCCCCATCTCATGTGCATTCGCACAAATATTTCTCGCAATTTTTGAGAGAAATTATATTTTTTCATCTGCAAACCCGTTTTTCAAATATATTAAAACAATTTGGAGCTAAGTGGACGACATTTTCATAATTTGGAATGGCAATGAAAAAAAGTTTAATAAGTTTGCTACCTACCACAATACCACCAATACGGTTAATATGTTGTTCACTTCACATTATGGGGACCCAACACTTGAGTTCCTAGACATGCAAGTAAGTGTAAATAATGAGCAAATAATAACATCATGTTACAGAAAACCCACATCTAAAAATGCTTTGCTGCACTGCAATTCATCACATACACTCTGTACAAAAAAATAGCATTCCTTTCAGCCAGATGATTCACCTAAATAATGAGGAAGATACTTACCGACAACAGGTGGCAGATCTGGAAAGTAGACTCCAGGGTCGGGGGTATCCAGAGAAGGTATTGAGGAATACTAGGGAGATAGCGGATAAAGTTGAACGTAAGAATCTTTTAAAAACTACTCACAAAAAAACTAGTAATAGGTTCACATTTGTATTTGCCAATACCCAGATGAATGAAGCTGTAAAAAGAGCACTAACCAAGAATTAGTTTATTTTGCAACAGGACAGACATTTAAAATTGCATAAAATTGCAAACATAATATATATAGCCCTTGTAATGGGCCTACCCAACCAGGGACAACCAGAGGGAAAGAGAAAAGGAGGTCAAGATAGTGTGCAGCAGCAAGTTCTGGCCATAAATTAAGCCAATGTATTGTAAACATTAGACACTAAGGTGCGATAAACAGTCAGCACCTTTGATGGATTGCCCTCTATTATGAAAAAATGCCAATAGGGGCAAAGACCGCTGCCTAACACTAACAATAAGAGTATATAATATAACTTGCCTAGTGGAGACAGTAGTTGGACCTCCTGCACCCGACGTTTCGTCACCAGACACCCCGGAAGAAGTCTGGTGACGAAACGTTGGGTGCAGGAGGTCCAACTACTGTCTCCACTAGGCAAGTTATATTATATACTCTTATTGTTAGTGTTAGGCAGCGGCCTTTGCCCCTATTGGCATTTTTTCATAATAGAGGGCAATCCATCAAAGGTGCTGACTGTTTATCGCACCTTAGTGTCTAATGTTTACAATACATTGGCTTAATTTATGGCCAGAACTTGCTGCTGCACACTATCTTGACCTCCTTTTCTCTTTCCCCTTGGTTGTCCCTGGTTGGGTAGGCCCATTACAAGGGCTATATATATATTATGTTTGCAATTTTATGCGATTTTAAATGTCTGTTTTATTCATGTTTAATAAAGGTTTTGATACATTGATCTATATACGTTGTTTCGCTGTGTATTCAACTTAGTTAGCGTATGATCGTTTGCCACTGGCGATTGCTGTTTTGTTTTTATTTTGCAACAGGATAAAGATCTGTCAGAATACACTGTTGAAACCCCCATTGTAACACACAGATGAAGCACGACCATTAGCGATTATATAAAAAGACAGACAAGAAAAACTGGGGAAAAAAAAAGCATTGGCTGTTTGAACAGAGGCCAATAGGCAATTATGCCTGTGGATCGTGCTCCTTCTGTGGTCACAATTTTAGGTCTAAAGAACTAAAACTTGGAGGTTATACCATAAGAATTAATAAGTTCATATCATGCAAGTCAGATTTCGTGGTGTACACAATTTTCTGTGATTGCGGGCATTTTTATGTTGGCAAAACAAAATACCCATTATTCCACTAGAAAAGGGAACATTTTAGATCCCTCAAAACCAGTGTGGGAGCTACTAGATTTATTGCCCATGTCACAGATATGCATGGCAGCTCCATAAAGTTTTTAAAATTTGCTGCACTTGAGAGAGTAAAACAAACAGAATCTAAAGAAAACAGGCATCAACAATTACTCACCAAATAATCCAGATGGATATCTAGACTGGACGATACGGGGTGGGGGGGGTCTAGGGTTAAACAAAAGAAATGAGAAAGGTTTCTACTGAAGCGATATGCCTGTATTCATGTTTTGCATGTTAAGTGCTTGTTTTTTTTTTTAGGTTGTTATTAAGCATGTTTTATTGCTGTTTTGTTGTTTTTGTTGGTAACGGTAATGGTGATGGTTTTTCCTCCCCCTATAAACACACCTGTACACGTGAACAATCCAGGGACCTGACAAAGCGCTGATTGCCTGATATGGACCATTGCCCAACCCACTCCCCCACCCCTCTGCATCCGTCCTCTCTCCTGCATGTGGTGGAACGCTAGCTAGCTGTTATGCAATAACTTTGCTGTTCCCTAAAGACCGGGTGAGCGCTCCATTCTTTGAATACTTGCATTGAATACCATGATTTCAGTGTTAAAAATCAAATTTTTCACTTTTACAGCACACTGTTCAAAAAACCTGTGAGGTGTAAGTACTCACTGTAACCCTTCTTACGTTCCTGGAAGGATGTAGTTTCCAAATTGGTGTCACATGTCAGGGGTTTCTGTTGTTCCTGCAACATGGGAGGTTTGTAAATGCACAAGGCCCCCGACTTCAATTTCAGCTAAATTCTCTCTCCAAAAGTCGAATGGCACTCCTTCTGTTCTGAGACCTGTAGTGTGCCAGCAGAGCACTTAACGTCCAAATATGGGACGTTGTCTTAATCAGGAGAAATTGTGCTTCACATTTTGGGGTCCATTTTCTCCTATTACCCCTTGTGAAAAAGAAAAATGTGGGGTAACCCCATCATTTTAGTGTTAAAAATCAAAATTTTCATTTTCACGTCCAATTTCGACGCAAAGTCGACAAACACTTGTGAGGTGTTAAGGCTCCCTATACCCCTTGTTACGTTCCTTGAGGGGTGTAGTTTCCAAAATAGTATGCCATGTGTTTTTTTTTTGCTGTTCTTGCACCATGGGGTCTTCCTAAAGGCAACATGCCCCCCAAAAACCATTTCAGCTAAATTCTCTTTCAAAAAGCCAAATTTAGCTCTTTGTCTTCTGAGCATTCTAGTGCGCCAGCTTTAAATATTGTGGTCCATTTTCTCCTATTACCTCTTGTGAAAAAGAAAAATTTGGGGTACCATCATAATTTTAGTGTTAAAAATCAAATTTTACATTTTCACGTCCAACTTCCACGCAAGGTCGTCAAACACATGTGAGATGTTAAGGCTCATTATCCCTCTTGTTACATTCTATGAGGGGTATAGTTTCCAAAATAGTATGCCATGTGTTATTTTTTGCTGTTCTGGCACAATGGGGGCTTCCTAAATGCAATGTGGCCCCCAAAAACCATGACAGCTAAATTTGTTTTAAAAAATCCCACAGTTGCTCTTTCCCTCATGAGCCATGTTGTGAGCCCGCAGGGCACTTTATGTCAACATCTGGGGTATTTCCATACTTGCTTTTTCTCCTTATACCACTTTTAAAAATGGAGAAAATGAGGCTACAAGAACATGTCAGTGTAAAAAATTCAGATTTTTTAATTTTCGTGAAAAGTTTGAAAATTGCTGCTATACTTTAAGCCCTCTAATGTCTTCAAAAAGTAAAAATATGCCGACTTTATAATGTCAACATAAAGTAGACATATTATATTTGTGAATCAATATATAATTTATTTGGAATATCCATTTTCCTTACATGCAGAGAGTTTCAAAGTTAGAAAAATGCCAAATTTTCTAAATTTTCATGTCATTTTGGGATTTTTCACCAAGAAAGGATGCAAGTAATGACGAAAATTTACCACTACATTAAAGTAGAATATGTCATGAAAAAACAATCTCGGAATCAGAATAAAAGGTAAAGGCATCTCAGAGTTATTAATGCATAAAGTGACAGTGGTCAGAATTGCAAAAAATTGCAAAAAAAGAGAGGAAATGGTTTTCTTTTTGTAACAGAGAGCTCTCTGCTGACATCGTGACCACAGTGCTCTCTGCTGACATCTCTGTCCATTTTAGGAATTGTCCAGAGCAGCATATGTTTGCTATGGGAATTTTCTCCTACTCTGGACAGTTCTTTAAATGGACAGAGATGTCAGCAGAGAGCACTGTGGTCATGATGTCAGCAGAGAGCTCTGTGTTCCAAAAAGAAAACCATTTCCTCTGTAGTATTCAGCAGCTAAGATTTTTTAATATAAGTAATATACAAATCTGTTTAACTTTCTGGCACCAGTTAATTAAAAAATAAGTTTTCCACGGGAGCACCCCTTTAAAGGGGTTAAAGCTCACCACAAGTGGTCCTTGGATCTTGGACATTTCTTTTGCTTATTCCTTTTACTCCTTTGTCCTTTGAAATCTTGTGAAGAGCACCCGGTCTAGACAAATTTATGGTGAAATGATTGTCTTTCCCGTTCTGTATTGTGGCCCCAACAGTGCTCATTGGAACATTCAGCTTAGAAAGGCTCCAGTAACCAACACCATTGTTATGTTTTGCAACAATTAGGTTGTGAAGGTCCTGAGACAGCTCTTTTAACATAAGCCGTGTAATGTATGTCCCCTTGGAAATTAGACATTTTTGTAGCCATCAATTGGGACTGAACCAGCTGATATTAATTTGCTCTGACAAGGGGCTGGATAGCTTTTTGTTTACTGATAGATTTTTAGTTGTTGTCTTGGCTTTCCAAAAGAACAACTTCTCTTTCTGTGTTCAATACTTTTTCCCTTTGTCATTTCCCAAAATACTGTGTGTGTACATAGACCGACTTTGTAGCCTTACCTCATGTAAACCTAATGTAAACATTTCATGTCATTTTATGATTAAAAATAATGATTTAAAAAATATATATATTCTGGAGTTATTAAAAATAATTACAACCAATCTTCAGTTACCACTTTGCATACAGTGATAATAATATTTAAGTTTTCTGTACCTTGTCACACAACAAATAGTAAAATTAAGAAAACAGCTGTTTACTGCTATTTATAAATAAGAAAGCATCTTCTATATTAGTAAAAGGTTATGCAATTTTATTTATATTCTTGATATCTTTATTAGAGATGCTCTGTGGGATTAAGATCAGGAGTCTGCAAAGGCCAGGAAAGCAATGAAACTCACTTTCAAGCTCCTGAAACCTATCTATGACAACACACCCCTTGTGGAACAGTGCATTGTCCTGCTAAAAGTGTCTTCCTGCCATAGATTAAACAGCTGTCATAAAGGGATGAACCCAGGGCCAGCTCTGCCTAAAAGCAAAATAGGCAGCTGCCAAGAGCACCCTCTTGATGGAGGCGCCAATCTGCCTGCTGCAATAAATTTTGCCAGCATTCGAAGTACCTGCCCATCAAGCAAAACCGTGCCATGCTACCCCCACCCCACCCGTACTATAATAATCCTCTTTTTTCAGCCTGCTGGAGGAGCACAACGCTACCTCCTAGGCAGACAAGGGCGATAACTAAGGTCAGGTCCATCCAACATCCTGACATTGTTCGTGCCTCCATAAATTGGGAGGAGCCAATGGGCGGAGTCCAGGGGCAGCAAAATTAGCTTTCGCATAGGGTGGCAAAAATCCTTGCACAAGGCCTGGAAGAACCTGATCTGCCATGCTGTCAAAACCTCCATCCACAGGTATCAAGGGACCCAAGATGAAAAAATTTCCATGCCATTATGCCACCTCTTGCAGCCTGAACTATTGACAGCTAACAGGACTGATTCATCGAGTCATGCTGCTTGCTAGATTTTTTCTGACCAAGCAATGTTTTGCACTGCTCAGTATTCCAAGTTTTGAGCTACTTTTCCCACTGAAGCTTTGCCTTTCAGTTTTTTTTTTTTTTTTTTTTTTATAACAGCAATGACACTCAAACTGGTCATCTGTTATAGCTCATTCATGTTATGGAATGATGACTTGTATGCATTTTCCCAATCTACTGTAGATTCACATTGACACTGGTCAACCCTTTAAAGTCAATTAGCATGATGAACATAATTAATAACTGGAATCTAAGCTGGATATAATCCAATTAATAGCAAAAAGTCGTTGTAGATGGCAAGTACGGTAACCTTGGAATCTGTACTGGGGCCATAATTATTTAACTTTTCTTTAATGATGAAGAAACTGGATTCAAAAGTAGTAACTCTACATTTGTTAAGAAAGGGATATATTGTGTAAAAAAGGGATTGAACATTTCTTTTGAGGGACAAGATTAGATTTGTACCAAAATGAAAAAAAAAGTAGCATTTTTTGTGATTCACTTTAGATTTAGCTGGATGTGTTTCCAGCATAATAGACAGCAACCCGCTCCTGTTTACAGCCTGACTTGGATTGACATCTTTCTCTTTGGTGTCCAGTGAGCATTTAGTGACCTCTAAAGGCCTCAGGGAAAACATTGATATGAACTTGCACACAGGAGTGGGGAGCACATGAGTGTGTTTAACATATGCTGCAGTAGCGGGGACTCCTGTCATTTTGTTCTTACAAGGAGGTTAGTGGTGATGCTCTGTTAACTCCTTACATTGATCAAGAGATAAATAGAGTATTGTTTATGTCTCATAGCAGAAGTAAACTATGTGGAGAGAAGGGACTCATATTATCTTTACAAGAGTCCCAGGTCCTGTACAATAAGCAGAAATACATACTGTATTGCCCATGGAGGTAAGTGATGATCCTATACATCACCACTAAACTTCATACATCCTTATAGATTGAGTACTCTGCACCTGACCAAGGGAGTGTAAAACCAAATTGATGTTGAAACTGAAATAAAACTCAGAAGTGTCACTCATCTTGTTAGTGTCAAAAACATCCTTTGGTAACATACTCAATGTGCCAGAATGAAGACTGTGCATTACATGGACAGCTATCCATTTGAGTGACCAATGGATAGTCAATGAAATTGTAAAAATAAGACCAACATACTAGATACAAGCAGTTTATGCTTTCAATCCACACACTATAGCCCAGATTTATCAAACTGTGTAAGAGAAAGTAAGTAAAAGCGTTCCAAAGTTATTACCAAATAAGTGGATGTATGTAAGATTTAGAAAATTTGCCTTGGTCATTAAAGGGGAACTACCATGCTGACAACTTATCCCCTATCTAAAGGATTGGGGATAAGTTGCCTGATTGCGCGTGGTCCTGCCGCTGTGGACCCTCGCGAACTCGCATGCAGCACCCTGCTCTCTTCAGGCCCCGGAACGAACATCGCTCTGGGTCTGATGACTGCCGATCACTGGGCCGGAGTATCGTGACGACACGGCTCCGCCCTCATGTGACTTCACGCTCCGCCCCTCAATGTAAGTCTATGGCAGGGGGCGAGACAGCTGTCTCGCCCCCTGCCATAAACTTACATTGAAGGGCGGAGTGTTACATCACACGTGGGGCGGAGCTGTGATGTCACGATCACCAGCCCTGTCATCAGACCCGGAATGGATGTTTGTTCCAGGGCCTGATGAGAGCGGAGTGCTGCGTGCGAGATCGCAGGGGTCCCCAGTGGCGGGACCCCGCGCGATCAGGCAGCTTATCCCTTATCCTTTAGATAGGGGATAAGTTGTCAGCACGGTAGTACACCTTTAAGGTCTAAACAGGCTGTTGAGTAAAGGGGTTAAAATCTACAAGCTATTGTATAAACAATTTTAGACACCTTTGAAAATAGGTATGCCATCATTTTTGTAACAAATAAGGATTAATTTTATCTATTGGAAATAATAAACTGCAGCAGCCAAAGAAGAAATATAAAGTAACAAGGACGTCTTGTTCTGGTAATTATATCAAACACATAAACCACTCATTTTAAGACATTTTAATATAACACAGTTGAAAAAGTTTTCTGTATCAATGACATGCCATTAATTGGAGGATGGAACTATGTACAGGTTATAAAGAACAGTAATTACAAGCCCTGCAAGTGATTGAAATGCAGAGAACTGACACCTCTCATAACATTTTATACAAGTGTTTCATTTGTTTGAAACATAATAGTCTATATTTTTTTCTTTGGCATTGCTATAATTATGGATTATTTTACTAATACAATGCTTCTATAGTGTTAAGTCATTCTAATTAATATGGCTGTCATAAGGTGATGCTTGCATTTCTACTATTTAAATAACACAGCTGAGATTTATTCGTCACTCACTTCCATGTGAATTCACATAGCGGAAAATGGAAAAAATTGGTAAAAGTTTTAAATCATGGAGGAAACTGAAAAACTTCATAATGAATATATATAACAATAAAAATAATGAAATTGCAACGTGTTTCAACTTCAATTATGTTTCTACAATACAGTGCTTTCCTTTGGGTTTTTATTTGCTTCCATTTATCTGAATTGTCTATGTATTGGTTATAAGAGCTTTTGTTTTTTGCCATTTATTTGCCATTACTCATATAGTGGAACATATTCCCATTTCGTAGGAACCCTATTAACCTATGAGTATGTTTTTGGAGTGTCGTGGGATATTAGAATACACAGAGGAAACACTAGAAGAACTTAAAAGCTTTATGTAGATATTCCATAAGTTGCATTTAAATAAATAACCTCAGTCTTGCAATGTGACCGTACTAACCGTTTTGCGACCATGCAAGTTTGAGTATTATTACTGTGTTTTACTAACCTCCAGAAGTTATTATTAGAAGTTATTTAAGTATCAGTCTGAAGTAACAATAGCCACTGAGGCAAGACAAGGTTGAATGCTTATATGGGGGGGGGGGGGGGGGTATATGTGTGATATAGTATATTTTTTAGTTCTTTATTTTTATTTTTTTTGCTTGTTTTTCTTTCTTTTTTTTTTTGATGACTCCACCAGATTTATTAAGGGGGAACTCCGGTGGAAAACTTTTTCTTTTTAAATCTGCTGGTGCCAGAAAGTTAAACAGATTTGTAAATTACTTCTATTAAAAAATCTTAATTCTTCCAGTACTTATTAGCTGCTGAATACTACAGAGGAAATTATTTTCTTTTTGGAACACAGGGCTCTCTGCTGACATCTCTGTCCATTTTAAGAACTGTCCAGAGTAGGGGAAAATCCCCATAGCAAACATATGCTGCTCTGAACAGTTCCTAAAATGGACAGAGATGTCATAAGAGAGCACTGTGCTCATGATGTCAGCAGAGAGCATTGTGTTCCAAAAAGAAAATAATTTATTCTGTAGTATTAAGCAGCTAATAAGTACTGCAATGATTAATATTTTTAATAGAAATAAATTACAAATCTGTTTAACTTTCTGGCACTAGTTGATAAAAAAAATTCCACCAAAGTACCCCTTTAAATGCAAAAAAATGCTAAATAATTTGATACATTTTGTGGAAGATACATATTTTCTGAAATTTCACTCTTCACATACACCAAAAGGCTACGCTAAGTCTGGGCTGGTGTAGTTTAGAGACTTTTCAGCGGCTTTGCACCTTTTTCTGTGCCTTTTCACAAAAATCTGTTGATAAATTAATTACCACTGCATAAGACTAACCTCAACAGCTGGTCTGTACACATTTTTACACAGAAAAGTGTAAATCGAAAAGGTGCAAAAAATTGCCTGAGGTGCAGCAGAGGTACAATTGTTTCCTTATTAGATGTGGAACTGAAATGTACCTTGAAAGTATTTGGAGAACATTGCATAAAGTTCTTGGTGATGACGCAATATTATGATATGAAGCCTGATTTATTCATGATAATTGTTTTATACATTATATGTAAAGTTGTGGATAAGGAATGGTATAGTCAAAAGAATTATAGCAAACAAAAGAGGTGGAGCTTTTGGTTAAAAACATTTTAATGAATAACAGAATTTATTGAAAGTTTTCAGGAAATCTATTATCAGTTTCATCTGCACTAACATGTCGGTACAGAAAGGTTGTGCAGGTGACACTAATAACAACAATACTTATCTGGTCCTGTTCTGTGCTCTGGTTCTTCCACAATCTTCTACCGTATCTCCATTCTGGGGCTGACTTGGGGCATGGGTTGAGCTTCATGATTTCACAGCTGCTTTGGGCTAACAGTGGGATCCAGCAGAGAACAGCAGTGGTGACATCATGAAGCTCCACCCAGGGTTCAAGTTGGCCCTGGAACAGAAGATACGGCGGAAGATTGTGGAGGAACCAGATTGCGAAATGGGACCAGGTAAGCATTGTTGTACTGAGAGGTTAGTGCAGGTGAAACTGATGACAGATTTTCTTTAAGGTATTTAAACAGCTCAGTGGTATGGCATCTGCTCCTCAAAGACAGCAATGACCATTAAATTCTCCGTCTGTATAACCACCTGCTCACAAAACACCCTTAATGCCATGCACACTAAAATAACACTGTGTGAACAGCATAATAGGACCATGAATCTGAAAATTAGACTATGATTGATCAACAACACCTAAACTCCTACCCTAAACTGTTCCTTTGTATTCCTCATATGTCGATGAGTATAAAGGTTTAAAATAAGAAAATGGTCCAGCATTCAAGTAACATGAATACTTCTTTAATGTAAATGCACAGTACAAGACAAGTGATGATTACATTTGCCTACTAAGTAGATCTCTCATCTATATAGTGTATGATTAGCTAACTTTCATGGAAATATTTTATAAGCTTTCCAGTGTTATGTACCTAAAGGGAACCTCATCACTTTCATGTTGCCTGAACCATGAATCATTGGGGTGGTACCCAGAGTCTTCTAAAAACCTGACTAGCTGTAGAAATATATCAATATATGTTGGTGGGGTAGGTAGAAGACATTAGGGACCATCCTGATGACTTGACTTGTGGTTTAGGCAGCATGAATGTGATGACAGGTTTCCTTTGAATAGCTTGCTAGTTTAAAAGACCAGTTGACTATTTATTAATTAATTTATTTATTAATTCATTCATGAAAGGTGTGTGCTCTTCAAAATGAATGTAAAGAAAATATGATGATCATTGGGGAAATAGAAAAAGTAATAGTAGTGGTAGTGGTGGCAGTGTTAGTGGTTATAATAGTAGTAGTAGTAGTAGTAATAGTGCTGAAAGTAGTCATAGTAGTACCATGTGTTAATGGTAGTAGTAGTAGTGCTAGTATAAGTGGTAGTAGAAGTGCTGAAAATAAATGTTGAAGTGTTAATGGTAGTGGTGGTAGCGTTAATGGTGGTAGTGCTAATAGTAGTGTTATTGGTAGTGGTGGTAAATTTGGTAGAAGTAGTAGTAGGGGTCATGGTGCTTATACCAGTAGTGGTAGTATTGTTAGTATAAGTTGTGGTAATAGTGGTAGATGCCAAAAGGCAAGTTTGCTTAAACCTATCATGTAGTACTATTTTATTTTCTACAACAAAATCAATACTTTTTTTTAAATATGTTGTCTTCTGTTTTTGCAGGTTTATGAAACATAAAACCAAACACTTGTTGCACAACATATCTAGTCATCTCCAATAGAAATATGTCTGACTGCAAATAGTTTAAATGCTGTACCTCTATTTCTTCAACATATGATCAACTCTGTTTTTTTTATTAAAAAAGATTAGATAATCTGCAATATGTAAGGGATATATGATAAATTACTGTAACTAACTCAATGATCTCTATAAACTGCTAAAGCCTTTAAAATCATGTATCCTAAGGGATGCTAAACCTGATTTGGCAAGTGAATATAGAAAGATTACAGTTCTGTATTAGCCTTTCATGAAGATGGCATCTCAGTTTTGTATTCCAGCATTGTGCTTGTTACGCCGAGCGCTCCGGGTCCCCGCTCCTCCCCGGAGCGCTCGCTACACTTCCCTCACTGCAGCGCCCCGGTCGGTTCCACGGACCCGGGGCGCTGCGTTACTACCTCCGGCCGGGATGCGATTCGCGATGCGGGTAGCGCCCGCTCGCGATGCGCACCCCGGCTCCCGTACCTTACTCGCTCCCCGTCAGTTCTGTCCCGGCGCGCGCGGCCCCGCTCCCTAGGGCGCGCGCGCGCCGGGTCTTTGCGATTTAAAGGGCCACTGCACCGCTGATTGGTGCAGTGGTTCCAATTAGTGTTTACACCTGTGCACTTCCCTATATCACCTCACTTCCCCTTCACTCCCTCGCCGGATCTTGTTGCCCTAGTGCCAGTGAAAGCGTTCCTTGTGTGTTCCTTGCCTGTGATTCCAGACCTTCTGCCGTTGCCCCTGACTACGATCCTTGCTGCCTGCCCCGACCTTCTGCTACGTCCGACCTTGCTTCTGTCTACTCCCTTGTACCGCGCCTATCTTCAGCAGCCAGAGAGGTTGAGCCGTTGCTAGGGGATACGACCTGGTCACTACCGCCGCAGCAAGACCATCCCGCTTTGCGGCGGGCTCTGGTGAAAACCAGTAGTGACTTAGAACCGATCCTCTAGCACGGTCCACGCCAATCCCTCTCTGGCACAGAGGATCCACTACCTGCCAGCCGGCATCGTGACAGTAGATCCGGCCATGGATCCCGCTGAAGTTCCTCTGCCAGTTGTCGCTGACCTCACCACGGTGGTCGCCCAGCAGTCACAACAGATTGCGCAACAAGGCCAACAGCTGTCTCAACTGACTGTTATGCTACAACAGTTACTACCACAGCTCCAGCAATCATCTCCTCCGCCAGCTCCTGTACCTCCTCCGCAGCGAGTGGCCGCTTCTGGAATACGACTATCCTTGCCGGATAAATTTGATGGGGACTCTAAGTTTTGCCGTGGCTTTCTTTCCCAATGTTCATTACACTTGGAGATGATGTCGGACCAGTTCCCCACTGAAAGGTCTAAGGTGGCTTTCGTAGTCAGCCTGCTGTCTGGAAAAGCCCTGGCTTGGGCCACACCGCTCTGGGACCGCAATGACCCCGTCACTGCCTCTGTACACTCCTTCTTCTCGGAAATTCGAAGTGTCTTTGAGGAACCTGCCCGAGCCTCTTCTGCTGAGACTGCCCTGTTGAACCTGGTCCAGGGTAATTCTTCCGTTGGCGAGTATGCCGTACACTTCCGTACCCTTGCTTCAGAATTATCCTGGAATAATGAGGCACTCTGCGCGACCTTTAAAAAAGGCCTATCCAGCAACATTAAAGATGTTCTGGCCGCACGAGAAATCCCTGCTAACCTACATGAACTCATCCATCTTGCCACTCGCATTGACATGCGTTTTTCCGAACGGCGTCAGGAGCTCCGCCAGGATATGGACTCTGTTCGCACGAGGCGTTTCTTCTCCCCGGCTCCTCTCTCCTCTGGTCCCCTGCAATCTGTTCCTGTGCCTCCCGCCGTGGAGGCTATGCAGGTCGACCGGTCTCGCCTGACACCCCAAGAGAGGACACGACGCCGCATGGAGAATCTCTGCCTGTACTGTGCTAGTACCGAACACTTCCTGAAGGATTGTCCTATCCGTCCTCCCCGCCTGGAAAGACGTCCGCTGACTCCGCACAAAGGTGAGACAGTCCTTGATGTCTACTCTGCTTCTCCACGTCTTACTGTGCCTGTGCGGATGTCTGCCTCTGCCTTCTCCTTCTCTGCTGTGGCCTTCCTGGACTCTGGATCTGCAGGAAATTTCATCTTAGCCTCTCTCGTCAACAGGTTCAACATCCCGGTGACCAGTCTCGCCAGACCCCTCTACATCAATTGTGTAAACAATGAAAGATTGGACTGTACTATACGTTTCCGCACGGAGCCCCTTCTAATGTGCATCGGATCTCATCACGAGAGGATTGAACTGTTGGTCCTCCCCAATTGCACTTCTGAAATCCTTCTTGGACTTCCCTGGCTTCAACTCCATTCCCCAATCCTGGATTGGTCCACTGGGGAGATCAAGAGTTGGGGGCCCTCTTGTTCCAAGGACTGCTTAAAACCGGTTCCCAGTAAACCTTGCCGTGTCCCTGTGCTTCCTCATGTAACCGGTCTCCCTAAGGCCTATATGGACTTTGCGGACGTTTTTTGCAAAAAACAAGCTGAGACTCTACCTCCTCACAGGCCTTATGATTGTCCCATTGACCTCCTCCCGGGCACTACTCCACCCCGGGGCAGAATCTATCCTCTGTCCGTCCCAGAGACTCTTGCCATGTCTGAATACGTCCAAGAAAATTTAAAAAAGGGCTTTATCCGTAAATCCTCCTCTCCTGCCGGAGCCGGATTTTTCTTTGTGTCCAAAAAAGATGGCTCTCTACGTCCTTGCATTGACTACCGCGGTCTTAATAAAATCACGGTTAAGAACCGCTACCCCCTACCCCTCATCTCTGAACTCTTTGATCGTCTCCAAGGTGCCCATATTTTTACCAAACTGGACTTAAGAGGTGCTTATAATCTCATCCGCATCAGAGAGGGGGATGAATGGAAAACGGCATTTAACACCAGAGATGGACACTTTGAGTATCTGGTCATGCCCTTTGGTCTATGCAACGCCCCTGCCGTCTTCCAAGACTTTGTTAATGAAATTTTTCGTGATCTACTATACTCCTGTGTTGTTGTATATCTGGACGATATCCTGATTTTTTCTGCCAATCTTGAAGAACACCGCCAGCATGTCCGTATGGTTCTTCAGAGACTTCGTGATAATCAACTCTATGCCAAAATAGAGAAATGTCTGTTTGAATGCCAATCTCTTCCTTTTCTAGGATACTTGGTCTCTGGCCAGGGACTACAAATGGACCCAGATAAACTCTCTGCCGTCTTAGATTGGCCACGCCCCTCCGGACTCCGTGCCATCCAACGTTTTTTGGGGTTCGCCAATTATTACAGGCAATTTATTCCACATTTTTCTACCATTGTGGCTCCTATTGTGGCTTTAACAAAAAAAAATGCCGATCCCAAGTCTTGGCCTCCTCAAGCGGAAGACGCCTTTAAACGACTCAAGTCTGCCTTTTCTTCGGCTCCCGTGCTCTCCAGACCTGACCCATCTAAACCCTTCCTATTGGAGGTTGATGCCTCCTCAGTGGGAGCTGGAGCTGTCCTTCTACAAAAAAACTCTTCCGGGCATGCTGTTACTTGTGGTTTTTTTTCCAGGACCTTCTCTCCGGCGGAGAGGAACTACTCCATCGGGGATCGAGAGCTTCTAGCCATTAAATTAGCACTTGAGGAATGGAGGCATCTGCTGGAGGGATCAAGATTTCCAGTTATTATTTACACCGATCACAAGAACCTCTCCTACCTCCAGTCTGCCCAACGGCTGAATCCTCGTCAGGCCAGGTGGTCTCTGTTCTTTGCCCGATTTAATTTTGAAATTCACTTTCGGCCTGCTGATAAAAACATTAGGGCCGATGCTCTCTCTCGTTCCTCAGATGCCTCTGAAATTGAACTCTCTCCTCAACACATCATTCCTCCTGACTGCCTGATTTCCACTTCTCCAGCCTCCATCAGGCAAACTCCTCCAGGAAAGACCTTTGTTTCTCCACGCCAACGCCTTGGGATCCTCAAATGGGGTCACTCCTCCCATCTCGCAGGTCATGCGGGCATCAAGAAATCTGTGCAACTCATCTCTCGCTTCTATTGGTGGCCGACTCTAGAGACTGATGTGGTGGACTTTGTGCGAGCCTGCACTATCTGTGCCCGGGATAAGACTCCTCGCCAGAAGCCCGCTGGTTTTCTTCATCCTCTACCTGTCCCCGAACAACCTTGGTCTCTGATTGGTATGGATTTTATTACTGACTTACCCCCATCCCATGGCAACACTGTTATTTGGGTGGTCGTTGATCGATTCTCCAAAATGGCACATTTCATCCCTCTTCCTGGTCTTCCTTCAGCGCCTCAGTTGGCTAAACAATTTTTTGTACACATTTTTCGTCTTCACGGGTTGCCTACACAGATCGTCTCGGATAGAGGCGTCCAATTTGTGTCTAAATTCTGGAGGGCTCTCTGTAAACAACTCAAGATTAAATTAAATTTTTCTTCTGCATACCATCCTCAATCCAATGGACAAGTAGAGAGAATTAACCAGATCTTGGGTGACTATTTACGACATTTTGTTTCCTCCCGCCAGGATGACTGGGCAGATCTTCTACCTTGGGCCGAATTCTCGTATAATTTCAGAATCTCTGAATCTTCCTCCAAATCTCCGTTTTTCGTGGTGTACGGCCGTCACCCTCTTCCCCCCCTCCCTACCCCCTTGCCCTCTGGTCTGCCCGCTGTGGATGAAATTTCTCGTGATCTTTCCACCATATGGAAAGAGACCCAAAATTCTCTCTTACAGGCTTCTTCTCGCATGAAGAGATTCGCAGATAAGAAGAGAAGAGCTCCTCCCATTTTTTCCCCTGGAGACAAGGTATGGCTCTCCGCTAAATATGTCCGTTTCCGTGTCCCGAGCTATAAGTTGGGACCACGCTATCTTGGTCCTTTTAAAGTTTTGTGTCAAATTAATCCTGTCTCTTACAAACTTCTTCTTCCTCCTTCTCTTCGTATCCCTAATGCCTTTCACGTCTCTCTTCTTAAACCTCTCATCCTCAACCGTTTTTCTCCTAAATCTGTTCCTCCCACTCCTGTTTCCGGCTCCTCGGACATCTTCTCTGTCAAAGAGATTTTGGCCTCTAAAAAGGTCAGGGGAAGAACTTTTTTTTTAGTGGATTGGGAGGGTTGTGGTCCAGAAGAGAGGTCCTGGGAACCTGAGGACAATATCCTGGACAAAAGTCTGATCCTCAGGTTCTCAGGCCCCAAGAAGAGGGGGAGACCCAAGGGGGGGGGTACTGTTACGCCGAGCGCTCCGGGTCCCCGCTCCTCCCCGGAGCGCTCGCTACACTTCCCTCACTGCAGCGCCCCGGTCGGTTCCACGGACCCGGGGCGCTGCGTTACTACCTCCGGCCGGGATGCGATTCGCGATGCGGGTAGCGCCCGCTCGCGATGCGCACCCCGGCTCCCGTACCTTACTCGCTCCCCGTCAGTTCTGTCCCGGCGCGCGCGGCCCCGCTCCCTAGGGCGCGCGCGCGCCGGGTCTTTGCGATTTAAAGGGCCACTGCACCGCTGATTGGTGCAGTGGTTCCAATTAGTGTTTACACCTGTGCACTTCCCTATATCACCTCACTTCCCCTTCACTCCCTCGCCGGATCTTGTTGCCCTAGTGCCAGTGAAAGCGTTCCTTGTGTGTTCCTTGCCTGTGATTCCAGACCTTCTGCCGTTGCCCCTGACTACGATCCTTGCTGCCTGCCCCGACCTTCTGCTACGTCCGACCTTGCTTCTGTCTACTCCCTTGTACCGCGCCTATCTTCAGCAGCCAGAGAGGTTGAGCCGTTGCTAGGGGATACGACCTGGTCACTACCGCCGCAGCAAGACCATCCCGCTTTGCGGCGGGCTCTGGTGAAAACCAGTAGTGACTTAGAACCGATCCTCTAGCACGGTCCACGCCAATCCCTCTCTGGCACAGAGGATCCACTACCTGCCAGCCGGCATCGTGACAGTGCTTTCAATATAGAAGTAATAAGAAAAGAAAAATGCAAAGACAATGTATCAGAAATAAGATCAGTTTCCCTATATTAGATTGTACACATTAATTTGCTTTACGGCCTTCGTTTCAAAATATCTGAAGGTCATTTCAGTGCTATTTTCTGCAGCTTACATTAAAATTGTCACACGGGAAATAATGGGTTCGTACTTTTTATGCATATATTATCAATAGACAATGAAACAGATTATTTAATTAAATGAAATACTCCTTGTAATGGGAATCAGATAGCTTTTTCTCTGTAACAAACACCTTGCATTTCAGCAGAACTAAGTATCATGTTTGCTTTTGAGGAACTAGTCATAGGAATCTATTAACAGAAAGTTAGATTTATTTTATATTTTCAATATGTTTTGGGGGATTCAGTAGTATAGGGTTGTCTAAATCATTTTTTTTTTTAAATAGTAATATATTTTATGCAATAATAGGAAAAATAATGGTGGTAAAGAATTTTAGCACACACTTTATATACAAAACAAAAATGAATGGGCACTACACAAATGGGACTAAGATGGGGTGCAATAATTTGCCAGTTATTTAGCACAAAAATAGTAACAAAGAGACAGACTAGCAAAGAGCAATTATAGCAACTAGCAATTATTATCTCATTTGTGATGTGCAAGCTTTGATGTTTGCTACTCTGTCTCTTTGTTACTATTTTTACCACACACTTTGTGACAATTCTACAATATTAATAATATGGTGCATGAACATGTCAAAACATCTCTAAGAGATCTACATATTTGGTTTAGGACGCTTCACAAACTCTCATTGCTTTCCATTCCACTTGTATGCATGTAAAGTGTACACTGTCACTTCCACACCTAGCATAGCTTATAGCACAGCAGCCCCTTTAAACAACAAGCACTGCTATCGCTCATGCAAGGATGGAGAAAAGTCATGAGCTTGGTGGACAAGAGCGGTGATGTGTATAGTCAAAACAGTGTAGGAAAGTGTCCCATGGTGAAAAGTGATGCTATTGGCAGCAGTTCTGAAGAGAGTAGTTGGGCAATTTATAAATGTTGTTTAGGCAACATTTAAAGAGAGTTGTATGACTATAGACATTTCCCTGCTGTGGATGTTGGCCATCAGGACCACCACAGTGGCTGCTGTAGCAGAGAGAATGAAAGGAAAATGCTGCCAACAGTAACAAAGCAAATGCTACACAGACTGTGCCAGGCCGCCTCTAGAATTGAGAGCAGGAGGGTAGAGGATCTCCTGTTTGTATGTGCTTTTTAGGGTCATCAAGAAGAAGACAACTGACCGGCTGTTAGTAGTGGTGAACTAAATCGTACTAGTAAAATCCATTAGATCTCCTCTGCTGAATTTTTCTATAATCTACCTAGATGACAGAGTCATATTACTCTTAGATACCAGTATTTTTATTTAGGATCATTTCTACAAATGCCCTAAAAATTCGATATACCGTGTAAGATTTTTACACTGAGCGTGAAGGACGTTTCCAGTTGGTAAGTGGACAGCCAATATTACAGAAAAAGCTGAAATGATGTGGGGTCCACGTGTATGTCCATGTCAATTAGCCATAGACATAAGTGCCATCCCATTGACATATGGGACTTCTCTCTCTGTTCAATCTTAAACCGGAATTCAACTCATTGAGAAGTTCGGAAGTTCAGCCAGCTCTAGCCTTTGGAAATTATAAAGAGCTTTAAAAAGTCAGTAAAAACTTAATACAATCAGGTGAACTACTTGTGAATTTTTTTTTCTGTGTTTTTAAATTTCCTCCCACACTTAAAAAAAATATGCTAATAGTGGACAGGAATCTTTGTGAGTAATGACTATCTCTGTAAAGTCCTGGGGAATATGTTGACACTTAACCCCTTAAGGACCCAGGCTTTTTCTGTTTTTTCATTTTAAATTTTTCCTCCTTAACTTTAAAAAATCTTAACTCTTTAAAATTTTCACCTAAAATTCTATATGATGGCTTATTTTTTGTGTCACTAATTCTACTTTAAACAAAACTTGAGAAAAAATAGATAATTGGTTTTATCAACCCAAAGATTGATAGAGATATCCCTTGGTGAAAATAAATAATATGTATCATGAGCGAAAATCACCAATAAGGCCTAGATATCAAACAATGCTTTACTTGGATATAAAAAATATTAAAAAATATTACAAAAAGTGTTGACTAATGGTGGGAAGGGGGTAGGGGTACAGGTGAGTGCCTACACTCGGAGCCCTACCTATCTGGAGGGGCTCCTAAACTAAGTGTGGATAGGGGCAGGGAACATAGAGACAATATATACAGATAGGTTAGCCTCTTTTACCAATGCGTTTTGCCTAATATGGATACATAGGCTTATCAGGGGACAAGAGGACAACAAATATAAACAACGATAAGAAGATTTAGTACAATAGAGCGTTAGTGGGTTAGCGTTAGTGGGTTATCCCCTTCCCACCGTTAGTTAGCACTAATTCTACTTTGTAATGACATTAGTCATTTTACCCAAAAATCTACGGTGAAACGGGAAAAAAATCAATGTGCGACAAAATTGATGAAAAAACACAATTTTGTAAGCTTTGGGGGCTTCCGTTTTTACGCAGTACATTTTTTGACAAAAATGATACCTTATCATTATTCTGTAGCTCCATACAGTTAAAATGATATGCTACTTGTATAGGTTTGATTTTGTATCACTACAGAAAAAAATCATGAATACATGCAGGGAAATGTATACGTTTAAAATGGTCATATTCTGACCCCTATAAATTTTTTATTTTTCTGTGTTCAGGGTGCTATGAGGGCAAATTTTTTGCGCCGTGATCTGAAGTTTTTAGCGGTACCATTTTTGTTCTGATCAGACTTACGCCATTGAACGTGCGGTTTAAAAAGCAGTATATTTTTATAATTCGGACATTTCCACATGCGGCAATACCACATATGTTTATTTTTATTTACACTGTGTTTTTTTATTCTTGGAAATGCCGGGTGATTCAAACTTTTATTAGGGGAAGGGATAATTGAAAGGGTTAATGATTTTTTTTACACTTTTCTTATGCGATATTATAGCTCCTATAGGGGGCTATAACATTGCATTAACTGATCTTTTACACTGATTGATCCATCTCCATAGGAATGGATCAATCAGTGTTTTCGGCGATTGAATGCTCAAGTCTGGATCTCAGGCTGGAAGCATTCATTCGGTGATCGGACAGCGCAGGAGAAGGTAAGAAGACCTCCTCCTGTACTACAGCTGTTCGGGATGCCGTGATTATACCGCGGAGATCCCAAACAGCTCCCTGAGCTAGCCGGGCACTTTTACTTTCGTTTTTAGCCGCACACTCAGATTTGAGCACGCGGCTAAAGGGTTAATAGCGCACGGCACCGCCATCAGTGCCGCGCGCTATTAGAGGCGGGTCCCGGCTTCACTATGACGCCGGGCCCGCAGCGATATGATGCGTTATATCGCAGGATCCGGACCCAGGACATACCCATACGTCCTGGGTCCTTAAGAGGTTAAGAAAATGTTAAAAAGTATTAATACGGCTGGGTTTTCATATGTCCGGCATAGGTGAAGTCAGCCTAAATCTTGACATAACTGATGCCGCAACTGATGACAACGTGCATCAGTTGTAATCAGTTGTATGGCTGTAACGGCGAGCGCTCCGGGTCCCGCTCCTCCCTCGGAGCGCTCGCTGACCGGGAGCGCTGCTCTGTGTCCCCCAGCGGGATGGGATCCGCGTGGTGGGACGTGCCTGCCTGCAGGTCGCATCCCGATCATCTCATCTGCCCCGTCCTCCTGCTCAGTCCCGGCGCGCGCGGCCCCGCTCTCTAGGGCGCGCACGCGCCGGGTCTCTCAGATTTAAAGGGCCAATGCACCATTAATTGGTGCCTGGTCCAATCAGTTTCTAATCACTCCCTACACATAAAAAGCCATTTTCCCATCCTGTCCTTGCCGGATCTTGTTGCCTTGTGCCCTGAGAAAGCGTTTAGTGTGTTCCCTTGCCTGTGTATACAGATCTTCTGCTGTTGCCCCTGACTACGAACCATTGCCGCCTGCCTTGACCTTCTGTTACGTCTGACCTCGCCTTTGTCTAGTCCTTGTGTACCATGCCAGTCTCAGCTGCCAGAGAGGTCAAGTCGCTACTGGGGGACACGACCTGGTAGTTACCGCCGCAGCAAGTCCATCCCGCTTTGCGGCGGGCTCTGGTGAACACCATTAACCAGCAAGCTGTGTTCCCCTGTCTGGTGCTGGATGATTGTGAACTGTCCCATTCAAATGAATGGGATCAGTTCTAGCATCAGTTTTCCTCCAGTGCATGCCGGAGGGAAACTATGCCGGACAACTTATATATGTGAACCTAGCCTACCACCACTCAGCAAGTAGTTAAGTATATTTTTTGTCATTTCTAAAAATTTGCTGCTTTTTTAACAAGACAACCCTGTTAAGCAATGCATGTGGATTTTTTTTATTAAGGATTTTTTTTTATAGACAAGGTTTATCCTATTAAGTATTGTTTGATTGCCTTACATCTTCATCCTAGTTAGATACAGAAAGTTCTTTATGAGTATGCTATCCTTCAAATTCTAAAATCCCTGTCCTTTATGCTGGGTTCACACATTGTAAAATCAAAACCAAAAATCTGCAGTAAAATACATTTTTACATTGTGTGAACTAAGCCTTAATGTGACATAGACTGTGGCAGTTATTATTTTAAGGCAATATTCTAACTGTGAACAGATTCATTATTTGTAGACAGCAGAAACTACAGTATTTTTAGGTGACAAAGGCAGACATATGCTTCAGTGTTAAATTCTACACTTTTAATTACATTTCTTATTTTTATTTGATGAATCATCACATTAGGACTAAAACAGTGTATGTAATGCTGGCACAAGATGTGATTTCTATGAGAACTACAAATACATTCATTACAGCTGTGAAAACAAATTTTATGTCACCGTTAATTACTATGCATTTTTCTATTATGTTTTCCATATGATCGTGTGAAAAATGTTTTGTTTTTTAACTAGCATGTGTTTTGCATAAATACACAAATTAGCCATTACATAACATTGTGCAGATAACCCTCTGGCTGCCAAAACAGCTCTAACCTGTTGAGACAAAGACTATTGAATGAGCGTATATTGTTGCCAAAAAGGAGTGTTTTTAGTCTGTAACAATATTTAGGTGATATGTGTCAAAGTAACATCTATATGACTGAAAGGATCAAAACATTGTCTAGAGCAGGGGTACTCAACTGGCAGACCGTGGTCCAGATCTGGAGCCCAGACACCAGTCATCCGGGCCGCCCGCCAGATTTCCCCTTATTCATTTGTAGTGGTCTCTTAAAGACACCGATACAAATGAATAGTGGCGGCTCGGAGCAAGGGAACACTGTGTCCTTGCCTGGCCATGCTTCTCCTGTGATGCATCTGTTCTGGCCAGGCTTGACAAGAAGAAGCCAGAGCAGTGGAACAGTGTGGGACCTGGGACGGCGAGCCAAAGCTCTCAGGTAAAAATTTGTGTCCCCCCCCCCTCACCTGTGACTCTCCAGTTGTTGTAGACCTGTGGCTCCCATCATGACCTTTTGTCTTTGCATGATGGGAGTTGTAGTTTTCAACAGCTGGAAAGTTTCAGTGGCAAAGTTCATGTGGGGGCACAGGCTATATGGGGGCACAGTAGCATCATTAATTTTGTGGCCAGAGTGGCATAATTCATTCTGTGGGGCACAGTGGCATCATTTATTCTGTGGGGCACAGGGGTGTCATTAATTCTGTGGGGGCACAGTGTCATTTATTCATTCTGGGGCACATTGGCATCATTCATTGTGGGGGCACAGTGGCGTCATTCATTATTTTAAGGGACATAGAGGTACAATTAGTCCGTGCAGGGCACAGTGTTTGTTGAAAATTTATTTGGGAGCATAATGTGTGGCAGTAATATAACAAGGGAATAGCATGTGGCAGTAATATTGCAGGTGAATAGTGTGTGGCAGTAATATACTAGGGGCATAGTTTGTGGCAGCAATATACTAGGGGCCCATTGTGTGGCAGCATTATATTCAGGGGGTGCAGTGTGTGGCAGAATTATTTTTAGGGGCACAGTGGGTGGCAGTATTATATTCAGAGGTACAGTGTGCGGCAGTAATATACCAGGGACACAGTGTGTGGCAGTTTTATATTTAGGGGCACAGTTTGTGGCAGTATTAAATTCAGGGGTAGATTGTGTGTCAGTAATATACCAGGGGCCCAGTGTGTGGTAGTTTTATATTCAGGGGGTGCAGTGTGTGGCAGAATTATATTCAGGGGGCACAGTGTGTGGCAGTATTATATTCAGGGAGTACAGTGTGTGGCAGTTAGATACCAGGGGCCAAGTGTGGGGCAGTAATATACCAGGGGCCCTGTGTGTGGCATTATTATATTTAGAGGGTACAGTGTGCTACATTACTCTTGTCAAACATACTCCACATTTTAGTCGCTCATTTGCTACTTCCTTCAATATTGTGATGGAATTATAAATAAAGTTGGATTTTATGCTATTTTTCATTCCATTGAGGGCCAGATACATTTTTCCTACCAGAATGATCCCATTTAGATGTGTCTATAATAAAATTTTGCATTCAAATGTACAGTGGATAATGTAAAATGCCAACATGTTTCTGGCTTAAACATCTCTTAGTCATGCATAAATAAAACAAGACATTTGGCCAGATTTATCAATCAGCCTGAAACCCTAATTGTCTGGTTTTGCCCATAACAACCAATCACAGCTCAACTTTCATATCTTAATGAGCTCTGGTAAAGTGAAAGTTGAGCTTTGATTGGTTGTAATGGTCTAAAACCAGACAATTTGGGTTTCAGGTTGAGTGACAAATCTGGGCCATTGACTTCCATATAAGCACAGACATGTAAATTAGTATCAGTAACACCTTTTTAAAGCAACAGTGTGCAATACTGGTGTAGTGTGTGCATAGACTAAATATATTAAAATTACATGATAAGACAAATTCACAAAATAGAATCCGTTTTAAATTAGAAAAATGTGCCTTAATATCGGAATTGCAGAGATACCACTTCCACACTTCAAATCCTAAATAAATGCAGATGTACATAAGGTACAAAAACACAAAAATACATGCAAGAGTTTACACCTTATGCACGTATTTAAAATTCCAAGTGGCAAAATGTAGAAGCTGTGTCCATGCACAGTGTTTTATATGGGCATATAAGGTAATCTAATAGCCCTCGTTAAGGAACTTACACATATAAGGCTGGGTTCACATATATCCGGCATCCAGCATAGGTGAACTCAGCCTAGATGTTGACGCAACTGATGCCACAACTTATGACAGGTTTTATCAGTTGAATGCCTTCCAGCATCCTTTGTTTCTGCATCGCGGACGAGGTAATGCAGTAAGCTCCGGCGTATCAAACCAATCGGTGTCAAAATTGAGACGCCGGATGATTGTGAATAGGGATGAGCGAATCAAATCCAAATTAATTTCAGGAAAAATTTGCTTTGCAAGGAATGTGAATATCACCATGATTCAATTGCACGAATTGCTTCATTAAACTCCATTTAGTGCGGTCCAAGCTCCAGGGCATCTAAGTCGGCGGCTGCACATGTCAGTACATGGGGCAAGGAATGCTGGGAAGGTGGGAACATGGGTAGGCGGGATGACCCTGAATCACTTGCAGCAGGCAGACTATAAGCAGCCAGCCACCCCTGTGATGTCACAGCCCTATTTAATCGGCAGCCATCTTGCGGCCACTTACATCAGCGTTCTATTGCAGAGAGATAGAGAGGGACAGAGAGCAGTGTGTGTTGCACAGAAAAGCATTTTTACAGCAGCGATTCACCTCAAGCCCAAATCCAGCCTAGAAGCACTGATAGGGAAGGGAGAGAGATTGAGAGAGAAAGTGGTGTACTATTTTGTTCCTGTTAAAGTCTTTATGACCTAGTTACCGTGAAAGGCTAGCCAAAAGTACACACCTGCTTGTGTTCTACAGGGTGGGTCATTTATATGGATACACCTTAATAAAATGGGAATGGTTGGTGATATTAACTTCTTGTTTGTGGCATATAAGTATATGTGAGGGGGGAAACATTTCAAGATGGGTGGCGACCATGGCGGCCATTTTGAAGTTGGCCATTTTGAATCCAACTTTAGTTTTTCAATAGGAAGAGGGTCATGTGACACATCAGACCTATTGGGAATTTCACAAGAAAAACAATGATGTGCTTGGTTTTAACGTAACTTTATTCTTTCGTGAGTTATTTTCAAGTTTCTGACCACTTATAAAATGTGATCAATGTGCTGCCCATTGTGTTGGATTGTCAATGCAACCCTCTTCTCCCACTCTTCACACACTGATAGCAACACCGCAGGAGAAATGCTAGCACAGGCTTCCAGTATCCGTAGTTTCAGGTGCTGCACATCTCGTATCTTCACAGCATAGACAATTGCCTTCAGGTGACCCCAAAGATAAAAGTCTAAGGGGGTCAGATCGGGAGACCTTGGGGGCCATTCATCTGGCCCACGACGACCAATCCACTTTCCAGGAAACTGTTCATCTAGGAATGCTCGGACCTGACACCCATAATGTGGTGGTTCACCATCTTGCTGAAAAACTCAGGGAACGTGCCAGCTTCAGTGCATAAAGAGGGAAACACATCATCATGTAGCAATTTCGCATATCCAGTGGCCTTGAGGTTTCCATTGATGAAGAATCCCCCCACTATCTTTGTACCCCATATACCACACCATACCATCAATTTTTGTGTTCCAACAGTCTTGGAGGGATCTATCCAATGTGGGTTAGAGTCAGACCAATAGCGGTGGTTTTGTTTGTTAACTTCACCATTCACATAAAAGTTTGCCTTAACACTGAACAAAATCTTCTGCGTAAACTGAGGGTCCTGTTCCAATTTTTGTTTTGCCCATTCTGTAGCACCTAAAACTACAGATACTGGAAGCCTGTGCTAGCATTTCTCCTGCGGTGTTGCTATCAGTGTGTGAAGAGTGGGAGAAGAGGGTTGCATTGACAATCCAACACAATGGGCAGCACATTGAACACATTTTATAAGTGGTCAGAAACTTGTAATTAACTCATGAAAGAATAAAGTTATATTAAAAAACAAGCACATCATTGTTTTTCTTGTGAAATTCCCAATAAGTTTGATGTGTCACATGACCCTCTTCCTATTGAAAAAACAAAAGTTGGATTCAAAATGGCTGACTTCAAAATGTCCGCCATGGTCACCACCCATCTTGAAAAGTTTCCCCCCTCACATATACTAATGTGCCACAAACAGGAAGTTAATATCACCAACCATTCCCATTTTATTAAGGTGTATCCATATAAATGGCCCACCCTGTAGACAAATGCGGTTTTAAGCGTAGTGGAGCTCATTGTACTCCCCTCATAAGGGCATACCACGTACGTAAATCTAAGTGGTCTACCATTTTGTTCCTGTTAAAGTCTTAAGGGCCTAGTTCTTGTGAAAGGCCAGCCAAAAGTACACACCTGCTGGTGTTGTAGACAAATACTGTTTTAAGCATAGTGAAGCGTATTGTACTCCCCTCATATACGCACTAAGTATGTCAGGCAGAGAAGTGCCAGGATGTCCACAAAGGATTGACAGAGGCCCAAATTAATCAGGCGCAGGCAAAGGTTGCAGCAGACTAGGGGCGAGTGGCAGCAGGCGTCACAGCGAGAGGCCTGAGCTCCCGATATCTGCTAGCGGTCATGTCTCGATCAGCAACTTATCTGCCGTCATTGATTAGTTAACACAGTCATCCCTTTCATCATAAGTGATATCTAATACCCCCAGTCAACAGTCAGTGGGTTCCTCAGACAACAACAGCAGTCCCTGTCCTCCCATTGCCTCTGTCCTATGCTGTTCCCTCCCCCACAGAAGTATGTTATGCTGTGGGTTCATCTCCACTATTTAGTGAAGACGATCCAGAGGACAGTTAGCAGCTACTGCCCAGCCAAGAAGTGGAGGAGACCTCGCCATTTCCTCTGCTAGGCGGACACGTAGTGATGAAGAGAGTGGCGTGGGAGGTGATGTTGCGCGTGTTCAGGCTCCTGAAGCAGACACTGTTGAGGAACCTGAGGAGGACATGCATGACGTGCAGACACAACTCGAAGTTGATGAGGACGATCGCATTTGGGAGCTGGTTGCAGAAGGGGCTTCATCATCATCAGGAGAAGAGGGTTGCAGGTTGAACGTGAGGCAGCAGCTGAGCCAGCAAGGTGGTAGCATGGTTGCAGAAGTGGAAAGTCTGGAGCCAAACATGCCCGGGGTAGACAACCTGCTTTGCGGCAGCCTACCTTCCTGGGAGGTAGTGGAACAGGGGCTCCTGGAGTCGGCGGCAGTAGCAGTCAATCAGTGCGGACTGTTGGTTGGAAAATCAGCTACTCGGCGATGTGGTGGTTTTTCATTAAGCATCCGGAGTAGGTTAACATGGCCACAGGCAAAATATGTCGGCAGAAAGTGTAGCATGGCAAAGG
Source organism: Hyla sarda (assembly GCF_029499605.1). Taxonomy (NCBI): domain Eukaryota; kingdom Metazoa; phylum Chordata; class Amphibia; order Anura; family Hylidae; genus Hyla; species Hyla sarda. The sequence goes on from NC_079189.1 coordinate 164,897,789, forward strand.
TCCCAATGTTGGAACCACGGCCCTGCGCCAACATATGCAGTGTCACCATAAAGTGGCCTTCGAGAACCATGGCTCCGATGTAGTGGTCCAGCCTGATGATTCACCCAGTGAGACACTGCTCCCTGTTTCAGCCAGCCAAGGCTCCATCACCTCAGCCGAAGGGAGCTGTGTGTCTTACCCATCTCCTGTCGCTCCAGATGCTCCTGCACCTCCTACTTCGAGTCAGTCATTCTGCCAGCAATCCATCGGCGAAGCCATGTCCAAGAGACATCAATATTTGCCCACTCATCCAACGACGCAGGAGCTGAATGTGCTCCTGCCCAAGTTGATGGTGCTGCAGTCCCTCCCTTTTCAAGTGGTGGACTCTGCACCTTTCAGATAACTGTTGGCTTGTGCCAAGCCAAGGTGGAGAGTCCCAAGATGTAATTTCTTTGCGGAAAAGGCAGTGCCAGCCCTGCACAGTTTTGTGGAACAGAAGGTGGACCAGTCCTTCAGTCTGTCGATGTGTACCAAAGTGCACGGCAGCGCCGACATGGGGAGCTGTAACTACTGTCAGAGACAATACATGGCCCACTGGATGAATGTCGTTCCTGCATAGCCACAAGAGCAACTTGGACAGGTCTCGCAGCTTCTGCCTCCACGCTCTCAGGCCGTTGGTTCTGTGACAGTGAACAACTCCGCCTCCTCCACCATCTCCACAACACGGACAAGTCACAGTGCCCCTCCAGCATACCATGTGTGCAGGGCATGGATGTGTCACGCTATTCTTCACAAGGTTCCCCTTGGCGAACGGAGTCACACAGGGGAGGAACTACTAAAATTCATTCATCAAGAAATCGATTCTAGGCTTACCACACTAAAACTAGAAATGGGTACCATGGTGACCGACAACGGGAAGAGCATCTTCTCTGCGCTGCGAAAAGGAAGCCTGAGCCATTCGCCCTGCAGGGCACACGTGTTCAATCTAGTTGTCAAGCGGTTCCTGAAGTGTTCCCCCCATCTGGGAAGGAAACTTTGCATGCACTTCAGCCACTCATACACCGCAAAGCACACGCTCCTTGAGCTGCAGAATCAGAACGGTATCCCCCAACAGAGTCTGATTTGTGATTTTCCCACAGGTTGGAATTCCACCCTCCATATGTTGGACCAACTATACAAACAGAGAAAAGCCATCACTGATTTCTTGATGATCCAAGTGGATTGGGGCACTCCTTTGTGTAACTTCAATGTCAACCAGTGGCAGCTCATACGTGACACCTGCTGTTTGCTCAGAACCTTTAAGGAAGCCACATTATTAGTCAGGATTACAGGATGAACAACATCATTCCACTGCTTCATTTACTACAACTTGTGTTGGAAATGGTGGCTGGTCAGGGCACTGGAGATGTGGCACCTACATCTCATGGCCACATGAGCCCTGTGGGGGCTGAACTGGAGGAGGAGTGGGGGAGGGGGGGGGAGCACAGTGGAGAACAGTTTAGGTTTCATGAAATGGGTGGTTTTTCTAGTCATCTGACAGGAGAGTAGGAGCAGGAGCAGCCAGAGGAGCTACAGGGTTATGAGGAAGGCAAGACAGAGGACCCAGACACACTGTAGCAGTTTGCAGTGGAGATGGAGGCAGGGAGTCCCTCCGAGTCACTTGCACAAATGGCACAATGCATGCTCAATTGCCTGCGCAGTGACCGCTAAATTGTCACCATTCAGCAGTGGGATTACTTCTGGCTCTCCACCTTATTGGACCGTCTCTACCGGCACAAAATGGGGGCCTTTTTTACACCCACTGAGAGGGAGGACATCCTACATAGTCAGTTAGCCGATGCCTATCTGTGCCATCCTCCATCCTCTCGCAGGTCTTACTCGGGGGGCCCTCTGTGCTCACCTTCCACTGCCATGGCTGCTGGGGAGGGGTGGGGTGGCAGGAGCAGTACCAGCTACAGTCGCTGATGAGTAGCTTTCTTCACCCGCATAGTGAAGCAACTCATCAGCAGCAGGTAGACCTGGACCTGAACCCGCAGGTGGTGGCATACCTTGACATGACCATGTCAACACACCTTGAAGATCCGCTGGACTTCTGGGCAACCAAACTTGATTTGTGGCCGCAACAAGCAGAGTTTACCCAGGAAAAGCTCTCCTGCTTGGCTAGTAGTGTGCCATCAGAGCGGGTGTTTAGTGCTGCTGGGGCCATAGTAATCCCAAGGAGAACTCATCTGTCCATGAAAAATGTGAAGATACTGAGCTTTGTGAAGATGAATCAGGCATGGATCAGCCAGGATTTCCACCTACCAATGCCTGATGCATCAGAGTAGATTGACCATAGTGCCACACCAACACTTCACAAAATTGGATAGTGCAAAACATATTTAAAGTGCTGCTCCTCAGTTAAAGACATTCCTTGGCATCACACCACAAGTAAGTATTGAGTATATGCATTAGCTAAAACTTAAAGGGGTATTCCAGTCAAAAACTTTTTTTTATATATCAACTGGCTCCGGAAAGTTAAACAAATTTGTAAATCACTTCTATTAAAAAATCTTAATCCTTCCAATAGTTATTAGCTTCTGAAGTTTTCTGTCTAACTGCTCAATGATGATGTCACATCACGGGAGCTGTGCATGATGGGAGAATATCCCTTGCATGATGGGAGAACATCCCCATAGGAGCTGGACAGCTCCTGGGACGTGAGTCATCAGAAAGCAGTTAGACAGAAAACAGCAACTCAACTTCAGAAGCTAATAACTGTTACGCCGAGCGCTCCGGGTCCCTGCTCCTCCCCGGAGCGCTCGCGGGGTTCTCCTCTCTGCAGCGCCCCGGTCAGACCCGCTGACCGGGAGCGCTGCACTGACACTGCCGACGGGGATGTGATTCGCATAGCGGGACGCGCCCGCTCGCGGATCGCATCCCAATCCACTTACCTGTCCCGGTCCCCGGCTGTCACGTCCTGGCGGGCGCGGCTCCGCTCCCTAGGGCGCGCGCGTGCCAGCTCTCTAAGATTTAAAGGGCCAGTACACCACTAATTGGTGCCTGGCCCAATCAGTGTAATTAGCTTCCACCTGCTCCTTGCTCTATATCCCCTCACATCCCCTTCCCTGTATAGCTGGATCTTGTTGCCCTTGTGCCTAGTGAAAGCGTTTCCTGTGATTGCCATACCAGTGTTCCAGACCTTCTGCTATTACCATTGACTACAAACCTTGCCGCCTGCCCTGACCTTCTGCTACGTCTGACCTCGCCTCTGTCTAGTCCTTCTGTCCCACGCCTTCTCAGCAGTCAGCGAGGTTGAGCCGTTACCGGTGGATACGACTTGGTTGCTACCGCCGCAGCAAGACCATCCCGCTTTGCGGCGGGCTCTGGTGAATACCAGTAGCAGCTTAGAACTGGTCCACCGATACGGTCCACGCCAATCCCTCGCTGACACAGAGGATCCACATCCAGCCTGCCGAATCCTAACAGTAGATCCGGCCATGGAGGTCCCGCTGCCAGTTGTCGCTGACCTTACCACGGTGGTCGCCCAGCAGTCTCAAGAGATAGAGCAACTAGGACAACAGTTCGCCCAACAAGGACAGCAGCTGTCGCAGTTGACTGCCATGCTACAGCAACTTCTGCCACAGCTACAGCAGCAACCATCTCCTCCGCCAGCTCCTGCACCTCCTCTGCAGCGAGTGCTCCTAGCCTCCTCTTGTCTCTGCCGGACAAATTTGATGGGGACTCTAAACTCTGCCGTGGTTTCCTGTCTCAATGTTCCCTACACTTGGAGATGTTGTCGGACCGATTCCCCACAGAACGGTCTAAGGTGGCTTTCGTAGTTAGTCTTCTGTCTGGAAAGGCCTTGTCATGGGCCACACCGCTCTGGGACCGCAATGATCCTGTCACTGCCCCTGTCCAGTCCTTCTTCGCTGAAGTCCGGATTGTCTTCGAGGAACCAGCCCGGGCCTCCTCTGCCGAGTCTGCTTTGCTGAACCTTGTCCAAGGAAGTTCCTCTGTAGGCGAATACGCCATCAAGTTTCGTACCCTCGCCTCTGAATTATCTTGGAACAATGAGGCCCTCTGCGCGACCTTCAAAAAAGGCCTATCCAGTAACATCAAGGATGTGCTGGCCGCACGAGAAATTCCTGCCCACCTGCATGAACTTATCCATTTGGCCACCCGCATTGACATGCGTTTTTCTGAAAGACACCAGGAGCTCCGCCAGGAAAAGGACCTTGATCTCTGGGCACCTCTCTCCCGAAATCCTTTGCAGTCTACCCCTGTGCCTCCCGCCGAGGAGGCTATGCAAGTGGATCGGTCTCGCCTGACCCATGAAGAGAGGTCTCGTCGTAGAGATGAAAATTTATGTCTGTACTGCGCTAGTACCGAACATTTCCTAGTGGATTGCCCTATTCGTCCTCCACGTCTGGGAAACGCACGCTCACACCCAGCTCACGTGGGAGTGGCGTCTCTTGGTGTGAAGTCTGCTTCTCCACGTCTCACTGTGCCTGTGCGGATTTCTCCTTCTGCCAATTCCTCCTTCTCAGCTGTGGCCTTCTTGGACTCTGGTTCTGCGGAAAATTTTATTTTGGCCTCTTTTGTTAATAGGTTCAGCATCCCAGTGACCCGTCTCGTCAAGCCGCTCTACATTTCTTCGGTCAACGGAGTAAAATTGGACTGCACTGTGCGTTACCGCACATAACCCCTGCTTATGAGCATTGGACTGCATCACGAAAAAATTGAATTTTTTGTTCTGCCCAACTGCACCTCTGAAGTCCTCCTCGGTCTGCCATGGCTCCAACGTCATTCTCCTACCCTTGACTGGACCCCCGGGGAGATCAAGAATTGGGGTCCTTCTTGTCACAAACGATGCCTCACATCTGCTCCCACTTGTCTAACTCGTGAGGTTCTACCCATACCGGCTCCTCCCAAGGCTTACCAGGAGATTTTCGGCAAAAAGCAAGCTGGGATTTTGCCTCCTCATAGCCCCCTTCCTGGTAACACTCTGCCCCGTGGCAAGCTGCACCCTCTACCCCCCCCTCCTCATTCCCACTTCTTCTGGATTGCCTGCCATTGATGAAGTTACCCAGGACTTCTCTGTCTTCCGGAAGGAAATTCAAGAAACGCTCCCAATGGCCTCGTCTCCTATGAAGGGACAAGCAGACAAAAAGAGGGGGAGACCTAAGGAGGGGGTACTGTTATGCCGAGTGCTCTGGGTCCCTGCTCCTCCCTGGAGCGCTCATTGCGTTCTCCTCTCTGCAGCGCCCCGGTCAGACCTGCTGACCGGGAGCGCTGCACTGACACTGCCGACGGGGATGCGATTCGCATAGCGTGACGCCCCCCCGCTCGCGGATCGCATCCCAATCCACTTACCTGTCCCGGTCCCTGGCTGTCACGTCCTGGCGTGCGCGGCTCCGCTCCCTAGGGCGCGCACGTGCCAGCTCTCAAAAATTTAAAGGGCCAGTGCACCACTAATTGGTGCCTGGCCCAATCAGTGTAATTATCTTCCACCTGCTCCTTGCTCTATATCACCTCATTTCCCCTTCCCTGTATTGCCGGATCTTGTTGCCCTTGTGCCTAGTGAAAGCGTTTCCTGTGATTGCCATACCAGTGTTCCAGACCTTCTGCTATTACCATTGACTACGAACCTTGCCGCCTGCCCGGACCTTCTGCTACGTCTGACCTCGCCTCTGTCTAGTCCTTCTGTCCCACGCCTACTCAGCAGTCAGCGAGGTTGAGCCGTTACCGGTGGATACGACCTGGTTGCTACCACCGCAGCAAGACCATCCCGCTTTGCGGCGGGCTCTGGTGAATACCAGTAGCAGCTTAGAACGGGTCCACCGGTATGGTCCACGCCAATCCCTCGCTGACACAGAGTATCCACATCCAGCCTGCCGAATCCTAACAATAACTATTGGAAGGATTAAGATTTTTTAATAGAAGTAATTTACAAATCTGTTTAACTTTCCGGAGCCAGTTGATATATAAAAAAAAAGTTTTTGCCTGGAATATCCCTTTAACTTTTCTTAGGATAAAATATATGGACCCCAATTTTTTTTTTTTTTATATCTAAGAAAAGGAAACATGCGCAAAAAACATCATGTGCCATCAACACCACCAAGTATGCAAAGACCTCTAAAAGGTGGAAGGGAACAATGTATAGTCCATTGTAACCAGTAGGGCTAAAAACTTCCCCAGTAGGGCCCTACTCTCGCATTGTTAATTCCCTTCTTGACAAGTGTTACTCGCCCTAAAAAGGGTGGCCCCACGCAGGAACCTCTCCCTATTTCTACTTACAAACACTGCCCTTTCCCAGGGTTTTAGGTGGAAATAGGGAGAGGTTCCTGTGTGGGGCCACCCTTTTTAGGGCGAGTAACACTTACCAAGAAGGGAATTAATAATGCGAGAGTAGGGCCTTACAGGGGAAGTTTTTACCCCCACTGGTTACAATGGACCATACATTGTTCCCTTCCTCCTTTTAGAGGTCTTTGAATCACATCAATACTTTGTGGTGTAGTTGGCACATAGTTTTTTTTGCACACCTTTCCATTTGTTTGATTTAAAAAAAAAAATGGGTACATATATTTTATCCTAAGAATATTATCAAAAGTTAAGTTTTTGTAATGCATATCCTTAACTCCTTAAGGACGTAGGGTGCACCTCTACGCCCTAAGCCCAGTCCCAGTGTTTAAAACGGGGTCAAGCCGTGACCCCGCATCACATCGAGTCGGTCCCAGCTGCTAATCATAGCCGGGACCCTGGGCTAACAGCGCGGCATCGATCATTGTGCCGTGCGCTGTTAACCCTTCAGACGCGGCGATCAAAGTTGACCGAAGCATCTGAAAACGAAAGTAAACGCTTCCCGGCAGCTCAGTCGGGCTGATCGGGACATCGCGATAAAATCGTGATGTTCCGATCAGCTGGGACTCAGGCGGAGGTCTCCTTACCTGACTTTGCGGTGTCCGATCGTCGATTGATTGCTCCAAGCCTGAGCTACAGGCTTGAGCAATCAAGCCCCTATCTCACTGATCCGTGAAAAGCTATGGCTTTGCAGGGATCAGCAAAGGAGATCAGTGTATGCAGTGTTATAGGTCCCTATGGGAGCTATAACACTGCAAAAAAAAAGTGGAAAAAAAAGTTAACAATGAGTCCTCATACTGGCCCATATTCGGAAAAATAAAAAAGTTATAGGGGGTAGAAGATGAGAATTTTTAACATATAAATTTTCCTGCATGTAGTTATGATTTTTTTACGAAGTACGACAATATCAAACCTATATAAGTAGGGTATTATTTTAACCGTATGGACCTACAGAATAAAGGTAAGGTGTTATTTTTACCAAAAAAATGCACTGCGCAGAAACGGAAGCCCCCAAAAAGACATTTTTTCTTCAATTTTGTCGCACGATTAATTTTTTTTCCGTTTTGCCGTGAATTTTTGGGTAAAATGACTAATATCACTGCAAAGTAGTATTGGTGGCGCAAAAAATAAGCCATCATATGGAATTTTGTGTGCAACATTGAAAGCGTTATGATTTTTAGAAGGTGATGAGGAAAAAATGAAAATGCAAAAACGGAAAAACCTTGTGTCCTTAACCTCTTAAGGAATAGGCCATTTTACACCTTAAGGACCAGAGCGTTTTTTGCTAATCTGACCACTGTCACTTTAAACATTAATAACTCTGGAATGCTTTTACATATCATTCTGATTCCAAGACTGTTTTTTCGTGACATATTCTACTTTAACATAGTGGTAAAATTGTATGGTAACTTCCATCCTTTCTTGGTGAAAAATCCCCAAATTTGATGAAAAAAATGAACATTTAGCATTTTTCTAGCTTTGAAGCTCTCTGCTTGTAAGGAAAATGGATATTCAAAATAAAAAATGTTTTGGTTCACATATACAATATGTCTACTTTATGTTTGCATCATAAAATGTATGAGTTTTTACTCCAGAGGGCTTCAAAGTTCAGCAGCAATTTTGAAATTTTTCACAAAATTTTCAAACTCACTATTTTTCAGTGACCAGTTCAGTTTTGAAGTGGATTTGAAGGGTCTTCATCTTAGAAATACCCCAAAAATGACCCTATTATAAAAACTGCACCCCTCAAAGTATTCAAAATGACATTCTGTAAGTGTTTTAACCCTTTAGGTGTTTCACGGGAATAGCAGCAAATTGAAGGAGAAAATTCAAAATCTTCATTTTTTACACTCGCATGTTCTTGTAGACCCAATTTTTTTATTTTTTTCAAGGGGTAAAAAGGAGAAAATTTTTACTTGTATTTGAAACCCAATTTCTCTCGAGTAAGGATATACCTCATATGTCTATGTTAATTGTTCGGTGGGAGCAGTAGAGGGCTCAGAAGGGAAGGAGCGACAAATGGTTTTTGGGGGGCATGTCACCTTTAGGAAGCCCTTATGGTGCCAGGACAGCAAAAAAAAAACAAACAAATGGCATACCATTTTGGAAACTAGACCCCTCGGGGAACATAAAAAGGGGTAAAATGAACCTTAATACCCTACAGGTGATTCACGACTTTTGCATATGTAAAAAAAAAATGCTTGGTTTCCCAAAAATTTTACATTTTTAAAAAGGGTAATAGCAGAAAATACCCCCCAAAATTTGAAGCCCAATTTCTCCTGATTCAGAAAACATCCCATATGGGGGTGAAAAGTGCTCTGCTGGCGCACTACAGGTCTCAGAAGAGAAGGAGTCACATTTGGCTTTTTGAAAGCAAATTTTGCTCTGGGGGCATGCCGCATTTAGGAAGCCCCTATGGTGCCAGAACAGCAAAAAAAAAAACCACATGGCATACCATTTTGGAAACTAGACCCCTCAGGGAACGTAACAAGGGGTAATGTGATCCTTTATACCCCACAGGTGTTTCACGACTTTTGCATATGTAAAAAAAAAAAAAAAAATTACCTAAAATGCTTGGTTTCCCAAACATTTTACATTTTTAAAAAGGGTAATAGCAGAAAATACCCCCAAAATTTGTAACACAATTTCTCCCGAGTACGGCGATACCCCATATGTGACCCTAAACTGTTGCCTTGAAATACGACAGGGCTCCAAAGCGAAAGAGCGCCATGCGCATTTGAGGCCTAAATTAGGGGTTTGCATAGGGGTGGACATATGGGCATTCTACACCAGTGATTCCCAAACAGGGTGCCAACAGCTGTTGTAAAACAGTCAGTGGCTATCTGGCAATACTGGGAGTAGTTGTTTTGCAACAGCTGGAGGCTCCGTTTTGGAAACAGTGGCGTACCAGACATTTAAAATTTTTATTGGGTGTATGTGTAGGGGTATGTGTATATGTAGTGTTTTTTACTTTTTATTTTATTGTGTGTTAGTGTAGTGCAGTGTTTTTAGGGTACAGTCGCACGGGCAGGGGTTCACAGTAGTTTCTCTCTGGCAGTTTGAGCTACGGCAGAAAATTTGCAGCAGCTCAAACTTTCAGCCGGATACTTACTGTAAACCTCCACCCATGTGAGTGTACCCTGTACGTTCACATTGGAGAGGGGGGAACATCCAGCTGTTGCAAAACTACAACTCCCAGCATGTACGGTCTCTCAGTGCATGCTGGGAGTTGTAGTTTTGCAACAGCTGGAGGCACACTGGTTGTGAAACACCGAGTTTGGTAACAAACTCAGTGTTTTGCAACCAGTGTACCTTCAGCTGTTGCAAAATCTACAACCCTCAGCATGTACAGACAGCAGAGGGGCATGCTGGGTCTTGTAGCTATGCAACAGCTGGGGGCATGCTACTTTGGCTGTGGATTGTAGTTATGCAACAGCTGGAGACACACTGGTTTGCTATTTAACTCAGTGTTTCACAACCAGTGTGCCTTCAGCTGTTGCAAAACTACAACTCTCAGCAGTCACCGACAGCCCACGGGCATGCTGGGAGTTGTAGTTATGCAACCAGCAGATGCACCACTACAACTCCCAGCATGCACTTTAGCTGATTATGCAAGCTGGGAGTTGTAGTTATACAACAGCTGAAGGTACACTTTTCCATAGAAAAAATGTGCCTCCAGCTGTTGCAAAACTATAAGTCCCAGCATGCCCATAAGGGTCTGCCTCCTGCTGTTGCGTAACTACAGCTCCCAGCATGCCCTTTTTGCATGCTGGGAGCTGTTGCTAAGCAACAGAAGGAGACTGTGACTCACCTCCTACTGCTGCTCCACACTGCAGGTCAGTCCCTCGCCGCCGCCGCCGCTCCTGGGGCCCCGATCCCAACATTGACACCAGGGATCGGGGTCCCCAGCTCCCGGGGTCTTCTTCCTGCACCCGCTCACGTCCTCCGGAAGAGGGGCAGAGCGGGTTGCGGGAGTGACACCTGCAGCAGGTGCCCTGATTGGTCGGCCAGTAAACCGGCCGACGAATCAGGGCGATTGTGAGGTGGCACCAGTCACCGGCTAGTGGCGGGGGGCCGGGAATGGACAGGACGTACTTCTACGTCCTCGGTCCTTAAGGACTCGGAAACGGGGGCTTAGGAGTACGTCCATTGATGTTAAGGGGTTAAAGGGGTACTCAGGGCGAAAACTTTTTTTTTTTTAAATCAACTGGTGCCAGAAAGTTAAACAGATTTGTAAATTACTTCTATTAAAAAATCTTAATCCTTCCAAATTATTTTATTTTTGGAACACAGAGATCTCTGCTGACATCACGAACACAGAGCTCTCTGCTGACATATCTGTCCATTTTAAGAACTGTCCAGAGTAGGAGGAAATCCCCATAGCAAACATATGCTGCTCTGGACAATTTCTAAAATGGACAAAGATGTCAGTAGAGAGCACTGTGCTCGTGATATCAGCAGAGAGCACTGTGTTCCAAAAAGAAAATCATTTCCTCTGTAGTATTCAGCAGCTAATAAGTACTGGAAGGATTACGATTTTTTAATAGGAGTAATTTACTAATCTGTTTAACTTTCTGGTACCAGTTGATTTAAAAAAAAGTTTTCCACCAGAGTTCCCCTTTAAAACTTGTGCGCACTAACACTTTTACAAAAGAGACCATTTCTACCTGCCTCAGCTACTATTCTGTTCCTGCTACCCACCTGATGCCACATATCTGATGCCAAGTTCACCTTTTTTTCACTCCCCTTCATCACCGGGTACTGGTTATGCCACCCACCACCCCACTATGTCACCGAGTCACTTTCAGGACTTCAGGGCTGTCTTATTCTGCCACTATATGGTCTCCTTGTGCTGCCGCCACCTCCACACTGTGTCATTCAGCCAATATATTGTCTCCTCATGCTGCCCCCCTCCACGCTGTGTCATTCAGCCACTATATGGTCTCCTCATACTGATGCCACCTCCAGGCTCTGTCATTGTGCCACTCTGCGACAGTGATTCTAATAGCTACGCCTCTAATCTGCATGTCATACTGAATAACAGTGTTATTTCACTAACCCAGCACACACCCTATGCGTGTTACAGAAAGACAAAGTGCAAAGTGTTCTACACCCATATTGGGGCTCTCTGTAGGCCAGAAATAACCGTTTTAAATAGCCGAATCAAATTTGTGGCAGAATTTTACAACGTCTTTGAGAAACCCGCACGTGCCTCTTCTGCTGAGACGGCTTTGCTGAACCTCTGTCAAGGGAATTCTTCCGTTGGTAACTATGTGGTTCAATTCCGCACTCTAGCCACATAACTTGCATGGAATGATGAGGCCTTGTGTGCCACATTTAAAAAAGGACTGTCAACCAGGATTAAAGATGCCCTCGCAGCCCGTGATCCTCCATCTTCTTTGACTGAACTTATCTACTTGGTAACACGCATTGATATGCGTTTTTCTGAGAGACAGGAGGAACTACGCTTAGAGAGGGAACCAGCCCGAACAAGGAGATATCCTCGCCTGGCACCTCTGTTTCAACGTCCACCTCTTCAGTTTCCTGCACCTCTTGCCGAAGAGGCATTGCAAGTGGATCGTTCTCGTATTACACAACAGGAGAGGTCATGACGACGCAGTGAGAATTTGTGCCTGTATTGTGCTAGCCAGGAGTGCTTCCTCAAGGACTGTACAGTTTGTCCACAGCGTCCGGGAAATGCCCAGACCTAGGGTACATTGGAGAGGCGTCCCTGGGTGTGAATACTACCTCTCCACGCTCAAAGAGTAGCTCCCACCATCCTTTTTTTTTTCTTTTTTTGTCCCTGCCTATTGCGCATCCATTCCTAACCCCCTCCCTGCCTTTAATTTTTATTTATTTTTTTACTATCTGAGAAATGCCTTTTCGTCTACCTGGTAGTGAGCTCACTTACCATGCAGACAGGCAGACTTCCCCAAGAAGGCGCGATGTCACTGATGCCTGTGGGGGGTCTGACTTCCGCCCTTAGCTCATCTATACAGGGTGCCTCCACCTGTTTCACGACTACAACTCCCAGCTTTCTGTGACTTCTTTTGGCTGTCAGGGCATGCTGGGAGTTGTAGTGGTGAAACAACTGGAGGCAGCCTGTGTTGAAAACAAAAACTTTATGGCCATGGCCGTGGCGGCCCCCCGAACCCTGCTCTCAGTCTCTCCCCCCCGAACCCCGCTCTCGGTCCCTCCGAACCCCACTCTCAGTCCCCGTCCCCCCCAAACCCCGCTCTCCATCCCCGCCCCTCCAAACCCCACTCTCAGTCCCCCCAAAACCCGCTCTCAGTCTCCCCCCCGAAACCCCGCTCTCCATCCCCGCCCCTCCAAACCCCACTCTGAGTCCCCCCAAACCCCGCTCTCATACTGAAGTGCAGGACAGCAGCAGCGGCATATATGTTGGGAGGTGGGGCCGGCGTCTGAGGCCAGGGAGTCAATGCGCGCATCCTCTGTTCTCAGCACTCACTCCCACCTGTCTGATTGACAGGCAGGGAGCGAGCACAGGCTGACTGAATTAGGACCGATTGCCCGGCCGGCATCGGTCCCAATTCACTAGTGACGTCTTGTCAGGCTGCAGCCGGCCATTAGGAGGGAGACCCCTAGTTGCCTTTTTTTAAATGTAAATTACACTATTTTAAAATAATGAAAGTATATAAGAGATATGTTGTAGTACATAAGTATTACAAGATATTAAAAAAAAAAGTTTGGTGACAGTGCCAATTTAAATATTTCTGTACAAGTCTTTGCTAAAGTCAAGTCTTCCTTCAGTGTCACAGCATTTTTGGATTCTGGATCAGCAGGTTACTTTATTGATGCGGCTTTAGTCCACAAGTATCATCTTCCTGTCACTCGGCTTGCCAAGCCCTTGTTCATCTCCTCCGTTAATGGACTGTATGGTTCACTTTCGTACAGAATCTCTCGTCATGCAAGTGGGTGTGTTGCATAAATAAAAGATTGAATTCTATGCTCTACCACACTGTACTTCAGAGATTCTTCTTGGCCTTCCTTGGCTGCAATGCCATTCTCCGCAACTGGATTGGAGAACTGGAGAAATAATTAGCTGGGGACAGTCCTGTCAAAATCTTTGCCTCCAACCAGTTCAGCCTAAAGTTGTTTCTTGTCTTCTTTCTTTACCTGGCCTGCTGCCACCGTACCAAGATTTCTCTGATGTATTCTGCAAGAAACAGGCTGAGTCCCTGCCTCCACATCGTCCTTACAACTGCCCTATTGGTCTTCTGCCTGGTAACACTCCTCCTCGTGGAAGGATATACCCTCTATTGGTTCCTGAGACCAAAGCTATGGCTTAGTATATCCAGGAGAATCTATAAAAGGGATTTATCCATCAGTCCTCTTCTCCTGCTGGAGCTGGTTTCTTATTTGTAGGGAAGAAGGATGGCTCACTCCGTCCATGCATTGACTACAGGGGACTTAACAAATTCAAATTGTCAAGATATCTTCTGTGATCTTCTCTACACCTGTTGTGTCGTATACCTAGATGACATCCTGATCTTCTCTTCAAACTTCTCTCCCAACGAACATCGTGCTCATGTTCGTCTGATTCTTCAGTGACTACGGAAGAATCATCTCTTCGCCAAACTGGAGAAATGCCTGTTTGAGAAAGTCTAGTCTTCCGTATCTTGGCTACATTGTTTCTCATCGGGGCCTGCAGATAGATCCAGATAAATTGTCTGCAGAATTGGAGTGGCCTCATCCTTCGGGCCTACGTGCTATTCAACGCTTTCTGGGATTCACTAACAATTATCGTCAATTTATCCCTCATTTTTAATCTTTAGTTGCTCCAATCGTGGCTCTCACTAAGAAGGCATCTAATCCTAAGTCTTTGCCTCAAGAGGCTGAAGAGGCCTTCTTCGGTTTAAAGTCTGTGTTTGCCTCTGCTCCTGTGCTTGCAAGACCAGATCCGGAGAGGCCCTTTGCTTTGGAGGTTGATGCCTCATCTATTGCTTACTCAGAAAAACGCCAAGGGCAAGACTGTAACTTGTGGGTTCTTCTCCAAGACCTTCTCTCCTGCATTACTCTATTGGAGATCATGAACTCCTAGATATCAAGCTAGCTTTAGAGGAATGGTGAAATTTATTGGAAAGTTCTTCTCATCCGGTCAACATCTACTCAGACCATAAGAATCTTCTATACCTTCAGTTGGCTCAGTGTTTGAACCCCCACCAGGCAAGGTGGTCACTGTTCTTTACTGGGTTCAACTTTTTTATCCACTTCCGTACCAGCATATAAGAACACCAGGGCAAATGCTCTCTCCAGGTCCTCGGATGTCATTGGTTTGGACTCCACGCCTACGCATATTATTCCTCCTGACTGTTTCGTTCCTGCCGCTCCTGCTGAAATTCAGCAAGTTCCTCCAGGAAAATCCTTTGTGCCCACCAGATTGAGATGCAAGGTACTGAAATAGAGTTATTCTTCCTTGACAGCAGGTCATCCTGGTATATAGAAAACTCTACTTGTAATCTCCTGGCATTACTGGTGGCCCCATCTTGAACGTGATGTTTCTGATTTTGCTAGTTCCTGTGAAACTTGTGCTCATGACAAAACTCCTCAACAGAGAGGTGCAGGACTCTTACAGCCGTTACCCATTCCAGAGACTCCCTTGTCCCACATCGCCATGGATTTCATCCCCGATTTGCCTCCATCTCATAATAACAGTGTCATTTGGGTTGTTGTAGATCGGTTTTCCAAGATGGCTCATTTTATTGGTCTAACAGGTCTTCCTTCTGCCCCACAGCTGGTGAAGTACTTCTTGTTGCATGCCTTTTGTTTACATTGTCTTCCTAAGCATATTGTTTCGGATCGGAGTGTGCAGTTTGTCTCTAAGTTCTGGCGAGCCCTTTGTAACTGTCTGGACATTCTGGACTTCTCCTCGGCCTACCACCCTCAGTTCAACGGTCAGATGGAGAGGGTAAATAAAATTCTTGAGACTTATCTTCGACATTTTGTTTCAGCCCGTCAAGATGATTGGGTCGACCTTCTCCCCTGGGCTAAATTCTCATATAATCATAAGGATTCCGTGTCCACAAGGTCATCTCCCTTTTTTATTATCTACGGACTCCATCTCCGTTATCCTCTTCCTCTCCCAGTTTCCTCCAGTGTGCCTGCTGTTGATGAGCTGGTCTGTGACTTCTCAACCATCTGGCAACAGACCTGACAGTAGTTATTCCAGGCTTCCTCACGCATGAAGTTGCAAACTGATAAAAGTAGAAGACCTCCTCCGTCCTTCTCTCCTGGTGACATAGTGTGACTTTTATCCAAGTACATCCACTTCAAGATACCCTGTTAAAAGTTTTGTTCTTGCTACCTTGGTCCCTTCCAGATTCTACAATAAATGTATCCTGTCTCCTACAAACTCCGTCTACCTGTTATATTATGTATTCCCAATTCCTTCCACGTCTCTCTCCCCACACCTGTCTCCGGCTCTTCTGATGCCTACAAAGTTAAAGAGATCCTTGCCACTAAAACTGTGAGGTAAACTATTTTTTCTGGTCAACTGGGAGGGTTACAGTCCTGAGGAGAGATCTTGGGAGTCTGAGGAGAATTTCCTGGACCGTGACCTTCTCAGCAGCTTTCTGAAATCGTAAAAGGAGGGGGAGACCAAAGGGGGGGGGTACTGTTACGTTATGCGTTCCAGCCGCACACGCTGGCCATGAGCGCATGGTCCTGTTACCTGCTGCTGCTGGCAGGGCTGGTATACACATCATGGAACGCACCCGCATGCAAATCCTGGCACGTCACTCACCTGTTGCTTTTCCTGCCCCCGCCTCTGCATCTCTGCTCGCGGGTCCCTGTCCACTAGGGCACGCATTAGTGAAGTAACACCTGTGGCTCATTGATAAATTCCTACACCTTCCACACTTCCCTGCCGGATCTTTGTTGCCTTAGTGCCTGACAGAAAGCGTTCCTGTGTATTGCCTTGCCGTGTATCATACCCTTTGCTCTGTGACCTGACCTTGCTCCTTTGCCACCTGCCTACTGACTACTTGCTACGTTCCTGACTACGCTACTGTGCCACCTGCCCTGACCTTCTGCTATCCTGACCACAAGTTGCCATATCTTACCTGTACCTCGAATTCCTCAGCCGCCTGTGCGGTTGAGCCGCGTTAGGGGTAGCGACCTGGGTGCCGCCTTCCGCAGCAAATCCATCCCACTTTGCGGCGGGATCTGGTGAAAGCCAGCAGCACCTTAGACTCCGCATCTGGTACAGTCCATGTCATCTGCCACACAGGTCCATCGGATCCACATCCACCAGTGTTCCTGTCTGCTGAAATGTGAGTGTTACACTCAGAAGTAAAAACGAATCAAAAATGGATTGAAAAAAAAAGGATGCATACGGATGGCATTAAAGGCTCATCCATTTTCCGTAGACTTCAATATAACATTTATTATATCTGTTTTTGACCATTGTAGCATCTTTACATGTGTCAGAAAGTTCAAATTGTTTTTGTACATGCAAGGTGCTATTGACACTTCCACAATATGAATCAGTGTGTGCTTATTATAGCTGTTTAATCTAGAAACATTTTAACATTTTATATTGTACATTTGTATACTGGATTTTATTAATGTGATTGAAATAAAGAAGTGAATTGTAGAAGTACTCAGTTCTGGGTGATCATTTAACACAGCTACATGGAATCAATGGGAGGACGATGCATGGGACAGAGCTTACGTTGC
Source organism: Hyla sarda (assembly GCF_029499605.1). Taxonomy (NCBI): domain Eukaryota; kingdom Metazoa; phylum Chordata; class Amphibia; order Anura; family Hylidae; genus Hyla; species Hyla sarda. The sequence continues at coordinate 164,914,808 of NC_079189.1, forward strand.
ACTGCCAGTGTTTAGACACTGTGGAAATTGCATATCTGTTATGGTATAATCATTTTAGAATGAGATGGGTTTTCCTTTTTTTAAATCTCTCGGGAACAGTTAGAGGAGTCTTTAAATGATTTATGTTTCAAATGTCAAATGCATAAATGTGTGTTCTTACATGTAGTATGAGAATGCCACAAGGTTACTCTATTCTGGTCTAAAATTATTGAATTTCATAATCATAATTTCCAATGTCCCAGAGAGGTCTCTCTGAAAGTCTCTCTCTTGGGGATCAGATGTTCTGTACAAGGTTCATATAAAAATCAGCTTTTAGACTGGTCTTTTTTAATGTTGGAAATGAACAGTAGTAATAAATGCATTCAAGTCAGAAGATCAGCCTGTGAAGTCTTGTTTTTTAATACATAAGCTGCTGTATTTGAAAAGAGGCTGTACACCTTCATGGTAGCTTAGTCTGGATGTATTTCTAAATGTATATTTGATATGAGAAATGTATTCCTTATGTTATTACAATCCATATATTTTGATAATGTTGGTGGAGGAAGGAGAGGTTGCAAAAGTAGGTTATTTGTGGTATTGGTGGAACTGCTGGTGGGTATAATGTAAGCCATCATGGTGGATATTCTAAGGGGGAGCAAAGACCCCATGTGTGCCTTTTAACACCAGCAGGCATCTGCCAACAAAAAAGGATACTTTATGCAGCTGTATTTTAGTGTTAAAAAGCATATAAAATCCACTAGTGCAGTGTGCTTTTAAACAAGCTGTTACTTACCATGGGTTACCAAATGTTACCATTACTTTGACATTACCTTAGCCTCTAAACTGCTTTAAAACTCATTAAATACATTTCTAGGTGAGCCTAGCAGTATCATATAGGGCGTAGAGGTCATAGGCAGTGTTCTACACAGCTTTAGAGCTCTTAGGCAGTGTTCTACATGTGTTTTGAGGCTTATTTCCCTGCCCATTTGCAGAGAGCCAGTTTGCCACAAACCACATTTTTTGAGAGAATTCAGAGAGCCTGCCGAGCCGGACTTTTGAAAAGTTCCCTCAACTCTACTAGTGACTATATATATATATATATATATATATATATATAGATAGATAGATAGATAGATAGATAGATAGATAGTATTTCCCTAAAACATCAAATGCCATTTAGTTGCCAAAAAATGTTGAAACAGATTGCTTGAGTGAATGGTACATTAGCTTGTCAGCCCTTCAATTTGTAAGTACATATTTTAAATCTTGTTAACGTTCTCTCTTTTAGGCAGTAACATAAAATAATAAATTACATATGTGTGCAACAGGGCATATAACCAATTAAAAGTACTTCATTATCTTATATTAATTAGAGCCAATTAGAATATCATTTATTTTATCAAGGAGTTCATTTGGAACTATAGGCTGTTTTTAGTTTAGCTAAATTGAAACACATTTTCCATGTCTGTGCTGGGATAAACAGCTTCCCATTTTTTTATTGTATCATTTTTCTTAATACAATAAACTTATTGAGGGCTTGTATTGAGTTTTGTTTTTTATTTTTTATTTTATTTGCCTTATATTTCTTGAATTTTACATGTTGGCCCTGATTTACTATTGTAAACCCAACATGGAATTCTATCTGTGCCAGAATGTGTGCCAGAATTGAAAAGAAAACCCAACTAACTCAATTTTACTGAGAAAACACCAAAAAGGGGCATGGTCATTGGGGAAAGGGGGTGTGACCACCAAAAGGGACATGTCCTTGATATTTTCACAAAAACCCAACATATTTACTAAAGGTTTCCGTAGAAATTGTGGTGGATTTGAGCTGAGGAATACCCGATAGATCAGAGCAGGTGTAAAAAAAAAAATAAAAAAAAGCAAAATGTTGGAAAAAATGCAAAATGCAGGGAAACCTCAGTAAATATCATGGGAAAAAATTGTAGGGAATTAAAACCCACAAAGAAAACTACACTCCACTCTTAATAAATCAGGGCCATTGTGCCTGTAATAGCTTAGAAATTAGAAAAATTGTCACGATGCCGGCTGGCAGGAGGTGGATCCTCTGTGCCAGAGAGGGATTGGCGTGGACCGTGCTAGTGGACCGGTTCTAAGTCACTACTGGTGTTCACCAGAGCCCGCCGCAAAGCGGGATGGTCTTGCTGCGGCGGTAGTAACCAGGTCGTATCCACTAGCAACGGCTCAACCTCTCTGACTGCTGAAGAAAGGCGCGGTACAAGGGAGTAGACAAAAGCAAGGTCGGACGTAGCAGAAGGGCGGGGCAGGCAGCAAGGATCGTAGTCAGGAGGTCTGGAACACAGGCTTGGAACACACAAGGGAACGCTTTCACTAGGCACAAGGGCAACAAGATCCGGCGAGGGAGTGCAGGGGAAGTGAGGTATAGATAGGGAGTGCACAGGTGAAGACACTAATTGGAACCACTGCGCCAATCAGTGGCGCAGTGGCCCTTTAAATCGTAAAGACCCGGCGCGCGCGCGCCCTAGGGAGCGGGGCCGCGCGCGCCGGGACAGGACCGAGGGAGAGCGAGTCAGGTACGGAAGCCGGGGTGCGCATCGCGAGCGGGCGCCACCCGCATCGCGAATCGCATCCCGGCTGGAGGCGGTATCGCAGCGCACCCGGTCAGTGGATCTGACCGGGGCGCTGCCGTAGCGAGGATGTTGCGAGCGCTCCGGGGAGGAGCGGGGACCCGGAGCGCTCGGCGTAACAGTACCCCCCCCTTGGGTCTCCCCCTCTTCTTAGAGCCTGAGAACCTGAGGACCAGACTTTTATCCAGGATATTGTCCTCAGGTTCCCAGGATCTCTCTTCAGGACCACAGCCCTCCCAGTCCACTAAAAAAAAAGTTTTTCTTCTGACCCTTTTGGAGGCCAGTATCTCCTTTACGGAGAAGATATCTGAAGAACCGGAGACAGGAGTAGGAGAAATAAGTTTGGGAGAGAAACGGTTGATGATGAGTGGTTTAAGAAGAGAGACATGAAAGGCATTAGGGATACGAAGAGAATGAGGAAGAAGAAGTTTGTAAGAGACAGGATTAATTTGGCACAAGATTTTGAAAGGACCAAGATAGCGTGGTCCCAATTTGTAGCTGGGAACACGGAAGCGGACATATTTAGCGGAGAGCCATACCTTGTCTCCGGGAGAAAAAATGGGGGGAGCTCTTCTTTTCTTATCAGCAAACTTCTTCATGCGTGATGAAGCCTGTAGGAGAGAATTTTGGGTCTCTTTCCATATGGTGGAAAGATCACGAGTTATTTCATCCACAGCGGGCAAACCAGAGGGCAAAGGAGTAGGGAGGGGGGGAAGAGGGTGACGGCCGTACACCACGAAAAATGGGGATTTGGAAGAAGATTCAGAGACTCTGAAGTTGTACGAGAATTCGGCCCATGGAAGAAGATCTGCCCAGTCATCCTGGCGGGAGGAAACAAAATGCCGTAAATAATCACCCAGGACCTGGTTAATTCTTTTTACTTGCCCATTGGATTGAGGATGATAAGCAGAAGAAAAGTTTAATTTAATCTTGAGTTGTTTACAGAGAGCCCTCCAGAATTTTGACACGAATTGGACGCCTCTATCCGAGACGATCTGCGTGGGCAACCCGTGAAGACGAAAAATGTGTACAAAAAATTGTTTTGCCAACTGAGGCGCTGAAGGAAGACCAGGAAGAGGAATAAAATGTGCCATCTTGGAAAATCGATCAACGACCACCCAAACAACAGTGTTGCCACGGGATGGGGGTAAGTCTTTAATAAAGTCCATACCAATCAGAGACCAAGGCTGTTCGGGGACAGGCAGAGGATGAAGAAGACCAGCAGGCTTCTGGCGAGGAGTCTTATCCCAGGCACAGACAGTGCAGGCCCGCACAAAATCCACAACATCCGTTTCCAGAGTCGGCCACCAATAGAAACGAGAGATGAGTTGCAAGGATTTCTTGATGCCCGCATGGCCTGCGAGATGGGAGGAGTGACCCCATTTGAGGATTCCGAGGCGTTGGCGTGGAGAGACGAAGGTCTTCCCTGGAGGAGCTTGCCTGATGGAGGCTGGAGAAGTGGAGATCAGGCAGTCAGGAGGAATGATGTGTTGCGGAGAGAGCTCTACTTCCGAGGCATCCGAGGAAAGAGAGAGAGCATCGGCCCTAATGTTCTTATCGGCAGGGCGAAAGTGAATTTCAAAATTAAACCGGGCAAAGAACAGAGACCACCTGGCCTGGCGAGGGTTCAGCCGTTGGGCAGACTGGAGATAGGAGAGATTCTTGTGATCGGTGTAAATAATAACTGGAAATTTTGATCCCTCCAGCAGATGCCTCCATTCCTCAAGTGCTAATTTAATGGCCAGTAGCTCTCGATCCCCGATGGAGTAGTTCCTCTCCGCCGGAGAGAAGGTCCTAGAAAAAAAACCACAAGTAACAGCATGACCAGAATTTTTTTGTAGAAGAACCGCTCCAGCTCCTACTGAGGAGGCATCAACCTCCAATAGGAAGGGTTTAGATGGGTCAGGTTTGGAGAGCACGGGAGCAGAAGAAAAGGCAGACTTGAGCCGTTTAAAGGCGTCTTCCGCTTGAGGAGGCCATGACTTAGGATTGGCATTCTTCTTGGTTAAAGCCACGATAGGAGCCACAATGGTGGAAAAATGTGGAATAAATTGTCTGTAATAATTGGCGAACCCCAAAAAACGTTGGATAGCACGGAGTCCGGAGGGGCGTGGCCAATCTAAGACGGCAGAGAGTTTGTCTGGGTCCATTTGTAGTCCCTGGCCAGAGACCAAGTATCCTAGGAAAGGAAGAGATTGACATTCAAACAGACATTTCTCCATTTTGGCATAAAGTTGATTGTCTCGAAGTCTCTGAAGAACCATGCGGACATGCTGGCGGTGTTCTTCTAGGTTGGCAGAAAAAATCAGAATATCGTCCAGATACACAACAACACAGGAATATAAGAGATCACGAAAAATGTCATTAACAAAGTCTTGGAAGACGGCAGGGGCGTTGCACAGGCCAAAGGGCATGACCAGATACTCAAAGTGTCCATCTCTAGTGTTAAATGCCGTTTTCCATTTGTCCCCCTCCCTGATGCGGATGAGATTATAAGCACCTCTTAAGTCCAGTTTGGTAAAGATGTGGGCACCTTGGAGGCGATCAAAGAGTTCCGAGATAAGAGGTAGAGGGTAGCGGTTCTTTACCGTGATTTTATTAAGTCCGCGGTAGTCAATGCAAGGACGTAGGGAGCCATCTTTTTTGGACACAAAGAAAAATCCAGCTCCGGCAGGAGAGGAGGATTTGCGGATAAACCCCTTTTTTAAATTTTCCTGGATGTACTCAGACATAGCAAGAGTCTCTGGGGCGGACAGAGGATAAATTCTGCCCCGGGGTGGAGTAGTGCCCGGGAGGAGGTCAATAGGACAGTCATAAGGCCTGTGAGGAGGTAGAGTCTCAGCTTGTTTCTTGCAAAATACGTCAGCATAGTCCATATAGGCCTTAGGGAGACCGGTTACAGGGGGAACCACAGGGTCACGGCAGGGAGTACTGGGAACCGGTTTAAGGCAGTCCTTGAAACAAGAGGTACCCCAGCTCTTGATCTCCCCTGTGGACCAATCCAGGGTTGGGGAATGGCGTTGAAGCCACGGTAGTCCAAGGAGAATTTCGGAAGTGCAATTGGGGAGGACCAAAAACTCAATTTTTTCATGATGAGGTCCGATGCACATTAGGAGGGGCTCCGTGCGGTAACGTATGGTACAGTCCAATCTTTCATTGTTAACTCAATTGATGTAGAGGGGTCTGGCGAGACTGGTTACCGGGATGTTGAACCTGTTGATGAGAGAGGCCAAAATAAAGTTTCCTGCAGATCCGGAATCCAAGAAGGCCATAGTAGAGAAGGAGAAGGTAGATGCAGATATCCGCACAGGCACAGTAAGACGTGGAGAAGCAGAGTTGACATCAAGGACTGTCTCACCTTTGTGCTGAGTCAGCGTGCGTCTTTCCAGGCGGGGAGGACGGATAGGACAATCCTTCAGGAAGTGTTCAGTACCGGCACAGTACAGGCAGAGATTCTCCATGCGGCGTCGTGTCCTCTCTTGAGGTGTCAGGCAAGACCGGTCAACTTGCATAGCCTCCACGGCGGGAGGCACAGGAACGGATTGCAGAGGACCAGAAGAGAGAGGAGCCGGGGAGAAAAAATGCCTCGTGCGAACAAAGTCCATATCCTGGCGGAGCTCCTGAAGCCTTTCGGAAAAACGCATGTCAATGCGAGTGGCAAGATGAATGAGTTCATGTAGATTAGCAGGAATTTCTCGTGCGGCCAGAACATCTTTAATGTTGCTGGATAGGCCTTTTTTAAAGGTCGCGCAGAGGGCCTCATTATTCCAGGATAGTTCAGAAGCAAGAGTACGGAATTGTATGGCGTACTCGCCAACGGAAGAATTACCCTGGACCAGGTTCAGCAGGGCAGTCTCAGCAGAAGAGGCTCGGGCAGGTTCCTCAAAAACACTACGAATTTCCGAGAAGAAGGAGTGTACAGAGGCAGTGACCCAGAGCGGTGTGGCCCATGACAGAGCTTTTCCAGACAGAAGGCTGACTACGAAAGCCACCTTAGACCTTTCAGTAGGAAACTGGTCCGACATAATCTCCAAGTGCAGGGAACATTGTGAAAGAAAGCCACGGCAAAACTTAGAGTCCCCATCAAATTTATCCGGCAAGGATAGTCGTAGGCCTGAAGCGGCCACTCGCTGCGGAGGAGGTGCAGGAGCTGGCGGAGGAGATGATTGCTGAAGCTGTGGTAGTAGCTGCTGTAGCATCACGGTCAGTTGAGACAGCTGGTGGCCTTGTTGCGCTATCTGTTGTGACTGCTGGGCGACCACCGTGGTGAGGTCGGCGACAACTGGCAGAGGTACTTCAGCGGGATCCATGGCCGGATCTACTGTCACGATGCCGGCTGGCAGGAGGTGGATCCTCTGTGCCAGAGAGGGATTGGCGTGGACCGTGCTAGTGGACCGGTTCTAAGTCACTACTGGTGTTCACCAGAGCCCGCCGCAAAGCGGGATGGTCTTGCTGCGGCGGTAGTAACCAGGTCGTATCCACTAGCAACGGCTCAACCTCTCTGACTTCTGAAGAAAGGCGCGGTACAAGGGAGTAGACAAAAGCAAGGTCGGACGTAGCAGAAGGTCGGGGCAGGCAGCAAGGATCGTAGTCAGGGGCAACGGCAGGAGGTCTGGAACACAGGCTTGGAACACACAAGGGAACGCTTTCACTAGGCACAAGGGCAACAAGATCCGGCGAGGGAGTGCAGGGGAAGTGAGGTATAGATAGGGAGTGCACAGGTGAAGACACTAATTGGAACCACTGCGCCAATCAGTGGCGCAGTGGCCCTTTAAATCGCAGAGACCCGGCGCGCGCGCCCTAGGGAGCGGGGCCGCGCGCGCCGGGACAGGACCGAGGGAGAGCGAGTCAGGTACGGAAGCCGGGGTGCGCATCGCGAGCGGGCGCCACCCGCATCGCGAATCGCATCCCGGCTGGAGGCGGTATCGCAGCGCACCCGGTCAGTGGATCTGACCGGGGCGCTGCCGTAGCGAGGATGTTGCGAGCGCTCCGGGGAGGAGCGGGGACCCGGAGCGCTCGGCGTAACAAAAATATTGCACTCCAACATGCCCCTTTACATTAGAATGGAAAGGTGCAAGAGCACCCAGTCTGGTAAATGAAGTGAGCAGTGAGGCATACAGGACTGGGTGCATTGCCGCTGAGCTTTTTCATCTGGGCCATGCACTGGGTCTACTAACCACAATGTAGAGTCTCCCCGCTTAATGGTGGGTATTAAATCTATATGTAGCTTTGAAATACATTACCTTCACCAGTATTATTCTGATATTTTACATTCTTGATATATAATAGTGGTCCAAACTGACCCAAGGAAAGGGATGTGTTTTTAGATTAAATGTAAGTAATTGTGAAAAACTAGGTTTTATTAAAGGCGATCAAGCTGTATGTAAATATATAACTTCAACTGTATATAGCTCTTTCATTTTTGAAAAGGCCTGTGAAAAATGAAAGAAGCGATCTGATTGGTGGCTATGGGCAATACAAATTTTCTGCTGGACAAGTTTTGATAAATCTCCCCCTTTGTCATAATTTTTTTGTTTTTTCCCCATTTATATGCTTTTTGATGTTTTTGATGGTATATTCACATATACAGTATCCTGCACCTATTTGCTGCAGATTTTATGCTGAAGATTTCCATATAAACTAAATGACTGAATACAGCTTAAAATCCTGTGCATCAAATATGCGCAGGATACTGTAGATGTGAATGGACCCTAAAAGAGTTTATTATCACAATGTAGTGTACTAGAATATAATTATGTTTCTACTTTTATAATATTAAATAAAAGGACTCAATATTCCAATCAAGGAGGGGCTGGGAGGGCAAGTGAGAAGGCATGCTAGGCTGTGGCATTTGACCAGCTCAGCTCCGCCATCTCTCCGTCATCTCCAGAAAAGGCACAGTTTGCTTTCACACCCTAACAACTATCCAGTAGTGTCTAAAACTCTTAGCAGCAAATAGAGTTGACAGATTCCCTTTATACAAGTGAGATCTGTTTGATATCCTTACTGTGAAAGCGATGGCTTTATTCACTTACAATTAGAAATTAGTGTACAACTTGCCAATATTCAGAATTGCTAGCCCACTTCTTTTAATTAGCCCTCTGGTCTAACATGTTTAATAATAAGCTGAATATTTAAAAACTGCACATAAAAGAGATTAGAGCTTCTGAGTTCATTTATGTTACCCTGATTGTTTCTTCAACTAATTCTAAATTTCTCAAGAGAAGGCAAGAACACAACAGTGGCTTTCTGTCTGTCAAAATGTAAAGATAATTCACATGCCTCTGGGTATAAAACAACAAACTGGTTATGTAATTATGCAGATTAATTTGTTTTTACACAACATGTTAAGGTAATGAAATTGTTTTTCTTTTTGTAATTTTACTAGTTAAGATGCTAAATGTGAAAAATCCCCCATGGTAAAATATTGATTTAAGAGTTTTCAGATATAATAGTAGCATATACAATAGTATCTAGTACATAAAATGAATTTATTGATGTTGTATGAATAAAATGAAAATATAGATGTTAGAAAGTAATGTTAACCCCGCAGTGCATGCATTCACTTCTTCTTGGCAATCGCAGCCAGTTGTTAGTTCAAGTGTCTGACAGCTGTTGATAGCTTAGGGGTAATACTATACATAAATCACACTTCTGAGGCTTGTTGTACATCTTATAAATGGTGTAGAACAGAATAAGGATGGACACTGCCACAAGAACATTGATTAAATAGCCATTAGATTGACATAGCAGTATTACATAATCTTCCGTTAGTGCCTTGTTTATTGACCGCCTGTGCACAAGTAAAGCTAAGACTGCTTTCAAACTAAGATATTTTGCATCCATATTTCATCCATTTTTGCAGACAGTTATATGGAGCTAATGTAAATATCTGCAGCTAATTACCATTTTTGAGATGAAGAAAGCTTATTAAGATCCATAGAGACTAAAATATAAATGCACAAATGCATCTATATATGATCCCTATTTAATCTATACTGGATCAGTATGTCACCACCAGTATTTTGTTATCTATATTTTTTAGTGTAGTTTAACTTCCTGCCTAGAAGACTGTCCATGAAAGAAACTTACCTGTCCACACTCCTGTACCACTCCCAGTCCTAGCTCCTGCAAGTTGCCTAGCTTCTGCAGTGTGCTTCAAGAGACATCCCCTGGTTGTCAGGGAAATGAGTACCATTCAACATGGCAACACTAGTCCGTGTGATAGGCAGGCCATACTGGCCAATCCGGAGGCTAGGGTGCCGGGCCAATCAGAGCCAGAATTGGTGTCCCTTGCTTCCTAACTGTAAGTGTATTTAAATTGGTGTCTGTTGGCCACCATGATTGTTCTTTCTCAGCCTTCACTAGTGTTTACCAGGTATTCAGCTTTCCCTGGATCCTAACCATCTGCCTTGTTCTCTGACTCTTCTTTGTGTTTTTGCCTCCAGTTCCGTTTCTGTACTGTGATTCTATCCTCGTTCTGACCCCTTTGTTTTCTGGTTACACTCTTTTGTCCTGCCTATTATTTACCTGGCTTTTCTTTTTTTTTTCTGCCTCCCTGTGTCAAAATGGGATGCTGACATAGACGAGCATAAATAGTAATGGGCCCCATAGACAGAAAAGGACCAGAGCAGCTTACCCCCATCCTTCTGTCCTTAGTATGAATGATATGTGTAGTGCATAGATCAAAGCTCCTGTCATGTCACTGGTGATCACAGGGAAACAAGGAGGAAATGATCAATTTTATAACCAAGTATGCCTTTTTTGTCAAATGGAAAAATAAGGGTGATTTTTTTTATTTATTTATTAGTGGTGAGGGTTTTATATAATTTTACTAACATTTTTTAAAATTTATTTTACACTTATAGGGGACTTTTATTTGCAATCATTAGATTGCATCTACTTTATAATGTTATGCCTGTGCATAGCATTACACAGTATGATCAGTGATCCACTGATATAGCCCGGCTAAACCCAGGCTACATCATTGGATTGGCGATCGGCGGCAGGATGACGTAAGGGAACCCTCCTCCGTTATTTTAGCCCCATTGACCCATTGAGCAACCGACAACTATCACTTTCAGTTTAGACGCTGTGATTGGCATTGATCATGACGTCTAAAGGGTTAATTGCGATCTTGCCCAGCATAAGCAGTGAGTGTCTGGCTACTCACTGCTCTGAAATGAGCACAGCTCCTGCGCTCACTTCAAACCTGCTTAAAGACTCAGGGTGTACAGGTGTGCCATTTGTCCTTAATACCAGGACACAAGTGCGTACCTGTACACCCAATGTCCTTAACGGGTTAAGCTTACATGTTTTTCAACCTATATACTTCAATACAATACAGGGAACATTTTACCTGTTGTATCTGAATAAAACTTTGTGTCATTCCCAGTAGGCAAGAGTACCTGGGCATAGCACTGCTTCTGTCAAGTAAGTATACATACAATGAGATGGTCTGTCAAAGATTATTCACAGACTCCAGAAGAAGTGATCTTCAGATTCTTTTTTATTGCTTTCAGACTTTCTTCAAACACACGGCATGCATGATTCCATAGGTATACAAGATGTAAACCCACAGTCAGATGACTAACGACAGCTCCAGCCTGCTGCGTGATGCTCCAGGGGAACACTATTTATTAAAAAGAGCATTGTTAATTCAAAAACATATACGGTTATATATGTTTCCCATAAGAAAAAAGGTTAATTGTAACACCTCATGTGTAATCTACTAAACCAAGTATACAATAAACATATTGCAATATATACATGACCGCATGCTCTCTGCAATTTTACCTTACATCAGAGATGAACACCATGGTAAGATTTAATCTATTTTTGTAGACCCGGTGAAGAGAGTTTTAAGACCAACAAGTGACTAGACCAGTAAACTTTCCAATAGAGAGGCTTACTTAATCATGCAAATGGATACCCATGCCCCACTTGGTTTTAGTAAGCACACAGGTATAATACATATCTATTACGATAGCATTTAAATGCATAGTACTTGTTGGTGACGCATTGGGCCGGATCTCCTTGCTACAGTTCAATTGCAGCCATGAGATTCTTTGTCCCAACACATATTAATAGAGCCTGCGGCACACTCAACCTATAGAGAGTAGATTTCATAGATCAATGCAGTACTGCATTGATCTGCATAGGCCATCTATTGATGGTTCATACGAGTCTCCTATTTGACAAAACTACCCATTTGTCAAATAAAAAAGTGTAACAAAAAATGTCCCATTCGTCCAATAAAAAAATGTAACAAAAAAAAAACCATATTTGGTTTTGCTACGTGTGGAAATGTCCGAACTACTAAAATAAAACATTAAAAACTGCAGGGTGAATGGCATAAGTGTAAAAAAAAAAAAAAATTATATATGTGAAAGGTTGAATGACAACCTGGGTTTATGGGAGGGGCCTGGGTGGTATAAATACCAGCACGTGCAGGTTCAGGTGCACGTTGGACGTCACGCTGTAGGGGATCAGCTGACACGCCAGTCAGCTGATGCACAGGAGTCACGGTTTTCAGGGTAATGGTAAGCGGCCGGGGCCGGCCGGCGTGCCGACATCTGCGGCAGCCCACTCTCCGGAGGTAAGCCGGAGCACGGAGGGCGCCCTTGGTCAGCCCCGGCCACGGTTTCAGCACCTCCAGTCTTTTTATTATGTTCCCACTTACGCACCGGGTTCCCGTACTCCGTCCCCGATTCCCCCGTCCCGAACTCTCCTCCGCTCTCTTTGCGGTGGCCCCTGGACACCCCCCCCCCCCGTTGCCGTTTTAACTCTGCTGGAAGGTGCATGGGGAGGGGCCTTGGCGGCTACAGGGTTGCCGGAGCGGCGGAGGAGATTCTGACCTCTGCGGGTGGGCCCGAATCCCTTGCCTGGGAGTTTTACCGGGGTTCCCGCCACCCGTGAGTGGCTGAGTGGCAAGATCGGTTTACCCCCTGCCCCCCCACCCCGATCACCAGTGCCGTGCCGCCGGGTCACATGGTGGGCGGGGGGGCGGTGCCCACTGCCGTCTCGGTGCCCGGCTGGTCCTTCACCTGGATTTCTGCGCCGGGTCACCTCCTCCTCTTGCTCGGCCTCGTTCGGTCGCCCGGCCGCGTGGTCCGGGGGGGCGGAGCCCATGACTGTCATGGTGCCTGGAATGGTTCTCGTGCCGGGCTCTCCTCCTCCTCACTCCCCGTGGCTCAGGGTGGCAGGATCGGCGTCCTCCCCGTTTGCTGGGGGCGGCATCGCCGGGCCGCGTGGTATGCAAAGGGGCGGAGCTAAAACTGGCAAGCGGGTCAATACACCGGCTTCCCTATAGACGGGGGACTCATCTAAGGGCCCGGCTCCCCGCGACCACAGGGCCGCGGGTATGCCAAGGGGGAAGTCTCCGGTGCAATTCCCCCCTCCACTTATCACACCCGAGGTTTCCCTGCCGGACGCAGGGTCCCCACGGACCATGTTTAATGGTGGCTGACGGTTCACGTAGCGGCCATGCCATGCAGCCGCTCACAAAGTTGTGCCATACAGTCACTCATAACAGTTGGTAATGCACAGTCGCTCACAGAATTTTATTTCGTACAGTCACTCGGCATTCATACCTGGCAGTCACCTAGCATTTATACCGTCCAGTCACTCATAGCTTTCACTCCGTGCAGTCACTCAAAGCATTTACACCGTGCAGTCATTACATGTTACCATACAGTATACACGCATATATTTTAGTTCAGTATACACTTACATTTACTACACGGCATACACACTTGCATTTACCATATAGCATACACACTTGCATTTCCATACAGTATACACGCTGGTATTTTCCATACAGTATACACGCTTGTATTTTCCATACAGTATACACGCTGGTATTTTCCATACAGTATACATGCTGGTATTTTCCATGCAGTATACACGCGTGTATTTTCCATACAGTATACACGCTGGTATTTTTTCCATACAGTATACACGCTGGTATTTTTTTTCCATGCAGTATACACGTTTGTATTTTCCGTACAGTATACACGCTGGTATTTTCCATTTAGTATACACGTTTGTATTTTCCATACAGTATACACGCTGGTATTTTCCATACAGTATACACGTTTGTATTTTCCATACAGTATACACGCGGGTTTTTTTCCATACAGTATACACGTTTGTATTTTCCATACAGTATACACGCTTGTATTTTCCATACAGTACACACGCTGGCATTTTTCCATACAGTATACACGTTTGTTTTTTCCATACAACATACACGCTTATAATTCCTTACAATATACACGCTTATATTTCCATACAGTATACACGCTTGTATTGACCATACAGTATGCACGCTTGTATTGTCCTTACAATAGAACATGCTTGTATTTTCATACAATAGAACATGCTTGTATTTTGTTCAATAGAATACGCTTGTATTTTCGTACGATAGAACACACGTGTATTTTCATACAGTAGGACACGCTTGGGTTTTCATACAAGGACACGCCCGCATTGCCATACAGTATGACACGCTTGTATTTTCAAGAACACGCTTGGATTTTCATACAGGGTACACGCTTGGATTTGCATACAGTGTGTACGCTGTGCGTCCTACAGTGTAAGTGCTTTTATCATCCAGGTAGAATGCACGCTTGTCTTGCATACAGTATAGATGCTTGTATTTGCATACAGTATACACTCTCGTTTTCTCTAGAACATGTGATGGTATTTGCATACAAATATGCGATTGTACATTTACACAGTATACGCGCTTGTAAGGTAGGCACGCTTGCATTTTCCATATAGATTACACGCTTGGGTTTCTTACGATGTACACACTCGTGTTTCTCATGCAATATTTACACTGGTGTTTCATACGGTACACATGACTGTAATTCGTACAGTATGAACGCTTACTCTTTCACACAGTGTACATGCTCGTATTTCCAGTACAGTATACATGCTCGTATTTCCAGTACAGTATACACGCTAGTATTTCCAGTACAGTGTTCTCGTATTTCCAGAACAGTATACACGCTCGTATTTCCAGTATAGTATGCATTCTAGTATTTTCAGGTCAGGATATACGTTCGTATTTCCAGTACAGTAGACACACTCACTTTTCTATATAATATACGTTCGTATTTTCTTTATACAGTATACACGATTGTATTTTCTGATGGTATTGTCTGAACGGTATGCATGATTGCACTTTCCATAAAGAATACGCGATGGTATCTTCGGTACAGCAGGCACAATTGCATTTTCTGTACAGTATACATGATTGCACTTTCGGTACAGTATACATGATTGCTTTTTTCCGTACAGTATACATGATTGCACTTTCCATACAGTATACGCAATTGTATCTTCTGTACAGCAGGCACGGTTGCATTTTCCGCTCAGTATACATGGTTGCATTTTCAGTACAGTATACATGATGGCATTTTCCGGACAGTGTACATGATGGCATTTTCCGTACAGTATACACAATCGCATTTTCCGTACAGTATACACGATGGCATTTTTCCGTACAGTACACACGATGGCATTTTCGTAACGGTATACACGATGGCATTTCCATTCTGTAGGCACGCTCGTGGTTGCCATGCGGTGTGAATGCCGGTGGTTGTTGTGGGTGCATTCCGGCAGTTGTTGTTGTGGGTGCGCGCACTGGGGTCTACTGTACGGCGGGCATGCCGGTGTTTTCTGTACGGTGTGCCCGCCTGTGGTTGGCATACGGGGTGCGCGCGGGTGTTTTACCTTTCGGTGTGTGTGCTGGTAATTAGCACACAGTATACATACTTGTATGTTCCATTCAGTTACACGCTCAGTTACCATTAGGGATAACACGATTATGGTTTAGATGGTGTGACTCTCAGGTTTCCGATGGCTTAAAACGTTGATGTTGCATTACGAGATTTCATTCATATTCCCATATGCCATGGCATACTATTGTTCACCATAGGGTACAACACGCTCATGTCACATACGTGGCATACGCATAGGTTTCCACACGTTATCATACGCTTAGGTGTCTATACGGCATAACACGTGGTGTTCCATACGATTAATGCGATCAAATTCCATATAGCTTACACATACCCGTAGGCCTTCCATACGGTATTACACGCTTACCGGGCTATAGTATAACTGGATCATGTTTTCTCACCGTGGTAAGCATAGGTGTCTATGGTAGTTGGGTTAGACATGTCTTACTGAGTGCATTTTCACCATTTTGGGTCATGTCCCGTTTACAGGTTGTGGATATTCTAAACCTGCCTGCCACGTCTGCAGGGGAATACATCATTTGGGCTATTGTTTCAGACACATTTTCCTGAGCAATAGCAGCAGCACACATAGAGGAGTATATACCTGATATGCCTGACTCATTCTCAGGTGGGATATACTACTTGGTTATTGTTGCTGACACGTTTTCAGAGCAATAACATCACCACACATAGGCAGCTGTATACCTGTTATGCCTGTCACGTCCTCAGGTTGGGATGCACTGTATAGTCGTATGTTCTGACACGTTTCCAGGATACGACTGCCATACCGGTATTAAAGGGATCATTTACGGGTGTACTGAGTCTGGTTGCTATAATATGGGTATGTATACCTTATGTAATTTGGCTTACTATCATAGCATTTACTACGGCACATGCGCCACGTAAGTTCGGGCATTCTACGTATAAGTTACTACTTGCATGACGCGATGCTTATCTGCCCTTTTGTTTCGGGTACCCAGTAAAGGTCTTCGTACACGTACGTTATTTTAAGCAGGTTACTTAGTCCTGATTCTACGTTCATGAATAGGTCAGGTTACGTTAACATACCACCGTTATAGGTTCTACGTCAAGCTATCTTACTTTGCATACAGTAGTCATACGCTTACGTCATTGTTGCGGGTATGACACTACGTGCTAGGCATAGTGCTTACTTTCATGGTAACCACAGTGCACGGATATTACACGTGATGGTCATTTGCATCAGGCACATAGGCGCATTATCAACCATTTTGAATCGGGTTACGTTTACAGGTTACGGATATTCTCACACTGCCTGCCACGTCTGCAGGGGAATATATCATTTGGGCTATTGTTTCGGGCACGTTTTCCCGAGCAGTAGCAGCAGGACACATAGAGGAGTATATACCTGATATGCCTGACACGTCCTCAAGTGGGATATACTACTTGGTTATTGTTGCTGACACGTTTTCAGAGCATTAACGGCACTACACATAGGCAACTGTATACCCGTCATGTCTGTCACGTTCTCAGGTGGGATGCACTGCATAGTCGTATGTTCTGACTCGTTTGCAGCATACGACTGTTATACCAGTATTAAGTGATCATTTACAGGTGACCTGGGCACACATGTGAACATGGTTCAGTTAGTTGTTTTCTCCCATAGTTATGGTCGTTGATTTAGGGAATAGTTCGTGGTATCGGCAGTATACATCTGCAATGTTCTGTGTCTCATGACACTTGGGTTTCTTTTTAGGGCTCCCTACGGTTGTCAGGTTTTGGCCATAATCCTGGAAACTACATACTAGGTTTACGGATAGTGGGTCATGTGGTACAGTAGGATAGGGAGCGGGTTGGTCAGTCCATTCAGCAAGTTCGGGTGGCGAATATGCACATGGTGTCTAGATGGTAGCTAGGGCTTCTGGTGAGGTAGGTGTCATCATAGGGATGTCCGCAGTAATATCGGATATTCGCTGAGGGGGTTGGGAACATGGCCTGAAGGCTGGGTCGGCAGCTCAGGCTCTGGTATCACAAGGGCATATTATACCACTCCCCTAGGCATGCTGTTTTTTGCCCACTTAAGGTGTACCCTCCGACGGCGGCACGGGCACACCTCTGCCGCAGATTAGATAAGGTAGGTTATGTCCGGTATTCTTGTTACAGGATAGGAAATAGGGTTATAGTTATCATGGTATGTTAGGTTAGGTAGGCGTACGTTCCATACGCACTGAAAGGCCCTGACCATAAATATATATATATATTTGTGGTCGGTGCTCATAGAAATAGCGAGCCTACCTAACAGAACCTCATACCAAACTCCTATTCCTATTAATCCTGTAACCTATCTAGGCAGTTAGATGTGTGCCATATACTGCCGCGTAGGAGTACACCTGAAAAATAGAGGGCATACCCTGATGTGTAATGATAGTCATGGAGTGAAATGATATTGAGGGAGGGTTGGGTGGGACGTGAAGAACCCGCGGCATCAGACACAGGAGCTGCCGCGGGTTCTTATAGCGAAATCCCCGCCCCTCCCACAAACACAGGCTAATAATAATTAGCCTTCACACTTGTGGTCGGTGCTCATAGAAATAGCGAGCCTACCTAACAGAACCTCATACCAAACTCCTATTCCTATTAATCCTGTAACCTATCTAGGCAGTTAGATGTGTGCCATATACTGCCGGGTAGGAGTACACCTGAAAAATAGAGGGCAAAACTCATAATGAGAACAAAGCGCTATTAACTCACATAGTAATCACCACACCGATAATTGAAATGCATCATCCATTTCTGACTATGGTCTGGGGGTGCAGTGCACGTAATAATGGATTTCTAATGCCCCCTATTTCTTATTCACGTTAGCTGGCACATCATGACGTGGCGTTGGAACAGCTGCCCCAAAGCCTGGCGAGTGGCTGAATACAATGGACGGATCACAACCAAATGATTTAATAAGAATACGTACATGTTTGACAAACCGCGTAGTGGTGGTGAGTGCCGCCCCCCTAAACAACTACAGCGGCGGCAGCTCCCCGTCGAATCCTTGACGTGCTGAAAGCAAGCTGCAACACTCGAGCTGAGCGCCACTTGTGTAATTTGGAAATACCGTATGATGATAACTTGACCGAGCAATGACGTTTCGCTACTACACAATTTCAATGCGTAATGATCTGCATCCCATCAAAGTGCATGTAACTTCTGCCATGCATCTGCAAGTAAATTCCTCAGGCCTTAACTTTAGCCGTCCGATAGCCAAATGGGGAATTACCTAAGGCTACAGCTAACCAACCAGCCAAAATCATGCGAACCTCCCTCTTTGTGTACCCATCAAGGCAGAATGATGCATGGGACACAAATAATGATGTCCTGTCAGGGCAAAACAATGTGGTATTATTCTGGATACCTTGAAGAGTGGCAAAACCCGATGAATACAAATAGGAATGGAATGGCATGCGAGACATCATCTGGGTATCGATTGCAAAAATGTAGCGTGAGTATTCAAGGCTGCGTGTAGGAGGCTCTCTGTGAGCTGTAGACGTGACAAGCCTAAGAGAACAAACCCTATGCCCGTATGCACCACGTGAAGTGGCAACTTTTTTTTTTTTTTTTTTTTTTTTAAATAACTACCTAGTCGCCAACCTAGACCTGTGACAGGTTGTCACTGTAACCAACCTGTGAATGTGATCGGCAATGCGACCACTTAAGCCGAAAACGTGACGATGAGACTCAACCAACATGTAATTACTACCATCGTCAACCTAAACCGATACAAACAAAGCTCTACTGAACCAAGCTATGTCCCTGTATGCAGACCCGAATGCTAATTAAACAAATGAAAACGTAATGATGTTGTCACCCACCTGAAGTCGTGTCAGGTAGAAACTGAACCGACCTGTGACAAGCCGAAAATGAAAGACTCAACCAAATATGTAACTAATAGTACAACCGTTAACCTGAAGCCAAGACAGGTTTTAACCATGATTAAAATATAGACGAGGCAACTCACAATGAAAATAAGCTATATCCCTTGTAGCACCACCCGACTACTGAATAACACAACACATAACATGACATTGCCGACAACCTGAAGTCGTGTCAGGTTACAGCTGAAGCGACCTGTAGACGTGACAGGCCGAAAAAACGAAAGACTCAAGCAAATATGTAACTAATAATATGACCGTAACCTGAAGCCACGATGGGTTGTAACCACGACAGTAACAAACTAAGCAATTCTCAATGAACAAACGCAATATATAATGACATTATTGCCAACCTGAAGACGAGTCAGGTTGTATTCGGACTGACCTGTAGACGTGACTGGTCTAGCCGAATAAAAGCCTCATCCAATATATATAGCTACTAGTATTTACGTGGCAAATAATAAACTGAAACCTATACCCTCGTATACACGACCCAAATGTTAACAAAACATGGTGACCCACTGAATAATGCGTGCCCGGACTCGCACAATGCTGAAAAACCTGCTCAGTCTCAAAGACATGGGTAAATTGCCTAAACATCATAACATAACATATGCATGAGCGAGCATATGTAGTGAAAAATTATGAGAAGATACACCGAACAACTTAAATCAACTACAAGAGCATATCCATAGAACAGATTAAGTGAGTACGCACAAAACTTTGAGCGTGTGCACTTGACAACTATGTAAGCGAATATACAGAACAAACTATTTGCGCGCACGCACAGGACTAAATCAACGTATGCCAAAACAACTATGCTCGTATGCACAGAACTAAGTGAACATATGCCGTACAAATGTGTGCGCGTATGCATAGAATAACTCGGAGCGTACATACAGAACAAGCTATATGGGCATAAGCACAGACTAACTATGCGAACATGCAGGAACAAACTACATGCTGGTATGTACGGAACATGCTATGTGGGCACCTAATAATCATGTGAGCGTACGCACCGTACAATATTATGTGCGCGTATCCAAAAAATGAACTATGGATGTATGCCCGAACTACTGTGCACATATACACCGGATGACCCGTATGCGGGTATGCAGGGCTGCCACGACAACTCAAGAACAGGGCGATGAGAGTATGCACTGAAACCCTGAGCGTATAGACCGAATAAATTATGTGCGAATACACAAACAAACTATATGAGCGAACGCCCAGAATAAACTATGCACGTAAACCCGGCGCTACTATACACAAATATGCACAGAACAATTATGTGCATATGTACAGAAACTATGTTGTAAAACAGCCATGAGCGACTGTACCAACAAACTTGACGAACTTATAGTCATGCTAACCACATGCGCACATGCACAACCAAAGCGCATGCACGTTTGGTCAACACCAATAACCAACGAAATGCATGGATGCAGTAATTATATGACCACATGCCTACGCACAAGACAACACTCCGTGCACTGTACGAGCATGTGTGTGGTACAAATGCTACAAGCCCAATAACCCGCGCAAACACTGCAGTGTATGTAGCACGCATGCCACGAGCGCACGCACAGCATGGCTCCCACGAACACCCGTGCAATACAACCCTACGAGCGTGCACCATAAAAACTTACGAGCGTGTGTACCGTACAACACCTATGAGCGAGTGTACAGTATAAATACTACGAGCGTGTGTACCGTACAACACCTACGAGCGAGTGTACAGTATAAATACTACGAGCGTGTGTATCGTACAACACCTACGAGCGTGTGTACTGTCTAAATCCTACGAGCATGTACAGTACAAAACCCTACGAGCGCGTATACAGTATAAACCTACAAGCGTGTGAAGCATATATATATCCTACGAGCGTGTGTACTGTATAAATCCTACGAGCATGTACAGCACAAACCCTACGAGTGTGTGTACAGTATAATCCTACGAGCGTGTGTACAGTATAAACCTACGAGCGTGTACACAATATAATTCCTACGGGAATGTGTACAGAATCAACCCAACAAGTACGTGTGTAGTATAATCCTACCAGCATGTACAATATAAACCCTACAAGCATGTGCAATTGTGTACAATATAAACCCTACAAGCATGTGCAATTGTGTACAATATAAATCCTACAAGTATGTGCAAGCGTGTGTACAGTATGAATCGAACGAGCGAGTGTACAATATATATGCTATGAGCGTGTGCCGTATAAATGCTACGAGTGTCTGTACAGTATAAATGCTACGAACATGTGTACAGAATTAATGCTACTAGCGTGTGTACAGAATAAATGTTGCTAGTGTGTGTACAGTATAAATGCTACGAGCGTGTGTACAGTATTAAAGTAGTGAGCGTGTGTACAGTATAGATGCTACTAGCGTGTGTACAGTATTAATGCTACTAGCGTGTGTACAGTATTAATGCTACTAGCGTGTACAATATTAATGCTACGAGCATGTACAGTATTAATGCTACGAGCGTGTACAGTATTAACGCTACGAGCGTGTACAGTAAAAAATGCTACGAGCATGTACAGTATAAGTGCTACTAGCGTGTACAGTATAAACGCTACCAGCGTGTGTAGTGTGTAAATGCTACTAGGGTGTGTACAGTATGAGAACTACAAGCGTGTGTACAGTATATAAGCTACTAGCGTGTGTACAACAAAGAAATGCTACGAACATGTGCACAGTATTATTGCTAGGAGCGTGTGCACAATATATAATTTCTACGAGAGTGTGTACAGTATAAATGCTGCAAGCGTGTGTACAGAACGCCCACTGCAACCTAACAATAACCTAACTTACACAATCAACTGACAAAAGCGAAGATCGCACCACGATGGAAAGACCACCTACTAGCGCCCCCCTTTTTTTTTTTTTTTTTTTTTTATACCCCTACTGTAACGTGCAAAGCGGAGCAGTCAGAGAGCGAGCTGACATATAATTAACCCCTTACAGAAATGCGCAGAGCAGAGCAGTCAGAGAGCGAGCTGACATATAATTAACCCCTTACAGTAATGCGCAGAGCGGAGCAGTCAGAGAGCGAGCTGACATATAATTAACCCATACTGTAACATACAGAGCAGAGCAGTAAGAGAGCGTGCTGGCATATATTTAACCCCTACTGTAATGTGCAGAGCGGAGCAGTCAGAGAGCGAGCTGACATACCATAAACCCCTACTGTAACGAGCAAAGCGGAGAGGTCAGAGAGCGAGCTGACATATAATTGACCCCTTACAGTAATGCGCAGAGCGGAGCAGTCAGAGAGCGAGCTGACATATAATTAACCGCTTACAGTAATGCGCAGAGCGGAGCAGTCAGAGAGCGAGCTGACATATAATTAACCCCTTACAGTAATGCGCAGAGCGGAGCAGTCAGAGAGCGAGCTGACATATAATTAACCCCTTACAGTAATGCGCAGAGCGGAGCAGTCAGAGAGCGAGCTGACATATAATTAACCCCTACTATAACATACAGAGCGGAGCACAGTACTACCAGCGTCCACGCAGATACTATAAGCGCATGCACTACATGAACGCTACTAGCACAACATTGAGACGTGGCCTGAACCAGCCCATATGTGAATGGCATAGCCCTAGCTGGCTATCCAGCCCCAGGCCCTGTCATATAACAAAACATTATAGCATGGCCCGAGCTGGTGACTACCCCACATTGAATGCCGTGTTTATGTAGCGTGGCTCAGGCTGGCAACTACCCCATATTAAATGCCGCGTTTGTGCAGCGTGGCCTGAGCTGGCAACTATCCCATATTAAATGCTGCGTCTATGTAGCGTGGCCCAAGCTGGCAACTACCCCATATTAAATGCCGTGTTTATGTAGCGTGGCTCGAGCTGGCAACTACCCCATATTAAATGCCGTGTTTATGTAGTGTGGCTCGAGCTGGCAACTAACCCATATTAAATGCCGTGTTGGTGTAGCGTGGCTCGAGCTGGCAACTAACCCATATTAAATGCCGCGTCTGTGTAGCATGGCTCGAGCTGGCAACTAACCGATATTGAATGTTGCGTTTATGTAGCGTGGCTCGAGCTGGCAACTAACCCATATTAAATGCCGCGTTTGTGTAGCGTGGCTCGAGCTGGCAACTAACCCATAAAAATGCCGCGTTTATGTAGCGAGGCTCGAGCTGGCAACTAACCCATATTAAATGCCGCGTTTATGTAGCGTGGCTCGAGCTGGCAACTAACCCATATAAAATGCCGCGTTTATGTAGCGTGGCTCGAGCTGGCTACTAACCCATATTAAATGCCGCGTTTGTGTAGCGTGGCTCGAGCAGGCAACTAACCCATATTAAATGTTGCGTTTATGTAGCGTGGCTCGAGCAGGCAACTAACCGATATTAAATGTTGCGTTTATGTAGCGTGGCTCGAGCAGGCAACTAACCGATATTAAATGTTACGTTTATGTAGCGTGGCTCGAGCTGGCAACTAACCAATATTAAATGCCGCGTTTATGTAGCGTGGCTCGAGCTGGCTACTAACCCATATTAAATGCTGCGTTTATGTAGCGTGGCTCGAGCTGGCTACTAACCCATATTAAATGCCGCGTTTATGTAGCGTGGCTCGAGCAGGCAACTAACCCATATTAATGCCACGTTAGTGTAGCGTGGCTCGAGCAGGCAACTAACCCATATTAATGCCGCGTCAGTGTAGCGTGGCTCGAGCTGGCAGTTATCTATTTACTAAACACTGCGCTATGTAGCGTGGCCCGAGCCGGCCGCAGAATGGGCCGGGCTGAACGGGGGGACCCCCGTGCTCTGACTTACCTTCAGAGCAAAAGGAAGGCCAGGATTCGCTACCCCCGCTCAGTCCGGCCGCTTAACCACACCTCTAATAATCGAGCCCCCAGAAAATTATAAACACCAGGGCTGGACTGACTGAGGTCCCCCCGAAGCTGCGGCTTACCTCCGGAGCGAGGAGGGCGCCGCCGCATGCCTCAGTCAGTCTCAGCCACTTACCCACGCCAACTCGGAGCGAACTTCCGGTCAGCTGACCCGACAGTCAGCTGACTATCGATGACGTGAAGAACCCGCGGCGTCAGACACAGGAGCTGCCGCGGGTTCTCATAGCGAAATCCCCGCCCCTCCCACAAACACAGGCTAATAATAATATATATATATATGTAATTTTTTTTTTTTTTTTTTTTTTTGTTTCAGAGTATATGTTATATAAAAATGAAAGAAGTCTTTACAAAGTACAATTGGTTCTGCTTTAAGTAAAAAAATAAAAGAATTATAGCTATTAAAAGGCAAAAAGCCCAATAGACTTAAAGGGGGTTTTAGTACATACCTGCCAGACAGTAATGGACATGCTTAGAATGGATTTGCGCTTGTCTTGGGGCTAAATGGCTATGTTGTGAGATTACCATAACATTTTGGCTAGCTTTTATGTGAACTGGTATTTCCTGATTGAGTTTTTTTCTTTGCCTACAAATCCCATAATTAAATTTTCCTCCCTCCCACACATCAGCCACCCCATCCATCGAAACATAAATGAGCTGCATCCATTCAAAAGACCTGTGTTTTTCAATCAAGGTGCCTACAGCTGTTTCAAAAATAAAATTAGTTGCAGATTGATCTCTCTCTCCCACCAAGCGATCACTCTACCCTTTGAGGCAGACAGGCTCCTTGTCATCAGCTGACAAGTGATGTCATGTCTCTGCCGCATTGCAACCTGGGAAAAATCTGAGACGACAGTCATTTTGTATGCTGTTAAAAATAAATATTGGGGTGAAAATCACAGAATTGTGAGACCACCGTCACACACAGGTACAGACACTATATTATGAACTACTCTAACTTTACAGCCCCTGTAGCATAGTAATACATAAAATCCTGAAATACACCTTTAACCCCTTAAGCATGCAGCCCATTTTTACCTTAAATGGGCACTGTCAGATACAAAATGTTGTAAAGAATGCAAAACCAATAGGTTTTGCAATTGCCTTCATTAGAACATTTTCCTTATTTCATAATGAAAAACCCAGTCAAACAACTGCCCCCCTGCCTGCTTGGACACATACTAGTCCTGCTGTGTCCATGCGTCATCACCTGTGTCATGGACCCACTTCTTTGATTGACAGCTGTGAGCGCAGGGCTCACAGCTGGAGGAAAATACTCCCACTGTCAGCTTGTGTCCCGCTACTGTCAGTGAGCACAAGCTGGGAGTTGTAGTTTTTCTAATGCTAGGGGAGATGTGAGCAGACAGCATACTGAGGGAGGGGCTGGAGACCTGCACAGTAAGGCTATGCCCCCTCAGTTTATGTTAGTGGTAAATGTTGATACTTCCATGATTTCTTGGTGAAAAATTCCAAAATTTCATTAAAACAATTTATTTTTTGCATTTTTCTCAGTTTGAAGCTCTCTGCTTGAAAGGGAAATGGACATTCCAAATAAATTATATGTTGATTCACATATACAGTTTGTCTAGTTTATGTTTGCAAGCATAAAATTGACATGTTTTTACTTTTTGAATCCATTAGAGGGCTTCAAAGGATAGCAACAATTTTCCAAATTTTCAGGGGACGGTTCAGTTTGAAATGGATTTGAGAGGCCTTTCTTTAAGAAATCCCCCATAAATGAACCCATTATAGATACTGCACTGCTCAATGTATTGAAAATGACATTCAGAAAGTATGTTAACCCTTTAAGTGTTTTAGAGGAATAGCATCAAAGTAGAGGAGTAAACTCAAAATCTTTATTTTTTTAAATGTTCTTATAGCCTAATATATATATATATATATATATATATATATATATATATATATATTATTTTTTATTTTTTATTTTTTTTTTATTTTATTTTTTTTTCCTTTTTACAAGGGCTAGAAAAAGCCCCACAAATTTTGTAACACAATTTCTCTTGGGTAAGGAAATACCTCATATGTGGATGTTTGGTGGCTTTAACTCAGCGTTCTTGTAACTATCTTACTCCCGGCCAAATCCGTATACAGAATGTATTATGTATTACGTGTCTCTCAACTTCCTGTAACTGTTTCACAAGTCACTTTTGTTCAGTCTTCACACGATGGTGGGGGCCAAGATGGTGGGAGCAGAGGGGGAAAACATATGGGGAAGGGGCCTCCTAAATGAAATTTTTTTTTACATAGATAAATCTATTACAAGCCCCCCTAAAAATGGTCATTCTACCTTTCCCTAATTTCCATCATCCTAACTCATCTGCCCCAATGTGTTTTCTTGAACGTTTCACTGTACTTTAAACGACCCATGGCTTATCCATGGACCCCCTTAGCCTCAGACTTTACACATATGGAGTCAGATGCTGTCCCTATGGGTCACTGGTGTTATAGATGGCATTGAAGCTCTGTAATGGGGTATAGGCTTCTTCTGTAATCTCAAAGTCCACATTTGTCATCACTGGCGTGGCATTCTTGTCGGTCGTCTCACACTTTTTCTTTAGGCAAGGCAAAACACAACACACAACAAAGCAAGATTATTAGAATTATAAGGATGGTTATTTTACTGGTCCTATATTGGCTGAGATATATGCGTAACAAGTCTCCCAAACATCTTGTATACCCCCCTTTTTCCTTTTACACCATACATCATATCTAATGCCTTACCATTTTGTAATATTATAGCGGATGTGACTCTTAGTTGTTCGGTCTAACCTTGAAGAGCATTTACAAAGAAATGTATTCATCTTTGTTGATTATAATAGATATAATTAATTTCACTCATTGAAATCTGGGATATTATTGACTGAACTCCGGCTTTTTACTTGACCTATAACTATAAAACTCATCTGGGGGCCTCCTTGGGACTCCTTTAACATCAATATACACAAGGGATCAAAACTCCCAGCAGGGGCTGCACATTTACCTCTAAGGTGTGGTTTAGATTTCTTTGTAGCTTCAGCAGTGGAAGTATGTATAGGCAGACGTGTCTTGACTAATGTGTATCCCCCAGTTTAATTCCTTTCTAATTTAACTCTAAACTTCATATCCCCAAGTATCCCATACTTTACGATAGTTACCACTTACTCAACCCGCTAGCTAGGTCTATCCTTTCTATAATCTTACACCAAGTATTCCTTTCCTTTATAACATTATTACTCACTGAAATACTTGTTGCACCCTGCTATTTGTACATGTTCACCTACTGATTCTCCTCATACGTCACCTTCTAACAATCCGTTATGATTATCTTTCCCTTTGGAACAACCATGGTTATCAGTTATCAGAGATACATCTATACGGGATCATCGTATGCAATCTTCTCTTTCCTCACTTATTTCCTGCATAGGTTTTGAAGAAAGGGGTGACAATTACAGAATCTGAACTAGGTACAGTTTTACAAAAGGTTCTTAATTGTATACTTTACTGTATCTATGGTTAGGGAACAGTACAATTAGACAAGGAGATACTGATATTGACCTACCCCAGGCAGTTAGATGAAGTCTACTCATAGTCTCTGAAACAGGTAACATGTTTATGGAGCGTGTTGGTCAGGTACCTTTATTGTTTTTTACCTAGGTCATATGTCAGATGTTAATGATGCCGTCTGTACAAACCTTCTTTCTGCATTGTTGAATCCTGAGGCGACCCAATGTACTGATATTACTATGCACATAGCTCCCCATTGCTTAGTGTATGGAGTCATATATGTTACCATGGGGTACAAGACTGCTGGCACATTCATTTTCTTACCAACTCTTTCCGGATGCCGTCTTTGCCCTGTACCACCTCTTTCTTCTTCCATTGGTCTCTCTCAGCATGTGTAGCTGGTTCCTGCAAGAGACCTAACCAGAAAATTCCACATTGCCCATCCACCTGTACACTTTGTATCATCATTGTGGGGGAACAGGAGTGCTGCAGCCTTGGCAGCCTCCTCCCCCATTCAGTCTCCTTGGCTTCTGGGGCTGTTTCCTTCATGTGTCTCTGATCTTTATGATGGCCACTTTCTCTGGACGCTCTCGGACTTTGAACACTTGAATTACAAATTTACAGATTGGTTCGCTCAAGGATTCAACAACACTCTTACTTCAATAGGCCCATACTTGTGGGCGATAATTAAAGTGTACCCGTACGCATTGTGTCATACCTTCAGATATCTTTCACATCTCAGTGAACCACCAGCTCAGATCGAGTGGTTTATTGCAGTAGAACTTCATTCTGCGTGTGGTCACCATATATCCTGTCTTATGTATTACATCTTTACATTACTTAGAACAAACTTACATTTATCACTCAGCATTAACCATGGATTCTCCGATATCCTATCAAGGCTCTTGACATTTTTTTTTTTTTTATCTTATAAGTTCAAGACAATCAGCATGTTCGTATTGCACTAAATATGATTATAAAGTTATCCACTTAAAATTGATGTTATTCAAATAAATACAATGTAGAATGTATAGTTATATCACGTTGTGTATGCAGGTACTATAACACATTCAAGTTTAAACTGTAGTTTCTTCAATTTAATGTGACTGTGTTTCATTAGACCAAGGCTGTTCTGTCAATCTTCCTATAAGCCCCGCCTTTCTCCTCCCACTCTTCTATGTCACTGGTCACCACCCCTTTGAGTCTGGCTTTTTGTCTTCCTTTCAGTTTGGCATTCCTCAAACATTTTTGAGCAATCTGTGCCTACATGGAGACATAACATACACATGTAACATGTAATAATGCCAACATTTAAAAATACGCGACATACAACACACACAGACAGGGCCCACATTCTCACCAAAAACAAAATGTAAAAGAATAAAAATATACAGAGCTCTTTCAAAAATTGGGAAAAAAAATCATCTTCAATGCGCATTATTTATACTCAATAAACCATTAGCTGATTTTAAATGCTTAAAGTAATATTCATTAATTAAACAGTGATCACTTTTTCATTTATTTTACATTTTATTTTATTCTCCTTGGCCAAACTTCTCTCATTACTCCTATATTATAATCAGACAGTTAATTGCATTTCCTTATAAATTTCCTTTTTTTTGTCCATCTTGCACTCCTGCAAAAACAAACTTATTGAGAGATTAATAAAATATCATCAAGTAGTTTAATTATGACATAATCATGTACATACACAGTTTCACCTAAATCCATTCACTGGTCATACTCCGTGTATTCCTAATTTATCATATGTTTCACTTGACTAGGTGTGTTAAAATGGCTGCAGGGGAGTGGAGGTGAGAACTAATTGCATGAGCTAAAATGGCTGCTGGGGGAGGAACTTCACTTCTGGGAGTGGTAACATGGCTTCCCTCCATACAGAATAAGCATGTGGCAGAGGCTAGCAGCCTCATGGCTAACTCCAGAAAGCGAGAGAGAGAAAGAAAGAAAGAAAGAGAGAGAAACATGTAATAAAGAAAGGTAAAATCTGGGTTATGATCTTAAGGTGTCACTCCATAAGGGATTCTTAGCTCCATAATAATAATAATAATAATATTATAGAGACAGTTCAATTTTCACACTCCCTCCCCCTGCTTAATACAAAGACTCTCTTAATTGAAAATATGATAATTTTCACCATCCTATGACCAGTTTATAAACAAATGTATGTCTGTACATCGGTGTTAACTTCAATACCTAAATAGTTGCATCATACTTTCAGCCAACACCTTTTGCCTATCTATTCACCTTACATTCTATTGCCTATCTATATTCATTCAGAGAACTACAACATAACTAAGTCAAATCCCAATTGTTCTCAAGAATCACACTGTTATATATAACTGTATGTCAAACCTTCTTGGTTCCTATCAACCATCAATATATTTCAAACTTGCAACTGCCTTAATATCTATAATTTATCAATTTGATTTAACCCCTTAAGGACCAGGCCATTTTACACCTTAGGACCGGAGCGTTTTTTGAACATCTGACCACTGTCACTTTAAACATTAATAACTCTGGAATGCTTTTACCTATCATTCTGATTCCGAGATTGTTTTTTCGTGACATATTCTACTTTATGTTATTGGTAAAATTTTGTCGATACTTGCATCGTTTCATAGTGAAAAATTTCAAAATTTGCTGAAAAAATTGAAAATTTTGCATTTTTCGAACTTTGAAGCTCTCTGCTTGTAAGGAAAATGGATATTCCAAATAAAAAAAAAAATTTATTCACAAATACAATATGTCTACTTTATGTTTGCATCATAAAATTAATGAGTTTTTACTTTTGGAAGACACCAGAGGGCTTCAAAGTTCAGCAGCAATTTTCCAATTTTTCACAAAATTTTCAAACTCACTATTTTTCAGGGACCAGTTCAGGTTTGAAGTGGATTTGAAGGGTCTTCATATTAGAAATACCCCACAAATGACCCCATTATAAAAACTGCACCCCCCAAAGTATTCAAAATGACATTCAGACAGCATTTTAACCCTTTAGGTGTTTCACAGGAATAGCAGCAAAGTGAAGGAGAAAATTCACCATCTTCATTTTTTACACTCGCATGTTCTTGTAGACCCAATTTTTGAATTTTTACAAGGGGTAAAAAGAGAAAATTTATACTTATATTTGCAGCCCAATTTCTCTCGAGTAAGGACATACCTCATATGTCTATGTAAAGTGTTCGGCGGGCGCAGTAGAGGGCTCAGAAGCGAAGGAGCGACAAGGGAATTTTGGAGAGTACGTTTTTCTGAAATGGTTTTTGGGGGGCATGTTGCATTTAGGAAGCCCCTATGGTACCAGAACAGCAAAAAATCCCCACATGGCATACCATTTTGGAAACTAGACCCCTTGGGAAACGTAACAAGGGGTAAAGTGAACCTTAATGCCGCACAGGTGTTTCACGACTTTTGCATATGTAAAAAAAAAAAAAAAATTTTCACTAATATGTGTGTTTCCCCCCAAATTTCACATTTTTGCAAGGGTTAATAGCAGAAAATACCCCCCAAAATGTGTAACCCCATCTCTTCTGAGTATGGAGGTACCCCATAAGTGGACCTGAAGTGCACTACGGGCGAACTACAATGCTCAGAAGAGAAGGAGTCATATTTGGCTTTTGGAGAGCAAATTTTGGTCGGGGGGCATGTCGCATTTAGGAAGCCCCTATGGTGCCACAACAGCAAAAAACCCTCACGTGGCATACCATTTTGGAAACTAGACCCCTTGAGGAACGTAACAAGGAATAAAGTGAGCCTTAATACCCCACAGGGGTTTCACGACTTTTGCATATGTAAAAAAATATATATTTTTTTTCACTAAAATGTGTGTTTCCCCCCAAATTTCACATTTTTGCAAGGGTTAATAGCAGAAAATACCCCCCAAAATTTGTAACCCCATCTCTTCTGAGTATGAAGGTACCCCATAAGTGGACCTGAAGTGCACTACGGGCGAACTACAATGCTCAGAAGAGAAGGAGTCATATTTGGCTTTTGGAGAGCAAATTTTGCTCGGGGGGCATGTCGCATTTAGGAAGCCCCTATGGTGCCAGGACAGCAAAATAACCCCCACATGGCATACCATTTTGGAAACTAGACCCCTTGAGGAACGTAACAAGGTGTACAGTGAGCATTTACCCCCCACTGGTATCTGTCAGAACTTTGGAACAGTGGGCTGTACAAAATTTTTAATTTGCACAGCCCACTCTTCCAAAGATCTGTCAGACACCTGTGGGGTGTAAATTCTCACTTCACCCCTCATTATATTCCGTGAGGGGTGTAGTTTCCGAAATGGGGTCACATGTGGTTTTTTTTTTTTTTTTGCGTTTGTCAAAACCGCTGTAACAATCAGCCACCCCTGTGCAAATCACCTCAAATGTACATGGTGCACTCTCCCTTCTGGGCCTTGTTGTGCGCCCCCAGAGAAGTTTGCGCCCACTTATGGGTTATCTCCGTACTCGGGAGAAATTGCATTACAAATTTTGGGGGGCGTTTTTCCCTTTTACCTCTTGTCAAAATGAAAAGTAAAGGGCAACACCAGCGTGTTAGTGTAAAAAATTTATTTTTTTACAATAACACGCTGTTGTAGACCCCAACTTCACCTTTTCATAAGGGGTTAAAGGAGAAAAATCCCCCCAAAATTTGTTAGGCAATTTCTCCCGAGTACGGCGATACCCCATATGTGACCCTAAACTGTTGCCTTGAAATACGACAGGGCTCCAAAGTGAGAGTGCCATGCGCATTTGAGGCCTGAATTAGGGACTTGCATAGGGGTGGACATAGGGGTATTCTACACCAGTGATTCCCAAATAGGGTGCCTCCAGCTGTTGCAAAACTCCCAGCATGCTTGGACAGTCAACGGCTGTCCGGCAATACTGGGAGTTGTTGTTTTGCAACAGCTGGAGGCTCCATTTTGGAAACAGTGGCGTACCAGACGTTTTTCATTTTTATTGGGAGGGGAGGGGGGCTGTGTAGGGGTATGTGTATATGTAGTGTTTTTTACTTTTTATTTTACTTTGTGGTAGTGTAGTGTAGTGTTTTTAGGGTACAGTCGCAGGGGCGGGGGATTACAGCGAGTTCCCGCTGCGAGTTTGAGCTGCCGCGCAAAATTAGCTGCATCGCAAACTTGCAGCCTGATACTCACTGTAAGCCCCCTGCCCATGTGAATGTACCCTGTACATTCACAGGGGGGGACCTCCAGCTGTTACAAAACTACAACTCCCAGCATGCACAGTCTATCAGTGCATGCTGGTAGTTATAGTTTTGCAACAGCTGGAGGCACACGGTTGGGAAACACTGAGTTAGTAAACAGAC
Source organism: Hyla sarda (assembly GCF_029499605.1). Lineage (NCBI taxonomy): Eukaryota > Metazoa > Chordata > Amphibia > Anura > Hylidae > Hyla > Hyla sarda. The sequence goes on from NC_079189.1 coordinate 164,947,757, forward strand.
AATGTTTCCCAACCAGTTGTTGCAAAACCACAACTCCCAAACATTCTCAGGAATGCTTGGAGTAGTAGTTCGGCAACATCTTTAGAGCCAGATGTTGCCGATCTACAACTCCCAGCATGCTGGGAGTTGTAGTTTTGCAACATCTGGAGGACTACAGTTTGCAGACCACTAATACAGTGGTTCCCAATCTGTGCCCTTCCAGATGTTGCAAAACTAGAACTCCCAGTATGCCAAAACTGTCCAGGCATGCTGGGAGTTGTAGTTCTGCAACATCTGAAGGGCCAGATGTTACAGAACTACAACTCCCAGCATGCCTGGACAGTAAGGGCATGCTGAGGATGTGTAGTTTTGCAACATCTGGAAGGGCACAGTGGTCTCCAAACTGTGGACCTCCAGATGTTGCAAAACTGCAACTCCCAGCATGCCCAGACGCCAAGGGCTGTCTGGGCATGCTGGGAGTTGTAGTATACACGGTCCCATTACAGCAATGCATGTCGCTTTACGGCGACGTGCATTGCTGTAAAGGGCCTGACCGCGGCTGAAGATCTACTCACCTGTCGCCGCCGCCGCCATCTTCCTCGCCGGGATCCGGGTCTTCAGGGACGAGGTAAGTACCGGGGCCGGTCCCCAGCACTCCCCCGTCCCCCGCCGCGTCCTCCGGTCTTCCTCCCGTCCTCTCCGGACTTCAAGGGGCCGGGCAGGACGGGAGGAAGTAACCCCCCCCCCTCCTGCGATTGGTCGGTTAACTAACCGACGGATCGCAGGGGATCGGAGGAGGTGGCAGGTTTGCCACCTCGCTCCGATACTTCAGCATGGTCCTGGCTGTCTGTGACAGCCGGGATCATGCGAAATTACCGGGTGGTCGGGTCCAAGAGACCCGATCAGCCCGGTATCGCCGCAGATCGCAAGGGCGATTTCCCTTGCGATTTGCGGCGATCGCCGACATGGGGGGCATACATGGCCCCCCTCGGCGTTTGCCCTGGATGCCTGCTGAAGGATTTCAGCAGGCATCCAGTTCCGATCTCTGCCCGGCGAGCGGCAGAGACCGGAAATATAACAGGACGTTCTCTAACGTCCTTGGGCATTAAAGCCCAGGTAGTGAGGACGTTAGAGAATGTCCTATGTCCTTAACAGGTTAAAACTCACCACATGCTTTCCATCTAAATTCCATTTTCTTTCTATACAACTCCGGGCAATTCCCTTCTCCCACTTCCTCTCCATATGCAATTCTATCAGTAAAATCAGGTTACTTCTGCACATTCCAAAGTCCCCCCTTGCAGCTATAGCCCCCTCTGTCTCCAAAAAAACAGAAACCAACAAGCTCTAGGGTGTCACCAGCTGTTGCCAACTAAAGCCCTCTCAAAAACCTCTTACTTTTTAGGAGATATCCTTAAAACACTAATCCATTAGATCTAGTATTAGAAGGGAAGTTATTTCCTCCTCTTCGTCTGAATTAGCTAATTTAACAATAATCCATGGATACATTAAAGGGGTACTCCGCCCCTAAATATCTTATCCCCTATCCAAAGGATAGGGGATAAGATGTCAGATCACTGCAGTCCTGCTGCTGGCGACCCCCGGGATCGCCGCTGCGGCACTGCGCTATCATTACTGCACAGAGCGAGTTCGCTCTGTATGTAATGATGGGCGATACAGGGGACGGAGCAGCGTGACGTCATGGCTCCACCCCTCATGACATCACGGCCCGTCCCCTTAATGCAAGTCTATGGCAGAGGGCGTGATGACCGCCGCGCTCCCTCCCATAGACTTGTATTGAAAGGTGCGGGCCATGACATCACGAGTGGCGGAGCCATGACATAACGATGCTCTGGCCCCTGTATTGCCTGTCATTACGTGCAGAGCGAACTGGCTCTGAGCAGTAATGATAGCGCTGTGTCGCAGAGGCGATCCCGGGGGTCGCCAGCAGCGGGACCGCGGCAATCTGACATCTTATCCCCTATCCTAGGGGCGGAGTACCCCTTTAAGACAAGACAAGACACATATCACATATTCTATCAGTTATAATGGGACAAGGTCCCGAGGATATGTTATTTTTGGGGAGTCCCTGGAAACATGTTATTTTAAGACACACTTTCTTAGATGACAGTCTACCCCAAAAGTCAATTCCCCCAAAGGACATAGGCCCGTTTAATCGGCGTCCAGCACCAAAATTCCACTGATACCCTCTCTTCGGATCATCAGCTCACCACAAATAAACCAATCCCCCAAGGCGACCAAGGAAAGAGTCCCAAGAATCTGTAACTTTTGGGAGTCCCTGGAAATCCCCCAAGAGACCTCATACCCCAAAAATGCAATTCTCCCAGGCTGACTCAATCAACTCCTCCCCAACAGGATCCTGCTTACTCACTCACATTTCATACACACTCGGGCAGTAAGATACCTACATTATGCATTATGATAACAGGCACATGGGTAATTGGCTTTGGACGAGAATTTATCTATCTTTCTCTGTTAGGTCACATGTAAGTCGGCTAGATCAGCATGACAAAACAAAGGGGAGACATGGGTACTAGAGATGAGCGAATCGAACTTGACCAACCCGAATTCGTTACGAATTTCATGAAAAATTTGATTCGCAATGAAATACGAATATCGCCGTGATTCTATCGCACGAATCGCTTCATTAAACTCCATTTTATAGCGTTCCAGGCTATTGTAGAGCTAAGATGGTGGATCCACATGTGAGTACATGGGGCAGGGGATTATGGGAGGGCGGGAAACAGCGGCGGGAATAAAGGTAGGCGGGCTGACCCTGAACCACATGTGAGATGCAGCCTATCAGTGATCACTGACCCCTGTGATGTCACAGCCCCTATATAATCGGCCGCCATCTTGCCTCTCTTCATTTCATCTATGCACTCAGATGGAGAGGACGGGACTGTGTGTGTGTGAATAGCTCATACCACAGCATTACACTGCAACTGCTAGTCACATCAGCATTAGGGAAAGGCAGGAGTGCAGAGTCCTGTGCTGTTACACTGAGAAGGATCATTGATTGCTAAATCTCCTATTCACGTCATTGAGCATTGCAGCAGAGAGGGGCAGATAGCTGTCAGCTGCCTCATACAGATCTCCAAGCTGCCTGAACTTTCTAAAGCATCTTATCTCCTCATTTTTCAGCTCTATTGAGGTTTTTTTGCTCCACAAATCTTCTGCTGCTCAAAATTGTGTAACAGAGTGCAATTTAGGGTTTAATCCCTGTACTTTTTTTTGTTGGTTGTGCTGCACTGTTGGGTCCTGCTGCTGTTCAGAAATAAGTCATATTAGTGTGGACTTTAGTGCCTTTTTACCATTTTTCACCTGTTACTCTGTCTCTGTGCTAAATTCAGTGTTATACCACACGTTATACACCTGCCGGTGTATTAAAGAAAAAAAGGTTATCCTGAGTACAAATACGCTTAACAGTGGCCTTATCATTGCAAAGGGCCTAAATACAATCAAATATCGTACCATATACTACCTTTTTTTCTGGCTCTGTGCTAAATTAAGTGTAATACCACACGTTATACACCTGCCGGTGTATTAAAGAAAAAAAAGGTTTTCCTGTGCAAAAATACGCTTAACAGTGGCCTTATCATTGCAAAGGGCCTAAATTCAAGCAAATAGTGTACCATATACCACCTTTTTTCTGTCTCTGTGCTAAATTAAGTGTTATACCACACGTTATACACCTGCCGGTGTATTAAAGAATTTTTTTTTTTCCTGCGTACAAATACGCTTAACAATGCGCTCATCATTGCAAAGGGCATACATACAACCAAGTAGTGTACTATTTAGTACCTGTATTTCTGTCTCGGTGCTAAATTCAGTGCTATTCCACACATTAGTATACACTGGCTGGTGTATACAACAAAAAAAGAGTTTTTTTCTGCGTATAAATACGCTTAACAGTGCGCTCATCATTGCAAAGGGCATACATACAACAAAGGAGTGTACTCTTTAGTAACTATTATTCTGTCTAAGGCCTATATACTTTGAAAGGACAGCCATAAGTAATCGCCTGCTGCTGTTCTATACCCTCATAAACGCACTAAGTATGTCAGGCAGGGAAGTGCCAGGACGTGCACAGAGAAGGGGCAGAGGCCTACATACGTCAGGCAGAGTTGGCAGCAGACTTTAGGCGAGTGGCAGCAGGAGTTGCAGCAATAGGCCTGAGCTCCCGTTAACACCCAGCGGTCGTGTCGTCGACCCATCTCTCCTCGTCAATTGGTTTGCACAAACATCCCCATCATCACAAGCGACATCTGACAACCCCAGTCAAGAGTCGGTGGGTTCCTCAGACACAACCCTCAGTTGGCATGGCCCGGGAGCAGTCCCCGTAATCCCATTGCCTTTGTCCTATGCTGTTCCCTCTCCCAAAGAAGTATCTCATACTTTGGGTTCAGCTCCACTATTTAGCGAGGACGATGTAATAGAGGACAGTCAGCATCTAATGGGCAGCCAAGAATGTGAGGAGACATGCGTCCCTTGCTCCGCAAGGCGGCCAAGTATTGATGCGGAGAGTGACGTGGGAGGCGGTGTTTCAATTGTTCAGGGTACTGAGGTAGACACTGTTGTGGAACACGAGGAGGACATCAGTGACGTGCACACATTTTTTGATGATGATGAAGCCGATCGCAATTGGGAGCCGGGTGCAGAATCCGGGGCTTGATCATCATCATCAGGAGAAGAGATTTGCTCTTTGTCTATGAGGCAGCAAAGCGGTAGCACGGTTGGCAATCAGCGTGGTGGTGGCAGTAGTGGAAATTCAGGAGCCAAACGTGCCAGGGGGAGACCACCTGCTACCATTCAGGGAGGTAGTGGAACAGGGGTTCCTGGAGACGGCGCCAATAGCAATGAAATAGTGCGAACTGCGGGTGGGAAAATCAGCTACTCTGCGGTATGGTTGTTCTTCATAAAGAATCTGGAGGACCTTAGCGTAGTCACATGCAAAATCTGTGGGCAGAAAGTGAAGAGTGGCCAGGGTCCCAATCTCGGCACCACGGCCCTGCGTCAACACATGATTTGCCACCATAAAGCGGCCTGGGATAACCGTGGCTCCGAGGTAGTGGTCCAGCCTGCCGCATCACCCAGTGGCCATCCGCTCCCTCCATCATCCAGCCAAGGCTCCACCACCTCAGCCGAAGGGAGCATTGTGTCAAACCCTCCTTCTTGCGCTCCTGCTTCCTCCGCTCGTAGTCAGCCATTCTGCAAACAATCGTTCGGCGAAGCCATGTCCAAGAGACAACAGTATGCGCCCACTCATCCAACGGCGCAGAAGTTGAATGTGCTCCTGTCCAAGTTGCTGGTGTTGCAGTCCCTCCTTTTCCAACTGGTGGACTCTGCAGCTTTCAGGGAATTGATGGCTTGTGCCGAGGTGGAGAGTCCCAAGCCGTTATTTCTTTGCGAAGAAGGCAGTACCAGCCCTGCATAAGTTTGTACAAGAGAAGGTGGGCCAGTCCTTGAGCCTGTCGTTGTGTTCAAAAGTGCACGGCAGCGCCGAAGTGTGGAGCTGTAACTACGGACAGGGACAATACATGTCTTTTACGGCCCACTGGGTACATTTTGTTCCTGCAAAGCCACAACAGCAACTTGGACAGGTCACACCGCTTCCTCCTCCACGCTCTCGCTCCCAGGCAGTTGGTCCTTTTACAGTGTGCGCCTCCTCCTCCCCCGTGTCCTCGGCCTCCACTGCTCATCCAAATCTAGGTGGCCCTTCATCGTACCACATGTGTAGGGCACAGCGGTGTCAAGCCGTCCTTCACATGGTTTGCCTTGGCGAACGGAGTCACACAGGGGAGGAACTGCTGAAGTTCATTAGGGAAGAAATCCGAATATGGCTTACTCCACGAAATCTGGAAATGGGAACCATGGTGACCGACAATGGGAAGAACATTGTGGCCGCGTTGCGACAAGGAAGTGTGAACCATTCGCCCTGCATGGCACACGTGTTGAATCTGGTTGTCAAGAAGATCATCAAATCTTCACCCCATTTGCAAGATGTCCTGACAATGGCAAGGAAACTGTGCATGCACTTCAGCCACTCGTACACCGCTAAGCACACTTTGCTTGAGCTGCAGCGTCAGAACGGTATCCCACAACATAGTCTCATTTGTGACGTTGCCACACGTTGGAATTCCACCCTACATATGTTGGACAGACTATGCAAACAAAGAAAAGCCATCACAGATTTTTTGATGATACAAGCAGATAGGAGTACTCCCCTGTGTAACTTCAATGTGAACAAGTGGCAGCTCATACTTGACACCTGCCGTTTGCTGAGGCCCTTTGAGGAAGCCACATTTTTTGTTAGTCGCTCGAATTACGCCATGAACGACGTAATTCCACTCCTACATTTACTCCAAAATATGAATGAAAACATGGCTGGTCATAGCAATGGAGATGTTGTGCCTACATCAGAAGGCTACATGAGTCCTGTGGGGAATGAACTGGAGGAGGATGATGAGGGGCAGAGCGGAGCACAGTTTACGGTGGATGAGATGGCCGGTGTTTCTGGTCATTGGACAGGAGAGGAGGAGCAGCCAGAGGAGCTGGAGGGTTATTACGAGGGAGGCGAGACAGAGGACCCAGACACACCGTGGCAGTATGCAGTGGAGATGGAGGCAGGTAGTTGCAGCGAGTCACTGTCACAAATGGCATGATTCATGCTGAGTTGCTTGCGTAGTTACCCCCGAATTGTCAAAATTCGTCAGCGCGATGACTTCTGAATCTCCACCTTATTAGACCCTCGCTACCGCCCCAGAATGGGGGCCTTTTTTACACCCACTGAGAGGGAGGACAAACTGACCTACTTCAGGGAGCTTCTACGTAGTTGGTTGGCCGATGCCTATTGGCCACATGGTCCATCCACTTGTAGGTCTGACTCGGGGTGCCCTCTGCGCTCACCTTCCACTGCCACGGCTGCTGGGGAGAGGAGGGGTGGCAGGAGCAGTACCAGCTCAATCAGCAGCAGCCTGAAAATACAGTCGCTGATCAGTAGTTTCCTTCAGCCGCATAGTGAAGCTACTCATCAGCAGCAGGTGGACATGGAGCAGGACCTGAACCAGCAGGTGATGGCTTACCTCGACATGACCCTGCCAACAACCGTTGAAGATCCACTGGACTTCTGGGCAGCCAAACTCGATTTATGGCCGCAACTAGCGGAGTTTGCCGTGGAAAAGATGTCCTGCCAGGCCAGTAGTGTGCCATCACGGCCAGTTGTGTGCCATCAGAGCGGGTGTTTAGTGCGGCCCAAGGCGAACTCGTCTGTCCACTAAAAATGTGGAGAGACTGACGTTTGTCAAGATGAATCAGGGATGGATCAGCCAGGATTTCCAGCCACCAATGACAGATGGGTCTGAGTAGATTGACCATGCTCCTACAACATAATTTTCTCTATTGTGGTTGGTTATGAAACCCTCTGGGGCAGATCTGGGGATTGTACGGCCCGCTTGTCACATATGGCCCTTTGATTGGCTCTGACCGGCCCGCGCTGATTGGGGGACAACTATGCTGCCTAATCTGGGGGACAAGTATGCTCCTAATCTGGGGGACATCTATTCTGCCTAATCTGGGTGACATCTATGCTGCCTACTCTAGGGGACAACTATGCTCCTAATCTGGGTGACATCTATGCTGCCTAATCTGGGGGACAAGTATGATCCTAATCTGGGGGACATCTATGGTGCCTACTCTGGGGGACATCTATGCTGCCTAATCTGGGTGATATCTATGCTGCCTAATCTGGGGGACAACTATGGTCCTAATCTGTGGGACATCTATGCTGCCTAATCTGGGGGACAACTATGCTCCTAATATGGGGAAAACTGAAGCTTCTGGTCTTGGGCCTATAATTTTTTGAAGTTTAGCAGTAGCTTAATGCAAATGTCAACATTGATCTTTAAATGTAAGGGGTTATGAAACCCTCTTGGGAAACCCTCTTGTGTGGTTTATTATATTATAGAAGAATGCCTTTGGGTGGTCCACCATCCTGCATTACAGAGTCTTCTGAACTGCTGTTTATGCACTTTAAAAAAAAATAAAAGGTATTTTGTCAGACAATTTCGATAAAATGTTGCGTTTTTTTGGGGTGGATTGTGAAGCCCGGGTGATGGGTGTGTAGTGTGTACTCGTGCATCAGTCAACTCCAGTCTGTGTTCGTTAGGCAATATATGGGTTACTGATGCAGCAGAGGTGGGGCCTTGGTCTTGGAATTTCAATTATTAAAAAAAATTGAACATATTGTGTGTGGTTTATTATATTATAGAAGAATGTCCACCGTCCTGCATTATAGAGTCTTCTGAACTGCTGTATATGCGCTTGTTTTAACAAAAAGGTATTTTGTCAGACAATTTAAAAAAAATTTGCGTTTTTTTGGGGTGGATTGTGAAGCCCGGGTGTGTACTCGTGCATCAGCCAACTCCAGGCTGTGTCTTTCAGGCAATCTATGGGTTACTGATGCAGCTGAGGTGGGGCCTGGGTCTAGGAATTTCAATTAAAAAAAAAAAAATTCAACAATTGTGTGGTTCATTATTTTTGAGAAGAAAGTCTTTGGGTGGTCCACCGTCCTGCCTTATAGAGTCTTCTGAAATGTTGGATATGCGCTTGTGCTTACACAAAGTTGTAAATAAAATAAAAATAATTATACAATTTTGTTGATTTTGGGGCGGATTGTGAAGCACTGTGTGTACTGGTGCATCAGCCAACTCCAAGCTGTGTCCTTCAGGCAATAAATGGGTTCATGATGCCGCAGAGGTGGGGCCTGGGTCTGGGAATTTAAAATTTTTGGATTGCGGGTGCTACAAAAAAAGATGGACACACCCTAATCCGTTCAGTGGAGCGCGCCTGCGGCCCCTGACATCTGAGGGCATAACACACCTGTTATTGCTCGATCTCAGGAGAAGGTGGTTCATCATCGGGAGAAGAGAGTTGCAGGTTGCCCTTGAGTCAGCAAGGCGGTAGCACGGTTGGCAGTCAGCGTGGTGTGGCAGTAGTGGAAATTCTGGAGCCAAACGTGCCCGGGGGAGACAGCCTGCTTCGCGGCAGCTCAGCTTTCTGGGAGTTAGCGGGTTACCAGCACCGGTCGATGAAAGATAGAGACACGCTAATCCGTTCAGTGGAGCGCGCTTGCAGCCCCGGAAATCAGAGGGCGTAACACACCTGGTATTGCTCGATCTCGCAATTGATCGTGCAAAGGTAGGGGGTTATTAAAGCCTCTTGGGTACTGCTGAGGCCTACTCTTGACTGCTCCTGGTGCAATATATGGGGTAATTAAACACTCTTGGGTAGTGTTTTTTTTTTTTTTTTAATTTACTGATAATTTTATCAGTAATAAAATTTAATTTTCCAGAATGCTAATCATTACACAACGGAACGCTTGTTGCGTGTGATTTTTTAATGAAAATTAAAAAAATAAAATAAAATACGGACAGGGATTAACTCTGCTTCATCATTTTGGGCGAAAAAAGTCCTTTGGTGATCTGATCTTTTGGAGACAGATGCGCTTACACACATATTGAATTAGTTTTTGTAAAAAAATTTCAAACATTGTGTGGTTTATTATTTTTGAGAAGAATGTCTTTGGGTGGTCCACCGTCCTGCATTATAGAGTCTTGTGAACTGTTGGATATGCGCTTGTTCTTACTCAAAGGTATTTCTTTAAAAAAAATTCAAAAATGTTGTTGTTTTTTGGAGGGGATTGTGAAGCCCGGGTGTGTACTGGTGCATCAGACAACTCCAGGCTGTGTCTTTCAGGCAATATATAGGTTCCTGATGCCGCAGAGGTGGGGCCTGGGTCTGGACATTTCAAATTTTTGGATAGCGGGTGCTACCAATGAGAAATCTTTGACAAAAATTTCTCATTGTTTTTGATTTTGAAGGGGGGATTGTGTAGCCCTGGTGTGTACTGGTGCATCAGCCAACTCCAGGCTGTGTCCTTCAGGCAATATATGGGTTACTGATGCCGCAGAGGTGGGGCCTGGGTCTGGAAATTTCTCATTTTTGGATAACAGGTGCTACCAATGAGAAATCTTTGTCAAAAATTTCATATATTGTGTTGTTTTTTCAGGGGGGATTGTTAAGCCCTGGTGTGTAGTGTACTAGTGCATCAGCCAACTCCACGCTGTGCCATTCAGCCACTAAATGGTCTCCTCTTGCTGCCAACATGTCCACGCTATGTCTTTCAGTCACTATATGGTCTCCTGACACTGATGCCACCACCAGGCTCTGTCATTGTGCTGCTGTGCGGCAGTGATTCTAAGAGCGATGCCGGTAATCTGCATGCTATTCTGAATAACAGTATTATTTCACTACCCCAGCACACTCCATATGCGTTTTAGGACACAGCAAAGTGTTCTATACCCCTACAGAGGCTGTATGTAGGCTAGAAATAGCCTTTTTTAACATCGATTCGCCGCAAATAAATTCGGATCGAAACAAACTTTTCAGGAAAATTCGGCGAATCGGCCGAATCAAATTTTTTAAAATTTCGCTCATCTCTAATGGGTACTTTTGGCTAGGTACAAGTATGTCTTACCGTACGCCTGAAGTTAAATCCCATCTACGTCCGCCTTTGTTCAATCGTCTGGTCTGGGTATTGCGACTTGCACATGAGGCCTATAGTCCGAGCCCCACGTTGGGCGCCATCTGTGGTGGCTTTAACTCAGCGTTCTTGTAACTATCTTACTCCCGGCCAAATCCGTATACAGAATGCATATACCGAAATAAATCAGAAAGAGCCATTGTGCTTTAGCGTTCTCTGTGTGCTGTCCACTCCCTTTATTTCAAATCTTTCAAACTTATATCACCTTTGTCATTAACATAAGTTCCCACTCTCCCTAGTGGGCTGTTCTAGCATATAGGGAGTGAGCAAATAGCATGGGTTATGTGCCTTGTCCTCGTGTCTCTCAACTTCCTGTAACTGTTTCACAAGTCTCTTTTGTTCAGTCTTCACACGATGGTGGGGGCCAAGATGGTGGGAGCAGAGGGGGAAAACAGATGGGGTAGGGGGGCCTCCTAAATGAACTTTTTTTAAATAGATAAATATATTACAGATGTAAACTGTTTTGTGAGTTAAGGATCTAGTGGTAGAGAATAGGTTAAAAGATTGGAGTACACTAAAAAGGGAATATAACGTAAATCAGAAGAGTCACTTCCTATATTTACAAACGAAGAGCACATTTGAGAAAGAAAAAAATAATTCTAGATGGGTAATAGATAGACATACATTAATAGACTATATATTTGGTCTAAGGGCCTCAACCACAAAGGTGTTGGGTAAAGTATATAAGGGTCTGGTAAGAGCTTCCCTTGAAAAATCAGGCCCAAAAGATAGAGCAAAGTGGTCTCTGGAGGTATGTCAGGTAGGAATAGAAGAGTGGGAGGAGGTCTTTACCAACATTGCATGTTCCTCTTTAAATATGAACCACAGAATTTCGCTGATAAAATTGGCACCATTATTTTTATATAGGATAGGGAAGAGAGATGATTCAAAATGTCCAAAATGTCACACGGAGGGGGCAGATTTGATGCATATGGTGTGAGCTTGGCCTGCAGTAAACAAGTTGTGGGTGGGTAGAGATATATAGGAGAGTAGAAGAAAGGCTGGGAATAAAGTTAAAGTTTGATATTAGAACAGCTATCTTGGGGATTGGTTTAAGAAAGCAGGCTAGGAATAAGGTTATTATAAACATTTTTGGAATTACAAAAATATTAATTCTTAGGAGATGGTTTGCCCCGGAGGGACCATCCAGTCGCGAATGGCAGAGTGCAATAGAACAGATGAGAAGATACGAGGCTATTTAGTACAGAGGGAAAAAGAGCGGGCCAAAGATAGAAAATGAATGGAGAAAACTGAAAACTGGAGGAGACAACCTAGCTGGTAGAGGGTAAGGGGGGGGAGGGGATCAGGGGTATGTTTGTGTTTTCTTATTTATGTATTTAATGTTATAAATTTATAATAAAAATATGAAATATAAAAAATAAAAAAAAACTGCTTTGCGGGTGCACTAGAGGGCTCAGAAGGGAAGGAGCGACAATGGGCTTTTGGAGAGCGAATTTAGCCAAAATGATTTTTGAGGGGTGTGTCACATTTAGGAAGCCCCCATGGTGCCTAAACAGCAAAAAACTCCCCACATTGCACACTATTTTGTAAACTACACCCCTTAATGAACATAACAAGGGGTACAATGAACATTAACACCACACAGGTGTTTGAAGAATTTTCGTTAAAGTTGGACGTGAAAGTAAATTTTTTTATTTTTTAACTAAAATGCTGGTGTTATCCTATAATTTGTAACACCATTTCTTCTCAGTACATAAATACCCCATGTGTGGACGTAAAGTGCTCTGCTGGCGCACTACAGGGCTCAGATGAGAATGAGCGCCATTTGGAGAGAGAATTTGGTTGGAATTGAAGGCCATGTGCATTTACAAAGCCTCCATGGTGCCAGAACAGTGGACCCCCCCCCCCACATACACACACATGTGACCCCATTTTGGAAGCTACATCCCTCAAGGAATGTAATAAGGGGTGGAGTGAGCATTTACACCCCACTGATGTATGACAGATTTTTTGAACAGTGATACATGAAAAAAAAAATTTAGTTTTTTATTTGCAGAGCCAAAAGTCTGTAAAACGCCAGTGGGTGTAAATGCTCACTGTACCCCTTATTTCATTCTGTGAAGGGTTTAGTTCCCAAAATGGGGTCACATGTGGGGGAGTCCACTGCTCTGGCACCATGGGGGCTTTGTAAACGCACATGGCCCCTGACTTCCATTCCAAACAAATATTCTCTCCCAAAGCCCAATGGTGCTCCTTCTCTTCTGAGCCTTGTAGTGCTCCCCCAGAGCACTTTACATCCTCATATGGGGTATTTCCATACTCAGAAGAAATGGGGTTACAAATTTTGGGGGGCATTTTCTCCTATTACCTCTTGAAAAAAATTGTAAATTTCAGAAAAAAAAAGAATTTTAGTGGGGAAAAAATTTACACATCCGACTTTAAATGAAAAGTACTCAATCACATGTGGGGTGTTAAGGTTCACTATACCCCTTTTTACGTTCCTTGAGGGGAGTAGTTTCCAAAATAGTATGCCATGTGGTTTTTATTTGCTGTTATGGCACCATAGGGGCTTCCTAAATGTGACATACCCCCAAAAACCATTTCAGCAAAATTTGCTTTCAAAATACCAAATGGGGTTACAACTTTTGGAGATCATTTTCTCCTATTATCTCTTGTAAATGTGGTAAATTTTGTGAAAAAAATGAATTTTTGTGAAAAAAATTAATATACACATATGACTTTACCAGAAAGTCATCAAACACCTGTGGGGTGTTAAGGCTCACTGTACCCCTTGTTATGTGCCATGAGGGGTGTAGTTTCCTATATAGTATGACATGTGGGTTTTATTTTGCTGTTGTTGCACTATAGGGGCTTCCTAAATGCGACATGCCCCCCAAAAACCATTTTAGCAAAATTTACTCTCCAAAATCCCACTGTAGCTCCTTCGCTTCTGAGCCCCCACTTTACGTTCACATATGAAGTATTTCCTTACTCAAGAGAAATTGAGTTGCACATCTTGGGGGGCTTTTTCTCCTTTTACCCCTTGGAAATGTGGTGCTCGGGGATGTGGAGTGAACAGAGGTGTTGCAGGGTAGTGCTGCTGGGTATAGGATTAACCCTTGATTGTCGTGACGCCAGGGTGCAGGTTTTCTCAATGTATGTATATGTCCTACCGCCACCCGTCCCAGGAACGATAGGGAGGAATAAAGGATTGTCCACAGCCGGAATTGTATTGAACTTGAAATAACTTTACTGCAGCTTTTATGCAGGATGCAATTAACAACTGTCTGTACAAGAGGACCAGAACTTAGGCCCCTCACAGGTTGGCTGGGACCTTGTAGGGAATTAGCTTTGAATCCTTGCTTTACGCTGTTCCACTGAATTTAGGGGTATATTTTAGGTTCAGTAGTCACGTAGGATTTTAGGATGGAGTTGGATAAACTCATGGATTAGTATGCGGCATAAATTGGTAGGCTTCAGGCCTAATTTGCTTGTATAATTGTACAGAACTCTGCTCGCTGTCATATCCCAGAGGAAAGAGAGCGATCATTGGATACCATGCCCTTACATCTGAAGGGGCAGGCTCAAAGCTTATTGATTCCCCAAACCAGTCAGTCCTAGTACAAAGGATTGTGGTTATAACACATGACCTAGTCACATGACCCGAAGGTCCTTAACCTACAACATAACACAAATATCATTGATCACGTGACCTAAGGTCCTGTACATTACTTACACTATGTTATAATATATTAAATATATACAATTTTAAGAACACTAGGAGGTGACTAGGGACTATCCCACCAGGAGAGGCCTATTAGCATGAGGAACTCTGACTATGGGGACTTATAACCAAAGGTACGGGACCGAGTCCAGTTCCGGGACACCACATAAAAATTCAAAAACTGAATCTACAAGAACATGTTAGTGTAAAAAATTGAGTAAAAGTAAAAATAAAAATGTAAACATAAAGTAGACATATTGTATATGTGAATTCATATATAATGTATTTGGGATGTCCATTTTCATGGTGCAAGTATCTACAACATTTTACCACTAACATAAAGTAGAATATGTCACAAAAAAACATTCTCAGAATCAGAAAGAAAAGCAAAATTAAGCCAGAGTTATTAATACTTACAGTGACAGTGGTCAGATGTGCAAAAAATGCCTGGGTCCTTAAGGTGAAAATGGGGTGGTTCCTTAAGGGGTTAATAGACTTGGTGCTCCTACACATTGTCAGCACACAAAAAAAGGTGTAGAAAAATGCTTCAGTTACACCTGAAATGACGAATGCCTCCCAACATCCTTTTTAGCAGTCAGCAAAAACTATTAAACATTTTAAATGGAAAAAATAAACTTATTGTCAATTTAATGCTGCTGTAAGGGGAAATGTTCTCTGCATGGTAATAATAGTAGGTGGAGGACTCAAATGACAGAATGTCAGCTCTATTGTTCTCTTGATACGTCTAGATAAACATGGTCTAGACAGGCAGAGGCAATGACAAGTGGAAAAAATCATGGAGGAAAAGAAAGAATTGTGTTAAGGGAGTGAAAACATGACAAATATACCTAAAGATTGACACTGCTGTTGTATAACATTATATACAGTTGCATCGTATAGTATTATAGAAGTGAGATATTGCATGCTCAGACCCCCTAGTGTCACTTATAATGGTTAAAAATATTCAATTAAAAGATATGGAATAAAAATTACTTATCACCATATTTTTACTTATCACCATATTTTTTATTTAAAAAATAAAATAAAATCAGTACACCAAAGGATTTAAACTTTAAGATTAGTTTGAATCTACAACCTATGCCTCTGAATCTAAGGTTAGAATGTTTCCCAAGAAACATACTTAGGGGTTAATATATCAGTTAAGACTACAAAGAGTGCCATATTCAAAACTCTTCACGTCCAATATTTTCGGTGCAGAAAGTTATCAGATATTCAATGTGTTTTACATGAGAATGATCCAAGGTTTACACTAGTCATGCCAGTTTTGCAAAACATTGGCATGTTTATGTAAATTTAATGTTTTACATGATATTTTCAAAGGGGTGAGAGTTATTTTTTGATCAAAAATTTCACACCAACTCTTTGCTAGTGTAGAAATCACAGAAATGATTGTTGTTCTTTTAGTTTTGTCTTTTTCTTTAGTACTTTCAGAATTTTCCAGGATTTACAATTTGATACAAAAATTGAATATGGAGACAGAAAAAAATGTTGGTGCCAAATTCAACAATTTTTGGTGCAAAAAAAAAAAAAAGTGGCGAGAAAATAAATGCTCACATATTTTCATAACAAAAAAGAAGGGAGATCAGCTCATCCAGCGTAGACCTGCTGCAGCACGGACAGGTGCGGATTCACCAATGTGCAATCAGGAAAGGAGGAGGTCCAGCGCAGCAATTTCAAACAGATATGTGGTTTATTTTATCATGCAAGCAGCATACAGGACAGCTATGGAGGTGACGCATTTCACAGAACATTTATGATGAATTTGGCAGTTTTCGGACTTGAAGGAGAAAAGATTGTTTCAAATTATTACGGGCATGAAATATCCAGGGAGCAAGTAGTATGTGCATCTCTAGTAGTGTAAAATTACGTCTTATCTCTTGTTCATGCCTTTAGGGAACTGTGTATCAAGCTCTAAAATCCAGAATACTTCTCTATCTAGCAATTTCTGTTCATGGTCTCCTCCTCGGGTGGGTACATTAACTCTTTCAATTCCTTGCAATTTTATTGTTGCCGTACTACCGGAATGATGTTCGGGGCAGTGACATGTAATCATTGAAACATTCTGGAGTTAAAATGATTTACATCAGATAAATGTTTTCGGATTCTGACCTTTAGGGTGTAGGACGTGTAACCCACATATTGGACTCGGCAACCCTCACAAGACATCAAATATACTACAAAAGAGGTATTACAGTTGATGTATTGTTTTATGGAATATGCTCTCCCTGTGGAATAAGATGTAAAATGAGTGTTGATATTCATTATATTACAGCAGATGCATTTATTATGTCCGCATTTGTAGGAACCTGGAACATTAAAGGGGTTATCCAGGAAAAAACTTTTTTTTATATATCAACTGGCTCAAGAAAGTTAAACAGATTTGTAAATTAAAGAGGAAGAAATATGTGCAGCTCACAATTATATCACCAACCGAGGACAAATGGGTAATGCACCTATACCTATGGTGCCAATAATAAATCTTAGAAAAAGAGACAAAAATACCCAAACCTCAAGGAAAGTAAACTACATGAATCAATTGAAGGAAACAAGGATCGTGCTTCAATTATAATAGGATATACAGATTTATAAAAAATGTATATAAAATATAAAATATTCCGCCTCACAAGGGGCCCCTTGTGAGAGGAGTAGACAATGACCTAAAATAGACTATCACTGGTAACTAATTAATATAACAGAATGCAGTATTAAACTGGAACAGTTATAGACAAATTGCACTGAAATAGTGAAGGCAAAATATGCTGATATGGACTGAAAGAGTTAAAGACCCAAGAGACTTTCCAAGAGACTTTCCGGCAATTCAAAGGTCTTTAACTCTTTCAGTCCATATCAGCATATTTTGCCTTCACTATTTCAGTGCAATTTGTCTATAACTGTTCCAGTTTAATAGTGCATTCTGTGATATTAATTAGTTACCAGTGATAGTCTATTTTTGGTCATTGTCTACTCCTCTCACAAGGGGCCCCTTGTGAGGTGGAATATTTTATATCAATTTTTAATAAAATCTGTACATCCTATTATAATTGAAGCACGATCCTTGTTTCCTTCAATTGATTCATATAGTTTACCTTCCTTGAGGTCTGGGTATTTTTGTCTCTTTTTCTAAGATTTGTAAATTACTTCTATTAAAATATCTTAATCCTTTCAGTACTTATGAGCTTCTGAAGTTAAGGTTGTTCTTTTCTGTCTAAGTGCTCTCTGATGACACGTGTCTCGGGAACCGGCCAGTTTAGAAGAGGTTTGCTAGGGGGATTTGCTTCTAAACTGGGTGGTTCCCGAAACACGTGTCATCAGAGAGCACTTAGACAGAAAAGAACAACCTTAACTTCAGAAGCTAATAAGTACTGAAAGGATTAAGATTTTTTTAATACAAGTAATTTACAAGTCTGTTTAACTTTCTGGAGCCAGTTGATATATATATATATATTAAAAAATGGGTGGGTTTATTCTTAACATTTGATTGGAAGAGGCTAGGGGAAATGGCTTGTCCAATAGTGGGTGCACGTCTAGATACACATTTGTACCCCAATTTAAGAGCCGGAGAAATGGCCAGATCAGCTAGTATGATGGGCATATAACGGTGTATAATGTTCCAGATCTGTGCATAATCATCACTAAATTGTGTGGAAAAAACAATGGGATTGGATTCTGCAACATTGGATGTTTTTGTACGGGTATGGGAAGAGAGAAGTAAGTTCCTATGTTTGTTACTAGCTATTGTTTTAGCTCTCTCTATATTCCATAGTAGGTAGCACCTAGCTGTAAGGTGGTGAGTAATTTGTTCTGCTTCACGTTCAAACTGCAGCTCAGAGCTACAATTGCGGTGTGCTCTGATCATCTCTCCTGTTGGTAAATTTTTGGTTACATATCCTGGGTGGCAGGATGAGGCATGTAAAATAGAGTTAACTGCGGTTTCTTTACAGAAAGTGTATGTTATTATTGTGCCATCATTCTGTTTACCCACAAGGCATAGATCCAAAAAGTAAACTTGGTTGGAACTAAAATTAACTGTCAATGAGAGGTTGAAGGTGTTATTGTTGAGGAAATTGGAGAAATTGGGTATGACCACTATATCGGAGTTCCAAATAAACAACAAATCGTCGATATAGCGATCATAGCATTGAATAGATGAAAAGAATAAATAACTGGGGGAGAAGAGTGTCCCCCTCTCCCACCAATACATGTAAATGTTGGTGAGAGAGGGGGGGAACTTCACCCCCTTAGAAGTGCCCGTTATCGGCAGATAGCAATTGCCATCAAACATGAAGATATTATGGGTTAACAAAATTTCATGTTTTCACATTTTCAATGCAGCGCAAGAGACCTTTGAAAATGTGAGGAGAAAAAAAAGTCTGATTAATATTGCTGTAACAGAAATTGCAGCAGTTTTTGAATATCTCCCCAAAAACTACAAAATAGAATAACACGTGTACACATAAACAGTTCAAGTAATACATAATCATGGGTGTATCAATAGGGGTATAGATGCCCATGACAAGGAAATAATTCTACTGCTGTACAAATCACTAGTCAGACCACACATTGTACAGTACAGTACTGGGCACCAGTGTACAAGAAAGATATAGTGGAGCTGGAGAGGGTTCAAAGACGGGCAACCAGGGTAATACGGGGAATGAGAGGACTACAGTACCCAGAAAGATTATGAGAATTAGGGTTACTTCGTTTATTAAAAAAAAAGAAGGCTTAGGGGACAACTAATAACTATGTATAAATATATCAGGGGACAGTGCAGAGATCTCTCCCATGATCTATTTATACCTAGAACTGTATCTATAACAAGGGGGCATCCTCTACGTGTTCTACACCAGCTCAAACGGGGGTTCTTTACTGTAAGATCAGTGAGACTGTGGAATTCTCTTCCTGAGGAGAAGGTCATGGTTAACTCGGTATACTGCTAAAAAGGAAATCAGTATTCCTCCATCAACTATATCCAATTATGGAGTGCTTTAGTGTCATACAAGCACATCCATCCACATAAGGAGTGCTATGTCAAAGCACATCCAACCTGATTTGACTATCCTCCTTGGGTCACTCAGCAAATAACTACTCCCTCAGTCATCCAATGATAATGACTGAATCTCCCAACGCGTTTCTATCGCCTATTGCAGCAATGTCATCAGGGGGGTATTGACGCGGGAATCAATCAAAGACTGTCAGGGTATGATATCACCTGAGCAGACTATATCAAGGGACTACAGCATGTCCATATCCATGCCATGCGGCAACCCCTTAATCAAGTACTTAGATATATATAAAATGTCATGTAAAAAAATTTCATAGAGCCATATGGATGTATTCCTTGAAGTCCGGTACCAATGGAGGCCTATCTTGAATACCTCCAATATGCTGCCTGTTGCATGACTTCAAACAAAAATAAGCCGGGGCTCACACTCTCACAGTGGCGAAGAGGCTGGCTGACATCTGCACTGGGCTGGATGTCAGCCTGCCTCTTCGCCACTGCGAGAGTGCGCGCCCCCGGCTTATTTTTGTTTGAAGTCACGCAACAGGCATTTAAGATAGGTGTTTAAGATAGGCCTCCATTGGAAGACCTTGGAGGCCAATCAACTGGCCCACGACCACCAATCCACTTTCCAGGAAATTGTTCATCTAGGAATGCTCGGACCTGACACCCATAATGTGGTGGTGCACCATCTTGCTGGAAAAACTCAGGGAATGTGCCAGCTTCAGTACATAAAGAGGGAAACACATCATCATGTAGAAATTTCGCATATCCAGTGGCCTTGAGGTTTCCATTGATGAAAAATCCCCCCACTATCTTTGTACCCCATATACCACACCATACCATCAATTTTTGTGTTCCAACAGTCTTGGAGGGATCTATCCAGTGTCAGTTAGTGTCAGACCAATAGCGGTGGTTTTGTTTGTTAACTTCACCATTCACATAAAAGTTTGCCTTATCACTGAACAAAATCTTCTGCGTAAACTGAGGGTCCTGTTCCAATTTTTGTTTTGCCCATTCTGTAGCACCTGAAACTACAGATACTGGAAGCCTGTGCTAGCATTTCTCCTGCGGTGTTGCTATCAGTGTGTGAAGAGTGGGAGAAGAGGGTTGCATTGACAATCCAACACAATGGGCAGCACATTGAACACATTTTATAAGTGGTCAGAAACTTGTAAATAACTCATGAAAGAATAAAGTTATGTTAAAACCAAGCACATCATTGTTTTTCTTGTGAAATCCCCAATAAGTTTGATGTGTCACATGACCCTCTTCCTATTGAAAAAACAAAAGTTGGATTAAAAATGGCTGACTTCAAAATGGCCACCATGGTCACCACCCATCTTGAAAAGTTTTCCCCCTCACATATACTAATGTGCCACAAACAGGAAGTTAATATCACCAACCATTCCCATTTTATTAAGGTGTATCCATATAAATGGCCCACCCTGTATTTTAAATTGAGATACTAATAAAAGTGATGTTTTAAAGCCACCTCTATTCACTGGTGAAGGTCAGCTGGTGTTTATTATTTATTCTGATACTTTGCTTAGAAGCTTGATTTGATCGGTCGTGTACAGGACCTTATTTGTGTGCAGTCTTTTTCATTCTAGATCTATTGGGACAGAAGGTTGATCCAGGGATTTATTCTGACAGCCATATTTAGATTTGGGAAGTAATTTTTATCTCTAGTATCAGGGTTTTTTGCCTTCCTCTGGATCAACTCAGTAGGGACTCATTAGGGTTATAGGTTGAACTTGATGGACTCTGGTCTTTTTCCAACCTTATGAACTATGTTACTTTGTTACTATTACATCATATACATGTGTATTGTGCATAACTTAGGTGGTAAAAAAATAATATATAAAAAATAATGTCCAATTATTGAGAAACCATTTTCATAATATCAAGTCTGATGACATTTTTTTCTTTTATTTATAGGGTTTGTATATGGTTGGTTATGAAAAACGAAGGATATTATATTTTCTTCTAATCATTTATTTAGAAACAGCATTTTTTTTTTCATTTTTTTTTTTTATTAATATCAACAAGGCATCATCCAGAGCATTAAATTGCAAATCTGGAAGAAAGGATCAAAATACCTGGTCGGTTACAATGCTCAAACTATAAGAACAAATAGGCAAGCACGTTAATACAGAATAAACTAAAGTGAACATGGAAATGTAGCAGGCAATCGAAGGAAAAAAAACTGCAACCAATAGCAAGATGCTACCTTTTTTTCGACTGGTGCCAGAAAGTTAAACAGATTTGTAAATTACTCCTATTAAAAATTTGTAAACCTTCCAGTACTTATTAACAGCTGTGTACTACAGAGGAAATTATTTTATTTTTGATTTCTTTTCTGTCACGACACAGTGCTCTCTGCTGACACCTCTGTCCACTTTAGGAAATGTCTAGAGCAGGATAGGCTTGCTATGGGGATTTTCCCCTGCTCTGGGCAGTTCCTGACATGGACAGAGGTGTCAGCAGAGAGCACTGTGGTTGGGAAAGATAATAAATAGTATACAGCCGCTAATATGTACTGGAAGGATTAAGATTATTTAATAGAAGTCATTTACAAATCTGTTTACCTTTCTGGCATCAGTTTATTTAAAAAAAAAAAAAAGTTTTCCACCGGAGCAAAATGTTGTTTCTAGATGGCACTGAGGCATGGGAAGGTTATGAAGCGAGCTCAGGAGCTGAGCTCGCATCATACCCCCACGGTCCCGGCTGCTATTAGCAGCCAGGACCCGTGGCTAATGCCGGACATCGCCGTTAAGGCAGATGTCCAGCATTAACTCTTTAGACAAGGCGGTCAAAGTTGATTGCCGAGTTTAAAGTGAAAGTGAAAGCTTCCCGGCAGCTCAGTTGGGCTGATCAGTACCATTGTGGTAAAATCGTGATGTCCCGATCAGCTAGGACGCATCAGGAGGATGCCTTACCTGCCTCCTGTGCGTCCGATCGGTGATCAATTGCTTTAAGCCTGAAATCCAAGCTTAAGCAATCAACTGCCGATAACACTGATCAATGTATTTCAATGCAATGGCATTGATCAATGTATTGAATCAATGTACTGCATGATATAGTCCCCTATGTGGGCTATAACATTGCAAAAAAAAAAAAAATGAAACAAAAAGTTAATGAAGATGATTTAAACCCTTCCCTAATAAAAGTTTGGATCACCCCCCCTTTTCCCATAAAAAAAAAAAACTGTGTAAATAAAAATAAACATATGTGGTATTGCCGCGTGTGTAAATGTCAGAAATATAAAAATATATTTTAATTAACCCCTTAACGACCAGGCCATTTTACACCTTAGGACCAGAGCGTTTTTTTGCAAATCTGACCTCTGTCACTTTAAACATTAATAACTCTGGAATGCTTTTAGTTATCATTCTGATTCCGAGATTGTTTTTTCGTGACATATTCTACTTTAACTTAGTGGTAAAATTTTATGGTAACTTGCATCCTTTCTTGGTGAAAAATCCCCAAATTTGAAGAAAAAAATGAAAATTTAGCATTTTTCTAACTTTGAAGCTCTCTGCTTGTAAGGAAAATGGATATTTCAAATATATTTTTTGGGGTTCACATATACAATATGTCTACTTTATGTTTGCATCATAAAATTTATGAGTTTTTACTGTTGGAAGACACCAGAGGACTTCAAAGTTCAGCAGCAATTTTGAAAATGTTCACAAAATTTTCAAACTCGCAATTTTTCATGGACCAGTTCAGGTTTGAAGAGGATTTGAAGGGTCTTCATATTAGAAATACCCCATAAAAGACCCCATTATAAAAACTACACCCCCAAAGTATTCAAAATGACATTCAGTAAGTGTATTAACCCTTTAGGTGTTTCACAGGAATAGCAGCAAAATGAAGGAAAAAATTTGCATGTTCTTGTAGACCCAATTTTAGAATTTTTGCAAGGGGTAAAAAGGAGAAAGTTTTTACTTGTATTTGAAACCCAATTTCTCTCGAGTAAGCACATACCTCATATGTCTATGTTTATTGTTCAGCGGGCGCAGTAGAGGGCTCAGAAGGGAAGGAGCGACAAATGGTTTTTGGGGGGCATGTCACCTTTAGGAAGCCCCTATGGTGCCAGGAGAGCAAAAAAAAAACACATGGCATACCATTTTGGAAACTAGACCCCTCGGGGAACGTAACAAGGGGTAAAGTGAACCTTAATACCCCACAGATGATTCACGACTTTTGAATGTAAAAAAAAAAAAAATTTACCTAAAATGCTTGGTTTCCCAAAAATTTTACATTTTTAAAAAGGATAATAGCAGAAAATACCCCCCAAACTTTGAATCCCAATTTCTCCCGATTCAGAAAACACCCCATATGGGGGTGAAAATTGCTCTGCTGGCGCACTACAGGTCTCAGAAGAGAAGGAGTCACATTTGGCTTTTTGAAAGTAAATTTTGCTCTGGGGGCATGCCACATTTAGGAAGCCCCTATGGTGCCAGAACAGCAAAAAAAAAAAACACATGGCATACCATTTTGGAAACTAGACCCCTCGGGGAATGTAACAAGGGGTGATGTGAACCTTAATACCCCACCGGTGATTCACGACTTTTGCATATGTAAAAAAAATAAAAAAAATTTTACCTAAAATGCTTGGTTTCCCAAACATTTTACATTTTTAAAAAGGGTAATAGCAGAAAATACCCCCCCAAAATTTGTAACACAATTTCTCCCGAGTACAGCGATACCCCATATGTGGCCCTAAACTGTTGCCTTGAAAGACTACAGGGCTCCAAAGTGAGAGCGCCATGCGCATTTGAGGCCTAAATTAGGGACTTGCATAGGGGTGGACATAGGGGTATTCTACGCCAGTGATTCCCAAACAGGGTGCCTCCAGCTATTGTAAAACTCCCAGCATGCCTAGACAGTCAGTGGCTATCTGGCAATTCTGGAAGTAGTTGTTTTGCAACAGCTGGAGGCTCTGTTTTGGAAACAGTGGCGTACCAGACGTTTTTCATTTTTATTGGGGAGGGGGGCTGTGTAGGGGTATGTGTATATGTAGTGTTTTTTTACTTTTTATTTAATTTTTTGTTAGTGTAGTGTAGTGTTTTTATGGTACAGTCACACGGGCGGGGGTTTACAGTAGTTTCTCGCTGGCAGTTTGAGCTGCGACAGAAAATTTGCCGCAGCTCAAACTTGCAGCTGGATACTTACTGTAAACCTCCGTCCATGTGAGTGTACCCTGTACGTTCACATTGGGGAGGGGGGAACATCCAGCTGTTGCAAAACTACAACTCCCAGCATGTACGGTCTATCAGAGCATGCTGGGAGTTGTAGTTTTGCAACAGCTGGAGGCACACTGGTTTTGAAACACCGAGTTTGGTAACAAACGCAGTGTTTTGCAACCAGTGTGCCTTCAGCTGTTGCAAAAGCCACAACCCCCAGCATGTACGGACAGCGGAAGGGCATGCTGGGTCTTGTAGTTATGCAACAGCTGGAGGCATACTACTTTGGCTGGGGATGCTGGGGATTGTAGTTATGCAACAGCTGGAGACACACTGATTTGCTACTTAACTCAGTGTGCCTTCAGCTGTTGCAAAACTACAACTCTCAGCAGTCAACGGGCATGCTGGGAGTTGTAGTTATGCAACCAATAGATGCACCACTACAACTCCCAGCATGCACTTTAGCTGATTGTGCAAGCTGGGAGTTGTAGTTATACAACAGCTGAAGGTACACTTTTCCATAGAAAAAATGTGCCTCCAGCTGTTGCAAAACTATAAGTCCCAGCATGCCCATAAGGGAATGCTGGGAGTTGTGGTGGTCTGCCTCCTGCTGTTGCAGGTGGCCTGCCTCCTGATGCCCTTTTTGCATGCTGGGAGCTGTTGCTAAGCAACAGCAGGAGGCGGTCACTCACCTACTGCTGCTGCTCCACGCCGCATCAGGTCAGTCCCTCGCCGCCGCCGTCGCTGCTCCTGGGGCCTTGATCCCAACATTGACGCCGGGGATCAGGGTCCCCAGCACCCGGGGTCTTCTTCCCGCACCCGCTCACGTCCTCCGGAAGAGGGGCGGAGCGGGTTGCGGGAGTGACACCCGCAGCAGGCGCCCTGATTGGTCGGACGGTAAACCGGACGACGAATCAGGGCGATCATGAGGTGGCACCAGTGCCACCTCACCCCTGCTGGCTTTGACGGCCCCGATCAGCCAGTAATTCCGGGTCACCGGGTCACTGGAGACCCGATTGACCCGGAATCACCGCAAATAGCTGGACTGAATTGTCTAGCGATCTGCGGCCATCGCCGACATGGGGGGGCATAAAATGACCCCCCTGGGCGATTTGCCGCGATGCCTGCTGAACGATTTCAGCAGGCATCGGGCACCGGCTCCCCTCCGGCTAGCGGCGGGGGGCCGAAAATGGACAGGACGTACTCCTATGTCCTCGGTCCTTAAGGACTCGGAAACGGGGGCGTAGGAGTACGTCCATTGTCCTTAACGGGTTAAACCGGGCAGTCATAGGCGTATGCGCAAAAAAAATTCCAAAGTCCAAAACAGCATATTTTTGGCAACTTTTTATATCATAAGAAAATGAGTTAGGATTATTTAGGATTTTTTTCAGAAGTAATACAAAATCAAACCTATATAAGTAGGGTATCATTTTAATCATATGAACCTACAGAATAAAGATAAACCTACAGAATAAAGACAATGTTTTACCAAAAAATGTACTGTGTTTAAATGGCAGCCCCAAAAGTTACAAAATGGTGTTTTTTCTTCCATTTTGTCACACAATGATTTTTTTTTTCTGTTTTGCCGTAGATTTTCCGGTAAAATGACTGATGTAATTACAAAGTAGAATGTGCAAAATTGAAAGGGTTATGATTTTTAAAAGGTAAGGAGGAAAAAACGAAAGTGCAAAAATGGAAAAATGTCCTTAAGGAAAAATAGTAAATTACATGAGGACATAAACAAGCAACAAGGGACAAAGACACCAAAAATGCAGGTATGAGAAAGAAAAATTAAAGGAAAAACAGAAGAAAGAGAGAAGAAAGAGGGTGAGAAAAAGGAGAAATGTAAGGGGAAATAGAGCAGAACGAAGGGAGGGAGGGGAAGGAGATAATGGAGAACCAAGCAAGCAACAAAGCCAAAGGGGTCTAAAAGAGGCCGCTACTAGTGACCACAGCACACTGCTGGGACGGGAAAAAATTAAAAGGGAAATGCTAGATCATTGTACGATAACAATCTGACCAGGATAGCTGGGTGGAGGAGTATCGATCCATATCACTTAGGGCAACTGCAAGGAATTCCTCCATATGTTGAGTCAGGGCCACCTCAGCAAACTATTCATTTACATTGGGGGTGTTCAGAGGAGCTCCAATGTTGTGGATTGACAGTTTTAGCCACCTGGAGGAGATGACGTAATAGGGAGTTTTTTTTTATCTTGATACTGCCATCGAGAACATGAATAGCAAGATGATGCCAGCGTTCCAAGGGACCCACATTCTGGTTACAACAGTGACTATTGGAAGGACCGAATCCCACAACAAGGTCAGGGCCGGACAGCCCCACCAAATGTGCATCATGGTGCCCATGATAGATCCACATTGACAAAAAGAGTCCAGCACAATCAGGAACCAACAAGGAAGCACCGATGGCACCTGGTACCATTGAGAAAGGATCTTGATGCTGGTCTCCTGAGCCCTGGTTGCAATGACCGCTTTATGAGTAAGGCAGAACCACCTGACGCACTACTCAGGAGTGAACTGCCTACTCAATTCAGCCTTCCACGCCGCACAGTAGGGAGGGAGGACCTGTGATCTGGGACAGAGAAGCAGAGCATAGATGTGTGATATGGAGTGCCTGGGGCAGGACAAAGCTATACAAAAGGAGTGAGGGAGCGGTGCCAATCTGTATCACCAGGCAGATGGATAAAGAAGGGATCAGACAGGGACCCATTCATTTTAAGATAGGTCGCCAGGGACAGATTCAGCGCTAGAATCTTGTCCGTAAATATTGGATCAATCTAATGTGCTAGAGAGCCTGTGCCAGGGAGGACCAGGATATGTGACCAAAAGCTTTTTTCTGTGTAAAAGGATAGGACCGTCAAAGGGATCTCCTGCGTATGAACATAGTGAATGATATCTAAAGTTTTAATTATTGTCCCTGGCTTCCCTCCAGGAACAAAACCCACCTGGTCAAAGTGAATGAGTGAATAAAGGATGAAATTTAAGTGGCTGGCCAGTAACTTGGAATAGATCTTCACGTTTATGTTCAGAAAGTTTATGGAATGGTAGCTCCCACATAACTACGGGTCCTTTCCGGGCTTGGGGATTACTACATACGGAAGAGAGTAGAGGCAGACCGGAAGGGAGAAGAGAGAGAGAGAAAAAT
Source organism: Hyla sarda (assembly GCF_029499605.1). Classification (NCBI taxonomy): domain Eukaryota; kingdom Metazoa; phylum Chordata; class Amphibia; order Anura; family Hylidae; genus Hyla; species Hyla sarda. The sequence goes on from NC_079189.1 coordinate 164,975,420, forward strand.
GAAAGTTGAAGACATGAGAGGGACAAAGAAGACTCCAAGACTTTGTATAACTTAGCCGTTCAGCCATCTGGGCCTGGGCTCTTGCCCCATGGAAGGTCCTTGGGATAGTTTCTCGGTTGAGACAGGAGCCTCCAGCAGATCCACAGTGTCTAAGTAAAGGAACAAAATAGGAGAAGGAAGGGGTGGAGGGGGGAATCTGCTGGGGTGGGAGGAAGGTTATAAAGATCAGAAAAGAAAATGTGAAAAACAGAAAGAATGTCAGCAATGGTGTAAACGGGTGGGCCTTAGGGTTGCTTAATGCAGGGGATATGGGATTGGACGAGTCTGGATCGCAATGCCCTGGCAAAAATATCACTCTTATTGTCATAGTCATAAAATTTGTTCCGGCCCACCTACAAAAGGCGATGCCAAAAGGCCTCAAGAAGGTACTTTTCCTCCAGCCTGGCGAGTTCCAGGCCTCTAAGAATCAACTGAGAGAGAGATCATTTGTGGGCCAGTTAGAAGGAGGAGACTTTGGAAATGGCAGACTGCAGGGTGTGGGCCTTCTGCTGTTTAAGTCTTGAGCCATGCTACACCAACAACCCCCTAAGTACACATTTGAGATCCTTCCAGCAGACAGGAGGCAAGGTCGTGTCCACAGCATGATCACTAACAAAATTGGAGACAGCCTGGGAAAGTTCAGCAACGCAAACAGTATCAAGAAATAAAGATTTGTTCGACCTCCAAGACCCCTCAGAGCCAGACAAGAAGGGAACCATGATAGAGCAGAATACACTTACATGATCCGATCACAGGAAGTTCCCATTAAAAGAGTCCGTAAACCAGGGCAGGGTGCTATGCTGGACCAAGACATAATTTATCCAACTGTAAGAGTCCTGTGGGGGTGATAAAAAAAACTGTAGTCCTTAACAGAGGGGTGCAAGAGACGCCAAGTGCTGAACAGCTGAAGGAGGGTTGTTTAATAGATGCATAGGACATGTCGAGTTATCCAAGGTGGTGTCAAGAGTCAAGTTCAAATTCCCGCAGAATACCATAGTTTTCTGAATCAGGGGAAGAACAGTATCAACTAACTGCACATGGAAGTCTGCCTGACAGTGATTAGGGGCATAGGAATTAATTATCTTGAATTCCCTTCCACCCAGAGACACTGAGAGGATCAGTTATCGAGCAGCAGGATCAGCAGTGACAACCAGAACCTGGTGCTCCAGGGACTTATGAATAGCAATGACCACCCCCTTAGACCTGGAGCAGGGCTGGCCTTAGGGATGTGCGAGCTGTGCGGCCGCACAGGGCGCCATAGCAACAGGGGCGCCGGGCGGCCGACACAGCTCGCACCAGGTATATGTAATTTGTATTGCCCAACGTGCAGTCCGAGCGTCCTCCGACATTTTGCGCTGCTTCGGGCAAGCAGCGCTAAATGCAGGTGTAATGAAGAAACTGTGCCCTGTAGCGGAATGTGACCATCTGCACAGGGACACAGTTTTCTGGTTTGCAGGCCACTCCCTCTCATTCCATTCCCACTACCCTTCCTCAACTGTGTCCCTATGCGGAGGGTCACATTCCGCTTCAGGGCACAGTTTTCTTCATTACACAGGGAGGTTTTACTTACCCCGCCCTCCTCCGCGTCTCCGGTTGGCTGGCTGGCCCGAGTCTGACGAGAGACGTTGCGCATGTGATGTACCTCTGCAGACCCGCACAGGAGGACGTGACGTCACTCGTCAGGCCGACGCCGGAGAGAAGCGCAGCGCAGGTGTCTATGTGTGTGTGCATGTGTGTGTGTGCGTGTGTGGGTGGGTGTCTGTGTGTGTGTGGGTGTCTGTCTGTGTGTGTGTGTGCGTGCATGTGTGGGTGTCTGTCTGTCTGTGTGTGTGTGAGTCCGTGGGGGGGGCGCTGTAACCTGCTACTTCCTAATGTGGGGAACCTGCTACTTAATGTGGGGAACCTGCTACTTCCTAATGTGGGGAACCTTCTACTGCCTAATGTGGGGAACCTGCTTCTACCTAATGTGGGGAACCTGCTTCTACCTAACGTGGGGAGCCTACTACTACCTAATGTGGAGAACTATACTGCACCTAATGTGGGGGAACTATACTGCCAACCTAATGTGGGGGAACTATACTTCCCCTAATGTGGGGGAACAATACTGCACCTAATGTGGGGGAACTATACTGCACCTAATGTGGGGGAACTATACTGCACCTAATGTGGGGAACTACTGTATACTACACCTAATGTGGGGAATTACTGTATACTGCACCTAATGTGGGGGAACTATACTGCACCTAATGTGGGGAACTCTACTGCCCCTAATGTGGGGAACTACTGTATACTGCACCTAATGTGGGGAACTACTGTATACTGTACCTAATGTGGGGGAACTATACTGCACCTAATGTGGGGAACTATACTGCACCTAATGTGGGGGAACTATACTGCACCTAATGTGGAAAGCTATACTGCATCTGATGTGGGGGAACTATACTGCACCTAATGTGGGGGAACTATACTGCACCTAATGTGGGGGAACCATACTGCACCTAATGTGGGGGAACTATACTGCACCTAATGTGGGGGAACTATACTGCACCTAATGTGGGGGAACTATACTGCATCTGATGTGGGGGAACTATACTGCACCTAATGTGGGGAACTACTGTATACTGCACTTAATGTGGGGGAACTATACTGCATCTGATGTGGGGAAACTATATTGCACCTAATGTGGGGAACTATACTGCATCTGATGTGGGGGAACTATACAGCACCTAATGTGGGAAACTATACTGCACCTAATGTGGGGGAACTATACTGCACCTAATGTGGGGAACTATACTGCATCTGATGTGAGGGAACTATACTGCACCTAATGTGGGGAACTATACTGCACCTAATGTGGGGGAACTATACTGCACCTAATGTGAGGAACTATACTGCATCTGATGTGAGGGAACTATACTGCACCTAATGTGGGGAACCACACTGCATCTAATGTGGGGGAACTATACTGCACCTAATGTGGAGAGCTATACTGCACCTAATGTGGGGGAACTATACTGCACCTAATGTGGAGAGCTATACTGCACCTAATGTGGGGGAACTATACTGCACCTAATGTGGGGGAACTATACTGCACCTAATGTGGGGGGGGACTGTACTGCACCTAATGTGGGGAACTATACTGCACCTAATGTGGGGGAACTATACTGCCAACCTAATGTGGGGGAACTATACTTCCCCTAATGTGGGGGAACGATACTGCACCTAATGTGGGGGAACTATACTGCACCTAATGTGGGGAACTACTGTATACTGCACCTAATGTGGGGAACTACTGTATACTGCACCTAATGTAGGGGAACTATACTGCACCTAATGTGGGGAACTCTACTGCACCTAATGTGGGGAACTACTGTATACTGCACCTAATGTGGGGAACTACTGTATACTGCACCTAATGTGGGGAACTACTGTATACTGCACCTAATGTGGGGGAACTATACTGCACCTAATGTGGGGAACTATACTGCACCTAATGTGGGGGAACTATACTGCACCTAATGTGGAGAGCTATACTGCATCTGATGTGGGGGAACTATACTGCACCTAATGTGGGGGAACTATACTGCACTTAATGTGGGGGAACTATACTGCACCTAATGTGGGGGAACTATACTGCATCTGATGTAGGGGAACTATACTGATAACCTAATGTGGGGAACTATACTGCACCTAATGTGGGGGAACTATACTGCATCTGATGTGGGGAAACTATACTGCACCTAATGTGGGGAACTATACTGCATCTGATGTGGGGGAACTATACTGCACCTAATGTGGGGAACTATACTGCACCTAATGTGGGGGAACTATACTGCACCTAATGTGGGGAACTATACTGCATCTGAAGTGGGGGGAACTATACTGCACCTAATGTGGGGAACTATACTGCACCTAATGTGGGGGAACTATACTGCACCTAATGTGGGGAACTCTACTGCACCTAATGTGGGGAACTACTGTATACTGCACCTAATGTGGGGAACAACTGTATACTGCACCTAATGTGGGGGAACTATACTGCACCTAATGTGGGGGAACTATACTGCACCTAATGTGGAGAGCTATACTGCATCTGATGTGGGGGAACTATACTGCACCTAATGTGGGGGAACTATACTGCACTTAATGTGGGGGAACTATACTGCACCTAATGTGGGGGAACTATACTGCATCTGATGTAGGGGAACTATACTGATAACCTAATGTGGGGAACTATACTGCACCTAATGTGGGGGAACTATACTGCATCTGATGTGGGGAAACTATACTGCACCTAATGTGGGGAACTATACTGCATCTGATGTGGGGGAACTATACTGCACCTAATGTGGGGAACTATACTGCACCTAATGTGGGGGAACTATACTGCACCTAATGTGGGGAACTATACTGCATCTGAAGTGGGGGGAACTATACTGCACCTAATGTGGGGAACTATACTGCACCTAATGTGGGGGAACTATACTGCACCTAATGTGGGGAACTCTACTGCACCTAATGTGGGGAACTACTGTATACTGCACCTAATGTGGGGAACAACTGTATACTGCACCTAATGTGGGGGAACTATACTGCACCTAATGTGGGGGAACTATACTGCACCTAATGTGGAGAGCTATACTGCACCTAATGTGGGGGAACTATACTGCACCTAATGTGGGGAACTATACTGCACCTAATGTGGGGGAACTATACTGCACCTAATGTGGAGAGCTATACTGCATCTGATGTGGGGGAACTATACTGCACCTAATGTGGGGGAACTATACTGCACTTAATGTGGGGGAACTATACTGCACCTAATGTGGGGGAACTATACTGCATCTGATGTGGGGAAACTATACTGCACCTAATGTGGGGGAACTATACTGCACCTAATGTGGGGGAACTATAATGCACCTAATGTGAGGGAACTATACTGCATCTGATGTGGGGAAACTATACTGCACCTAATGTGGGGAACTATACTGCATCATATGTGGGGGAACTATACTGCACCTAATGTGGGGAACTATACTGCACCTTATGTGGGGGAACTATACTGCACCTAATGTGGGGAACTATACTGCATCTGATGTGGGGGGAACTATACTGCACCTAATGTGGGGAACTATACTGCACCTAATGTGGGGGAACTATATTGCACCTAATGTGGGGGAACTATACTGCACCTAATGTGGGGAACTATACTGCATCTGATGTGGGGGAACTATACTGCACCTAATGTGGGGAACCACACTGCATCTAATGTAAGGGAACTATACTGCACCTAATGTGGAGAGCTATACTGCACCTAATGTGGGGGAACTATACTGCACCTAATGTGGAGAGCTATACTGCACCTAATGTGGGGGAACTATACTGCACCTAATGTGGGGGGAACTATACTGCACCTAATGTGGGGGAACTATACTGCATCTGAAGTGGGGGGAACTATACTGCACCTAATGTGGGGAACTATACTGCACCTAATGTGGGGGGGGGACTGTACTGCACCTAATGTGGGGGGGGGGCTGTACTGCACCTAATGTGGGGAACTATACTGCACCTAATGTGGGGGAACTATACTGCATCTGATTAAGGGGAGCAGGGGACTGGTGAAGGGGTACATGGGACTGATTAAGGGCAGGGGACTTATTAGATATAAAAATATTTGTCACAAATATATTTTTCCTCTTTGTGTACATTTATGGGGGGGGGGGCACAAGGTTAGCTTGCCCAGGGCGCCTGAACACCTAAGGCCGGCCCTGACCTGGAGTCAGGGTTATTCGCACAGAATGAACCAGGGTAGAATTTGTTCTTGAGGATGGGGGAGTGTCCTTTCTTAAAATGTGTCCCCTGAAAGCATGCAATGTGTACCTTATGGCTATGGAAATTATAAAGGCTAGCTTAGACAGGATATTCAGTTCCCTCGCTTTGAAAGAGGAGATGTTAGGGGCCGCCATCGGGATGCTGGAACATGGGCAACTATAGCCGCTGGGACCAGTCAGTCGTGGATAACTCAAGGACCCCCTGGTCAGGGAAAGGACAATAAAGGAAGAAGAAGAAGAAAAAAGAAGAAAAACAGAACTTGAGTGCAAAATAAGAACGGACCGGACAATTAGCAAAACAAACAGAAACACACACAGGACATGACAAGGATAAACAAATGGAAAATCATAAAAAAAGCAGAGGGACTGCCGCCATAGATACTAAATGGGACATAAATATATTAGGAAAGCACACACCAAGTCCTGGTGGTGTCTCCTACCTATGGGGGGAGAATGCGAAAATGATCACCCGGGAAGCACAAGTTATTGAATTAGGGGAAAAGGGCTTAGGGCCAAAGAGCATATGAAGGACGACAGAGAGACAGGGGAGAAAACTGGGAAAGGGTGACACCTACCAATTGTTCTGATGGAGGGGAGGCGGAAGCCTGTATAGCAGACTCCAGGGCCAGGAGGGGGTAAACCTAACAGGTGCTAGGTCAGGTAAAGGGTGTTCCCCAACTGCTTTTATAATCAGCCAGACACCAACCAAGCAGCAACAGCCTTATATTACCAGGGTTATAGATTTTTGTTATTTCCCCCTTAACCCCTTAAGGACACATGACGTACTGGAACGTCATGTGTCCACTCCCGATCTATAACGCGGGGCCACGGCGTGGCCCCGCGTCATAGCGGGTCGGGCCCGGCCTCTAACAACGGCCGGGACCCGTGGCTAATAGCGCGCGGCATTGATCGCTGTGCCGCGCGCTATTAACCCTTTAGACGCGGCGTTCAAAGTTGAACGCCGCGTCTAAAGTGAAACCGAAAGCATCCCGGCTAGCTCAGTGGGCTGTTCGGGATAGCCGCGGTGAAATCGCGGCATCCCGAACAGCTGACAGGACAGCGGGAGGGCCCCTACCTGCCTCCTCGCTGTCCGATCGCCGAATGACTGCTCAGTGCCTGAGATCCAGGCATGAGCAGTCATGCGGCAGAATCGTTGATCACTGGTTTCTTATGAGAAACCAGTGATCAACATAGAAGATCAGTGTGTGCAGTGTTATAGGTCCCTATGGGACCTATAACACTGCAAAAAAAAAGTGAAAAAAAAAAGTGAATAAAGATCATTTAACTCCTCCCCTATTAAAAGTTTGAATCACCCCCCTTTTCCAATAAAAAAAAAAACACAGTGTAAATAAAAATAAAAATAAACATATGTGGTATCACCGCGTGCGGAAATGTCCGAATTATAAAAATATATCATTAATTAAACCGCTCGGTCAATGGCGTGCGCGCAAAAAAATTCCAAAGTCCAAAATAGTGCATTTTTGGTCACTTTTTATATCATTTAAAAATGAATAAAAAGTGATCAATAAGTCCTATCAATGCAAAAATGGTACCGTTAAAAACTTCAGATCACGGCGCAAAAAATGAGCCCTCATACCGCCCCATACACGGAAAAATAAAAAAGTTATAGGGGTCAGAAGATGACAATTTTAAACGTATTAATTTTCCTGCATGTAGTTATGATTTTTTCCAGAAGTCCGACAAAATCAAACCTATATAAGTAGGGTATCATTTTAATCGTATGGACCTACAGAATACATATCAGGTGTCATTTTTACCGAAAAATGTACTACGTAGAAACGGAAGCCCCCAAAAGTTACAAAACAGCGTTTTTTTTTTCAATTTTGTCGCACAATGATTTTTTTTCCCGCTTCACCATAGATTTTTGGGCAAAATGACTGACGTCATTACAAAGTAGAATTGGTGGCGCAAAAAATAAGCCATCATATGGATTTTTAGGTGTAAATTTGAAAGAGTTATGATTTTTTAAAGGCAAGGAGCAAAAAACGAAAATGCAAAAACGGAAAAACCTCCGGTCCTTAAGGGGTTAAAGGGGTTCTCCGGTGCTTAGACATCTTATCCCCTATCCAAAGGATAGGGGATAAGATGCTTGATCGCGGGAGTCCTGCCGCTGGGGACCCCCGGGATCTTGCACGCGGCACCCCGTTTGTAATCAGTCCCCAGAGCGTGTTCGCTCCGGGTCTGATTACCGGCGACCACAGTGATAGCTGTCACGCCCCCTCCCATAGGCTTGCATTGAGGGACGGAGCATGACGTCACACGGGGGCGGAGGCGTGACATCACACGCCGTCGCCCCTGTGGTCGCCAGTAATCAGTCCCAGAACACGCTCCGGGGACTGATTACAAACAGGGTGCCATCGTGCAAGATCACGGGGGTCCCCAGCGGCGGGACTCCCACGATCAGGCATCTTATCCCCTATCCTTTGGATAGGGGAAAAGATGTGTAAGCACCGGAGAACCCCTTAAACCCCTTAAGGACTCAGGGTTTTTCCGTTTTTGCACTTTCGTTTTTTCCTCCTTACCTTTTAAAAATCATAACCCTTTCAATTTTCCACCTAAAAATCCATATTATGGCTTATTTTTTGCGTCGCCAATTCTACTTTGCAGTGACATTAGTCATTTTACCCAAAAATGCACGGCGAAACAGAAAAAAAAATCATTGTGCGACAAAATCGAAAAAAAAACGCCATTTTGTCACTTTTGGGGGCTTCCGTTTCTACGCAGTGCATATTTCAGTAAAAATACACCTTATCATTATTCTGTAGGTCCATACGGTTAAAATGATACCCTATTTATATAGGTTTGATTTTGTCGCACTTCTGGAAAAAATCATAACTACATGCAGGAAAATTTATACGTTTAAAAATGTCCTCTTCTGACCCCTATAACTTTTTTATTTTTCCACGTACGGGGCGGTATGAGGACTCATTTTTTGCGCCGTGATCTGAAGTTTTTATTGGTATGATTTTTGTTTTGATCTGACTTTTTGATCACTTTTTATTCATTTTTTAATGTTATAAAAAGTTACCAAAATACGCTTTTTTGGACTTTGGAATTTTTTTGCGCGTACGCCATTGACCGTACGGCTTAATTAATGATATATTTTTATAGTTCGGACATTTGCGCACGCGACGATATCACATATGTTTATTTTTATTTTTTTTACACTGTTTTATATTTTTTTATGGGAAAAGGGGGGTGATTCAAACTTTTATTAGAGAAGGGGTTAAATGACCTTTATTAACACTTTTTTTTTACTTTTTTTTTGCAGTGTTATAGGTCCCATAGGGACCTATAACACTGCACACACTGATCTCTCATCCTGATCACAGGCGTGTATTAACACGCCTGTGATCAGCATTATCGACGCTTGACTGCTCCTGCCTGGATCTCAGGCACGGAGCAGTCATTCGCCGATCGGACACCGAGGAGGCAGGTAAGAGCCCTCCCGGTGTCCGATCAGCTGTTCGGGACGCCGCGATTTCACCGCGGCGGTCCCGAACAGCCCGACTGAGCAGCCGGGATACTTTCAGTTTCACATTAGAAGCGGCGGTCAGCTTTGACCGCCACTTCTAAAGGGTTAATACCGCACATCGCCGCGATCGGCGATGTGTGGTATTAGCCTCGGGTCCCGGCCGTTGATTAGCGCCGGGACCCACGCGATATGATGCGGGATCGCGGCGCGATCCCGCTTCATATTGCGGGAGCCGGCGCAGGACGTAAATATACGTCCTGCGTCGTTAAGGGGTTAAAGGGGTTGTGCGCTGCCCTAATTTTTGGAACTCCGCTCACAGCATCCGGAAGTTCATTACTCCGTCATGCCCGGCCCCTCGACCGCCCCCTCGCCCGCCCCCTCGTGACATCTCGCCCGCCCCCTAGTGACGTCACGCCAGCCCCCTCTACCAAAGTCTATGGGAAGGGGGCATGGCAGCGGTCGCGCCCCCTTCCCATAGACTTTTGTTGAGGGGGCGGGCGAGATGTCACGAGGGGGCGGGCGAGACTTTGCGACGTCACGCCCGGCAGCTGCGAATACGGAAGCCCGCACACAGCGTTTGGAGTAATGAACTTCCGGATGCTGTGAGCGGAGCTCCGAAAGTCAGGGCAGCGCACAACCCCTTTAATAGAAATCCTTATGTAAATTGCAACATATGATAAACTTTATTTATCAATCATTATTAGTCATTGGTTTCCAGTTGGTTTTACCATATTTAATTAATTGCCATATTCTGACCTGTATGAAATATAAAAAAATTATTTTAGGGTAGGTCACATGTGCGGTATTTTGCTGCACTTTTGCTGCTGCATATTTTCCAACCAATTGAAGTCAATGGGTAGAAAAATCAGCTGTGTATTTTACCACCGATTGACTTAAATGGGTAGGAAAAAACGCAGCAACAAATATGCAGCAAAATACGGCATGTGTGACCCTACCATAAGACAGCTGTTTTGGGCTCTTTTTCTCGTTATAATGTGTAATTTTGCCATCATTTTGAGGTTGATTTGACTTTCTGATATATATTTTTTTTTATTTCATATATTATGGAATGCAAGGCAAAAAAAAAAAAAAAAACATTTTGACGTTTGGTGTTTTTTAACCCTTAAGGACGCAGGCTGTTTTTCCCCTTAAGGACTAAGCCCTTTTTCACAATTCTGACCACCGTCGCTTTACGAATTAATAACTCGAAAACGTTTTTACCGAATATTCTGATTCTGAGATTGTTTTTTTGTGACATATTCTACTTTATTTTGGTGGTAAATTTTCGGCATTACTTGCATAATTTTTCTAACTTTGAAGCTCTCTACTTGTAAGGAAAATGGATATTCCCAATAAATTTTATTTTTATTCACAAATACAATATGTCTACTTTATGTTGGCATCATAAAATTGACATATTTTAACTTTTTGCAAAAATTAGAGGGCTTCAGAACTACAACTACAAACCCCAGCATGCCTGGCAACATCTGGAGGGCTACCGTTTGGGCACCACTGTAACAGTGGTCTCCAAACTGTGACCCTCCAAATGTTGCAAAACTACAACTCCCAGCATGCCCAGACAGCCTTTGGCTGTCTGGGCATGCTGGGAGTTGCAGTTTGGCCTTCCTAGTGGTTGCCACAGTAAAGATCACTTTACTTTCACTTTCATTACCCCCCCCCCCCCCCCCCATGTAGTTTCCCTACCTGTGCCTGTCTCCGGCGACGATCGGTGGTCCCCAGGCATCTTCTCCTCCAGGTGCCGGCCTCCATCTTCTCCCCACATTCCCCACGACATCCAGGGGTGGGCAGAACGGGGGTTGCCATGGCAACCCACTGTCCTGCGCTGCCATTGGTCAGAATCAGTTCTGACCAATGGCAGGAGATAGGAGGAGATCGCAGCACTGCGACCTCGCTCCTAGCCCTCAGGATGATCGGGCTGTCACTGACAGCTCCGATCATCCCTATTTTCTGGGTGATCGGGTCACCAGAGACCCAATCAGACCGGAATAGCAGAAAATCGCATGTCTGAATTGACATGCGATTTTCTGTGATCGCCGACATGGGGGGGTCTCAGGACCACCCTGGGCGATGTGCCGGGATGCCTGCTGAATGATTTCAGCAGGCATCCCGGTCCCCAAGCGGCTAGCGGCTGGGACCGGAATTCCCACGGGCATATGCATACGCCCCACGTCCTTAAGGACTCGGGATGCAGGGTGTATGCATACGCCCGGTGTCCTGAAGAGGTTAATATAATTTTTATTTTAATAGTTCAGACATTTCCACATGCAGTGATACAAATTATAAATTCTTCTTATTATTTTTTCTTTAATTATTTTATTTAAAAATAAAGAGTGATTTAACTATTTTTGTATTTTTATTTTTTTTCTTTTACTTTTTTTCCCCATTTGATTATACAGTACACTGCAATACCAGGATCTCTATCTGCCATGGCACATTATTGGCACACTGGAAATGCATTGGAAGTTTGCTAATCAGGGGCGTACCTAGAGCATTTGGCACCCGGGGCAGACCCTTTGTTTGGCACCCCCCCCCCCCTGACACACACACACGCACCCCCCCCCCTTAATTACACCCCCTCCCTCCCCTCCCCCCAGGGGCAGACTGATAACACTCAAGGCCCCCGGACCAAAAAAATGCAAGGGCCCCTGCTAGGCTCTGCAGCTCCTCAATCTTCTGCCACACCCCTATTCTACCCAAATCCCACACACACACAATAAATTTAAATGTATATATGTAAGAAACACTTTAACGTAGGTAAATTTTCAATATCAATAATACTGGTATACAAGGAGCAAATATATATCACCACACAACAACTTGATAATACCGCCATACTGTACTGAATTAAACCACTATACACAGACCAGTATACTATAAAGAATCTGTATACAAGTGATTATATACAGGACCATATTGTGGTAGAGATCAGCTGTACACAGGATGTATATACCATATAAGTGATTACAGTTACATTTTGGGACTCACAATTGCGTCTTTTCTGATCAGCGGCATCCTACTTCCTTTTCTTCTCCGTCCGGATAAGACCGCCATGTGGATCTCTTAACATCTGCAGGAAAAACATGTCAGACTGCATTTTTTCTGTGCCCTCCCCTCCTCTACACAATCTTCCCATCTATAGGCCCACAAACTGTAATAATGCCCTCCTTGGTGTAGCCAGGTAACCTCCTCTTTCCTATAGGTATATGCAGTTACACCCCCCCCCCCCTCTTTCCCATAGGTATATGCAGAGTTACACCCCCCTCTCTTTCCCATAGGTATATGCAGAGCTACGCTGCACCCCCCCTCTTTCCCATAGGTATATGCAGAGCTACACCCCCCACCCTTTCTTACCCATTGGTATATGCAGAGCTACCCCCCCTCATTCCCATAGGTATATGCAGAGTTACACTCCCTCCTCTTCACCATAGGTATATGCAGAGTTAAACCCCCCTCTTTCCCATAGGTTTATGCAGAGCTACCCCCCTCTTTCCCATAGGTATATGCAGAGCTACACCCCCCCTCTTTCCCATAGGCATATGCAGAGCTACAACCCCCCTCCTCCCCATAGGTATATGTGGAGCTAAACCCCCTTCCCCATAGGTATATGCAGAGCTACACCCCCCTTCCCCATAGGTATATGCAGAGCTACACCCCACCCTCTTTCCCATAGGTATATGCAGAGCTACGCCCTCCCCTTTCCCATAGGTATATGCAGAGCTACACCCCCTTTTTCCCATAGGTATATGAAGAGCTACACCCCCCCCTCTTTCCCATAGGCATATGCAGAGCTACAACCCCCCTCCTCCCCATAGGTATATGCAGAGCGATACCCCCTCTTCCCCATAGGTATATGCAGAACTACACCCCCCCTCTTCCCCATAGGTATATGCAGAGCTACACCCCCCTCTCCCTCCCTTTCCCATAGGTATATGCAGAGCACCCCCCTCTCCCTCCCTTTCCCACAGGTATATGCAGAGCACCCCCCCTCTCCCTCCCTTTCCCATGGGTATATGCAGAGCACCCCCCTCTCCCTCCATTTCCCATAGGTATATGCAGAGCACCCCCCCTCTCCCTCCCTTTCCCATAGGTATATGCAGAGCACTCCCTTCCTGCCTTTCCCATAGGTATATGCAGAGCACTCCCCCCCACTCCCTCCCTTTCCCATAGGTAAATGCAGAGCACACCCCCCTTCCCTATAGGTATAGGCAGGGTTAAGAAAAAAAAAAGGATGCTCACCTGATATCCCACGCAGCGATCTCCTCAGCTGCAGGGCCCGCGTCTTCTCCCCTCCACAGTACAGGCGCCGATGAGTGACATCACCGGCGCCTGTACTGCGTGCTGCATGGGGGCGGAGGTCATGTCTCCTCTGTGTAAGCTGCAGAAGTGGCTCACACAGAGGGGACGGCTTCTCCTGTATGTGTGTGTATCGCGCATACAGGAGAAGGCACCGCTGTCTGCTGGGGATCTGGGACGAGTGTCCCGGACCTCAGCAGCAGCGGTGGTGGCGGGTCAGTCCGCCCCTGGCACCCCCCTTGAGAGTGGCACCCGGGGCCACCCCCCCCCCCCCTTGGTACGCCACTGTTGCTAATTGGAGCTCTGACAGAATTTGAACTCTTGACAGCACATTTCAAATAACCATCTAGATGCTTGGCCTGCAGGCTAGAGATCAAACATCTTATCCCCTGTTCTTTGGATAGGGGATAAGATGTTTAGGGACAGAGTACCCCCTTTAAAGCAATGCAAAAATGTTATTATACAATTCTTAAGCTTTACTTAAAAATAGCTTAATTAATATAATGGTCAATAGCCTTTCAACAATCAATAGTAGAAGCAGCTATAACAAGCTTTGTATTTTTCCTTATCAGGAAAAAAAAGTGTCTCTCCCCACTGAATTAATCATCCATTCAAAAAATTGTTAAAAGTCCATCTTGAATGACAACATAGACTAACAGCTCACTGTGGGTGCAAATTACAGCTGCCCTTACATGTCTACAGGGAAGGAGAAAGAGGAGTTAGGCTTCTTTCACACCACAAAATTACTCTGTTTTAAAGATCCGTACGAAGTTCCGTCTGAAAATCAGCTGAGAACGTCAGTTACAAAATCCTATAAGGACGTTAGAAAATCCCATTATAGTCTATAGGATTTTTCTAATAGCTGTTTTAACCCGTTATAGCCCGTTATTAATAACATCGGTTATTTTGTGACAGAAGATAGTAACGGGAGAAATAGTACATGCACTATTTCTCCCGTTACTATCTTCCGTCACAAAATAAAGTCTGTTATTAATTACGGGCTATAACTGGTTAAAATGGCTATTAGAAAAATCCCATAGACAATAATGGGATTTTCTAATGGCCGTATAGGATTTTGTAACTGCCATTTTACAAATTATTTTCATACGGAACTTCGTACGGATCTTCAAAATGGAGTAATTTTGTAGTGTGAAAGGGGCCTTAGACACACGGAGAGGAAACACACAGAGAGGTTGCATCAATGTGTAGTCATTTGTATACCTCACACCAGTGCTTGAATCACAGCTTTCTTGAAACACAGCTCAGTAGTGCTCAGAATTATATTTTATGCTGTTGCTCCTGCTTCTATTGATGAACTATTGAGATATTGTTATATAGTTAGGTAAGTACTACAGACCAAAGAGTTATCTACAGTCATCAGAAAACCTGGGGTGTGGCAAGAGCACATCCCTCACACCTTAATGCCCCATCTACCAGCTATAAGTGTTGACGGCTTATAGTAAGGGGTCATCATTACATGATATAACAGACATCTGGATTTATATGATTAGTCAATGTGTTTCCACTGCCAAGTGATACAATCCTTGCACTCTTTTGCCCACTGAATCCTTTCCTTCCTGTATCTTTAAACAATAATGATAATCAAATAGATTTTCTGTTGTCACATCCCATCTGTGCTAAGGAATGGCAAGTTGTGCATTTGAACATTTTAGATGAAGTAACAGTGTTGTATTTGTCCACCGTTTATTAAAGGGGTACTCCGCCCCTAAACAACTTATCCCCTATCCAAAGGATAGGGGATAAGATGTCAGATTGTCGGGGTCTCGCTGCTGGGGACCCCGAGATCTCGGCTACAGCACCCCGTTATCATTACCGCACAGAGCAAACTCGCTCTGTGCATAATGAGCGGCGATATAGGGGCCGGAGCATCATTATGTCACGGCTCCACCCCCTCGAGACATCACAGTCCGCCCCTTAATGCAAGTCTATGGGAGGGGGCATGATAGACGCCACGCCCCCTCCCATAGACTTGTATTGAGGGGGCGGAGCCGTGACATAACGATGCTCCGGCCCCTGTATTGCCCATCATTACGCACAGAGCGAGTTTTCTCTGTGCAGTAATGATATCGGGGTGCCGCAGCAGAGATCCAGGGGGTCCCCAGCAGCTGGACCCCGGTGATCTGACATCTTATCCCCTATCCTTTGGATAGGGGATAAAATGTCTAAGGGTGGAGTACCCCTTTAACTATGCATTACCTGTTCATCAGAAAGATTCTTGAATAGGGCCACGGGGTCTTATTTTACTGGATGTTTTTGCTTGATCACAACATTGTTGTTTGGACTCTTGAAGTGGTTGCATATAAAAGGTTGGCAGTTTGTTTAAGACTCTGGTTAGTCTAGTGCTGATGTACATGCGCCATTCAAAGCCACTTAGTTGACTTAATTTTCTAATTCCAATGTGGATTCATACTGAAACTGATCCACCAAAAAATGGCTTACTTGATGCTATGTTGCACTCTGAGGTCACTTGTCTTATATTCATACAGAAAAGTTCCAATCGGGAATGGGTAAAAATTTCTAATAGAGTAATAACTATAAGAAAAAGGTAAGTGGCACCAATACCTTAGTAATACAGCTTCCTGAGATTGATTGTGGCATGACACTACAGGTGACCAGGTGAGTCCAACCAGCGGTGGTGCTAGGACAATACGAAGTAGGTATCAGCAATAGTAATAAAAGAAACGGACAGGTGTCCTGCACTCACCGAAAAAGTTCTGGTCACTCCACTCCAATCTTGGGCAATTCCTCAGGGAGGGCTGGCAAGGTAACCAGCCCGCCCGGAGGAACAGCCCGAGATGGGAGCCCGGAGGAACAGCCCGAGATGGGAGCCGAGAGACCAGAACTTTTAATAGAGTGGCCAATCAGTGTAAATAATAAGTACTTTATTGTCAATTATGAAAATGTAAGCCTGTTAGATCATTAATCCTAAAATTCTTGCTATCATCTTCAATAACTCCTCTGACCCTAATTATTTATTATTATAATACAATGTTACTAAATAGCTACGGACGTTCATTAAAGTTAATAAAACTGACATAGAATTGACAGAGAATCTTCCACTTGCACACTTGAATACATATTAAATCTAATTATAGATATGAAATGTATAACTATATGTGTGTGTTTTTTGACTGTATATGTTGTATACTACACATAGTACCCAGACACACACATACACACACACAGGCACACAATTGTGCGTACTTTTCTTTCAATTATTTCTGGAAATATTCTCAAAGAATGTTTACTAACCTCCCTTCCTCTTTTCCTCTGGGTGAATGTTTCATCTTTTTCTCTAGCACACTACCAGTGCATGATGCGTTATTTGACAGATTTCTTTCTTTTTTTTTTTTCAAAACAGCTTTTGATAATTGAAAAAGAGAATCTGCTAATGGCCATTTGGATGGAACAATTTCACTTTTGGGAACTTAGAAAAAACAGTCAATCTCATCCTCATCATCAGTGTCTATAAATTGTTTGACAGTTTTGATAGACCATTATAACAGATAAAAATTCTTATTCCTGGTACATTTCAGCAAATATGACAAAGTTGTGACAATAAGTCAAATGCAATAGATCTTTTGGGCATTTTCTCTGTTCATAGATCATTATTTTGGTACCTATGATGTCGACTTTTTTATGATAATGTGCATTTAACAGACTTTTATTTTTCTCTCTATTTTATTTTTTTTATTTTTATTTAAACATCTCCTTGGTTACAAGTCTGGTGCTGAGTGAAGTATGAGAGGTTGTGAACAGCTCCGCAGCATTCAATATTTCCACATAATTGCAAAAGTTTTTATACTTCATTGGGCATTATTTATTTATTATTGAATGGTAAAATGTACACTTTTTTTTCTTAACAGAAATGTGATGGATTTGTTATTTTACTAACTAGAACTCAACTTCTTGACACAATGTTTTCAGTACCACCGAAGTGTACTAGATTGTGGTGTAATTCCATGTTAAATGCTGTAGCCATAATACTGTTTTCTGAATACAAAAATAATATTTTGGCCTGCCCCCCATAATTGTTTAGGAATACACAGCACAATGTTTATGTTGTTTACCTGTTCTTAAAATTTCCCAGATCTACATGTGATTGAATGTCTGTGGGATGTACTGTAAAAGCAAGGCTGGTTCAAGGAGGTCCCCCTATAAAGCTTGCTGGTCTCAAAGCTTCTCAACAAACATCATACCCTAGGACACCTTAAGAGGGCTTATGGAGTCCATGCCTTGACTGGTCAGAGCTGTCTGGTGGCAAGAAGTGGGATATACATATTATAAGCTATAGAACTATAGGGTCATGGTAAAGTTTTTGTTAACTGTCTACTTGGTGTGGGGTGGGATGAATTTAACCAGAGTGACATGGAACAGTGGGTCTGGTCTGAAGAAGTGTTGTTACAGCTCAAAATGTCTGTTACCAGTTTTGTTTTCCTGGTGTCTGTTCCTATTTTCCTAATAATACATTTGAGCATGTTGGATCAATAAAAAGTTCCATATAAAGGCTTCTCTATCCTGGATATACTACTTGTTACGCTGCAGGAAGATAGACAGATAGCTAGATAGATAGGATGACAGATAGACAGATAAACAGATAGCTGATGGACAGGTAGATAGAAAGATAGATAGAAAGAAGGAAAGAAAGAAAGAAAGAAAGATAGAGATGATCAACTGGTGCCAGAACGTTTAACAGATTTGTAAATTACTTCTATTTAAAAATCTTAATCCTTCCAGTACTTATCAGCTGCTGTATACTACAGAGGAAGTGTGACACTCACGTTTCAGAAGACAGAAACTCCCGTTGATGTGAATCTGCTGGACCTGTGTGGTAGATGACTCAGACCGTACCAGGGAGCAGAGTCTAAGGTGCCGCTGGTTTTCTCCAGAGCCGGGGTGGACTTTCTGCGGCAGGCGGCACCCAGGTCGCTATCCCTAGCACGGTTCAAGCACACAGGCGGCTGAGGAGATGCGAGGCACAGGAGGGATAAGGCAGCTTGTAGTCAGGATAGCAGAAGGTCAAGGCAGGCGGCACAGTAGCGTAGTCAGGGCGTGGCAGGGGGTCAATAGGCAGGCGGCAGAGGAGCAAGGTCAAGTCACAGAGCAAAGGATCAGATACACGGCAAGGCAACTCTCAGGAATGCTTTCTCTCAGGCACAAGGCAACAAAGATCTGGCAGGGAAGTGAGGAAGGTGGAGGAATTTATCAATGAGCCACAGGTGAATTACATTAATGAGCGCACTGTCCCATTAAATCTAAAAGCTCCAGCGCGCCCTAGGGGACGGGGACACATGCGCCGGAGCAGAAAGGCAGAGGCGGGGCAGGAGAAGCACCAGGTGAGTGATGGACTGGGGCTCGCATGTGGGCGCGACCCGCGATGCGAGTCCCACCCAGCCTCGACGGCAGCAGCAGGTAACGGGACCATGCACTCACAGCCAGCATGTGCGGCCAGAGCACATAACGTAACAGGAAGTTCTTTTCTGTTTGAATTGATTTTCTTTCTGACCACAGTGCTCTCTGCTGACACCTCTGTCCAGGTCAGGAACTGTCCAGAGTAGGAGCAAATGTCCATAGCAAACCTACAGCAGCTGTACTGTACTGGAAGGATTAAGATTTTTATATACAGTGGGGGAAAAGTATTTAGTCAGCTACCAATTCTGTAAGTTCTCCTACTTAAAAAGATGAGAGAAGCCTGTAATTTTAATTTTTGTAGGTATACCTCAAATATGAGAGCCATAATGAGAAGAAAAAATCCATAAAATCACATTGTCTGATTTTTAAAGAATTTATTTGCAAATTATGGTGGAAAATAAGTATTTGGTCACCTACAAACAATCAACATTTCTGGCTCTCAAAGACCTGTAACTTCTTTTTTAAGAGTCTCCTCCTCCCCTCATTACCTGTATTAATGGCACCTGTTTGAACTTGTTATCAGTATATAAGACACCTGTCCACAACCTCAAACTGTCACACTCCAAACTCCACTATAGCCAAGACCAAAGAGCTTTCGAAGGACACCAGAAACAAAATTGTAGACCTGCACGAGGCTGGGAAGACTGAATCTGCAATAGGCAAACAGTTTTGTGTGAAGAAATCAACTGTGGAAGCAATAATTAGAAAATGGAAGACATACAAGACCACTGATAATCTCCCTCGAGAACCACACAGGGGGACGTAGTGAATGACCTGCAGAGAGTTGGGACCAAAGTAACAAAGGCTACCATCAGTAGCACACCATGCCGCCAGGGACTCAAATCCTGCAGTGTGAGATGTGTCCCCCTGCTTAAGCCAATACATGTCCGAGCCCGTCTGAAGTTTGCTAGAGAGCAATTGGATAATCCAGAAGAGGATTGGGAGAATGTCATATGGTCAGATGAAACCAAAGTAGAACTTTTTGGTAAAAACTCAACACGTTGTGTTTGAAAGAGAAAGAATGCTGAGTTGCATCCAAAGAACACCATACCTACATGTGAAGCATGGGGGTGGAAATATCAGCAAAGGGACCAGGATGACTGATCCGTGTAAAGGAAAGAATAAATAGGGCCATGTATTGTGAGATTTTGAGAGAAAACCTCCTTCCATCAGCAAGGGCATTAGAGATGAAACGGGCTGGGTCTTTCAGCATGACAATGATCCCAAACAAACTGCCCGGGCATCGAAGGAGTGGCTTCATAAGAAGCATTTAAAGGTCCTGGAGTGGCCTAGCCAGTCTCCAGATCTCATCCCCATAGAAATCCTCTGGAGGTAGTTGAAAGTCCATGTTGCCCAGCGACAGCCCCAAAACATCACTGCTCTAGAGGAGATCTGCATGGAGGAATGAGCCAAAATACCAGCAAAAGTGTGTGAAAACCTTATGAAGACTTACAGAATACATTTGACCTCTGTCATTGCTAACAAAGGGTATATAACAAAGTATTTAGATGAACTTTTGTTATTGACCAAATACTTATTTTCCACCATCATTTGCAAATAAATTCTTAAAAAATCAGACAATGTGACTTTATGGATATTTTTTTTTCTCATTATGTCTCTCATAGTTGAAGTATACCTATGATGAAAATCAAAGGCCTCTCTGATCTTTTTAAGTGGGAGAACTTGAACAATTGGTGGCTGACTAATTACTTTTTTTTGCCCCACTACAGAAGTAATTTCCAAATCTATTTAATTTTCTAGCATCAGTTGATTTAAAAAAATGTTTTTTTCCACCGAAGTACCCCTTTAACTACTTCAGGACGCAGGGCGTACGCATACGCCCTGCATCCTGAGTCCTTAAGGACGCAGGGCGTACAGTACACACCCATGGGAATTTCCGAACTGGGATGCCTGCTGAAATTATTCAGTAGGCACCCCCCCCCCCTCATGTTGACAATCACCGGAAATCGCCGGTCAATTCAGACCGTCGATCTGCAGTGATTCCTGGTCATACAGGTCTCCGTTGACCCGGAAAATAAGACACCCCCAATCCCCCTGAAGGGATAGGAGTGAGTTGGCAGGTGTGCTACCCCTCCTATCCCTGCTATTGATCAGTCAGAAGCGACTGACCAATGGCAGATAGGGGGCGAGGGGATTAAAGTTTGGTTTCCCAGCTCTGTCCACCCACGTTAGTGAGGGCAGAGCGGGGGAACTGTGATGAGAGCGGTGGCGGTGGTAGAGGTCCCTTACCTGGCAGCAATCGGCGGTGGCAGGTGGCGATCCTCCAGCTTGCGTGGCATGCGGCGATCCTGCTGCAGGAGGTGAGTAGTTGCCTAGCAACATCTGCAGGGTGACAGTTTGGAGACCACTATGCAATGGTCTCTAAACTGTAGCCCTCCAGATGTTGCAAATCTACAACTCCCAGCATGCCCAGAGAGCTGTTTGCTGTTTGGGCATGCTGGGATTTGTAGTTTTGCAACAACTGGAGGACCACAGTTTTGAGATCACTGTGTGGTGGTCTCTAAACCGTTGCCCTCAACATCTTGCAAAACTTCAACACCCAGCATGCACAAACAACAAAAGGCTGTCTCGGCATGCTGGAAGTTGTCATTGCGTGCCTCTAGCTGTTGCATAACTGCAACTCCCAGCATGCCCTTCGGTGATCAATATATATGCTGGGAGTTGTAGTTTTGCAACAGCTGGAGGCACACTGGTTGGAAAATACTGAGTTAGGTAACAGAACCTAACTAAAGGTTCTCCAACCAGTGATTTTTCTCCTCATACACTGCTATATATAAATTGCTCAAAAAAAATAAAGGGAACACTTAAACAACACTTCAGGTACATATAAGAATCCGACCACAACTCCAAGTCAATCACACTCCTGTGAAATCACACAGTCCACTCAAGAAGCAACACTGATTGACAATCAATTTCACATGCTGTTGCGCAAATGGAACAGACAACAGGTGGAAATTATAGGCAATTAGCAAGACACCCCCAATAAAGGAGTGGTTCTTCAGGTGGTAACCACAGACCAATTCTCAGTTTCTATGTTTCCTGGATGATGTTTTGGTCACTTTTGAATGCTGTCAGTGCTTTCACTCTAGTGGTAGCATGAGATGGAGTCTACAACCCACACAAGTGGCTCACGTAGTGCAGCTCATCCAGGATGGCACATCAATGCGAGCTGTGGCAAGAAGGTTTGCTGTGTTTGTCAGCGTAGTTTCTAGAGCATAGAGGTGCTACCAGGAGACAGGCCAGTACATCAGGAGACGTGGAGAAGGCCATAGGAGGGCACAGCCCAGCAGCAGGACCGCTACCTCCACCTTTGTGCAAGGAGGAGCAGGAGGAGCACTGCCAGAGCCCTGCAAAATGACCTCCAGCAGGCCACGAATGTGCATGTGTCCACTCGAAGGGTCAGAAACAGACTCCATAAGGGTAGTATGAGGGCTTAACGTCCACAGGTGGGGGTTGTGCTTACAGCCCAACACCATGCGGGACGTTTGGCATTTGCCAGAGAACACCAAGATTGGCAAATTCGCCACTGGCGCCCTATGCTCTTCACAGATGAAAGCAGGTTCAAACTGCGCACATGTGACAGAGGTGACAGAGACATTGATGCTATGGACTATTCTGCCTGTTCCCCAGACCTGAATCCAATCGAGCACATCTGGGACATCATGTCTCGCTCCATCCACCAATGCCACGTTGCACCACTGTCCAGGAGTTGGCAGATGCTTTGGTCCAGGTCTGGGAGGACATCCCTCAGGAGACCATCCCCCACCTCTTCAGGAGCATGCCCAGGCATTGTAGGGAGGTCATATGGGCACGTGGATGCCACACACACTACTGAGACTCATTTTGACTTGTTTTAAGGACATTACATCAAAATTGGATCAGCCTGTAGTGTGGTTTTCCACTTTGATTTTGAGTGTGACTCCATATCCAGACCTCCATGGGTTGATAAATTTGACTTCCATTGAAAATGTTTGTAAAGATTAGTTTATTCATTCAGATCTAGGATGTATTATCTTAGTGTTCCCTTTATTCTTATATACATATATATATATATATATATATATATATATATATATATATATATATATATTTGATGCAGATAGGGTCAGGCTGCTCACCACTCTCGCGTTTGCTGCACTATCTCGTGCTGCGGACACCGGTACCGCTCCCGGCTTAGTAGAACTCTCACAGAAAAGAAAACGTCCGGCACTCGAGAAGATGCAGGTAAAACTTGTCAATGGCTTTATTCACACGCTTAGGCAGGACACAATCTGACGCGTTTCGCACCCTCAGGTGCTTAATCGTAGATAGACATACATTCAATAATGCAGGTTAAAATACACATGAGTTTGGTCACATGACCACATTCAAGTTTGAAATTTTACTTAAAATGTGAAAGCCGCATTGATTGCATCCTGGTGTGAACTCTCTTTGAACGATTAAATGTGATCATGATTCCCAATGCCATGTTTTGTAACCAACTGTTTTTAATTAAGATCCATGTGGTCATGTGACCAAACTCATGTGTATTTTAACCTGCATTATTGAATGTATGTCTATCTACGATTAAGCACCTGAGGGTGCGAAACGCGTCAGATTGTGTCCTGCCTAAGCGTGTGAATAAAGCCATTGACAAGTTTTACCTGCATCTTCTCGAGTGCCGGACGTTTTCTTTTCTGTGAGATATATATATATATATATATATATATATATATATATACACATTTGTAGACAAAATAGAAAAAAAAATATTGGGGGCGGTGTTGCCTCTGCACCGTGCATTTTTCAATAAAAATAATGTTATCCTTATTCTGTAGGTCCATAATATTACAACTAGAGATGAGCAAATCGAAGTTGACGAACCCGAATTTGTTACAAATTTCATGAAAAATTTGATTTGCAACGAATACGAATATCGCCGCGATTCTATCGCGCGAATCGCTTCATTAAACTCCATTTTACAGCGTTCCAGGCTATTGGAGACCTAAGATGGCGGATCCACATGTGAGTACATGGGGCAGGGGATTATGGGAAGTCGGGAAACAGCGGCGGGAATGAAGGTAGGTGGGCTGACCCTGAATCACATGTGAGATGCAGCCTATCAGTGTTCACTGACCCCTGTGATGTAACTGCCCTATATAATCGGCGGCCATCTTCCTTCTGGTCATTTCTCCTATGCACGAGATAGGGAAAGTAAGTGACTGCACGTCTGTGTGCTGATCGCATACAATGGCGTTATACAGCATATATGTAGCGGTGACATCAGCATTAGGGAAAGACACAGGGCACAGTGTTGCTGCACTTCTGACCGAGAATGATTCTAGCAAAACCTCGTATTCTTGTTACTCAATATAGCAGGCATAGAGGTGCTGCATAGCAGTCACCTGCGTCATAGATCTCACAGCTGTTTTACCTGTATGGAGCATCTAATCTCCTCTTTTTTCAGCCCAATTGAGTTTTTTCTGTTGCTCCACAAATCTGATTCTCACAATTGTGTGACAGAGTGCAATTTAGGGTTTAATCCCTGTAAAAACATTTTTTCTGTGGTGCTGCCCAGTTGGGTCCTGCTGCTGTTCAGAAATAAGTCATATTAGTGTGGACTTTAATGCCTTTTTATCATTTTTCACCTGTTACTCTGTCTCTTTGCTAAATTCAGTGTTATACCACACGTTATACACCTGCCGGTATATTGAAGAAAAATTTTTTTTTTCCTGCATACAAATACGCTTAACAGTGTCCTTATCATTGCAAAGGGCCTACATACAAGCAAATAGCGTACCATATACCACCTTTTTTTCTCTCTGTGCTAAATTCAGTGTTATACCACATGTTATACATCTGCCGGTGTATTAAAGAAAAAAATAGTTTTTCCTGCGTACAAATACGCTTTTTCAGTGGCCTTATCATTGCAAAGGGCCTACATACAAGCAAATAGCGTACCATATACTACCTTTTTTTTTTGTCTCTGTGCTAAATTAAGTGTTATACCACACGTTATACACCTGCCGGTGTATGAAAGAGGAAAAAAAGTTTTTCCTGCGTACAAATACGCTTAACAGTGCGCTCATCATTGCAAAGGGCATACATACAACCAAGTAGTGTACTATTTAGTACCTGTATTTCTGTCTCTGTGCTAAATTCAGTGCTATTCCACACATTAGTATACACCGGCTGGTGTATACATTAAAAAAAAAGAGTTTTTTTCTGCGTATAAATCCGCTTAACAATGCGCTCATCATTGCAAAGGGCATACATAGAACCAAGTAGTGTACTATTTATTACCTGTTATTCTGTCTCTGTGCTAAATTCAGTGCTATTCCACACATTAGTATACACCTGCCGGTGTATTTTTAAAAAAAAGTGTTTTTTCTGCATAGAAATACGCATACCAGTGCGCTCATCATTGCAAAGGGCATACATACAACAAAGGAGTGTACTATTTAGTAACTGTTATTCTGTCTCTGGCCTATATACTTTGAAAGGACAGCCGTAAGTAATCGCCTGCTTCTGTTCTATACCCTCATAAACGCGCTAAGTATGTCAGGCAGGGAAGTGCCAGGACATGCACAGATAAGAGGCAGAGGCCTACATACGTCAGGCAGAGTTGGCAGCTGACTTGGGGCGAGTGGCAGCAGGAGTCGCAGCAATAGGCCTGAGCTCCCGTTAACACCTAGCGGTCATGTCGTCGACCCATCTCTCCTCGTCAATTGGTTTGCACACTCATCCCCATCATCACAAGCGACATCTGACAAGCCCAGTCAAGAGTCGGTGGGTTCCTCAGACACAACCCTCAGTTGGCATGGCCCAGGAGCAGTCCCTGTAATCCCATTGCCTTTGTCCTATGCTGTTCCCTTTCCCAAAGAAGTATCTCATGCTTTGGGTTCAGCTCCACTATTTAGTGAGGACGATGTAATAGAGGACAGTCAGCAGCTAATGGGCAGCCAAGAATGTGAGGAGACATGCGTCGCTTGCTCCGCAAGGCGGCCAAGTAGTGATGCGGAGAGTGATGTGGGAGGCGGTGTTTCAATTGTTCAGGGTCCTGAGGCAGACACTGTTGTGGAACACGAGGAGGACATAAGTGACGTGCACACATCTTTTGATGATGATGAAGCATATCGCAATTGGGAGCCGGGTGCAGAAGCTGGGGCTTCATTATCATCAGGAGAAGAGAATTGCTCTTTGTCTATGAGGCAGCAAGGCGGTAGCACGGTTGGCAATCTGCGTGGTGGTGGCAGTAGTGGAAATTCAGGAGCCAAACGTGCCAGGGGTAGACCACCTGCTTTGCGGCAAGCTACCATTCAGGGAGGTAGTGGAACAGGGGTTCCTGGAGACGGCGCCAATAGCAGTGAAATAGTGCGGACTGCGGGTGGGAAAATCAGCTACTCTGCGGTGTGGTTGTTCTTCATAAAGAATCCGGAGGACCTTAGCTAGTCCCATGCAAAATCTGTTGGCAGAAAGTGAAGCGTGGCCAGGGTCCCAATCTCGGCACCACGGCCCTGCGTCAACACATGATTCTCCACTATAAAGCGGCATGGGATAACCGTGGCTCGGATGTAGTGGTCCAGCCTGCTACATCCCTCCGTCATCCAGCCAAGGCTCCACCACCTCAGCTGAAGGGAGCATTGTGTCAAACCCTCCTTCTTGCGCTCCTGCTTCTTCCTGCTTGAGCCATTCCACCAACAATCGATCGGCGAAACCATGTCCAAGAGACAACAGTATGCGCCCACTCATCCAACAGCGCAGAAGTTGAATGTGCTTCTGTTCAAGTTGCTGGTGTTGCAGTCCCTCCCTTTCCAACTGGTGGACTCTGCAGCTTTCAGGTAATTGATGGCTTGTGCCGAGCCGAGGTGGAGAGTCCCAAGCCGTCATTTCTTTGCGAAGAGGGCAGTACCAGCCCTGCATAAGTTTGTACAAGAGAAGGTGGGCCAGTCCTTGAGCCTGTTGGTGTGTTCAAAAGTGTACGGCAGCGCCGACGTGTGGAGCTGTCACTACAGGCAGGGACAATACATGTCTTTTACGGCCCACTGGGTAAATGTGGTTCCTGCACAGCCACAACAGCAACTTGGACAGCTTCCTCCTCCACGCTCTCGCTCCCAGGCAGTTGGTCCTTTTACAGTGTGCGCCTCCTCCTCCTCCCCCGTGTCCTCGGCCTCCACTGCACGTCCAAATCTCGGTGGCCCTTCATCGTACCTCGTGTGCAGGGCACAGCCGTGTCAAGCCGTCCTTCACATGGTTTGCCTTGGCGAACATAGTCACACAGGGGAGGAACTGCTAAAGTTCATTAGGGAAGAAATCCGAGTATGGCTTACTCCACGAAATCTGGAAATGGAAGTCTTCACCCCATTTGCAAGATGTCCTGACAATGGCAAGGAAACTGTCCATGCACTTCAGCCACTCGTACACCACCAAGCACACTTTGCTTGAGCTGCAGCGTCAGAACGGTATCCCACAACATAGCCACACGCTGGAATTCCACCCTCCATATGTTGGACAGACTATACGAACAAAGAAAAGCCATCACAGATTTTTTGATGATCCAAGCAGATAGGAGTACTCCCCTGTGTAACTTCAATGTGAACGAGTGGCAGCTCATACGTGACACCTGCCGTTTGCTGAGGCCCTTTGAGGAAGCCACATTTTTTGTTAGTTGCTCGAATTACGCCATGAATGACGTAATTCCACTCCTACATTTACTCCAAAAAATGATTGAAAACATGGCTGGTCACGGCAATGGAGACATTGCGCCTACATCAGAAGGCTACACGAGTCCTGTGGGGGATGAACTGGAGGAGGAGGATGAGGGGCAGAGCGGAGCACAGTTTACGGTGGATGAGATGGCCGGTGTTTCTGGTCATTGGACAGGAGAGGTGGAGCAGGAGCAGCCAGTGGAGCTGGACAGTTATTATGAGGGAGGCGAGACAGAGGGCCCAAACACACCGTGGCAGTATGCAGTGGAGATGGAGGCAGGTAGTCCAAGCGAGTAACTGCCACAAATGGCACGATGCATGCTGAGTTGCTTGCGTAGTGACCCCCGAATTGTTAAAATTCGTCAGCACGATAACTTATGGATCTCCACCTTATTAGACCCTCGCTACTGGCCCAGAATGGGGACCTTTTTTACACCCACTGAGAGGGAACACAAACTGACCTACTTCAGGGAGCTTCTACGTAGTCGGCCACATGGTCCATCCACCCGCAGGTCTTACTCGGGGGGCCCTCTGCGCTCACCTTCCACTGCCACGGCTGCTGGGGAGGGGAGGGGTGGCAGGAGCAGTACCGGCTCAATCAGCAGCAGCCTGAGTCTACAGTTGCTGATGAGTAGCTTCCTTCACCCGCATAGTGAAGCAACTCATCAGCAGCAGGTGGACATGGAGCAGGACCTGAACCAGCAGGTGGTGGCTTACCTCGACATGACCCTGCCAACAACCGTTGAAGATCCGCTGGACTTCTGGGCAGCCAAACTCGATTTATGGCCGCAACTGGCGGAGTTTGCCCTGGGAAAGCTGTCCTGCCCGGACAGTAGTGTGCCATCAGAGCGGGTGTTTAGTGCAGCCGGGGCCATAGTCACCCCAAGGCGAACTCGTCTGTCCACTAAAAATGTGGAGAGACTGACGTTTGTCAAGATGAATCAGGGATGGATCAGCCAGGATTTCCAGCCACCAATGACAGATGGGTCTGAGTAGATTGACCATGCTCCTACAACAAAATGTTCTCTATTGTGGTAGGTTATGAAACCCTCTGGGGCAGACCTGGCCGTTGTACGGCCCGCTTGCCACATACGGCCCTTTGATTGGCTCTGACCAGCCTGCGCTTATTTGGGGACAACTATGCTGCCTAATCTGGGGGACAACTATGTTCCTAATCTGGGGGACATCTATGTTGCCTAATCTGGGGGACATCTATGCTGCCTAATCTGGGTGACATCTATGCTGCCTAATCTGGGTGACAACTATGCTCCTTATCTGTGAGACAACTATCCTCCTAATCTGGGGGACAACTATGCTCCTAATCTGGGGGACAACTAAGCTCCTAATCTGGTGGACATCTATGCTGCCTAATCTGGGGGACAAGTATGCTCCTAATCTGGTGGACATTTATGCTGCCTAATCTGGGGGACAAGTATGCACCTAATCCGGGGGACATCTATGCTGCTTACTCTGGGGGCCAAGTATGCTCCTAATCTGGGGGACATCTATGCTGCCTAATCTGGGGGACAACTATGCTCCGTATCTGGGGGACAACTATGCTCCTAATCTGGTGGACATCTATGCTGCCTAATCTTGGGGACAAGTATGCTCCTAATCTGGGGGACATCTATGCTGCATACTCTGGGGGACAAGTATGCTCCTAATGTGGGGGACTTCTATGCTACCTAATCTGGGTGACATCTATGCTGCCTAATCTGGGGGACAACTATGCTCCTAATCTGGGGGACATCTATGCTGCCTAATCTGGGGGACATCTATGCTGCCTAATCTGGGTGACATCTATGCTGCCTAATCTGGGGGACAAGTATGCTCCTAATATGGGGGACATCTATGCTGCCTAATCTGGGGGACAAGTATGCTCCTAATCTGGGGGACATCTATGCTGCCTAATCTGGGGGACAACTATGCTCCTTATCTGGGGCACAACTATGCTCCTAATCTGGGGGACATGTATGCTGCCTAATCTGGGTGACATCTATGCTGTCTAATCTGGGGGACAACTATGCTCCTAATATGGGGAAAACTGATGCTTCTGGCTTTGGGCCTATAATTTTTTGAAGTTTAGCAGTAGCTAAATACATGCTTAATGCAAATGTCAACATTGATCTTTAAATGTAAGGGGTTGTGAAAACCTCTTGGGTACTGCAAATGCATGATCCAGACTCATTCTGTGTCTTTCAGGAACTACTTGCCTCCCTGGTGCCTCTGGCCTTGGGCCTTAAATTTTTGGATGTTTAGCAGTAGCTAAATACATGCTTAATGCAAATGTAAACATTGATCTTTAAATTCTCGGCGCTCTGCCAGGGCCTTCTCCTACCCCGCCTGGGCCGATCCGAGGACCTCACTAACCAACTCACTGCTGAGGCCTACTCCTGACTGATCCTGGTGTAATGTATGGGGTAATTAAACACTCTTGGGTAGTGTTTTTTTATTTTTTATTTACTGATAATTTTATCGGTGATAAAATTGAATTTTCCGGAATGCTAATCGTTACACAACGGAACGCTTGTTGCGTGTGATTTTTTAATGAAAATAAAAAAAATAAAATAAATACGGACAGGGATTAACTCTGCTTCATCATTTTGGGCGAAAAAAGTCCTTTGGTGATCTGATCTATTAGAGACAGATGCGCTTACACACATATTGAATTAGTTTTTTTTTTTTTTTTTTTCAAACATTGTGTGGTTTATTATTTTTGAGAAGAATGTCTTTGGGTGGTCCACCGTCCTGCATTATAGAGTCTTGTGAACTGTTGGATATGCGCTTGGTCCTACACAAAGGTATTTCTTTAAAAAATTTCTAAAATTTTTTTGTCTTTTGGAGGGGATTGTGAAGCCCGGGTGTGTACTGGTGCATCAGCCAACTCCAGGCTGTGTCCTTCAGGCAATATATGGGTTGCTGATGCCGCAGAGGTGGGGCCTGGGTCTGGAAATTTCTAATTTTTGGATAGCGGGTGCTACCTATGAGAAATCTTTGTCAAAAATGTCATATATTGTGTTGTTGTTATTTTTTTGGTGGGGGGAATTGTGAAGCCCTGGTGTGTAGTGTACTAGTGAATCTGCCAACTCCACGCTGTGCCATTCAGCCACTAAATGGTCTCCTCTTGCTGCCAACATGTCCACACTGTGTCATTCAGCCACTATATGGTGTCCTCATGCTGCCAACACCTCCATGCTGTGCCATTCAGCCACTATATGGTGTCCTCATGCTGCCAACACCTCCACGCTGTGCCATTCAGCCACTATATGGTGTCCTCATGCTGCCAACACCTCCACGCTGTGCCATTCAGCCACTATATGGTGTCCTCATGCTGCCAACACCTCCACGCTGTGCCATTCAGCCACTATATGGTGTCTTCATGCTGCCAACACCTCCACGCTGTGCCATTCAGCCACTATATGGTGTCCTCATACTGCCAACACCTCCACGCTGTGCCATTCAGCCACTATATGGCGTCCTCATGCTGCCAACACCTCCACGCTGTGCCATTCAGCCACTATATGGTGTCCTCATGCTGCCAACACCTCCACGCTGTGCCATTCAGCCACTATATGGTGTCCTCATGCTACCAACACCTCCACGCTATGTCATTCAGTAACTATATGGTCTCCTGACACTGATGCCACCACCAGGCTCTGTCATTGTGCTGCTGTGCGGAAGTGATTCTAAGAGCGATGCCGGTAATCTGCATGCTATTCTGAATAACAGTATTATTTCACTACCCCAGCACACTCTATATGCGTTTTAGGACACAGCAAGGTGTTCTATACCCCTAAAGAGGCTGTATGTAGGCTAGAAATAGCCTTTTTTAATATCGATTCGCCGAGAACAAATTCAGATCGAAACAAACTTTTCGGGAAAATTCGGCGAATCGGCCGAATCAAATTTTTGAAAAGTTCGCTCATCTCTTATTACAACGATACCAAAAGTATACAGATTTTATTTTACAACTTTTGGAAAATAACTTTTGTAAGAAATTAGTTTACCCAATTTGCCATAGTTTAATTAACATTATATTTTCAGACATTTGTCCACATGCAGTGATACCAAATATTTTTATGTTGGTCATTTTTGTTTATGTTATTCTATTTGAAAAATAGGAAGGGGGGATTTAAACATGTATTAAGGAAGGGGCTTATTCACATATCGTACTGATATTCTGAATTGTCAGACAAACTATGAATCCACATATCTTGGGAACAGAAGGGTCTATCAAGAAACTGTAAACAGATGTGTTATCAGAGCACTAAAGTGTACCTGTCAGATCCAACAAAAAATAAATTGATATATCACTCAGTACCTAATCCTGACCATGTACATCTATTTTTTATCCCTCTATTACCTATGTTTATTATGAAAAACACCTCTTTCCATTAGCTCACAGTGTTACAAATCCTCCCAGGGGAAGGGGTGTGTCCCTACCTTGTGGTGGGAGTTGATTGGTGTATCTGCTCATGCAGCATTGATCAAGAGTCATCTCTTGTCCATGACTCATGGACAAGCTTGATGCTGCTGCAGGACTGCTTAGTGTTCCAGTAGGTATGGGGTTGGATTTTCTGGAGCTGTTTTCTTTATTAAATATTCAACATTTTTGAAACCACCATAGTAGAACATGTCTTTAAAGGGGTACTTCACCCCAAGACATCTTATCACCTATCCAAAGGATAGGGGATAAGATGTCTGATCGCGGGGGTCCCGCCGCTGGGGACCCTCGCATTCTACCATGCGGGACCCACCTGTAACGGCTTCCGGAACCGCTGGAGGCCCTCAGGCTAATACCATCCCGACCATGAGGACGTAAGTTCGTGACGTCACGACTCCGCCTCCGTGTGACATCACACCCTTTTCTTTTCATGGGGATCCTGAATGAGGGATTTTTTCCTATTAACTTAACATACTCAAATAAGGTATTTATATTTGTTTCTAAACATAGAACACCTATCAAAGATGATTAATGAATCCCAACTGACACTTCCTTTTATTACGTCATGCCAATTTAAGTTCTGAAAAACAGATATGAGACAGATCCTCATAATCAAAACATTTTTAAAACATAACCTTTAATGTACTAATATAAAACCACAAAAAATCTAATAATTAAATCTAATGGTGCTACACCAAATCTAATAGTGCTACCTGCAGGGTCCACATGATGGACACAGATACACCAGTCATGACTTTGTGAATTGCAAAACTAGCAACGCGATGTATGTGTGCCAATGCCCATGCCCTCTGTTGTACATGGGTAAAACGAAGAGCGAATTGCATCGCCGAATTTTAGAACACGTGGGCGACATTAACCACCCGAGAGACGAACCTCTCTCAAATCATATGAGATCTGTACATGCGTTTTCACCTCGGGCAATCTCATTTCAAGTGCTGGAGGTTGTTCACGCTAACATCAGGGGCGGTCATTTAGATCGCCGACTTTTACAAAAAGAAACACAATGGATATATAGATTGGGGACTGTGTCTCCTGGTGGTTTAAACGGGTGCCTGTCTTTTTGGAAAAAATTAAAAATCAAAAACTTAAAAGGATATTGGAGTAAGTTTGCAGCTACCATCACACTCTAAAATCTGCATTAATTAGGCTACTCGCAATATCCCCCTTTAAATCCAGGATAATATAGTCCACCTTCTAGTATATATGCTATGTAGGTTTATTACCCCGTTTGTTTTATTCATCTATTTATATATACAATTTTTTATTTTTATCTTCTGACAGCATATTTAATATCCTGATATGTCCCATTCTCTATCACTATATCGTAATTGGATCGAATGGGCATTGCTACTGGCCATATATATTGTCCCAGTATATTCACTTTAACCTTAAGATGTACTCTATATGATTAATATATAGCAGCCTGTACTGTATGTTATCCAATGTGACATTCATAATACTGGCTCATTTCAGGTTCACCTGCACTATCTATTTTTCTATATTTTTATATTAATTATATATCCACAGTAATCTGACCGGTTGTCAGGTGATTCGCGCTCAATATAAAACACGCTGACAGAGATCTTTTTAGCCACATCGCAGCATGTCACCAGCCGGACGTACTTACCATCTGGTGTCCCAGCACTGCATCTCATGGGGGTGTTAAGTATCATTGCTGTTGGGGTGCCACTACACTCCACCAGTGCCTTCTTTATATTTACTAACACTATGTTAACCTTTGGCTATTATGCCATGAACATCTGTGTACTAATATTATCTGCTATCTTGAACATCCAGGTGTATGTTTGTTTATGGCTACCCCTAGACCCCTAGAGCTGTCTCGTTATACTGTGCTGGTGCATATATATATATATATATATATATATATATATATATATAATCCCCCTTTAACCCATTGTTGCAAATGTCATCTCTATTTACTGTGGATTTGAGTTAGTATTGTTATTACATATAGTGTATTTAAACAACCTCAATTATCTTTTTGAGCTATCATTGCTATACTGCATTGTGTACTGAGATACTTTTAAATATTTTTGTAATGATAGGCTAGTACTGTATTGGTGTGTTTGTAACATTGTGTATCCCCCACTTGGGGTGTTAATAATAGCCTGCCTTATCTGGCTATTGATACATTATCTCTCAAATTGTATGCTGCTTTTTAGGGTGCACTTTAAATATCATTAGCGCACGATATCTACACCTTTTTTTTCTTTGTTTGTGCCAATGTTTTTCCCTGATGATCCTGTATTGATATGACAGGTGAAACGCGTTGGAATTGGGATTTTTTTCTGGTTTTTTTGTGACTATTTTCACAATTGTGGACACTATTTTTTGGAGCCCCGGGGTGTGTATCCAATCCTCTTGTATTATCTCATCAATGTGGTTGTTTTCTCCCTCAATTAGTGAGCGCAGGGAACATCACCGTGGTTATGTCCATCCTGTTAAGGAGGTGGGTCCCTAAAAAGGCAGGGAAAGAGGGATGGGTATCTTTATCTTAGAGGGCACTTACCACTTCATCCTTCCAACCGATTGCCTCACAGCTATATAACAACTTATGTACTTTGCTGTTCAGTAACACCTCCAACCATTTTTTGGAAAGCTATCTGCTTCATCTGCTAAATAAGAGGTGTAATTATCTATCTCTGTTCATAAAAGATTAGGATAACACACCTCTGGGCTCCCCAGCACATTATTTTGGTGTAGCACTATTAGATTTATTTGTGGTTTTATATTAGTACATTAAAGGTTATGTTTTAACTATTTTTTGATTAAGAGGATCTGTCTCGGTAATATTCTTGTGTTAATATCCTTATGACTTTCATCGGTGTATAACTATAGGACCACATAACAAGTTAGTGGTCCCTAGGTTTTTGATTACAATTTAAGTTCTGCTCTTAACTTTGGAGCATGTTGGTATAAACTGACATCGGAAGCATTTCTCATCAATAACCGATGCTTCCAGCAAAGGAACTTCCCTGAATGGCTAACCTAGAAAATTCTTTTAAATGTATATATATTTTTTTTATTTCTACTTATAATTATATATTAAATGTATCTAATATTCAATTTACTATTAAGTGGCAAGGCAAGTATAATGTACTTAATATGCACAATAGGCACATTTCAGGTAGGTGTCCAAAGCGGTCAAACACAGTTGGGAATTAGTTAAAAATTTAAGTGTGCTATATTATGTTCAAGGATAATATCTAAGTTCTTCCTTGAATTTTCTTTATTGTTAGTACATTGTGATATCCCTATAATGAGGATATATAGTGATAATCATGATTTTAAAAAGATATTACAATGTACCAATACAAGATAGCATAATGATATTGCATATTAAGCCAGGAGCTTGAGATAACTGGAGTGAGCCATGTCATTCCATGTTTGTAAAACTGCTGGCACTTCTGTAATTTCTTGGCATCCGCTCATTCCAGGCAATTTAGTCATGAATTATAGGCATCAGTCAACAAAGTTTCTCCAGGCTACTGACAGAGGTGCTGGGACTGAATACAAGAACTCACAGCTACATCTGCTTTTCCAGTCAGCATTTACTGTGGCATAAGTTTAGACTGGCATTCTACTGAAGCCTGGAGTGTTATCTGCCAGCTCTGGAACCAGCATCATAACCAGAAACCATGCCACTCTCTACTGAGCAGGTCATCACTGACAAAGCCTGGTGGTTTTCTGATTTCATTTAGAATTGGGAATTCTAAGATACGCCAAGGCAAAATACAAAGCTTGAAGGATCCAAGACCCCAATAAAATGATTTCAGCAAACTCATCAACAGTGTTTATATGGAATGTATTATGTAGAGCTCTTTCTACAGTCAAGAAATCCCAAGCAAAGAGTAGTTATGAAGAAAACATTTAAGTAGTATACCCCTATGGCCAGTTATGTATATTTAAGTGCTAGAATATGTTTATTCTATAAAAGAATATTTGGAGACGAACACATATTACATTATTTGGGCAGACTGGATGGACCAAATGGCTCTTATCAGCCGACACATTCTATGTTTCAATGTTTCTATTTAAAATTACTTAAAAAATATAAAACATTGAATAAATATGAACATATATCTGTTTAAAAAAAAATCTGTTCATCGTTCACAGTATAAATATCAGCTCAGCATGTCATTAAAAGTAATCTGTACTGCACGAAACATTGGTGCCTGTATTAGTATAGACAGAAAGAGTTCTATTAAAATCATTTTTATTTAATATGTTGTCCTTTTGCTAACTACTAGATATATTTAGAAATTGAATCATGTTCATTTCAGTAAAGTTTTTTTTTTCCAATTTCAGAAAGTGATAAGATATTGCTGGGAAATGTCATCACTTTATGATAATTGGGAATATGACCTCTGGGATCCCAAGAACAGGACACGGTTCTGTGGTACAGATGCGTCCCCTTGTGCCGAGGGCTGCAGCTTGTACCAATCACTTCAATGGGATCATGCTGAAGTTCCCTGAACTGCATGGCCAGATAACTGGAGGCCACTGAGCAAGGTAAAACAGTTAACGGGTGATGTTTCCTTCTCAAGAGTTTAGATTGTTGGGAGTCTCAGGAGACCATCACAGCCATCATTTTACAAGATTAAAACACCATTATGTAGGAATTAAGACTAACTCTGCATGGATGGTAAGGCTTCATCTGTATATTCACAGTTTGCATGAGTTACGCACTTGGAATTTGACAATATATGGGTCTGGGTCATAATCAGCAGCAGGAGATATCTGCTAAGTAATAAAGGACATCAGAAATCGCTCCAATATCTGTCAATTTAATTGTTAAATGCTGTAATGAATAGTGATCATGGCATTTAAACATTAAATGCTGGTAATCCCTGGTGTCTAGGGGGACCATCAGCACCCCTACAATGTAGTCCTACATATCATTTATAACATAATGTACATTTTTTCATTTGATTTGTTTTTAACTATTCAAAAATTATTCAAGACTATCACAAAACACAAGATTTTTTTTAGCAACCCTCCCTTTCCTACTCTGTGTCTCCCCTCTTTACAATGGTTTAACTTTAAGCCGACGTCTCATCTTTCATAGATGCCATATACAAATAATATCATAAACATACCACTTCCTTGAGCTTCTACTCCCACAATTCCCTCCCAAAATGTAATCATTCTGAATGTCTATCAAGATTCTTACTGTAATTGTTCTAAGTATCCATCACCTCTATCTTGGCATCTATCTTGGCAACACCTGGAGAACCGGAGAGA
Source organism: Hyla sarda (assembly GCF_029499605.1). Classification (NCBI taxonomy): domain Eukaryota; kingdom Metazoa; phylum Chordata; class Amphibia; order Anura; family Hylidae; genus Hyla; species Hyla sarda. Next base: position 165,012,971 of record NC_079189.1, read on the forward strand.
GAGAGAAGTGGAAAGCAGAGGAAAGGGGTAGGCAAAGAGAAGGGAGGAAAAAAAGTACATCTACATATATAAAACTCATTGGGGGAGATTTATTGAAACTTGTGTAGAGGAAGAGTGGTGTAGTTGAAGATGTCAACCAATCAAATCACTTCTTTCATTTTTTACAGGCTTCTTTGAAAATGAAAGAAGCAATCTGATTGGTTGCTATCGGAAACTGCATCACTCTTCCTCTACACAGGGTTTGATAAATCTTTCCCTATGTGTGTGTGTGTATGTTCCAGCATCACTTCCAAACAGCTAAAGATATTTACATGAAACTTGGTACACAGGTTACTTATATGTCAACTACAATCACAGGATAGGTAAATTAACCCTTATTCACCCCATACAAGTCTATGGGAAATATATATTACTGCATACCTTCCAAACAGCTGGAAATATTTTGATAATACTTTGTCACGTTGCTTATATGTCCACTAAAAATATAGGATAGTTAATTTAATCCTAACGTACCCCAATTTGCAAGAGTCGAAGTTTTTGTTTAACCCCTTAAGGACACAGCCAATTTTATTTTCTTGTTTTTGTTTTTTCCTCCTCGCCTTCTAAAATTCATAACTCTTTAATATTTCCATTCCCAGACCCATATGAGGGCTTGTTTTTTGCATGACCAGTTGTACTTTGCAATGACATCACTTATTTTACCCTATAATGTATGGTAAACCCCCCCCCCCCCCCCCAAAAAAAAAAAAAATTTGTGTAAAAAAATGTAAACAAAAATCATAATTTAGCAAATTTGGGGGTGTTCATTTTTTTTTATAACTGTTTATGGGGGTGTTCATTTTCGCGCTGTACACTTTACGGTAAAACATGTTAATTAGATGCTTTCTTTATTCTCTAGGTCAATACGATTAAAATGATACCCATGGTTACATACATTTCTATTATTGTACTACTTTTAAAAATTCTTAAACTTTTTTTTTACAAAATTAGTATGTTTAAAATTGCCCTATTTTGACCACCTCTTACGTACTTATTTTTCTGTATTCATGGATGTGTGGGGGAACATTTTTTGTGCCATGATCTGTAGTTTGTTTTGGTACAACGTTTGCTTATATGTGAATTTTGAAAGCTTTTTATACATTTTTTTGCAGTTTGATGTGACAAAAAAGCAGAAATTTTTTACTTTTCTTTTTTTTACGTTTATGCCATTCGCCGTAGGGACATTTTTTATAGTTCGGACATTTCTGCACGCAACCATACCAATATGTTTATTATTTATAGTTTTTCTATGCTTTTTTGTGTTAATATGGGGAAAAGGGGTGATTTAAAACTTTATTCGGGAGGGGCTTTTTCAAATTTTTTTCAACTTTATTTAACTTTTATTTTACACTTTTTTAGTCTTCATAGGGGACTATTTATAGCAATCATTAGATTGCTAATACTGTTCAGTGCTATGCATCTTCTGCTCTGGTCTGCTGGAAGGCAGATCAATGCAGAAGAACCCGGGAGACAGACGGAAGCAGGAGAGGGGACCTCCTTCCGCCATCTTGGCTGATCTGATCCCGGCGGCAGCGCTGCGAGCGATCAGATCAGCCATTATAAGTGCTGCCGCACTGCCGCAGATGCCGTGATCTGTATTAATCACGGCACCAGAGGGGTTAATGGCAGACATCAGCATGATCGCTGATGTCCACCATTACCCATGGGTCCGCAGCTGCTGACTGCGGGAATGAAACGAGCACAGCTCCTGCGCTCGTGTCACAGCTGCACCGTAAATGTACGGTGCTGTGTGCTAAGCGATGCTATACAGCGCCGTACATTTATGGCGCATGTCCTTAATGGGTTAAAGTCCCATGCAAATCTATGAGAAATGTATGTTCCAGCACATCTTCTATACGGCTGGAGATATTTCAATACCTGGTACACATATTACTTATATGTCAAATAAAAATATAGCATAGTTAAATTAAGCCTAACCTACCCTCTTATGTAATGAATGAGGTTTTTATTTCAAGTCACATGCAAGTATATGGGATTTCTGGTACCTTACTCCACAAGCTCCTCTCTGCATCTTCTAGTGGGTGCGTCAGTCCGGCTGGCATTCCCCACCTTCCCGCATGCCACACCCATCTTTCAGAACCCACAGTTTAAGCTACACCCCTTTTTTTCTAACCTTATTGTGTATGGTCTGGTAAAAAATGCCCACTCTCACAAAGCCACGCCTACTTCTATTTTCGGCTTACAATATCTTCATCACAACTTAGCTCCACCTGAGGACAGGATATGAGGATGGGATATGAGGTCAAGATATGAGGACGGGATAGGAGGATGGGATAGGAGGTCAGGATATGTGGACGGTATTTGAGGTTGGGATATGAGGATGGCATAAAAGGACAAAATATGAGGATGGGATATGAGGTCAGGATATGAGGATGGGATATGAGGAGGGGAGTTGGGGTAAGGATATGAAGAGGAGATTTGATGTCGAGATATGAGGAGGGGATTTGGGTTCAAGACATGAAGATGGTATATGAGGACAAAATCTTTCTCCTTTGTTGCTTTTCCTCCCCCACAAGGATTAGGTAGGAAAAACCGGGCAACACTGTGTACTCAGCTAGTTATATTATAAAATAAAGCGTGGCAGTAAAATGTACAACTTGTCCCATAAAAAAGAATGTGAGAAAAAACCTAAGCCACAAATAAAAATTTAACCCCTTAAGGAATCATAACCCTTTCAATTTTCCACCTAAAAATCCATATTATGGCTTATTTTTTGCATCACCAATTCTACTTTGCAGTGACATTAGTCATTTTACCCAAAAATTCACGTCGAAGCGGAAAAAAAAATAATTGTGCAACAAAATCGAAGAAAAAAAAGCCATTTTGTAAATTTTGAGGGCTTCCGTTTCTACGCAGTGCATATTTCGGTAAAAATGACACAATATCATTATTCTGTAGGTCCATACGGTTAAAATGATACCCTACTTATATCGTTTTGATTTTGTCGTACTTCCGTAAAAAATATAACTACATGCAGGAAAATGTATACGTTTAAAAATATCATCTTCTGACCCCTATAACTTTTTTTATTTTTCCACGTACAGGGCGGTATGAGGACTAATTTTTTGCGACGTGATCTGAAGTTTTTATTGGTATGATTTTTATTTCGATCTGACTTTTTGATCACTTTTTATTCATTGGTATAAAAAGTGACCAAAAATACGCTTTTTTGGACTTTGGAATTTTTTTGCGCGTACGCCATTGACCATGCGGTTTAATTGAGGATATATTTTTATAGTTCGGACATTTACACACGCGGCGATACCACATATGTTTATTTTTATTTACACGGTTTTATTTTTTTTATGGGAAAAGGGGGGTGATTCAAACTTTTATTAGGGAAGGGGTTAAATGACCTTTATTAACACTTTTTTTAAACTTTTTTTTTGCAGTGTTATAGGTCCCATAGGGACCTATAACACTGCACACACTGATCTCTCATGCTGATCACTGGCGTGTATTAACACGCCTGTGATCAGTGTTATTGGCACTTGACTGCTCCTGCCTGGATCTCAGGCACGGAGCAGTCATTCGTCGATCGGACACCGAGGAGGCAGGTAAGGGCCCTCCCGGTGTCCTGTAAGCTGTTTGGGACGCCGCAATTTCACCGCGGCAGTCCCGAACAGCCCGAGTGACTAGCCAGGATAGTTTAACTTTCACTTTAGAAGCGGCGGTCAGCTTTGACCGCCGCTTCTAAAGGGTTAATACCGCTCATTGCCGCGATCGGCGATGTGTGGTATTAGCCGCGGGTCCTGGCCGTTGATGAGGGACCGACACGATGTGATGCGTCCTGAGTCGTTAAGGGGTTAAAGGGTTGTGAAGGGGTTATTAATCCCTTTAGGACTCAGCCCATTTTGGTCTTAAAGGGGTACTCCAGTGGAAACATTTTATTTTAAATGAACTGGTGCCAGAAAGTTAAACAGATTTGTAAATTATATCTATTTAAAAATGTTAATCCTTCCAGTACTTACCAGCTGCTGTATACTACAGAGGAAATTCTTTTCTTTTTGAATTTCTTTTCTGACTGACCACAGTGCTCTCAGCTGACACCTCTGTCCATGTCAGGAACTGTATGAAACACAAAGGGACAACACTCCTGGGGAGAAAATTGTAGTAAAGCAGTCACGCCAGCAGTGTGGCATTGGAAATATCATATATCCTATAGCACCCCAGTTACAAGTATGGGCCATAAATATGTGAACTCCATAAATAGAACACCAAAAACCAAAGAGAACAAAATGAAGTCACTTTTGAAACAAATTATGTGTCACATAGAACACCAGGTTTGTAATTTCTATAGAAAAGAGCAGTGCAAATACAATAAAAAAACATATAATGAGAAGAGGAATACAGCAAAAAAAACAAAAAATAAAAAAAACGGTGACATCACCAGCTCTGCACTTGTGATATAAAACGTAATATGTACAGAAATGTTGCATCCTAGGGCAACTATAGGGTTAAATATATCATGTGAACATAGAGAGTAATGGCTACAGCACACTTATTGCACATATAGGTTATTGCACATCTTCATATAGATATCCTATAAATCTCGAGTGAGGACAATGTGCTACATATAATAAAGGTGCACGGTGCATGTAAACAACCAATGTGAACGTGCTGAATGATAAAGCACAATGGCAGATACGGGATAGCACCATTCCAACGTATGTTTCGGTACGTCACCTTCGTCTGGGAGTTATCCTCACTCGAGATTTATAGGATATCTATATGATGATGTGCAATAACTTATATGTGCAATAAGTGTGCTGTAGTAATTACTCTCTGTGTTCACATGATATATTTAACCCTATAGTTGCCCTGGGATGTGACATATCTGTATATTTTACATTTTATATCACATGTGCTGAGCCAGTGATATCACCGTTTTTTTTTTTTTTTTGCTGTATTCCTCTTCTCATGATATGTTTTTTATTGCATGTCAGGAACTGTCCAGAGCAGGATAGGTTTGCTAAGGGGATTTGCTCCTGCTCTGGACAGTTCCTCAACGTATAGATACAAGACAAGGCTTCAGTATAGAGTGCAGGAGTAAATCGGCGCTGAACGGACCCAGGACACAGCAGGTAAGAAGGTAAAATCCAATTTATTTGATGCAACATGTTTCCCTGCGCAAGCGCAGATTCATCAGGCAATGCTTGATGAATCTGCGCTTGCGCAGAGAAACGCGTTGCATCAAATAAATTGGATTTTACCTTCTTACCTGCTGTGTCCTGGGTTAGTTCAGCGCCGATTTACTCCTGCACTCTATACTGATGCCTTGTCTTGTATCTATACGTTGTGGAATCCACACCAGGAGGGCTGCAGACGGACCATTGTATCCAAGCGCTTTCAATTGTTGTGTATGAGGCTACACAACTATCCAGGGTGAGCAGTTTAAAATTAGCTTTTACTCTCCCCTCCCCCCATCTCCAGTGGTATTACCCTATGGAGCGCCTTCTCTCCTGTTTTTAGAACTGGACAGTTCCTGACATGGACAGAGGTGTCAGCAGAGAGCACTGTGGTCAGACAGAAAAGAAATTCAAAAAGAAAATAATTTCCTCTGCAGTATACAACATCTGATGGAGCATACAGCAGATGATAAGTACTGGAAGGATTAAGATTTTCAAATAGAAGTAATTAAAAATGTGTTCAACTTTCTGGCTCCAGTTTATTTAAAAAAAATGTTTTCCACAGGAGTACCCCTTTAAGGACCCACTTTTTTTTTCCTCCTCCCCTTCTATAAATCATAACACTTTCAATTTTGCACCTACAGACCAACATAAGGGCTTGGTATTTGCATCACTAATCTTACGTTGTAATGGCATCCCTTATTTTATAACATAATCTGCATCAAAACTGCGGGGTGAAATAAAAAAAATTAAAAAACATCACTTTGTAAATTTTGGGGGCTTCTGTATCTAAACAGTGCAGGTTTCTGTAAATATTACACTTTATCTTTGTTTTGTAGGTCCATAAGGTTACAAGGATACACAATGTATGTAGGTTTTTATTTTACTACTTAAAATTGTTTTTAACTACATGCAACAAAATTAGTATGTTTAAAACTGTCATATTTTGACCCCTATAACTTTTTAATTTTTTCACATATGGGGCTGTATGGGGCTCATTACTTGTGTTGTGGTCTGCAGTAAATTTTTAATGTATATGAAGTGACCTGAAATGCGCAATTTTGAACTTTGGTATTTTGTTACATGTGCGCCATTGACCGTGTGGTATAATGAACCTTATGGTTTAATAGTCCAAACATTTACACACCAGGAGTACCAGGATGTACCAGGATGCAAGGACGTACCCATACAGGCCTTAACAAGTTAATAATAGAAAAATAATAACCATAGTAATAATACAATAATAATAATAATAACAATAATAAGGATTTTTCAGAGTTTACAATCTTTTATATCAAATACAATTCAGAATGCTGCATTTTTAGGGAAACTCTTTGAGCTAATCTTGAGGGGTTGTCATGGGATTTAGCTGGACTGTAACAGGACTTTTATTCTAGAAATAACAAAGCAATGAATTTTTTTTTTTTTTTTTTTTAAGGAATTCATTAGATGAGAGAGACATCATTCACTAGATAGACTTACTACATTACAGTCCAAGAGCTTGGCTGTTCTATAATTAACTCATAGGGGTAAATGAATAAACACATTTTGTCAGATTACTCTGCTGGGGGCATTGAGAGGTTAATGGGGGTTAGGATCATTAAAGCTAGGAGACTACAAGTTCCATTTTCTTTACAGGAAAGTAATGACTGGACCGCAAACATAAAGTATATAAATCATTAAAATAAACATGTATTGTAAACTGTATAGGTGACTTGCATGTACTGTAGATACAGTATCTGCATACAGCTTGTTATTTATACATTCTCTGATCAGTTTTACATACATATAGGTGATTGTGTGTCCTAAAACAAAGTTTTTATTTTATTGCCATATTGTTAGCTAGATCCCAAGCCACATTGTAAGGTAATGTTAGACCTCTCTAAAGATTATCATAATGCAATACTGTATTGTTAGAAACAAAGACAGTTTTAGATGTAACAGGTTTAAAACACATTGAATGGTTTATGTTATATACACTGCTCAAAAAAATAAAGGGAACACAATCAACACAATATAACTCCAAGTCAATCACACTTCTGTGAAATCACACTGTCCACTCAGGAAGCAACACTGATTGACAATCATTTTCACATGCTGTGTGCAAATGGAATAGACAACAGGTGGAAATTATAGGCAATTAGCAAGATCCCCCTTATAAAGGAGTGGTTCTGCAGGTGGTGACTACAGATGACTCCTCAGTTCCTATGCTTTCTGGCTGATGCTTTGGTCACTTTTTAATGCTGGTGGTGCTTTCACTCTAGTGGTAGCATGAAACGGAGTCTACAACCCAGACAAGTGGCTCAGGTAGTGCAGCTCATCCAGGATGGCGCATTAATGCGAGCTGTGGCAGGAAGGTTTAGTGTGTCTGTCAGCGTAGTGTCCAGAGCATGGAGGCGCTAACAGGAGACAGGTCAGTTCATCAGGAGATGTGGAGGAGGCGGTAGGAGGGCAACAACCCAGCAGCAGGACCGCTACCTCTGCCTTTGTGCAAGGAGGAGCAGAAGGAGCACTGTCGGAGACCTGCAAAATGACCTCCAGCAGGCCACAAATGTGCATGTGTCCACTCAAACGGTCAGAAACAGACTCCATTATGGTGGTATGAGGGCCCGACGTCCACAGGTGGGGGTTATGCCTACAGCCCAACACCATGCAGGACGTTTGGTGTTTGCCAGAGAACACCAAGATTAGCAAATTCGCCACTGGCGCACTGTGCTTTTCACTGATGAAATCAGGTTCACACTGAGCACGTGACAAATGTGACAAAGTCTGGAGATGCCGTGAAAAATGTTCTGCAATATCCTCCAGCATGACCGGTTTGGCGGTGGGTCAGTAATGGTTCGGGGTGGCATTTCTTTGGGGGCCACACAGTCCTCCATGTGCTTGCCAGAGGTAGCCTTTTGGTACCGAGATGAGATCCTCACACCCCTTGTGAGACCATATGGTGGTGTGGTTGGCCCTGGGTCCCTCCTAATGCAAGACAATGCTAGATCTCATGTGGCTTGAGTGTGCCAGCAGTTTCTGCAAGAAAAAAATGCATTGATGTTATGGACTGGCCCGCCCCCATTCCCAAGACCTGAATCCGATTGAGCACATCTGGGACATCATTTATCGCTCCATCCACCAATGCCCCGTTGCTCCAAATACTGTCAAGGAGTTGGCCAACACATCAGGAGCATGCCCAGGCATTGTAGGGAGGCCATACAAGCACATGGAGACTACACACACTACTGAGCGTCATTTTGACTTGTTTTAAGGACATTACATCAAAGTTGGATCAGCCTGTAGTGTTGTTTTCCACCTTGATTTTGAGTGTGACTCCATATTCAGACCTCCATGGGTTGATAAATTTGATTTTCATTGATAATTTTTGTGTTATTTTGTTGTCAGCACATTCAACTATGTAAAGACGAAAGTATTTCATACGATTAGTTCATTCATTCAGATCTAGGATGTGTTATCTTAGTGTTCCCTTTATTTTTTTTTTAACAATGTGTATATATATTGGTAATGCCTACTTACCTAAAAATGTCATATATTACATGAAAAGTTTTATATTATTGTGTCAAATGACTAACTTATATTTACTACTACCTGTATTACACTGGAAAACTAAACTCAGCAGTTCTCATAGTACTTGAGAGTAAACTTGCCAAAATAAGTTAAACATAAGCTGCATTAACAGATGTTTTTAGAATATACGTAATACATTTGAAATGTAAGTTTAAGTGTTTTGCGTGAATCTAAAACCAAGTAAACAAGTTTTCTGGCTTGAGGGTGACTTGATAGGGCCAAAGAAAATAATGGCATGCAAATCTTAAATCACAGGACTGTTCTATAAACAAACAATACTTCCTCCGTCTTTTCTATCTTAATTCCTCACACTATGCTCCAGTGGTTTGTAGACCCATGTGACATTTGAACTGTGGTCTGCAGTATCTTGTATGGCAACGGCTGATATCCTGGGAATTAGATCTTGCCAACAATCAAGAGGACAACAGACCTACACATCAGTAATCATATTTACAATGTTTAGCATCTGGTAGACTCATTTAATCTCCTCTGGCTTTGCCAGTCTACGCATTTATCTCTGGCCAAAAAACAAAATAGGATAATGATGTCAGAAACAAAACCCAACAGTTACTGAGAACAAAGTTTAAGGTACAACTTTATGACAGAAAAAAGAAAGCTAAAGAGAAAAGTATGGTAACTTTTCTCTTTAGTTTTCTTTTTCAGGAATAATGTATAACAGAAATATTATGGGTTCTTCCTCGCCAAAGTAAAATTATGTTCTTAAGATTGAAATAAGCACTTGGAGGCCTAAGCCAAAAAGGAAGCATTGATTATTCATTTTAACACATCGTACTGCGTAGATAGGTCTATCTTATCTGTTATACCGTATATACTCGAGTATAAGCCGAGTTTTTCAGCACGATTTTTCGTGCTGAAAACACCCCCCTCGGCTTATACTCGAGTGAACTCCCCCACCTGCAGTGGTCTTCAACCTGCGGACCTCCAGAGGTTTCAAAACTACAACTCCCAGCAAGCCCGGGCAGCCATCGGCTGTCCGGGCTTGCTGGGAGTTGTAGTTTTGAAACCTCCGGAGGTCCGCAGGTTGAAGACCACTGCGGCCTTCGACATCATCCAGCCCCCTCTCACCCCCCTTTAGTTCTGAACAGTACTTACCTCCGCTCGGCGCTGGTCCGGTGCTGCAGGACTGTCCGGAGAGGAGGTGGTCCGGTGGGATAGTGGTTCCGGGCTGCTATCTTCACCGGAGAGGCCTCTTCTAAGCGCTTCGGGCCCGGCCTCAGAATAGTCACGTTGCCTTGACAACGACGCAGAGGTGTGTTCATTGCCAACGTACTTCTGCGTCATTGTCAAGGCAACGCCTCTATTCCGGGCCGGAAGCGCGGAGAAGAGGCGCCCCCGGTGAAGATAGCAGCCCCGAACCACTATCCCACCGGACCACCTCCTCTCCGGACAGCCCTGCAGGACCGGACAAGCGACGAGCGGAGGTGAGTACTCAGAACTAAAGGGGGTGAGAGGGGGCTGGATGATGTCGAAGGCCGCAGTGGTCTTCAACCTGCGGACCTCCGGAGGTTTCAAAACTACAACTCCCAGCAAGCCCGGACAGCCGATGGCTGCCCGGGCTTGCTGGGAGTTGTAGTTTTGAAACCTCTGGAGTTCCGCAGGTTGAAGACCACTGAGGGCGAATGATGAGAAGAGGATGATGAAGGGGGGGGGGGGATGATGACAAGAGGATGATAGAGGGGGGGGGTGGGATGATGAAGGGGGGATGTGTGGGATGATGACAAGGGGATGATGAAGGGGGGATGTGTGGGATGATGACAAGGGGATGATGAAGGGGGGATGTGTGGGATGATGACAAGGGGATGATGAAGGGGGGATGTGTGGGATGATGACAAGGGGATGATGAATGGGGGATGTGCGGGATGATAAGGGGATGATGAAGGGGGGATGTGTGGGATGATAAGGGGATGATGAAGGGGGGATGTGTGGGATGATGACTGGCGGTGCTGATGATGAGGATGTTAATGACGGGTCTGGATGATGACAGGGGGGATGATGTATTTCCCACCCTAGGTTTATACTCGAGTCAATAACTTTTCCTGGCATTTTGGGTTGAAATTAGGGGTCTCGGCTTATACTCGGGTCGGCTTATACTCGAGTATATACGGTATATATATATATATATATATATATATATATATATATATATATATATATATATATATATATATATATATATATATATATATACATATATATATATATACATATACATATATATATATACATATATATATATATATATATATATATATATATACATATATATATATATATATATATATATATATATAATTTTTTTTTTTTTTGTTATTTGTTTTGTTTTGTTTCACATGCAGTTTGAAATATTATTATATTTTTCTAAAGGATTGACTTTAAAGTGATGAACCTCTCCTAACATAACTGTTTTAATAAAAACTTGAGAACCCCATGAAAAAATATTGAAATACCCTTTCTCAGAACTCCACATTGTGCCGATCCTCTGTGCCAATTCCTCCCAGAAATGAATAAGTTGACAACTGGGTTCCCTCAGGAATTAGGGTGGGTCCTCAAATGGTCTTGTTATGGCGAATGAAAGTATTTGCTAAAACAAATATGTCAGGAAACTTGACAGATATTCTTGCAGTTTCATTAATATGAGTTGCTTTCTAAGCTGAATGTTACAGGTCTAGCTGCTTAACCCTTTAAGGACTGAGTTTTTTTTTAACGTTTTTGCACTTTCGTTTTTTTCCTCCTTACCTTTAAAAAAATCATAATTCTTTCAATTTTGGAACTAAAAATCCCCATGATGGCTTATTGTTTGCACCACCAATTCTACTTTGTAATGACATCAGTCATTTTATCCAAAAATCTACAAGGAAACGGAAAAAAAATCATTATGCGACAAAATTGAAGAAAAAAGAATTTTTTTTTTAATTTTGGTGGCTTCCATTTCTACACAGTACATTTTTTGTTAAAAATGACACCTTCTCTTTATTCTGTAAAATGATACCCTATGTATATAGGTTTGATTTTGTCTTACTTCTGGAAAAAATCAGGAAAAGGAAAAGAAAAAATCAGGAAAATTTATGCTTAAAATTGTCATCTTCTGACCCCTATAACTTTTTTATTTTTTTATGTACGGGGCAGTATGGGGATAATTTTTTGCTCCATGAACTGAAGTTTTTATCGTTACCATTTTTGTATTGATTGGACATTTTGATCACTTTTTATTCTTTTTTTCACTATATAAATAGTGACGAAAAATACGCTATTTTGGACTTTGGAATTTTTTTGCTCATACACCATTGATTGTCAGGTTTAATTAACAATATATTTTTATAAATCAGACATTTCTGCATGCGGCAATACCACTTACCGTATTTTTTGCCATCAAGACGCACTTTTTCTTCCCCAAAACTGGTTGAAATCGCGGGTCCCGAACAGCTTACAGGACACCAAGAGGGACCTTACCTGCCTCCTCGGTGTCTTCTCCGTGCCGGGATCCCCTGCGCTCTCCTTCGACATCATTACGTCGTCACGCAGGCCGTCATCCAATAGCAGCGGCGTGCGTAGCTGCGTGATGACGGAGAGTGTGAATCACGGGGAAGAAGAAGTCCGGAGCATCGGGGACACCATGGGGACAGCGATGGAGCGACATCCAGGGCACCGGTGACGCATCCGGAGCGGCAGGGACGCGTGAGTACTACCTCCTATACCAGTGGTCTTCAACCTGCGGACCTTCAGTCAACGGCTGTCCGGGCATGCTGGGAGTTGTAGTTTTGCAACATCCTGAGGTCCACAGGTTGAAGACCACTGTTGGGTTCAGAATCTTTATTTTTTTGGATTTTGCACCTATAAATTGGGTGCGTCTTATACACCTGTGCGTCCTATAGGGAGAAAAATACGGTATGCTTATTTTTATTTACACAGTTTTTTTTTTTTATGGGAAACAGTTTTGCTGACTAAACAGACTTTTCCATCATTAGCAGTGCCACATCCACCTTCTATTTTATTTTATTGTTTTGCCATTATGGTCCAATGGCATAAGAATTGTAACTTATTCGCTCTAGTGATGTTATATTGCATGTTTATTTAAGGTAATTTTTAATTTAAATTTTAATAAATTTTCCACATTTTTCAAAGGAACTGTTTCCACTTATTTTCATTGTATGACCAGTAGGGCAGTGTCCTTGAGGTGCGGTTAATTTGTATGTATTATTTATTAAACTTTTGATCGATGGGGATCGATCTTTTAGCCGCAATAAGCCTCTGAGACTTGGTTGTGAACTGCACACATTCCTTTTCTTTTTGTCCATATTTGTAAATTACTTCTATAAAACATTATTTATCATTCCTGTACTTTTGAGCAGCTGTATGCAACAGAGGAAATTCTTTTATTTTTTAATTTCTTTTTTGTTTTGTCCACAGTGCAGAAATTTTCTCTGTAGCATGCAGCTGTTAATAAGTAACGGAAGGATAAAGATTTTTTATTAGAAGTAATTTACAAATCTGTTTAACTTTCCGGCACCAGTTCATAAAAAAAATATGTGCATACAGAGACAAAAAAAAAGACATGGTTGCACATTCACAACATGCACAAATGATCTAACGCTTCTCAGCAATATCTATAAAACAAACAGGTCGTTTGTGTACTTTATGATCATAAAGTGCATGAATCCTGCCAGCCTCGTCACGGCCACCTGGATGTGGCGGGTCCCTAACATCCCTATCATAAAATGGCTCGGCACTACGTGGCGACCACCACAGCCACGATACCAGTGCCCACGGGAGGGGGACAGCCCACTGACCGAGCAGCCCCAAATGCCACTCGAGCCAGCCCACAGGACGCCCCCCCCCCCCATGCAGACACGGGGCCACGGTGGGAGCAGCCGCCACGCAGTACCACACCAATGTGAACAGGGTGTAATGGTTCACTCACCATGTGCCTTCAGCCAGAGACTGGAAGCCTAGCCAGAAAGGGAGGGGCCCTAGAGCACTTCCTGCTCACTTATATGTGCAAGGGCTATGGAGGAAGGGTGAAGTGCAGACCAAGCAAAAACAAAAAAAATGGAAAGGAGAATACAAAAATGTGGATACAGAGACAAAAAAAAGACATGGTCGCACATTCACAACATGCACAAATGATCTAACGCTTCTCAGCAATATATATAAAACAAACAGGTCGTTTGTGTACTTTATGATCATAATGTGTATAAATCCTGCCAGCCTCGTCACGGCCACCTGGATGTGGCGGGTCCCTAACATCCCTATCATAAAATGGCTCAGCACTACGTGGCGACCACCACAGCCACGATACCAGTGCCCACGGGAGGGGGACGGCCCACTGACCGAGCAGCCCCAAATGCCACTCGAGCCAGCCCACGGGACGCCTCCCCCCCCATGCAGACACGGGGCCACGGTGGGAGCAGCCGCCACGCAGTACCACACCAATGTAAACAGGGTGTAATGGTTCACTCACCATGTGCCTCCAGCCAGAGACTGGAAGCCTAGCCAGGAAGGGAGGGGCCCTAGAGCACTTCCTGCTCACTTATATGTGCAAGGGCTATGGAGGAAGGGTGAAGTGCAGACCAAGCAAAAACAAAAAAATGGAAAGGAGAATACAAAAATGTGGATACAGAGACAAAAAAAGACATGGTCGCACATTCACAACATGCACAAATGATCTAACGCTTCTCAGCAATATATATAAAACAAACAGGTCGTTTGTGTACTTTATGATCATAAAGTGCATAAATCCTGCCAGCCTCGTCACGGCCACCTGGATGTGGCGGGTCCCTAACATCCCTGTCATAAAATGGCTCAGCACTACGTGGCGACCACCACAGCCACGATACCAGTGCCCACGGGAGGGGGACGGCCCACTGACCGAGCAGCCCCAAATGCCACTCGAGCCAGCCCACGGGACGCCCCCCCCCCATGCAGACACGGGGCCACGGTGGGAGCAGCCGCCACGCAGTACCACACCAATGTAAACAGGGTGTAATGGTTCACTCACCATGTGCCTCCAGCCAGAGACTGGAAGCCTAGCCAGGAAGGGAGGGGCCCTAGAGCACTTCCTGCTCACTTATACGTGCAAGGGCTATGGAGGAAGGGTGAAGTGCAGACCAAGCAAAAACAAAAAAATGGAAAGGAGAATACAAAAATGTGGATACAGAGACAAAAAAAAGACATGGTCGCACATTCACAACATGCACAAATGATCTAACGCTTCTCAGCAATATATATAAAACAAACAGGTCGTTTGTGTACTTTATGATCATAAAGTGCATGAAGCCCGCCAGCCTCGTCACGGCCACCTGGATGTGGCGGGTCCCTAACATCCGTAGCATAAAATGGCGCGGCACCACGTGGCCACGACACCAGTGCCCACGGGAGGGGGACGACCCGCTGGCCGAGAAGCCCCAAATGCCACCAGAGCCAGCCCCGAGTGGGCTTTGTACCTTTTGATCAAAACATATATACTAACAACCTGTTAATTTTTGTAATTATGCTGAGAAGCAATTAGATCATAATACAAAATTGTGAATGTGCGGCCATGTCTGTTTTTTTCTACCAGGATTCACATTCACAAAACAATGTTTCATGAATAAATAGTATATTCTATTTATGCAAAATAAGACAACTGTACAAGAGCAATATTGTTGAAATCAGATGTTACTCAGTATATACTCCATCATATGTATATGTAAGCATGTATATGTGTTTGTACAACTGTATAAAGATGCAAATCATAAAATGTTGCAGTATCTTGTAATACTTTTTTTATTGGACTAACAGCATTTTGTAGAGACAAGCTTTTGGGATTCCTCCCTTTATCAAGTCTAAAGGGAGGAATCCCGAAAGCTTGTCTCTACAAAATGCTGTTAGTCCAATAAAAAAGGTATTACAAGATACTGCAACATTTTATGATTTGCATCTGCATCACTGGACTAATACGGCTACTCAAATTTACTACAACTGTATAATAAAGATGTATATATATATATATATATATATATATATATATATATATATACCACTCCACAGTAGGGAAAAATCAACCAATCACAAAAGACAGGGGCATAGACCATGTCTAAAGCTATTTGTGTTTATGTTTAATTTTTAAAGTATAGACTTCTGGTTCTATAATACAAAGGCATTCCTAAATGTAATATGTATACAGGGGACAGTATGGGATGAGCAAAAGGCAATAACAATTATAAAATACATAAAGTTAATAATGCTAAATCACTTCTTGCCTTCTGTTCATACCCATGGGGTACCGGGTGCAGAGCTTCATGATCCAAAAAACCTTGTGGTCTAATAGTTTTTGCGTATGGTCTCCCCACCCCCCACCCCTTATAGGGGTACTCACTCTCTCTATTCCCTGCAAGGATAAGCTCTGGAGACTGCCATTATGGTGGTCTGCACAGTGTTTGCTAACCATATATATGTGCCAGGAGTTGAAATGTGGTATATCGGACAGATATTTACGTATCCTCACCTTTAGAGCATTTGTGGTACATCCCACATATTGAACAAAACACTTGGTTTCTCAAGCCTTCAGAAGCATCCTGGAGAAGCAGAGCACCATCGGGTTGAAGCAGAGGAAGGTGAGGTACCTCCAGCCATCTTGTTGGCTAATCCCACAATCAGGATCCCACAATTACACTGTGGAGGTCTTGATCAACTTCCCTTAGTGACTAACACTTTGATTATAAAATCTAAGGAGTTATTGCTGGCAATTGACGTGATTGCCGATGCCTGGCCATAACTCACTGTCTTTGAATCGAGCTCAGCTTATGAGCTTGCTTCAAAGTCCCCATAGTCGTAAAGGGTTAAATCCACTTATATATAAGTAAAACCGATAGAAGTGATACAGTACATTGTATTTCCAACCATAACTCTGTTGTGCATACCTCTGGGGACCTACAATGTAAGTTTGTTTAGTGAATTGTTGCAATTATTATGAAACTGCTTTCTATTTCTGTTAAAAAATACAAAAAAATAAATAAATTGCAATAAAAAGA
This sequence comes from Hyla sarda, assembly GCF_029499605.1. Lineage (NCBI taxonomy): Eukaryota > Metazoa > Chordata > Amphibia > Anura > Hylidae > Hyla > Hyla sarda. Next base: position 165,029,763 of record NC_079189.1, read on the forward strand.
TTGAAAAATAAGTAACAGCAGTAGATAAAAAACAGATTTTTACAGGAAAATTTTGTGAAAGTAATTAGATTGCTTTAATTTACCTTGTTTTCAAGTTTAATAAATTATTTGACCGATTCTAAAAGCAATTAGAAAAACAGTTTAGAAATAATGACAGGATGTTTCAATTATCAGCCATGGTAATTTTAAAAGTTATAGACATCTTTGACAAGGAAAGACTTCAGGGTTCACATATATCAGTTGTCCGGCAAAGTTTCCCTCCGGCATGCACCAAAGGGAAACTTATACTAGAACCGATCCCATTCATTTGAATGGGACAGTTCACAATTATCCAGTGTTCAAATTTTGACACCGGATGGTTGGACACGCCGGACAACACCGGACAGCAGATGCCATAGAACTGATGACAACTAATGCACATTGTCATCAGTTGCGGCATCAGTTGCATGGAAATTTAGGCTGAGTTCACCTTACTAGATGCAGGACATATGTGAACCCAGCCTTACATATGCCTTGTTAGTGGTTACCAAAAAGGGGTACTTCGGAGGAAAAAAAAATTCAGGTCAACTGTTGCCAGAAAGTTACATTGATTAGTAAATTACTTCTATTTAAAAATCTTAAGCCTTCCAGTGCTTGTCAGGAACAGTCCCGTCGCTACAGGACAGGCAAACCAAGAAATTGCTTGGGGCCCCGAGCTGGCCAGGGGCCTCGAGCAGAGCCAGTGCTTTCCCGTCCTGTACCGACAGGGCAATTCCCCCATCACTATTAAGGACATCCTGAAAGATGTTTTCGGGACACAGGGATTCCCCCGCATCGGGACACAGGAATGCAGCCCCGTATTAAGTTTAAAAACGCAGGGGCACCAATAGCAATGGAGGCACAGAAGACCGGAGCATCGAGGAGGAGGAAGACACGCGCTGGCCAGCTTGGTAAGTGACCAGTGGGACGTCATCTGTGGTGTTCTGACCACCGCTTCTCCGGTCCCAGTAACTAATGCTATGGCCGGACCGGAGGAGCGATGGTCGGAGCACTGAAGTGGGGCAGTACACAGGTATAGAGCCTCCAGTCATACACTGTATATGGCTGGAGGCTGGATGTCTGTGGGGAACACTGCCTATGTAATGTGGGGGAACACTGCCAGCCTAATGTGGGGGAACAGTGCCAGCCTAATGTGGGGGAACACTGCTGCACCTAATGTGGGGGGAACACTGCTGCACCTAATGTGTGGGGGAACACTGCTGCACCTAATGTGGGGGGAACACTGCTGCACCTAATGTGGGGGGAACACTGCTGCACATAATGTGGGGGGAACACTGCTGCACCTAATGTGGAGGGAACTCTGCTGCACCTAATGTGGGGGTAACTCTGCTGCACCTAATGTGGGGGGAACTCTGCTGCACCTAATGTGGGGTGAACTCTGCTACACCTAATGTGGGGGCCTCGTATCGAAGTTCACTCACGTCGAGCTCCCAGAATTTAAGGGCCGGCGTTACTACGTCCTGACGCCAGCCCTAGAGCGTGACGTGAGTGAACATCGAGGGGGGGGGGGCTCCATGTCTATTTTGCTTGGGGCCCCCAAATTCTCACTGAATTTATGGACCACCAAATCCAATTTAGCTAAATTATATCAGAAAGCCAACCAAGAGTAGCTAAAAATGTACAACTTTTATTGAAATCATGTTAAAACCTACAACAGTCAATATAAAATGAATACAGAGTCAAGGGTCTCAAGGTAAGGGGACTCTACTCAGGGTCAATCCCCTATTTTACACCCTCTTTACACCCAACGCTTTTCCCCATAGGTTAGATACATCTACGGTTCATCAGGGGTTACAACTTCAACCCAGGACACAATGTGGAGTTATATGTGTTACAAGTTATTCCATTCTATAAATGATACACAATAGACAGACAATAAAGCAACACATAGCAAGCAGATTAGAATATAAAATAAATATAATGTGGTATATAAGTTCCTTCTTTGTGGGAGAGCTCCAGATAGATTTGGCATCCAAAAGACCCTAGGAGGTTTATGTATACTGTCCAAGGATAGTTTTAGAACCTGGATGCCAGACTTAGGCACTTCTATGTATATCCATACATAATAGAGTAGGTAAACAAATAGTTATTTTCCTTCTCATCAATGGCCCCTATTCACTCCGTGTGTATGTCTAGATAAAAAATATATTACTGTAACTCCCAAAGGGAACTTTACTACTGGTCTTCACTGTACATGGCTTGATATGACCAAATATAACCTTCACAGTGCTACTATAAGCCGGAGAAGAATGATCTTTTCCTCGACACTCCCTGACTGCAATAAATCCACAAAATACATGGAGAAGAGGAGACCTCTCTTGTTGCCATGTGACTATTCTGCCTTGCCATTTAATAGGCAGAATAGTTACATGGCAACAAGAGAGGTCTCCTCTTCTTCGTGTACTTTGTGGATTTATTGCAATCAGGGAGTGTCGAGGAAAAGATCATTCTTCTCCGGCTTATAGTAGAACTGTGAAGGTTATATTTGGTCACATCAATCCATATACAGTGAAGACCAATAGTAAAGTTCCCTTTGGGAGTTACAGTAACATATTTTTTATCTAGACATACACATGGAGCGAATAGGGGCCATTGATGAGAAGGAAAATAACTATTTGTTTACCTACTCTATTATGTATGAATATACATAGAAGTGCCTAAGTCTGGCATCCAGGTTCTAAAACTATCCTTGGACAGTATACATAAACCTCCTAGGGTCTTTTGGATGCCGAATCTATCTGGAGCTCTCCCACAAAGAAGAAACTTATATACCACATTATATTTATTTAATATTCTAATCTGCTTGCTATGTGTTGCTTTATTGTCTGTCTATTGTGTATCATTTATAGAATGAAATAACTTGTAACACATATAACTCCACATTGTGTCCTGGGTTGAAGTTGTAACCCCTGATGAACAGTAGATGTATCTAACCTATGGGGAAACGCGTCGGGTGTAAAGAGGGTGTAAAATAGGGGATTGACCCTGAGTAGAATCCCCTTACCTTGGGACCCTTGACTCTGTATTCATTTTATATTGACTGTTGTAGGTTTTAACATGATTTCAATAAAAGTTGTAACTTTTTAGCTATTCTTGGTTGGCTTTCGGGCCCCCAAATTCCTTCAAACGGCCCTGGTCAGGAACTGTTTAGAGAAAGAGCAATTTCCCATTGGAAATCTCTACTGCTCTGGACAGTTCCTGACATGGACAGAGGTGGCAGTAGAGAGTACTGTGGTCAGACTGGAAAGAACTATAAAACTTTCTCTGTAGTATACAGCAGCTGATAAGTACTGAAAGGCTTACGATATTTAAAGAGAAGTGATTTACAAATCTTTTTAACTTTCTGGCACCAGTTGGTTATATTTAGAGATAGCAGGTATTCAGTGAAGATCTCTGTGAGGGACACAAAGCAGTCTACAACAAATATAGGAGAAGGACCCCACATATATAATAATTGCAGTAAAGCAGCAGAGAGTGCCCTACATCTGTTCTTTCACAGCAAAATCTGTTCCATTTGGAAATTAATTGTGCCACTGTGCCAATTTTTTTTCCTTTTGTTTTACACTAATTGTGAAAAAGCAGTGCATGGGGGGTTTTGGGTTACTTTTGTGCACAGTTTAGGTCACATCTTGTTGCTATGCCCCAACTTAAAAATTATATGTGACCCAACAGCGTTATGCAAGGCTTTTAGGACTAGCTTTTTGGAGGATGGATTGTATTTTGTAATGATACCTGTCATTTTACCAGAAAAAATACTGTGAAACTGAAGGAAAAAAGAATTAAAGAAAAAACTATAAAAAAAATTGTGGGGCTTTTTCAAAGTACGCATTAAAACTGACATGTTATCTTTATTCGATGGGTCAGTACAATGACGAAGACACCCAATTTATGTAGCTTTTGTTAATTTTCAGGCTTAATAAAAAAAATCTATGATCAATATCTGAAAATTCTGACCTCTATAAGTTTTTTTTTTTTTTGTCTACAGTGTATCATAAGGGGTACATTTTAAAGGCTGTAGTTTTTATCTGTACCATTTTGTTAACACCATTCACTGTGTGGCATCAGTAAGATTATGCCCATCATTAACCTTTTGCATGTAGTGATTAATACATGGCATCTGAAGCATAAAAGGGGACTTTGAGAGACTCGTCGTACCACTCGAGGCACAATTGCAGGGGTTTGAAGAGTCAACATGGTGACTGGCGTGTCACCAGCTCCTCAGCCGCTCCAGTTATCTTCTTCTATGAATTGCTTTCTGACAGACCTTAGAGGTAGATTGCCAATTATACTGATCAGTGCTATGCCATCCGGAGAACAAAACAAATGTAAAAAATGCCAAAAAAGTCACACATACGGAAAAGTGGTACCAATGAAAACTACAGATACTCCTACAGCTGCCTATATGAAAAAATGAGAACGTTATAGGGGGTTAGAATAGGGCAATTTTAACCCCTTAAGGACCAAGGACGTACCGGTACGTCCTTGGTCCTGCTCTTCTGATATAACGCGGGGTTACACAGTAACCCCGCGTCATATCATGGCGGGCCCGGCGTCATAGTGAAGTCGGGACCCGCCTCTAATAGCGCGCAGCGCCGATCGCGGCGCCGCGCGCTATTAACCCTTTAGCCGCGCGCTCAAAGCTGAGCCGCGCGGCTAAAAGTGAAAGTGAAAGTTCCCGGCTAGCTCAGTCGGGCTGTTCGGGATAGCCGCGGCTAATCGCGGCATCCCGAACAGCTGACAGGACAGCGGGAGGGCCCCTTCCTGCCTCCTCGCTGTCCGATCGCCAAATGACTGCTCAGTGCCTGAGATCCAGGCATGAGCAGTCATGCGGCAGAATCGTTGATCACTGGTTTCTTATGAGAAACCAGTGATCAACATAGAAGATCAGTGTGTGCAGTGTTATAGGTCCCTATGGGACCTATAACACTGCAAAAAAAAAGTGAAAAAATAAAGTGAATAAAGATCATTTAACTCCTCCCCTATTAAAAGTTTGAATCACCCCCCTTTTCCAATAAAAAAAAAAACACAGTGTAAATAAAAATAAAAATAAACATATGTGGTATCACCGCGTGCGGAAATGTCCGAATTATAAAAATATATCATTAATTAAACCGCTCGGTCAATGGCGTGCGCGCAAAAAAATTCCAAAGTCCAAAATAGTGCATTTTTGGTCACTTTTTATATCATTTAAAAATGAATAAAAATTGATCAATAAGTCCTATCAATGCAAAAATGGTACCGTTAAAAACTTCAGATCACGGCGCAAAAAATGAGCCCTCATACCGCCCCATACACGGAAAAATAAAAAAGTTATAAGGGTCAGAAGATGACAATTTTAAACGTATTAATTTTCCTGCATGTAGTTATGATTTTTTCCAGAAGTCCGACAAAATCAAACCTATATAAGTAGGGTATCATTTTAATCGTATGGACCTACAGAATACATATCAGGTGTAATTTTTACCGAAAAATGTACTACGTAGAAACGGAAGCCCCCAAAAGTTACAAAACAGCGTTTTTTTTTCAATTTTGTCGCACAATTATTTTTTTTCCCGCTTCACCATAGATTTTTGGGCAAAATGACTGATGTCATTACAAAGTAGAATTGGTGGCGCAAAAAATAAGCCATCATATGGATTTTTAGGTGTAAATTTGAAAGAGTTATGATTTTTTAAAGGCAAGGAGCAAAAAACGAAAATGCAAAAACGGAAAAACCTCCGGTCCTTAAGGGGTTAAACACACTTATTTTGCTAAAGAAGAGTTGTTTTTTTTTTTTTGTTTGTTTTTTAAAGCAGTGCAATAACATAGACATCATTGTAATCATACTGACCCAAAGAATAAAGACAATGGCCCAAATTTATAAATCTGCCTGAAACTCTTTTTCTCACAGCAACCAATCACAATTCAACTTTCATATCTTAACAAGCTATTGTAACATGAAAGTTTAGCTGTGATTGGTTGCTATGAGAAAAACCCCAAAAGTTGCAATATTTTTAATGTGTTTTTTAATTTCCCACAAATAATATTTTTTTTTTTGTTGCATCCTATATTTTATGGTAAAAGGAAATTTGACATTACAAAGTATGATTGGTTGCACAAAAAACAAACACTTATAGGGGTCTGTAGAAAGGAAAGGAGGAAAATGAAAAAAGCTAAAGTGAAAATTATCTATGTCCCCAAGACAAAAATGGTCTGTATCCTTAAGGGGTTAATAGGGTAAAATGATATTAGCGTGATCGCTGATGTTGGTCATTTACATTTACTGCTGGTTGATGACAGTAGCTGGCACACTTCATTGTAAGGGCACAGCCTTCATATGTGTGTGTTAGGGGTTAATATGGTGGGCACTGTACTAGAGACAGATATGTTATAATGAAATTAGCTTATGGGATTCTAGAAGAATATAGGTATATAAAAACAGATAAAGCAGATCAAGATATTTGATGCCAAGATTTCCTTAGGGTATGTTCACACGTATGCAGATTTGATGCGCAGGATTTGATGCACAGGATTTTCTGCTGCAGATTTCAATGAAAACTAAATGACTGAGCACACCTTCTTAACTGCAGTTACAAATCCTGTGCATCAAATCTGTGCAGGATCCTGTATGTGTGAACGTACCCTTAGAGTTATTTTGGTGAGTCAGTTGGGTTAACAAACTACTTGTATTATTTCCTTTGTTAAAAATAGTTTTGCAGGGCAGTGTTTGATATCTTGTGTAGATGAAAAAGATTTGCTTGTCAACCTGGAGTCATCCTTGTTGATTGTCATCTCTGGAATCAACAGTATTGGTTTCGTACATTCTCGTACAGGGGCTGTGAGTTCCATTTCTCTCCTGTTAGATTCTTTTTTGATTAAAGAAATAGAAGAATGTGAGCATCCTTACTACTAGACCTTATGGAAGTAAGACACAATAGTTATAATAGTTTCTGTTGGAAAAAAAAAATAAACTTAATTGATCCAGAAACCTGTCCTGCTGCTCCATTGCTGACTGGTTGGCGCACTGTGCTTACACTATCATTCTGGCCAATACCTCACCTTTCACAACTACTGTCTGCCAACTGTGATGCTGCTTATGTGTTGGTGGATAGACGCACTTCTCTCCTTTTTAATAAGACCTCTGCAAAATGAAAGAAGCAATCTGATTGGTTGCTCTGGGCAACTCAGCAACTTTTTCTCTGGACAGGTTTTGATAAATTTCCCCCTATATCCTTTTCTAACTCTTCCAATCTCTCTTCCATAGGCTTCCTTTTCTTCTGTTTCTACTCTTTTTTTAAGGTGTTTCCCCTACTATATAAGCCCAAAATGGAGGAAGGCTTAGGGATACTTCACTTTGTGGCCTCTCACCTAACTCAGGTGATTCATTGGCAAATACACTCAACAACAAAAGTATGGGTTTTGAAGAAGGGCCCTTGTCACAGTCTCTGTTGGTGTCTCAGTGGTTGGACCTGAGCAATTCATTTTCCTCTTTGTCATGCTATTCGTTCTCCAACACTGAAACTCTGTGATAAGTTTGTAAGAGGTATCATCTGGTTCCACACCCATCCCTGATATATTTTACACTCTAGAAACCATGCTTTCCATAAGGGGTAACTACAGGCAGAACTACCTTAGAGATGGGTTGTGGCTTCCAGTTGAAGAACTTTTATGCCTGGGAGCAAGGGGTGGATTTAGGGGTGTTTTTTTTACCCTCTGAGTAGCCCCCTGTTCCATTGAGTAAATGCCTTGTTAGCGTGAGGCAGCATATACAGTAAGTTGCTTGCCTGATGGTACAGAATACCCTCCCACCTCCATAAAATCTCTCCGACAGTCTTGCTCAGTTGTTGGAGGTTGCAAAAATCTTCACCGCCCTGCATGCTCAAATCCTCACTTGGCTAAGTGATGAACGCTGCAAACAATAAGGAAGAAAATCTCAATTCATCACTGCTAAAATGTCTATGTTTATTGAAATCTTTTAAAACAACATGTAATGGAGACAACAAACCACCATGCCACACATACACTTCAGCTAGAATGGACACGTTGAATTTAAAGTGAAATGCTTCTAAAAACATGTGAGAATACAACACCATTAAAAAGCAACAAATACACTAATACAGATAAGGCTGCTTTCACACCATAAAATTCATCCGTTAAAAGATCCGTTATAAAAATCCGTTAGAAAAGCTTTAAAAAAGGATGTTAAACGTCCATTACAAAATCCAATTAAAGTCTATGGTATTTTTTGATTATCCGTTATGAACCGTTATAGTTCGTCATGACTAACGGACGTTAGTTGTGACTGAAGAATTCACAGAACATGCACTAAATTTTCTTCCGTCACAAGAAACGGATTAATTTACGGCCGTTATTTTTAAGATTGAAGTCTATAGCAAATGGATGAGCCTTTATGTCATTCGTTTGCACCTGGTTCGTAATATCCATTTTTACTACTGAGCATGCTCAGAAGAGGTGACATCAGCAGACTCCTGCAGTGCTGAGGGACTACTACTACTCCCATCATGGAACAGACTTGTTTTCTTGATGGGAGTAGTATTTCCCGGGCTGCAGGAGTCTGCAGACAGCTGAGGAGGCTACATTAGTGTTTGTACTACTATCCACAGAGTCTGTTCCATGATGGGGGTTGTAGTACAGGGGCTGAGGGATTGATCGCTCGGGTTCCACTTCTGAGACCCGATGCAATCCATTGTTATTAAGCAGGGGAGCGGGCGGCAAGCTCCACAACCCTGCGATGTATGGTGTGTTTCAACTTTCATTTTTGAATCCCCCACTGGGAGCCCTGAATGGTCGGTGCTGAGGAGCCATTCAGGGCTCTCCGCTGGGTTTTTAAAATGAACATTGTGAGTGGCAGCAGGGGCAATGGGGGGAATTTATCATTGTATATAGAGCTATTTTGTGTCAATTTTTTTGCGCAAAAAATTTTGATAGAATTCTTCATCACCTTTTCTACGGTTAATTCTACCATAGAGCATTTTCTACTGTAGAATCAATTTACGAACTGTGTTGTTTTTTTATTTTATTTTTTAGCGCAAAAAAATGCGCAAACTGCATTTTCTTGTGCAAATATACACCACCTCGGAGGACACGTACCAAAGTGTCTATTTTGGCATGGTAAGGACTGCTACTCCCATCATGGGAAAGACTCTGCCTATGATGGGAGTTGTAGTCCAGGGACTGAGGTGCAGATCGCACCTGGTCATTCTCCAGAGACCCGCTGCGATCCGCATTTATTAACTGTAAAAGTCGGTGGCACATGTGGCTACATCGCACTGCCACCGACTTCTATATTCACTGTCATAATTCATAATCCCCGCCGCCGGGAGAGGGGAGCTCTGATTGGTGGATAGCTATTAACCAATCAGAGCTCCTCTCTCCCGGCAAGGATTATGAATTATAAGAGCTGTATATAGGAGCCGCGGGCAGCGCACTGTAGACGCATGTACTGCTGGCTTCTATAGTTAATAAATGCGGATCGCAGCAGGTCTCTGGAGAATGATCTGCTGCGATCTGCCCCTCTGCCCTTTGACTACTACTCCCATCATGGGACAGAGTCTGTCCCATGATGGAGGTAGTTGTAGTATCGCGGTGCTGCTGAGGGATGACACTTGCACATCCCCCGGCTGCCGGGCATTTAGAACTACTACTCCCATCATGGACAGACTCTGCCCATGATGGGAGTTGTATTCCAGAGGCTGAGGTGCAGATTGCACCGGGTAATTCTTCAGAGACCCGCTGCGATCCGCATTTATTAAATGTAAAAGTCGGCGGCACATGCGTCTACACTGTGCACCCGCCGGCTTCTATATACACTGTCATAATTCTTAATCCCCGCCGCCGGGAGAGGGGAGCTCTGATGGGTCAATAGCTATCCACCAATCAGAGCTGCCGGCGGGGATTATGAGTTATGACAGTGTACTGTATATAGGAGCCAGTGGCAGCACGATGTAGCCGCATATACTACCACCGGCTTTTTAATTTAAATGCGGATCGCAGCAGATCATTCTGGAGATCTGCTGCGATCCGGGTTTATAAACGGCATTCAATTAACCCGGCGATGCGCGGCATCGCACAGGTTAACTGGCAGAAGTCCGTCTGTTTCCAGCAGGGGACAACTTCTGCAACACCCCCAGGACCATCTGTCGATGGTCATGGTCAACGATCACTGTGATTGGTCCCTGTGGACCAATCACAGTGAATGAGCTGACTGGGGGGTAAAGTTAATTTCCCCTGCTCTGCCCGCCGCTAGAAGTCAGGACACAGCAGGGGAGATGACGACGCCGAGAGCTGCGGTGGGGACCGCGACACTTACCAAACAGCTGGAGGCACACGGGTTGGCGGCTGCGGCGGCAGGTAAGTGGAGGAGGCGGCGGCGGCATCTGCATCAGAGGCAGCAGTGAAGCTCTTCACTGCTGCTTCTGGTAGTTTAAAAACTACAACTCCCAGCATGCCCGGACAGCCTTTGGCTGTCTGGGCATGCTGGGAGTTGTAGTTTTGCAACATATGGAGGGCCGCAGTTTGGAGACCACTGTGCAGTGGTTTCCAATCTGTAATCTTCCAGATGTTGCAAAACTACAACTCCCAGCATGCCCAGACAGTCCAGGCATGCTGGGAGTTGTAGTTCTGTAACATTGGCCCTTCAGATGTTGCCGAACTTCAATTCTCAGTATGCCTTGGCAGTCTGGACATGCTGAGAGTTGTAGTTTTTCAACATCTAGAGGGCTACGGTTTGGACACCACTACACAGTGGTCTCCAAACTGTTCTCCTCCAGTTGTTGCAAAACTACAACTCTCAGCATGCCCTTTGGCTGCCTGGGCATGCTGGGAGTTGTAGTTTTGCAACAACTGGAGGCACACTGGTTGGGAAACATTGTCTGTTTCCTAACTCAGTTTCCCTACCTGTGTGCCTCCAGCTGTTGCAAAACTATAACTCCCAGCATGCACTGGCATACATGCTGGGAGTTGTAGTTTTGCCACAGCTGGTGGTGCACGGGTTGGGAAACACTGAGTTAAGTAACAAACTCTCAGTGTTTTGCAACCAGTGTGCCTCCAGCTGTTGCTTAACTACAGCCCCCCATGATGGGAGTTGTAGTTTAGCAACAATTGGAGGCTCCCTTGTGCGCTCTTTCCAGGGGAGAGCACAAAAATGTACTAACCCATATTTCTTGTTTTTCTTCTCATTTCAGATACGTGAATGCAGAGGACGACGTCAGATTCGGTGGACTGCAATGATGACCAGCGTTTTTTTTTTTAATTTCAATAAAAGGGTTAACGAGGGCTGTGGGGGAGTGTTTTTTTAAATAATTTTTTTTTCAATGTGTCCGTGTTTTTTATAATTGAATTTTCAGGGTTAGTAGTGGAAGCTGTCTTATAGACAGAATCCATTACTATGCCAGGGCTTAGCGTTAAGCCCCAAAAACAGCTAGCGCTAACCCCCAATTATTACCCTGGTACCCACTGCTACACAGGGGTTCTGAAAAGAGCCAGTACCAACAGGCGTCAAAAATGGCACCCCTGGGCCTAGGCGATAACAGGCTGGCGTTATTTAGGCAGGGGTGGGCCAGTAACAATGGTCCTCCCCCACCATGGTAACGTCAGGCTGTTGCTGCTTTGTTGGTATCTGGCTGATACTGAAAATAGGGGGAACCCAATGCGTTTTTTTTTAAATTAAATAAATAAATTAAAAAAAGTGTGTGGTTCCCTCATTTTTTCAGTATCAGCCAGATACCAACCAATCAGCAACAGCCTGATGTTACCAGGGCAGGGAGGACCATTGTTACTGGCCCTGCCCAGCCAAAATCCTGTTACTGCCTAGGCCCAGGAGCGCCATTTTTGATGCTCCGGGCCTGTTTGTACCGGCTCTTCCCGGCACCCCTGTGGTGGTGGGTACCGGGGTAATATTTGGAGGTTAGCGCTAGCTGTTTTGGGGGCTAACGCTAAGCCCCGGCTTAGTAATGGATTCTGTCTACAAAACGCCTTCCACTACTGAGCCCGAAAATTCAATTATAAAAAACACAACACATAAAAAAAAAAAAAACACTCCCCCACAGCCCTCGTTAACCCTTTTATTGACATTTTAAAAAACGCTGTTCATTGTCGCAATCCACCAAATCTGACATAGTCCTCCGCATTCATGTATCAAAATTTCAAAGAAAAAAAAAAAGTTTAGTTCATTTTTATGTTTCCACACACCAGCTAAAACGCTAGTAAAAAAACACAAGAAAAACTGACAAAACACAGGAAAAAGCTGGGACAGTTTTCTGTCATTTTTGCTGATGGACAAAAAGCCTCAATGGAATCCGAGCCTGAAAGCAATAGAACAAAATCCCTACGTCCACTTTTCCTGTGAGGTAGAGAAGGAGTGTACGGTAGAGCGAGAGGGGGCATTTCTATATTTGCACAAGATTTATCAAAGGAGTGTACAGCCTTAGTAAATTCTGAGCAAGAGTGTACAATAGACAAGCAGTGTAAAGGGGTAGAGCTGTGTCTACAATAGACAAATAATGATAAATTCCCCCCAATATGTATATTTAAAGCGCTTTGGGGGGCAAGATATAGAGCGCTGCAGGGGGGGGGGGGGGGGCAGACATATAGCCTATATATCTATCCCCCAGCACATTTATAATATGCCCCCTGCAGCACATTAATAAAGATATGACCCCCGCCGGCACATTTATAAATATATACCTCCCACAGCGCATTCATAAATATATATCCCCCGCAGCACATGTATAATGTACCCTCCGCAGCACATTTATAATATACCCAGCGCAGCACATCTATATACATATGCCACCGCAGCGCTATATGTGAAAAGATTTCTAGCAGCAGCATCGGCCGGCCCAATGCGGCTGATAGAAATACTTTTCATACATAGCACTGCGGCAGCATATGTATATAGAAGCGCAGAGGGGGGCAGATTATGCTATATGTCTTCCCCCCCCCAAGCGCATCTATATACATATATCCCTGCAGCTCTATGAATGAAAAGTAATTCTATTAGCAGCGCATAGTACCAGCAGCTGGCTATATTATACATGCGCTGCGGGGGACACATTATATATGTGCTGCGGGGGGTTTGTATTTATTAAAGCGCCGGTGGGGGGTATATATTTATAAATGCTCCGGCGGGGGGCATATTTTTATTAATGCGCTGCAGGGAGCATATTATAAATGCGCTTGGGGGCTAGATATGTAGGCTATATGTCTGCCACCCCTGCAGTGCTCTATATCTTGCCCCCCCTACAGCGCTTTTAATATAGATATGCCCCCCCCCCCTCCCTGCTACTCACAATGTTCATTTTAAAATCCCCCAGCAGGAGCCTTGATCGGCTCCTCGGTAACGGGCATTCAGGGCTCCCCTGAGGGATTTAAAAATTAAAGTTACACGATACATCGCAGGGTTGCGGACCATGCCGTCCGTTCCCCTGCTTAATAACTTCTGATCGCATCGGGTCTCAGAAGTGAGACCCGATGCGATCAATCCCTCAGCCCCTGTACTACAACCCCCATCATGTAACAGACTCTGTTCCATTATTGGGGTAGTAGTACAAACACTAATGTAGCCTCCCCAGCCACCGGCAGACTCCCTCAGCCAGAGAAATAATACTTCCATCATGGAAAGAAGTCTGTTCCATGATGGAAGTAGTAGTAGTCCTGGCTGTGGGAGTCTGTAGGCAGAGGTGTTAAAACGGCCATAAATGAGGGATGTTATAACTGGCCTTAACGGATGAATATTTATTCAGCCATTAGCACCCGTTATTTCATCCATTACTATACATCTGTTTTCCCACAGAAAACGGATGTTTAATAACGGATGAATGCTCATAGTGTGAAAGGAGCCTAACAACTAAGGTTGTACCTTCTTTCTTATTGATGTATTGAGTATTGATGTAATGATGTACTGATGGTCTTTTTTTTTCTTACCCAGATTTCTATTTTTCCCTTTCTGATGGTCTTTGACCTCTGTCCCTTTGTGGAGAGACAGTTTTGTATTTTTTATTAAATGTTTTTGGCTTAAAAAAAAGGGGGGGGGGAAAGGAATAATAATAAAAAAGCTAGGTTGGCATTGTATCTGTTTGTCAACACTAATAGAATGCAGATCTATAAAATATATATTTTGATGCAAAAATATTCTATGCTAGTGTACAATAATCAGACAATAATATGTTGATTTGACTTCATTGATGGAGAATCCAATTTAGATTAAATAACAATGTTTATGAAGCAGCTCCGAGATGTATTAGTTCAGGCTGATAACTCATCATTGGAGTCGCAGGAATTTGAGCAGAAAAGTTAATTAACAATAAGTTTAAAACTGCCAAAAGCCACTATAGGTGCAGGACGAAATAAGCGTGCAAATGTGTTCTGAATAAAGAGAGAGCTGAAGACAGTTTCATCTTGCTTCGCCGGTCATTATGAAGATAAAATAAACACAATTGATTCTGATGTTTTAATCATAAATAAGACGAGTCTGGTATGCATGATTGCTAGTAAAATGCCTGTCAATCAGGGAAAGGATACATCTTCACGTTAAATTAGATCCTTAATACATTCATTAACAAAAAACACATTTTTAGGGCTGGGTGTAGAGAATCATTTCACATGTTGTGTCAAGTAGGCATAATGATGATCCAAAGATGGGCAAGATTAAATTCTTCTTTATGTAACACCGGAAAAAAGTCTCAATCATAAGGCCGAGCAGTTAAAGAGCATTCAGGGTGTGTTCACATGTACAGATTTTTAATCACAATTATTGAATACAAAGTCATAAATTAACGGGTTCTCCCGTGGAAATTTTTTTTTTTTAAATCAACAGGTGCCAAAAATACAGATTTGTAAATCACTTCTATTAAAAAATCTAAATCCTTCCAGTATTTATCAGCTGCTGTATGCTCCACAGGAAGTTCTTTTCTTTTTGAATTTCCTTTCTGTCTGACCACAGTGCTCTCTTGGACATTTTGGACATCTCTGTCCATGTCAGGAACTTTTGCGGCACTGATCGCGGTGCCGCGCGCTATTAACCCTTTAGTCGCGACGTTCAAAGTTGAATGCTGCATCTAAAGTGAAATTAAATCATTGCCGGTTAGCTAGAGAGCTGTTCAGGATCGCCGTGGCATCCCCAACAGCTGTGACACAGAAGGAGGGTCCCTTACCTGCCTCCTGGTGTCCGATCACCGAATGACTGCTCAGTGCCTGAGATCCAGGCATGAGCAGTCAAGCGGCAGAATAATCGATCACTGGTTTCCGATGAGAAACCATTGATCAATGTAAAAGATCAGTGTGTGTCCCTATGGGAGCTATAACACTGCAAAAAAAAAGTGAAAAAAGTGAATAAAAATCATTTAACCACTTCCCTAATAAAAGTTTGAATCACCCCCCTTTTCCCATTTAAAAAAAAAAAAAAAGTGTAAATAAAAATAAACAAATGTGGTATCACCGCGTGCGGAAATGTCCAAATTATAAAAATATATCAACAATAAAACCGCACGGTCAATGGTGCACGTGAAAAAAAGTTCCAAAGTCCAAAATAGTGTATTTTTGGTCACTTTTATATCATGAAAAACTTTATAAAAAGCGATCAAAAAGTCTGATCAATGCAAAAATGAAACAGCTAAAAACTTCAAATCATGGCACAAAAATGAGCCCTCATACTGCCCCATACGCAGAAAAAAGTTATAGGGGTCAGAAGATGACAATTTTAAACGTATACATTTTCCTGCATGTAGTTATGATTTTATTCAGAAGTACAACAAAATCAAACGTATAAAAGTAGGGTATCATTTTAATTGTATGGACCTACAAAATAAAGAGAAGGTGTCATTTTTACCAAAAAATGTACTGTGTAGAAACAGAAGCCCCCAAAAGTTACAAAATGGCATGTTTTTTTTCAATTTTGTCTCACAATGATTTTTTTTTCCGTTTCGCTGAAGATTTTTAGGTAAAATGACTGATATCATTACAAAGTAGAATTGGTCACTTGACCCAAATCAGTAATTTTACCCAAAAATCTACAGCAAAACGGAAAAAAAAATAATTGTGCGACGAAATTGAAGAAAAAACGCCATTTTGCTAATTTTGGGGGCTTCCGTTTCTACTCAGTAGATTTTTCAGTAAAAATGACACCTTGTCTTTATTCTGTAGGTCCTTACGATTATAGGTTTGATTTTGTCGTACTTCTGGAAAAAATCATAACTTCATGCAGGAAAATGTATACGTTTAAAATTGTCATCTCCTGACCCCTATAACTTTTTTATTTTACCTCTTATGGGGCGATATGAGGGCTAATTTTTTTGCGCCGTGATCTGAAGTTTTTAGCGGTACCATTTTTGTATAGATTGGACTTTTTGATGGCTTTTTATAAATTTTTTCATGATATAAAAAGTGACTAAAAATATGTTATTTTGGACTTTGGAATTTTTTTGCGCGTACGACATTGACAGTGCGGTTTAATCAATGATAACCCCTCTGATGCTGTGATCAGTACAGATCACGGCATCTGCGGCAATGTGCAAGTTAAAATAGATGATCGGATCGCCCGCAGCGCTACCGCGGTGATCCGTTTATCTGTAATGGCGGACGGAGGTCCCCTCACCTGCCTTCGTCCTTTTCCCAGTGTCTTCTGCTCTTGTCTGAGATCGATCAGACCAGTGCAGAAGATAGCCGATAATATTGATCAGTGCTATGTCCTATGCATGGCACTGAACAGTATTAGCAATCAAATGATTGCTATAGATAGTCCACCTATGGGGACATAAAAAGTGTAAAAAAAAAAGTAGAAAAATTTAAAAATAAAAAGTAATAAAAATGAAAATTGTCCGTTTTTCCCATTTTACGCCTCAAAGCTAGAAAAATGTTTTTATATAAACATATTTGGTATCGCCGCATGCGTAAATGTCCAAACTATCAAAATATAATGTTAATGATCCTGTATGGTGAACGGCGTAAATTTTTACATCTGACCACTGTCACTTTAAGCATTAATAACTCTAAGATGCTTTCACCTTTCATTCTGATTCCGAGATAGTTTTTTTGTGACATATCTTCATGTAAGTGGTAAATTTTCGCCAATACTTGAATCATTTCTTGGTGAAAAGTTCAAAAATATGATGAAAAAATTGAACATTTTGCATTTTTCTAACTTTGAAGCTCTCTGCTTGTAAGGAAAAACAGACATTCCAAATAAATTATATATTTTTTCACATAAACAATATGTCTACTTTATATTTTCATCATGAAGTTGACATGTTTTTACTTTTGGACAACATCAGAGGGCTTCAAAGTTGAGCAGCAATTTTCCAATTTTTCGCAAAATTTTCTAAATCGGAATTGTTCAGGGACCAGTTCAGTTTTGAAGTGGATTTGAAGGGCTTTTTTATTAAAATTACCCCATGAATGACATTATAAAAACCACACCACTCAAAGTATTCAAAATGACTGTCAGAAAGTTTGTTAACCCTTTAGGTGTTTCACAGGAATAGCAGCAAAGTGAAGAAGATAATTCAAAATCTTCATTTTTTACATTCGCATGTTCTTGTAGACCCAGTTTTAGAATTTTTACCAGGGGTAATAGGAAAAAAAGCCCCCCAAAATTTGTAACCCAATTTATCTCGAGTAATGAAATACCTCATATGTGGATGTCAAGTGTTCGGCGGGCGCAGTAGAGGGCTCAGAAGGGAAGGAGCGACAATGGGATTTTGGAGAGTGATTTCAGCTGAAATGTTTTAGGGGGGCATGTCCCCTTTAGGAAGCCCCCATGGTGCCAGAACAGCAGTAAACCCCCACATGGCATACCATTTTGGAAACTGCACCCCTCAAGGCACGTAACAAGGGGTCCAGTGAGCCTTAACACCCCACAAGTGTTTGACGACTTTTCGTTAAAGTCGGATGTGTAAATAAAAAAAAAAATTGTTCACTAAAGTGCAGTTTTCCCCCCAAATTTATCATTTTTACAAAGGGTAATGGGAGAAAATGCAACCCAAAATTTGTAACCCCATCTCTTCTGAGTATATAAATACCCCATGTTAGGACGTAAAATGCTCTGCGGGCAAACTAAAATGTCACATTTAGCTTTTTGAAAGCAAATTTTGCTGAAATGGTTTTTGGGGGGCATGTCGCATTTAGGAAGCCCCTATGGTGCCAGAACAGCAAAAAAAAAAAAAAAAAAACACATGGCATACTATTTTGGAAACTACACCCCTCAAGGAATGTAACAAGGAGTACAGTGAGCCTTAAAACCCCACAGGTGTTTGACGACTTTTTGTGAAAGTTGGATGTGTAAATGAAAAAATTATTTTCACTAAAATGCAGTTTTTTCCCCAAATTTTACGTTTTTACAAGGGGTAATAGGAGAAAATGATCCAAAAAATTTGTAACCCCATTTCTTCTGAGTATGGAAATACCCCATGTGTGGACGTCAAGGTATTGTTGAGTGGCATACGCCATATTCGAATTAGCGATATTTTGCGAATATATGGACAAATATTCATCATATATTTGAAAAATTTGCATACTCTTAACATCTGCGTTTTATATTCGCATATGCGAAAATTAGCATATGCTAAAATATGCTTATGCGAAAATTAGCATATGCAAAAATAAGGATATGCACATTTTCGCATATCTGAAAATTCACATATGCGAAAATTTGCATATGCAAATTTTTGCAAATGCGAAAATTCGCACGCCAGTCTCACACAGTAGTATTAGAGCCTTCTTTTACACCACCAAAGCTGGTAGCAGAGAGGGATGATCACTGTGATGTGTACTGTGAAAAAAAAAAAAAAAGAATATTCGTAATTGCGAATATATAGTGCTATATATTCGCAAATATGCGATGTTCGCGAATAAAATTCGCATTGCGAATATTCGTGAGCAACACTACGTCAAGGGCTCTGCTGGCGCACTACAATGCTCAGAAGAGGAGGAGCACTATTGAGCTTTTTGAAAGAGAATTTGTTTGGAATTGAAGTCGGGGGCCATGTGCTTTTACAAAGCCCCCCCGTGGTGCCAGAACAGTGGACCCCCCCACATGTGACCTCATTTTGGAAACTACACCCCTTACAGAATTTAATAAGGGGTGCAGTGAGTATCTACACCCGACTGGCATTTGACAGATCTTTGGAACAGTGGGCTGTGCAAATGAAAAATAAAATTTTTCATTTTCACAGACCACTGTTCCAAAAATCTGTCAGACACCTGTGGGGCGTAAATGCTCACTGCACCCCTTAATACATTACATGAGGGGTGTAGTTTCCAAAATGGGGTCACATGTGGGGGGGGGGTCCATTGTTCTGGCACTATGGGGGCTTTGTAAACACACCTGGCCTTCAATTCCAGACAAATTTTCTCTTCAAAATCCCAATGGTGCTCCTTCTCTTTTGATCATTGTGGTGCGCCAGCAGAGCACTTTACATCCACATATGGGGCATTTTCTTACTGTAAATGGTTTTACAAATTTTGGGTGGCTTTTTTCCTATTTTCCCTTGTGAAAATGAAAAATTTAGGGTAACACCAGCACTTAAGTGAAAAAAAAAATGTTTTTTTCATTTTCTCATCCAACTTTAATGAAAATTTGTGGGGTGTTAAGGCTCACTGTACCCCATGTTATGTTCCATAAGGGGTGTATTTTCCAAAATGGGTTCACATGTGGGTATTTATTTTTTTGCGTTTATGTCAGAACCGCTGTAAAATCAGCCACCCCTGTGCAAATCACCAATTTAGGCCTCAAATGTACATAGTGCACTCTCACTCCTGAGCCTTGTTGTGCGTCCGCAGAACATTTTACGTCCACATATGGGGTATATCCGTACTCAGGAGAAATAGCTTTACAAATTTTGGGGTCTTTTTTTGCTTTTACTGCTTGTGAAAATAAAAAGTATGGGGCAACACCAGCATGTTAGTGTAAAAATGACATTTTTTTTTACACTAACAGGCTGGTGTAGCCCCCAACTTTTCCTTTTCATAAGGGGTAAAAGGAAAAAAGCACCCCAAAATTTGTAGTGCAATTTCTCCCGAGTACGGAAATACCCCATATGTGACCCTAAACTGTTTCCTTGAAATACAACAGGACTCCGAAGTGAGAGAGCACCAAACGCATTTGAGGACTACATTAGGGATTGCTTAGGGGTGGACATAGGGGTATTCTATGCCAGTGATTCCCAAACAGGGTGCCTCCAGCTCTTGCTAAACTCCCAGCATGTCAGTGGCTGTCCGGAAATGCTGGGAGTTGTTTTGTAACAGCTGGAGGCTGCCATTTGGAAACACTGCCGTACGATACAGTTTTTCATTTTTATTGGGGGGGGGGGGGGATAGTGTAAGGGGGTGTATACGTAGTGTTTTACCCTTTATTTTGTGTTAGTGTAGTGTTTTTACATTCACACTGGCGGGCGTTTATGGTGAGTTTCCCACTAGAAGTTTGCGCTGTGGCGAAAAAAATTGCCGTAGCCCAAACTTGAAGCAGAAAACTAACTGTAAAACCGCCCGTGTGAATGTACCCTGTACATTCACATGGGGGGGGGGGGGGGCAAACCTCCAGCTGTTTCAAAACTACAACTCCCAGCATGTGCTGACAGACCGTGCATGCTGGGAGTTGTTCTTTTGCAACAGCTGGAGGCACACTGGTTGGAAAACCTTCGGTTACCTAACTCAGTATTTTCCAACCAGTGTGCCTCCAGCTGTTGCAAAACTTCAACTTCCAGCATGTACTGATCGCCGAAGGGCATGCTGGGAGATGTAGTTATGCAACAGCTGGAGGTGTGCAACTACAACTCCCAGCATGCCGAGACAGCTGTTTGCTGTTTGGGCATGCTGGGATTTGCAGCTTTGCAACATCTGGAGGGCTGCCGTTTAGAGACCACTGCACAGTGATATCCAAACTGTGGCCCTTAAGATGTTGCAAAGCTACAAATCCCAGCATGCCCAGACAGCAAACTGCTGTGTGGGCATGCTAGGAGTTGTAGTTTTGCAAGTTTTGGAGAGCTACAGTTTAGAGACCACTGTTGCAAAACTACAAATCCCAGCATGCCCAAACAGCTGTCTAGGCATGCTGGGAGTTGTAGTTTTGCAAAATCTGGAGGGCTACAGTTTAGAGACCACTGTATAGTGGTCTCAGACTGTAGCCCTCCACATGTTTCTAGGCAACTCACTGGCTTCCGTAGGATCCAGGGAGTCGCACAGCCGTCCTCTTCTTCCGCCGATCGATCATCGTCCTCTGCCATCTCCGATGGTTGAGTGGACCTCGCCCCCGGTCCTCTGTCGGTTTCCCTGTCCTTTCCTGCCTATTGTGGGTAGGGAGAACGGGGAAACCGAAAGTTAACTCCCCCACCCCCGATCTGCTATTGGTTATCGCGTCTTGACGACCATGAGCAGGGATAGCAGGGGTGGCACCTCTGCCATCTCACTCCTATCCCTTCAGGGGGATCGTGGGTGTCATGGACAACTGCGATCCCCCTTATATTCCGGGTCATTGGGGCACCATAGACCCGTATGACTCGGAATCGGCGCAAATCACAGGTGTGAATTCACTTGTGATTTGTGCCAATCGCCGACATGGGGGGGTCTGCTGACCCCCCTGGGCATTTGCGCGGGGTGCTTGCTGATCAACATCAGGGACCAGGGACCCGAAGGCGTACTTGTATGCCTTGGGTCCCTATGTGGTTAAGGACCAGGGGTTTTTCCATTTTTGCACTTTCATTTTTTCCTCCTTACTTTTAAAAAATCATGACTCTTTCAATTTTGCACCTAAAAATCCATATGATGGCTGATTTTTTGCACCACCATTTCTACTTTGTCATGACATCAGTCATTTTACCCAAACATCTATGGCGAAACGGAAAAAAAATCATTGTGAGACAAAATTTAAAAGAAAACACAATTTTGTAACTTTTGGGGGCTTCTGTTTCTACGCAGTACATTTTTTTTGTAAAAAATGACACATTCCCTTTATTCTGTAGGTCCATACGATTAAAATGATACCCTACTTTTATAGGTTTGATTTTGTCGTAATTCTGAAAAAAATCATCTTCTGACCCCTATAACTTTTTTATTTTTCTGCATATGGGGCAGTATGAGGGCTCATTTTTTGCGCCGTGATCTGAAGTTTTTGGCAGTACCATTTTGTATTGATCGCTTTTTGTAAATTTTTTCATGATATAAAAAGTGACCAAAAATACACTATTTTGGACTTTGGAATTTTTTTGCACGTACGATATTGACTGTGCGGTTTAATTAATGATTCATTTTTATAATTCGGACATTTCCACACGCGGCGATACCACATATGTTTAATTTTATTAATTTTTTACACTGTTGTTTTTTTAAATTGGAAAAGGGGGTGATTCAATTTTTTATTAGGGGAGGGGTTAAATGATCTTTATTCACTTTTTTTCACTTTTTTTTTTTTGCAGTGTTATAGCTCCCGTAGGGACCTATAACACTGCACACACTGATCTTTCACATTGATCACTGGTTTCTCATAGGAAACCAGTGATCAATGATTCTGCCGCTTGACTGCTCATGCCTGGATCTCAGGCACTGAGCAGTCATTCGGCGATCGGACACCAGTAGGCAAGGTAGGAGACCCTCCTCGTGTTCCAGAGCTGTTGGGGATGCCACGTTTTCGCCGCGGACATCCTGAACAGCCCCTGAGCTAACCGGCAGTGATTTACTTTCACTTTAGACGCGGCATTCAACTTTCGATCATTGCCGCGCGCTATTGGCCACGGGTCCCGGCCGGGCCCGACCCGCTATGACGGGGGGCCACGTTGTGGCCCCTAGTTATAGAAAGGGAAAGACTCAGGAAGTACGTCCTTGGTCTTTAAGAGGTTAAGGACCAGGCAAATTTTTGTTTTTGCACTTTCTTTTTTTCCTCCTCTTCTTCTAAAAATCATACTGCCTTCAATTTTGCACCTACAGACCTATATAAGGGTTTGGTTTTTGCGCCACCAATTGTACTTTGTAATTACATCAATCACGTAATAACAAAATCTACCGCAAAACCAAAAAATATATATTTGTGGGGTGAAATAAAAAAAAATGTGTAACTTTTTGGGGCTTCTATTTCTACACAGTGCAATTTTTGGTATCAATTACACCTTATCTTTATTCTGTAGGTCCATACAGTTACAAGGATAACCAATTTATGTAGGTTCTATTTTATTTTACTACTTTAAAAAAATCCTAACTACATGCACCAAAATTAGTAGGTTTAAAATTGTGATCTTCTGATCCCTATAACTTTTTCAATTTTTCCGCATACGTGGGAATGTGAAAGCGAATTTTTTTTTGCGCCGTGGTCTGTAGTTTTTATCAGTACAATTTTTGTTTTGGTGGGACATTTTGATCGCTTTTTATTAATATTTTCTATGGTATATGAAGTGACCAAAAATGCACAATTTTGGACATTGTTTTTTTTTTTTTTATACGTATACTACATCGACCGTGCAGTTTAGCTAACCTTATATTTTATTATTTAGGACATTTATGCACGTGGCGGTACAACATGATTATTTTTATTTTTTTTACATTATTTTATTTAACCCATTAAGGAAACAGGGTATTCAGGTACACCCTGACGTCCTGGTTCTTAAGGACACAGGGCGTACCTGTACGCCTGTGGGAATTCTGGTCCCCGCCGGAACAGGATCGGGATACCTGCTGAAATCATCTGCGATAGCCATTGAATTCACACCGACGATCTGCAGCGATTATGGTCATACGGTTCATGTGTGACCCGGTGACCTGGAATTAGAAGGTGATCAGCGGTGTACTATACACCAAAAAATCACCTCCTGTTGCTGGAGGGAGGTGGCAATCACTTCACCTCCCCAGATGAGCTGCTATTGGTCGGACCATCATCCAACCAATAGCTGCTGGCAGAGGAGGGGTTAATGTTCCCTTCGCTCAGTTCTGCTAGCCCACCAAGTTTAGTCAGTGGGCAGAAATGAGAGAAGGAGCCAGGGACCTCCCCTCTGACCAGATCAGTGCCACACAGGGCAGAAGAAGTGGCCTCCTGCCATCTGTAGCTCAGGGTGAATTTGTGTGCAGGGACAGGTAGGAGTTTAAAAAAAAGTTTAAAAAAAATGTAAAAAATGTAATAACGGTGTGTGATATTTTATTTTGCACCATACACACACACTTCCCTGTGTTCCAAGAAGATGTCCTAAGGGTCCTTTGGCTACTTGGAAAGAGCAGGCAAAAGTTCCCAAGGAACTTGAAATATAGGTGCTAGGATCATCCCGGGCCAGCACTTTCCAGGTGAGGTCCCCCACACTGGAAAGAAGGGACGATCACAGAAATAATGCAGTGTATCACAAGAGGAGGATACGGAAGGACACCACCCCTCAATGTGACACTTGCCCCGATCATCAGGGCCTCTGCATTAAAAATAGCTTCAAGGAGTATCACACTTCCATGGAGTACTACATTTTCCCTATTTATTTTAATTTCCCATAATTTGACCCCATTGTACCAAATCCAGAGTACATTCCAAATTTTAACCCAATAAACCACAAAAAACTCTTTCAAAAAATGGGTCATGGATACTGAGTCACTATCATTGGGGACTTTTTATGTTGCCTCAAATGCGCAGCGCTCTCTCTCCACCGGGACGGCCACACACATCACATTCCCAGAATGATGATTTAGAGCATAGGGTTTTGGGTGGGCATATTTTTTAATTTTGGCTAATTTTGGCCATCATTCTGGGAACATAATTGGCATAACAGTAGTAAAATTGCAATTTTCACCCCCCCCCCCCCCCCCATCCCATAGTACACTGCATCCATTCCTAGAAAATAAAATTAGGGAACGCTTGTCTGTTCGAATTCCCTGTGGCCCCCTATGCACCTTCCCCAAGGAATGTAGTGTGTGGAATGGGGTCACATGTGGGTGTTACTTTCTGTTATTTTCCGCTGAATGTATGTAACCGTCAGCTACTGATATGCAATAGGCTTAAAATGCAAACATAGCTCTATCCCTCTTGAGCCCTGTTGTGCGCCCGCACAGCATGTTACATCCACATATGGGGTACTTCCATACTCAGAAGCAATGGGGTTGCAAAATTTGGGGGGAATTTTCTCATATTACCCCTTGTGCAAATGAAAAATTTGCGGTAACGACAGCATTTTTGTGAAAAAAAAACTAAATTTGTCATTTCATGGCCCACTGTTCAAAACACCAGTGAAGTGTAAATATTCACTGTACCTCTTGTTGTGTTCCTTGAGGGGTGTAGTTTTCAAAATGATGGCACTTGAGGGGGGTCCTGCTGTTCTGGCTCCATTGTAGCTCTGTAAATGCTCAAAGCCACTGACAAAATTCTCCAAAAGCTGACTGGCGCTCCTGCTCTTCTGAGACCTGGTGTGCACCTGCAGAGCAGTTTACGTCCAACTATGAGGTATGTCCTTACTCCGAAGAAATGTATTTGCTAATTTACGGAGACATTTTCTCCTATTGCCACTTGTAAAAATGAAAAATTTGGGGTAACCCCATCATTTTAGTGTAAAAAATCAAATTTTTCCTTTGCATATCCCAATTTAATGAACATTTATCAAACACCTGTGAGGTGTTAAGGCTCACTGTACCCCTTGTTACATTCCTTGAGGAGTGTAGTTTCCAAAATGGTATGCCATGTGTTTTTGTTTTTGTTTTTTTTAAGCTGTTCTGGCACCATAGGGGCTTCTTAAATGTGACATGCCCCCCAAAAGCCATTTTAGCTAAATTTGCATTCCAAAAGCCAAATGTGTCTCCTTCTCATCTGAGCATTGTAGTGCGCCCGCAGTGCACTTGACGTCCACACATGGGGTATTTCCATACTCAGAAGAAATGGGGTTACAAATTATGGGGGGCAATTTGTCCTATTACCCCCTGTAAAAATGTAAAATTTGGGGGAAAACCAACATTTTTGTGAAAAAAAAATTTACACATCCGAATTTAACGAAAAGTTGTCAAATACCTGTGGGGTGTAAAGGCTCACTGTACCCCTTGTTACGTTCCTTGGGGGTGTAGTGTCCAAAATAGTATGCCATGTGTTTTTTTTTTTGCTGTTCTGGCATCATAGGGGCTTCCTAAATGCGACATGCCCCCTAAAAACCATTTCAGCAAAATTTGCATTCCAAAAGCCAAATGTGACTCCTCTTGTGAGCATTGTAATGCATCCGCAGAGCACTTAACTTCCACACATAGGGTATTTCCATACTCAAAAAAGATGAGGTTACAAATTTGGGGGGCATTTACTCCTCTTACCTTTTTTAAAAATGTAAAATTGGGGGGAAAACTGCATTTTTGTGAAAACATTAAAATTTTAATTTGCACATCCGACTTTAACAAAAAGTCTACAAACACCTGTAGGGTGATAAGGCTCACTGTACCCCTTGTTACATTCAATGAGGGGTGTAGTTTCCAAAATAGTATGCCATGTAGTATGCCTTACTCTAGAGAAATTGGGTTAGAAATGTTGGTGAGAATTCTCTCCTTTCAAAAACAAAGAACATGCGAGTGTAAAAAAATTTGATTTAGAATTTTCTCCTTCACTTTGCTGCTATTCCTGTGAAACACCTAAAGGGTTAACACACTTTCTGGATGTCATTTTGAATACTTTGAGGGGTTCAGTTTTTATAATGGGGTCATTCATGTGGTATTTCTAATATGAAGGCCCTTCAAATACACTTCAAAACTGAAGTAGTCCCAGAAAAATTCTGATTTGGGAAATTTTGTGATCAATTTGAAAAGTGCTGCTGAAATTTGGAGCCCTCTGATGTCTTCCAAAAGTAAAATCATGTAAACTTTATGATGCCTACATAAAATAGACATATTGTATATGTGAATCAATATATAATTTATTTTGGATTTCCATTTTCCTTATAAGCAGCTTCAAAGTTAAAAAAAAATGCTACATTTTCAATTTGTTCATAAAATTTTAGAATTTTTCACCAGGAAATGAGGCAAGTATCGACAAAAATTTACCACTAACATTAAGTAGAATATGTCTCAAAAAACTCTCTCGGAATCTGAATGAAAAGTAAAAGCATCCCAGAGTTATTAATGCTTAAAGTTACAGTGGTCAGATTTGCAAAAAATGCTCTGATCCTCAAAGGTGAAAATGGGCTTGGTCCTTAAGGGGTTAAAAAATGGGAAAAGGGGGATGATTTGAACTTTAAATAGGTTAGGGGTTAATGAACTTTAATTAACTTTTTTTTTACAGCTTTTTTTTTTAGCCCCCCACAGGGGCTAAAGCATGCAATCTTTTGATTGCATATACTGATCAATGCTATGCCATAGCATAGCATTAAAGGGGTATTCCAGGAAAAAAAAAACTTTCAACTGGCTCCAGAAAGTTAAACAGATTTGTAAATTACTTCTATTAAAAAATCTGAATCCTTCCAATAATGATCAGCTGCTGAAGTTGAGTCATTTTTTCTGTCTGGCAACAGTGCTCTTTGCTGACATCTCTGCTTGTCTCGGTAACTGCACAGAGTAGAAGAGGTTTGCTATGGGGATTTGGTTCTACTCTGGACAGTTCCCGAGACAGTTGTCATCAGAGAGCACTTAGACAGAAAAGAACAAGTCAACTTCAGCAGCTCATAAGTACTGAAAGAATTAATATTTTTTAATAGAAGTAATTTACAAATCTGTTTAACTTTCTGGAGCAAGTTGATATATACATTTTTTTTCCTGGATAACCCCTTTAATCTGTGTAACCGGCGCTCTGCTGCTCTAGCCAGCTGTGCAGGCACGGAACAGTAGATCGCCTCAGAGAGGCAAGTTAGGACCCTTTCATCGTCCAGTAAGCAGATTGGGACATCACGATTATGTCGCAATAGTCTCGATCAGCTCTGCTGAGCTGCCGGGACAGTTCCACTTTCATTTTAGATGCCACAATCATCTTTGATCACGGCGTCTAAAGGGTTAATACTGGGCATTGGCCCGATTGGTGGTGCCCGTCATTAGCCTTTGGTTCTGGCTGCCCGTAGCAACCGGGACCCACATGAATTAACACAGGGATTATCCAAAGGATATAGGATAAAATGTCAGATTGCCGGGGTCCCACTGCTGGGGACCCCCGGGATCTCAGCTGCGGCACCCCGCTATCATTACTGCATAGAGCAAACTCGCTCTGTGCGTAATGAATGGCAATACAGGGGCCAGAGCATCGTTACATCACGGCTCCGCCCCCTCATGATGTCACGGTCCACCCCCTCAATACAAGTCTATGGGAGGGGGCGTGGTAGCCATCAAGCCCCCTCCCATACACTTGCATTAAGGGGGGGCCGTGACATCACGAGGGTGCGGAACTGTGACGTCATGATGCTCCCGCCCCTGTATTGCCGGTCATTACGCACAGAGCAAGTGTGCTCTCTGCAGTAATGATAGCGGTGTGCCGCAGTGGAGATCCCGGGGGTCCCCAGCAGCGGGACCCTGGCAATTTGATAGCTTATCCCCTATCCTTTGGATAGGGGATAAGATGTATAGGGGCGGAGTACCCCTTTAAGCCTTCCAATACTTAGTACTTAAGAGGAAAAAAATATGTTTTTATATCAACTGGTGCCAGAAAAGTATACAATTTGTAAAGTATGTCTATTTAAACATCTTAAGCCGTCCAATACTTATCAGCTTTTGTCTGCTCCAGAGGAAGCTGTGGAGTACTTTCCAGTCGGACCACTGTGCTCTTAGGAACTGTTCAGAACATGAGCAAATCTTCATAACAAACTTCTACTGCTCTGGACAGCTTCTGATACAGTACTGGAAGGCTTAAGATTATTTAATAGAAGTAATTTACAAATCTGTACAATATACTGCCACCAGTTGATTTGAAAACATTTTTCCCTCACAAGTATCCCTTTAATTCCTATGATGGCTGGCCAACAAAAACCTGAGAGCAAGGGCGAGTAAGAGCATAGATACGACTCCTGGTACAACTTTCCATGTTTTTATCCCATGAATCATGGTTTATAAGACTCAATATATCAGTTTTATGGTCCCTTCAGAGAGGCACACTACTCCCTCAGTCCCAGATTTAACAACAAAATGTAATACACAAGTGCTCCAGACTTTTGTAATTATACAGTGCATGCCTACTATGCGTGAATAGAAATTCAAAAAGTTCCATACCTAAGAATTTCTTTTTAAGTATAACAAAATCACAGAAGCACCTTTCCACACCTTTGATGTGTGAATAAGCCCAAAGACTGAATAATAAATGATATCGTGAGAGCTTGACTATGACTTAAAATACAAAATGAAAATCATTGATCATATAAATATACTGAAAATGCAAGGCTCATAATATTTCTTTGTGATGAGAAAAGAAAGCACAGAAAAAAAATATTTAGATTCATTTGTGTGTATTAGCATTCATGAGTTCACAGTAGATGCACCTAAATATCAATGGCTGAGCAGTTCACTGTTTTTATGAACTGCTGCAATCTAATAAAGTAGGAATGTAGTGCACCAGCCATTAAAATTAATAGCCATTAGTAGGATCGAAAAAACATAGTCAGAAGTCTCACACAGCAGAGCATGAATATTAGCCTTCTTAGTAACAGTTATGACTGCATGAATTCATTTACTGCTACTTGCATGAGTTTATGAAAAAAACGTGCTTGAGTTCATTTCTGCTCATTTATAGTTTACTTCATATTTAATGACTACTCAATTTAAAATGCTTATTCATTTATTGATAGTGTTCATAATTTGGAAACAGTAAGGATTCCATCACACATAGGTTTTGTTTTTGCATTTAAAGATGTATGACAAATGCATTTAAAAAATAGGCACATACATTTAGCTGTATACAGCATGCAACTAGCATCGGAGGTTTGTGTACTAAGTTCTACTGTGTAATGGTGGTGGTTTCATAACGCAGTCAGTAAGTACAGTTGTGCAACTACTTGTCATCTGAAATCTGACAGACTACATTTCCTGCACAGTATGGTGGTCTACCTACAGATGGGGGCACAGTATAGGGGCATAGTATGGGGGCTAATTTACAGCAGAGGACACAATGTGCTGCACAAAAGGGAGGCAAATTACTGTTTGCAAGGCATTACTAGATCAAAATAGGTGATAACAGAGAGTTTTGTAAAAGTAAGGAACCTTGGTACCATCTTAAAAAAGTCTTCATGGTGGTTTCAAATGGATGGAGAAGAAAAAGAGAGAGAACTACTCTGATCACATAAGGTTTCCTCTGTAAGTCACTGAATGTAAATGAGCTGTAATAATTTACAGAGTCTTAATAACTTATGTAGTACTGCTATCTATCGCTATGTGTACAATGGTTCTTATTTGGTAACAGTATGGTTGTACTATTGAGTCACTATTAGAGATGAAAGAGCCTAATACGGCTAACCCGGATTAGACCTGAACTTTAGGATTTTTCTGGCTTGGTGAGCACTCAGGCTTCTACTGGATCGGCTTACGCGAGCCAGTAAATAGTGTGAAAAACCTGGAACCATGTTTTTTTGGAGGACTGGAGAAGCAGGGCGGGCAGGGGGCAGTGAGATGACGTAGGGACATCAGCAGGTCCCATGATAATCAAGATCTATCATGTGATTTGCTGCTTACTGTGTCAATCAGTACAAAGGAGAGAGAGAGAGAGAGAGAGAGAGAGAGAGAGAGAGAGAGAGAGAGAGAGAGAGAGAGAGAGAGAGAGAGAGAGAGAGAGAGAGAGAGAGAGAGAGAAAATAGGATTCAATCTCCGTACAAAAATCCTATAGGGGCTCCTATACAAAAAACCAGCATATAAGGGGACATCTTAATCACAGCTTTTAAAAGGCTCTTCTTTTGCTACCACAAATTCAAAGCCTTTTTAAAGACTCATACCGGCATTGAATAGTGTTCATACACCAGATACAGTTGCCAGTAAGGTGCATTGACCTGTGCCACCCACTCACATAGCGCATTCAAGTGGCACCTACATACCTATAGGGCCTGTCAGCACAGTGGTGAATATAATAGATTTCCACAAACACCTTTAATGCGCATTGTGCTGTCATCTCTGCAATGCAAAAAGTGTGTTAAAGTTACACATATCTAGCCTGTAATGTTATATGGTCCTGGTGCATCTAATATTGTTCTATAAACACTTTCAGTACTCATTGTGCTGTCATCCCTGCCATGCAAAAAGTGTGTTGAAGTTACTCATATCTAGCCTGTAGTGTAAACCCAGTTCTGGTGCATTTCATATTGCTCCACAAACACCTTCAGTACTCATTGTGTTGTCATCCCTGCAACACAATAAGCATGTTGAAGTTACACATATCTAGCCTGTAGTATGAATACAGTTATTGTGCATTTCATATTGTTCCACAAACACCTTCAGCACTCATTGCGCTGTCAACCCTGCCACTCAAAAAGCGGGTTGAAGTTGCACGTATCTAAGCTGTAGTGTTATACAGTTTTGGTGCTTTTAATATTGTTCTCCAAAGACCTTCAGTACTAATTGTGCTGTCATCCCGGTAATGAAAAAAGCATGTTCAAGTTACACATATCTAGCCTGTAGTGTTATACGGTTTTACGGCATTTAATATTGTTACACAAACATTTTCAGCAATCATTGTGCTGTCATCTCTGCAACACAAAACGCGTTAAAAGCGCTGAAACTGAGGCTGGTGAAAATTCATCCAAAAAGGATAAAACTAACAATAAAAATATAACATGCCTGGAATCAGGTAGAAGCAGCGGTCGAGCCCAGCACAAGCGGGACTGGTAGGATACTGTAAGGCGTCATGGTGGCTATGCTGAGGGTGAGCAAGGAGCCCAAGAGGTCAATGCAGAGAGGAGTGGCGTGAATGATGAGTAGTTTAATGTTGATGATGATGTGGTGTTGGACAGGATCTGGGAACCACCTGGGCATCAGCTGGTGTGTTCAGAGCAGGAGGGCAGTGGCAGTGTCAGCAAACAAGAGCATAGCCAAGTTTGGGGAAGGAAACCTGTGAAACATAACAGGCATAGGGCTGCTGGTCTGATGAGCTCGGGTGACAGCGACCCTGCTGCATGTTCAGGTTCTATTTAAAAAATAAACATCCAGAGAAGGGGCACAGTAAGGTGGTGCAGCTTCTTTCCTATATTCTGAGGTTTGAAACTTCTTTTATACCTTACCTGATACAGAGAATGTGGCAATATGTCATTTCTGCAAACAGAAAGTAAGTAGTGGCCAGGGTCCATGTTTAGGAACTACGACTCTTCGTAGGCATATGGAGAGTAACCACAAGGCTGCGTGGGACAGTAGAGACACCAAACAACATGAGGAAAATGTTGCTGCTGCTACTGATGATTAGTGTTGCTCGCGAATGTTCGCATATTCGCAAATTCGACAATATTCGCGAATATAGCACTATATATTCGTAATTACGAATATTCATTGTTTTTGTTTTTTCACAGTACACATCACAGTGATCACCCCTCTCTGCTTCCAGCTTGTATGGTGTAAAGAAGGCTCTAATACTACTGTGTGAGACTGGCGTGCAAATTTTTACATATGCGAAAATTTGCATATGCTAATTTTCAAAAAAGCTAATTTTCGCTTATGCTAATTTTTGTAGATGCTTATTTTCTCATATGTTAATTTTCGCATACGGGAATTTTCGCATATGCGAAAATAAAATGAGAATATTACGAATATGCGAATTTAGCGAATATATGACGAATAGTTGTCCATATATTCGCAAATTCGAATATGGCCTATGCCGCTCAACACTACTGATGATCCTACAGATCCCTCCCAACTGTCTAACAGCCTGGCCTCCTCTACAGACAGCACATTTTCGAGAATTGCCTCATCAGTGTCGTGCCCTCCTCTTCCCTGATCCTGTCAGTTATTCATTGGGGAATCCATGTTCTCTAGACAACAGTATTCCCCCAGTCACCCTGTTGTAGTGCACCTCAATTTGTACCTGGCCACGTTGTTGGTGGGGCAAGACCTCCCATACCATCTTGTTGACTCCACGGCCTTCAGCCACTTCAGCCAACTAATGGTGTGTGGCCAGCTCATGTGGTGTATACCTAGTCGCCATTATTTTGCAAATAAAGTCCTTTCTAATTTGCACAATCATGTGGTGGAGAAGGTGGGCAACTCCATTAACTTATCTGTGTGCAGAACAGTGCATTCTACAGTTGATACGTGGAGTAATAACTACGGCCAGGGGCAATACATGTCCAAAAAAAAGTTTTGCTCCATCACTGTGTTCTGTCAGGCCTGGGCTGCTTGGCTAGGGCAAAATGTTAATTTATTGTGTTTGCTTTTGCAAATGCCCTGCAGTCTGCCAGGGCTGCTGGCCAAATTAAAATAGATTTTTTTGGCGAACCTGTTACTTCTAGCCAGGCCTGAGCTGCCTGGCTGGCTGGAAAATATCACATTGATTTGAAGGTTTCTCAACCTGCTGCTGTATGCAGGATACTACTACTTCCTCCAGTAAACCACTGTGACATGCTGAAGATTGCTATTGCAACCTCCCTCCCTCCAGCCAGCCAGGCCTGGGTCACCTGGTTGGCCACATTTGAATTAATTTTAAAGGTGTCTTAACCAATACTACAACATCATCCAGTAAGTCACTATAACATGATTTGCTGCACAACCATTGCACGTCATTATCCCAAGTCCGGGAACCATATCATTGCATTTTTATGTCAATTTCAAAATTTGAAAAATGTAATTGAAACATTTTCAAATTGAATTTAAAAACCACCAACTTCCTGCTACTACCAGTCCGCCATCTCCCGCTGTATGCTATTAACATAAGACCCACCATCGCATGCTGTATACTAGTAACATCAGTCAGCCACCCCCTGCTGTACATTGGCTATTACTAATAACAACAATCCACCATTACCATATTCCTGCCAAGTCATCATCCACAAAAAAGGCATCATTTTTGGCACGCTTGAAAAAAGCCACTGCGTTTTCCCATTCCTCTGTGCGCATATTAACACTGGCAGACATCTACCGATGACCAGGGATACTTGATGCTGCTTTATTTTGGTGTGAATAAGCCTAACAAATGGGAAAGCTTTAACCCCTTGGGGACGGAGCCCATTATGACCCTAAGGACGGGAGCATTTTTTGCAAATCTGACCACTGTCACTTTAAGCATTAATAACTCTGGGATGCTTTTACTTATAAATTTGATTCCGAGATAGTTTTTTCATGACATATTCTACTTTATGGTAGTGGTAAATTTTCGTCGATACTTGCATCATTTCTTGGTGAAAAATTTAAAAATTTGATGAAAAATTAGAAAATTTAGCATTTTTCTAACTTTGAAGCTCTCTGCTTGTAAGGAAAATAGACATTCCAAATAAATTATATAATGATTCACAAATACAATATATCTACTTTATGTTTGCATCATAAAATTGACATGTTTTTACTTTTGGAAGACATCAGAGGGCTTCAAAGTTCAGCAGCAATTTTCCCAAAAAATTTCAAAATCGGAATTTTTCAGGGACCTGTTCAGTTTTGAAGTGGATTTGAAGGGCCTTCAAATTAGAAATACCCCACAAATGACCCCATTATAGAAACTGCACCCTTCAAAATATCCAAAATGACATTCGGTAAGTTTGTTAACCCTTTAGGTGTTTCACAGGAATAGCAGCAAAGTGAAGGAGAAAATTCAAAATCGTCATTTTCAAATGTTCTTGTAGACCCAGTTTTTAAATTTTTACAAGTGGTAATAGGAGAAAAAGCCCCCCAAAATTTGTAACCCAATTTCTCTCAATTAAGGAAATACCTCATATGTGTATGTCAAGTGTTCGGCGGACACAGTAGAGGGCTCAGAAGGGAAGGAGCGACAATGGGATTTTGGAGAGTGAATTTTGCAGAAATGGTTTTTGGGGGGCATGTCACCTTTAGGAAGCCCCTATGGTGCCAGAACAGCAGAAAAAAACCCACATGGCATACCATTTTGGAAACTACAGCCCTCAAGGCACGTAACAAGGGGTCCAGTGAGCCTTAACACCTCACAGGTGTTTGACGACTTTTCGTTAAAATCGGATGTGTAAATGAAAAAAAAATATCTTCACTAAAGTGCAGTTTTCCTCCAAATTTTCCATTTTTACAAAAGGTAATGGGAGAAAATGCAGCCCAAAATTTGTAACCCCATATTTTCTGAGTATGGAAATACCCCATGTTAGGATGTAAAATGCTCTGCTGGCGCACCACAATGCTCAGAAGAGAAGGAGCGCCATTGGGCTTTTGGAAAGCGAATTCGTTTGGAATGGTAGTCAGGGGCCATGTGCGTTTACAAAGCCCCCCCGTGGTGCCAGAACAGTGGACTCCCCCACATGTGACCCCATTTTGGAAACTACACCCCTCAGAGAATTTAATAAGGGGTGCAGTGAGTATTTACACCCCACTGGCATTTGACAGATCTTTGGAACAGTGGGCTGTGCAAATGAAAAATACAATTCTTCATTTTCACGGACCACTGTTCCAAAAATCTGTCAGACACCTGTGGGGCGTAAATGCTCACTGCACCCCTTAATACATTACATGAGGGGTATAGTTTCCAAAATGGGGTCACATGTGGGGGGGTCCATTGTTCTGGCACTATGGGGGCTTTGTAAACACACGCGGCCTTCAATTCCGGACACATTTTTTCTTCAAAATCCCAATGGTACTACTTCTCTTCTGAGCATTGTAGTTCGCGCACAGAGCACTTTACATCCACATATGGGGCATTTTCTTACTCAGAAGAAATGGGGTTACAAATTTTGGGGGGGCTTTTTTCCTATTTTCCCTTGTGAAAATGAAAAATTTTGGGTAACACCAGCATTTTAGTAAAAACTTTTTTTTTTCATTTTCCCATCCAAATTTAATGAACATTTGTCAAACACCTGTGGGGTGTTAAGGCTCACTATACCCCTTGTTACATTCCATGAGGGGTGTAGTTTCCAAAATGGGGTCACATGTGGGTATTTATGTTTTTGCGTTTATGTCAGAGCCGCTGTAAAATCAGCCACCCCTGTGCAAATCACCAATTTAGGCCTCATATGTACATAGTGCGCTCTCACTCCTGAGCCTTGTTATGCGCCCACAGAGCATTTTACGCACACATATGGGGTATTTCCGTACTCAGGAAAAATTGCTTTACAAACTTTGGGGGTCTTTTTTCCTTTTACTGCTTGTGAAAATAAAAGTATGGGGCAGGACTTCCAGTTCCGGCGCGGGGATGTGAGAACGCGTTCGCAACAGCTCCCACAAGTGGGACCGTCACACACCCTGCCACCGCTTTCCTACCCGCATCCCACAGCCACCAGTTCGGGGGAATTGTAGAGAGGAAGGTCCCGGTCAGTGATATATTGACCGCTTTCTCACCAGGCCGTCCTGCAGCCAGCACAACTCGGGCGGCTCTCCTTCGGCCTCAGATCACGGTGCAGTTAAGATGGCCGCGGCGCCCACAGTTCAGGGGACCGCTCCCGTCACGGATTCTCTGCCACACTCAGATGCCGCAGATGAACTACAGGGGTCTGACATGGACATTGCCATACCCCCCTACCCCAGATCTTTACCTCCTAACACCGGCTGATGATTCCGCGACTCCCTGCTTGAACGCTGAAGGTGAGAGGGGTACTGGCTTCAATGGCGTTGATTTAAAACAACATGCTGCAGCAGTGGCAGAGCGCCTTTTTCCTGAGTTACGTACAGCTATGATAGAGACACTGTCGGCTACGCTCCACAGCCTGCAGACGTAGCTCTCCCAGACCACACAGAGGGTTGCTACAGTGGAAAATAGAGTGCAGCAATTCTAACACTGCCTTTGTGCCTGCTGTTAAACATATCCTTCATGATACTGCATATTTGAAGGACCACATAGAAGATTTAGAGAATAGGTCCAGAAGGATTAATCTAAGATTAGTGGGCTTGCCTGAGACAGTGAAACCTCAGCAACTACAACAGCTTTGTGAGTCAGAACTAACTGCAGCGTTGGGTCTTACGCAACAATGAAGAGTGGAAAGGGCGCACAGAATAGGCCCCCCTTTACCGCCACAGAGTGATGGTGCTATGCAGAAGGACTCCCGTCCTAGGCAAGTGATCATGCGTTTTCTGGACTATAATGATAAGGAAGAAATACTGCTCACTTTCAGAGCTCGCAAAGATCCGCTGTTAATCAGAGGCTTCAAAGTAATTCTGTTTGCTGACTACTCTGTAGAAGTTACTAAGAAGAGAAAAGCATTCAGTGTGGTATGCTCATTCTTATATAAGAAGGGGCTCAAGTTCCGCCTACAGTACCCGGCGATACTTCATGTGCAGACAGCTGACGGCATTGCTCAAAGCTTTCATCATCCCAATGATGCTGCTGCATTTTTTCACCTTACCTCTGACCCTCAAAAGCAGCTGGAAGCCGTCTCTCAACTCATTAATCCTGTGGCTGTGGCATCTTTCATCAGCCCTGAGAAGAAACGGAGCAAGAGGCAACCACACTCCCTTCCGCCTAGAACCTACCCCTTCCAGTGGTCACAAGTGACTGTTCCTGATTGCGCCCCTGCTGTCCCACCTGCTTTGGGCCCACATCTTGATACAGGCTGTGCTCCGGCCTCACCAACTTGAACACATAACCTGGTTATGCTGCACGTAGCACTAAGCTACTTTCTACAGTGTCCTGAGGACTCTCCTACTGTATAGGCACCGGGTCCTTGATGGCCTTTTTTTTGAGAGGACGTATGTTTATGTTGATGTGATAGATCCCCGCTTTCACCATACGTGCCTTTCTTCTATGTTACTATAGTGGCTCTTACATAATCTTCCTTGTCCATTCTCGGATGCGACTATCCAGGTAAAGATATCAATATTATTTTAATTTATGAGGATAGTTTCATGGAATGTTAAGGGATTTCGCTCCCCCCAGAAGCGTATGATGATTCTTAGGCATCTCCATAAGCTGAAAGCAGATGTTGCCTTACTACAGGAGACACTACAGGAGTCTGATTTCTTTAGACTGAAAAAACTATGGGTCGGTACTGTCCTAGGTTCGGCCTCAAACAATCGTAGGGCTGGTGTGCTTACACTGATTAGCAAACATTTCAACCATAAGGTTCTGCAATCATTGACGGACTCAAAAGGTAGACTACATCATTTGATTATAGACTCCCCTAACGGAACCTATAGTATATACAATGTCTATGGGCCCAATGACGCAAATGAAATGTTCTTTGCTTCCTTGGAGTCCAGGATCCTGGTAGATTCTGTACCTGCGAAGATAGTTGGAGGTGATTTCAACTCTGATAAATTATCTAGAGGATAGATCCCTTGTCACAGATAGGACAGAGTGAAGGCGTGATCAGGTTCTAAAACCTATTATGGAACATACATCTTTACTAGATTCTTGGAGGGTCCATAATCCGGCAGAGAGACAGTTTTCTTTTTTCTCTCATGCACAGGACACCTGGTCGTGCATTGATTCGGTGTTGATCCACTCTTCTATGGGGTCTCGAGTCTTAGATACGCGCATAGAAAATATGGTTATCCCGGATCATGCTCCTATCATGCTTCATCTAGCCGACCGCCACCCACATGGCACTGATATCATCTGGAGGTTTCCAGCTGCTTTGTAGAAGGATGACTCTTTTGCAGAGTTACTGAAAGGTTGGTGGTTGGAATACGTGATGCATAATGGAGCACACTCTCAGAATACGGTTTAATTCTGGGACACCGAGAAAGCGGTTTTACGAGGTCATATTATATCTTATGTAGCTGGGAAGAAGAAAGAATTAACTATTAAATATGCTAATGCGAGTGGTTCCCTGCAAAAAGCATATACAGCTTTTTTATTGGACCCCTCTCCTTTGCACAAACAAATCTGGATTGCGGCTAAGGGTGACTTTGACAGCTGGCTGGCAGAAAAGAGAAAATTATTATCATATGCAATTTCAAGCTCTTTTACACAAGTTTGGTAATAAATCAGGGCGCCTCCTGACTTCTCTGGCTAAAGGTCAAAACCCACCTGCTTCCATATTATCACTTAAAACCTCTCAGGACACCATTCTTACTGATCCTAAACGCATTTCGGAATATATGGGTAAATACTATGCTGACTTCTATTCTACTACATCCTCCCACTTTCAACCTTTAGATACTATCCTTAGCAAGGTTACCCTACCGACTGTAAGTGAGGAACAGTTGGCATACCTTAATGCTCTCATTTCCCCGGAATTGGTTTTACAGACCATTAAACATCTCAAAAATTTGAAATCTCCTGGCCCGGATGGCCTGATCGGGGAGTTTTACAAACTTCTCCAGGAACAAGTCCATACAACACTCGCTGATTTATTTAACCAAATTTTACATGGGCGAGCTTCCTGGGAATCGGCTTCCATGTCTTATGTTAGACTTATACCTAAACCAAATAAGGATCCACTAGACCCTGGCTCGTATAGGCCTATATCCCTTATCAATGTAGATTCGAAGATTCTTTCTAGCATTATGGCAGATAGGTTAGGGGCCCTTATGCCTTTCCTTATTTCCCCAGCTCTGCCAGGCTTTGTGAAACAAAGAGCTGCTGTTACAAATATACGTACAGTCTTAGCTGTTTTGGATACAGTCCGACACTCTTGGTTGCCCTTCGTTGCTCAAGCTAGATGCCGAAAAGACATTTGATAACGTCAGCTGGGAGTGGTTGGATGCGGTGTTGGACGCTATGCAAATCAGGGAATCCTTCCGAACCCTGTTACACTCCATTTATCGCTCTCCTAAATCCAGAATACACTTACCAGGTTTTCTATCTCCCATTTTCCCTATATATAAAGGCACCCATCAGGGATGCCCGTTGTCCCCCCTTTTATTTAATATAGCATTAGAACCTTTGACGAGATACCTGACTACATCCACGCTGTTTAGGGGCATCAAGGTTGGGACTGCAGTGGTCAAAGCTTCTCTATATGCAGATGATGTAATCCTCTATATGCAGGATCTCGTAAGAGATGTACCTGGAGTTCAGGATGCCTTGGAGAAGTTTGGATCTTACTCAGGTTACAAGATAAATGCACATAAGTCCTCCCTTTTACTATTGAAACGACCACTTCCCAAT
Source organism: Hyla sarda (assembly GCF_029499605.1). Lineage (NCBI taxonomy): Eukaryota > Metazoa > Chordata > Amphibia > Anura > Hylidae > Hyla > Hyla sarda. Next base: position 165,069,815 of record NC_079189.1, read on the forward strand.
TACTCCCGACACATACTCTCCTTGGGGCTTCCAGTTGATCCCCGACACATCACATATTTGGGAATTAATATTGGAAAACAGCCCCACTCACTATACACCCTAAACTACCCACCGTTGCTCCATAGGATTCAAATGGAATTATATAAATGGCATAGTCTCCCTATATCGCTCCTAGGAAGGTGTCACCTGATTAAAATGTGTAGCTTTGCAAAATTATTGTACCCTCTCCAAACTATACCACTGCTGCTAAAGCATTCCGATGTTAACCTGTTAACTTCCACGTTCACAAAATTCATCTGGGCTGGGAAGAAACAGCAGATAGCTTTGCGGAAATTAATGCTTTTTCCTGCTGCGGGTGGAGTAAATTTCCCAGACATCAGATCTTATAATCTAGCATGTTTACTAAGACATATTATGGACTGGTACCACAACTCGTCCTTTTACTCCAACCTACACTTGGAAACAGCATTCACTACACCATGGCATCCTTTTGCGTTACTTCATTGCCCGTTTTCGTCTCTGCCGCCAGCTGTCAGGCGCTACCTAGTGTTTAAAGACACGTGGGCCACATGGAGGGAGCTGAGAAGACAAATTACATTACCTTTTCTGTGCTCAAAACACTTATCCTTATGGGCTACACCTGACTTTACAGCTGGTCAGGAAAGTTATTTATTTACCTTGTGGTGTCAGAGTGGAGTCAATTATGTGGGTGATCTCATCCATCCTACTGAGAAGAGATGGCACACGTTTCAGGAATTGACCGAACGATATGCCATTCCTACCTCACATTTTCTCCAATATAACCAGATTAGCTCCTTCTGTAGGTCTAAACTTAGAGACCCTACCAAGGAAGCAGACCCTACTGAATTTGATTCCATTCTCACTTCCACAACGGATAGATCCATCTCCGTGTTATATCATAAACTACACAAATGGTACATCCCCCCTCCTACAAAAGCCATAGGATCGAAATGGGCAACCATTCTAAAAGATGCTGATGCCCCTGATCATATTTTGGTAGGATGGTCGGATTTTAGGAAGCATGTAACTAATGAGAAATGGAGAGATTCCCAACTTAAACTCATACATTCTGCTATATATGCATTCACTTTGCCACCTTCTATAAGTAACCCATCTAGGATTGATTATTGCCCGAAATGCTAATTACCACATGCTGATCTGTATCACTGAATATGGCTATGTCCGCAAGTTCAGGCCTATTGAGGACTAAGATCGAATTTCCTTATACCGCTGCAGGTGGCCGATGCAAATTTACCTATAGGCCCCTATGAAGCCCTTTTTCATATTACGGTAAAAAGGTTAAATGAAAGTTACACTTGTCGCCTTTGTCGCCTGTTACGCATACGGTCATATTTCTTGCTAAATTAAATTAACTGCGTGAATGGCTTTTGCCCTCAGTCCCTACTATTGCTCATTTAGTGGAAGCATTGAAACACCTTTTTGATTTGGAGAGGAGGGAGGCTCTACGTCATAAAGAACGAGAGGCAAAAAAATTGTTTAGAAAATGGCACTTATTTCTGACTAAAAGTTATACTGCCTCTGAAATTATACCTATAGTTCGCCCCTTTGCATCTACTCAATGGTATACTATGGCGGCTATGGCTGGATCTCTGGGGGCGTTAAAAATTCCTTGAGGCTCTATAAATCCCCATTACTAAGTATTTTCTGTCCCTTGTTGCCTTAGGCACCGATTCTGGATATACTGTTGAAGGTAGTGGGCGGTTAGGTACTGGATGGCGGCTGCTTGTCTGTCCTACCTGTTTGTATGGATTGTTTGTCGCGTGTGTCACCCCCTGTATGTCCTTTAATATTCTAGAATTTATATTTCTGGGAATTTTTGTTTTTGAGCTACTACAATTCTTCTGTTGTTTTTTCTCTATTTACCATCTCCCATTTTATGTCTCTGATATTCCTAAACCAAAAGAAGCAAACTAGAGTACATACCGAACATCACATATAACCATGATTGATCTGATTTCACCTAGTAGAATTGAGCAACGCCTACATATTTACTTATTTCACGACTGTGCTCTACATATATAGAAAATGGGAAAAGTCTTACTTATCATTCTCTATGCTTCTGTTTTGGAGGACCTGCGGGCCCTCTTTTTGTATTCTCATACTGGTTACACTCTTGACTGGTACTGCATTTTTGGCAATCTTTTATACTTACTACTTGAGAAAATAAAAATTGTTATTTAAAAAAAAAAAGTATGGGGCAACACCAGCATGTTAGTGTAAAAATTATTTTTTTTTTTTTTACACTAACAGGCTGGTGTAGCCCCCAACTTTTTCTTTTCATAAGGGGTAAAAGGAGAAAAAGCCCCCCAAAATTTGTAGTGCAATTTCTCCCGAGTACGGAAATACCCCATATGTGGCCCTAAATTGTTTCCTTGAAATACAACAGGGCTCTGAAGTGAGTGTCATGTGCATTTGAGGACTGAATTAGGAATTGCATAGGGGTATTCTACACCAGTGATTCCCAGACAGGGTGCCTCCAGCTGTTGCTAAATTCCCAGCATGCCTGGACAGTCAGTGGCTGTCCGGAAATGCTGGGAGTTGTTGTTTTGCAACAGCTGGAGGCTCCGTTTTGGAAACACTGCCGCACGATATGTTTTTCATTTTTATTGGGGGGACAGTGTAAGGGGGTGTATATGTAGTGTTTTACCCTTTATTATGTGTTAGTGTAGTGTAGTGTTGTGTTTTTAGGGTACATTCGCACTGGCGGGTTACAGTGAGTTTCCCGCTAGGAGTTTGCGCTGCGGCAAAAAATTTGCCGCAGCCCAAACTTGAAGCAGGAAACTTACTGTAAACCTATCCATGTGAATGTACCCTGTACGTTCACATGGGGGGGGGGGGCAAACCTCCAGCTGTTTCAAAACTACAACTCCCAGCATGTATTGACTGAGGAGTTGTACTTTTGCAACAGCTGGAGGCACACTGGTTGGAAAACCTTCAGTTAGGTTCTGTAACCTAACTCAGTATTTTCCAACCAGTGTGCCTCCAGCTGTTGCAAAACTACAACTCCCAGCATGTACTGACAGACCGTGCATGCTGGGAGTTGTACTTTTGCAACAGCTGGAGGCATACTGTTTTGAAAACCTTCAGTTAGGTTCTGTTACCTAACTCAGTATTTTCCAAACAGTGTGCCTCCAGCTGTTGCAAAACTACAACTCCCGGCATGTACTGATCGCTGAGGGGCATGCTGGGAGATGCAGTTATGCAATAGCTGGAGGTACTCAACTACAACTCCCAGCATGCCGAGACAGCTGTTTGCTGTTTAAGCATGCTGGGATTTGCAGTTTTGCAACATCTGGAGGGCTACAATTTATAGACCACTGCCCAGTGATCTCCAAACTGTGACCCTCCAGATGTTGCAAAACTACAAATCCCAGCATGCCCAGACAGCAAAGAGCTGTTTGGGCATGCTAGGAGTTGTAGTTTTGCAAGATCTGGAGGGATACAGTTTAGAGACCACTGTATAGTGGTCTCAAACTACAGTCCTCCAACTGTTGCAAAACTACATATTCCAGCATGCCCAAACAGCAAACAGCTGTCTGGGCATACTGGGAGTTGTAGTTTTGCAACATCTGTAGGGCTACAGGTTAGAGACCACTGTATAATAGTCTCAGACTGTAGCCCCCCAAATGCTGCTAGGCAACTTACCGGCTTCCGTAGGATCCAGGGAGCCGTCCTCTACTGCCCTCTACGTCCTCTACATCATCGCCGCCCGCCGATCACCGTCGCTCCATTGCCTCCGGACGGGTAAGTGGACATCGGCGCATGGTCCTCTTTGTTTTCCCCGTTCTGCCCCGTCTATTGTGGGTGAGCAGAAAGGGGAAAACAAAAGTAAACCCCCCCCGCCCACCGATCTGCTATTGGTGGTCGCGTCTAGACCAGCAAGAGCAGGGATAGGAGGGGTGGAACCTCTGCCACCTCACTCCTATCCCCTTCAGGGGGATTGTGGGTGTCTTAGACAGCTGCGATCCTCTTTGTATTCCAGGTCACCGGGTCACCATAGACCCGGAATGACCTGGAATTGGCGCAAATCGCAAGTGTGAATTCACTTGCGATTTGCACCGATCACCGACATGGGGGGGGGTTGATGACCCCCCTAGGCATTTGCGCGGGGTGCCTGCTGATTGATATCGGCAGTCACCCCGATCCGGTCCCCACCTGGCGCGCGACGGGGACCGAAATTCCCAAGGGCATATGGATACGCCCTTCGTCCTTAAGTACCAGGAACGCAAGGGCATATGCATACGCCCTTCGTCCCCAACAGGTTAAGAACCCAGCCCATTTTCACCTTAAGGACTCGTCCATTTTTTGCAAATCTGACCACTGTCACTTTAAGCATTAATAACTCTGGGATGCTTTTACTTTTCATTCTGATTCTGAGATTGTTTTTTCGTGATATATTCTACTTTATGTTAGTGGTAACATTTTGTCGATGCTTCAAAAAATTCCAAAATTTGATAAAAAATTTGAAAAATTTGCATTTTTTTTTACTTGAAGACTCTCTGCTTATAAAGAAAATGGACACCCCAAATAAATTATATATTGATTCACATATACAATATGTCTACTTTATGTTTGCATCATAAAGGTGACATGAGGGCTTCAAAGTTCAGCAGCAATTTTCCAATTTTTCACAAAATGTTGATGTGGATTTCAGTTTTGATGTGGATTTGAAGGGCCTTCATATTAGAAATACCCCACAAATGATGCCATTATAAAAACTGCACACCTCAAAGTATTCAAAATGACATTCAGTAAGTGTGTATACCCTTTAGGTGTTTCACAGGAATAACAGTGAAGGAGAAAATTCTAAATCTTCATTTTTTAAACTCGCATGTTCTTGTAGACCCAGTTTTAGAATTTTTACAAGGGGTAATAGGAGAAAAAGCCCTCCAAAATTTGTAACCCAATTTCTCCCGAGTAAGGAAATACCTCGTGTGTATGTAAAGTGTTTGGCGAGCGCAGTAGAGGGCTCAGAAGGGAAGGAGCGACAATGGGATTTTGGAGAGTGAATTTTGCTGAAATGGTTTTTGGGAGGCATGTCACATTTAGGAAGCCCCTATGGAGCCAGAACCCTATAGCATACTATTTTGGAAACTAAATCCATAAAGGCATGTATCAAGGGGTCTAGTGAGCCTTAACACCCCACAGGTTTTGGATGACTTTTCATTAAAGTCGGAGGTGTAAATGAAAACAGTTTTTTTTCCCCATAATTACCATTTTTACAAAGGGTAATGGGAGAAAATGGCCACCAAAATTTGTAACCCCATCTCTTCTGAGCATGGAAATACAAGTCACATTTGGCTTTTGGAAAGCAAATTTTGCTGAAATGGTTTTTGGGGGGCATGTCGCATTTAGGAAGCCACTATGGTGTCAGACCAGCAAGAAAAAAACATGGCATACTATTTTGGAAACCACAACCCTCAAGGAACGTGACAAGGAGTACAGTGAGCCTTAACACCTCACAGGTGTTTGATGACTTTTTGTTAAAGTTGGATGTGTAAATGAAAAAAATAATTTCCCCCCCCAAATTTAACATTTTTACAAGAAAATTACCCACCCAAATATGTAACCCCATTTCTTCTGAGTATGGAAATACCCCATGCGTGGACTTCAAGTGCTCTGCTGGCACACTACAATGCTCAGCAGAGGAGGAGCTCTATTGAGCTTTTGGAGAGATAATTTGTTTGGAATGGAAGTCAGGGCCCATGTGCATTTATAAAGCCCCCCCCCGTGGTGTCAGAACAGTGGACCCCCCACATGTGACCCCCATTTTGGAAACTATACCCCTCACAGAATTTAATAAAGGGTGCAGTGAGTACCCTTATTACATTACATGAGGGGTGTAGTTTCCAAAATGGGGTCATATGTGTGGGGGGGTCCATTGTTCTGGCACTATGGGGCTTTGTCAGTGGCGTTGCGACCCGGGTGACACTTAATGGGGTGACACCAAGACGCTCCGCAGCACCCCCCCCCCAGCTACACCGACACCCCCCGTCTGTACCCGAGCGGCAGCACCCCCCGCCTTCACCTGCGCTGTGCGCCCGTCCGTCAGCTGCCCCCCCGGCCTTCATCGCCGCTGTGCGCCCGTCCGTCAGCTGCCCCCCCCGGCCTTCATCGCCGCTGTGCGTCCATCCGTCAGCACCACCGCATGGGACGTCAGTGACGTCACTTGCAGGGAGCAAGGAGAGAAGGAGCGCTGCGCTGGATGGGTGAGTGTGTGTGTCTGTCTCTCTGTCTGTGTTTGACTGTCTGTGTGTAACTCTGTGTGTGTGTATGTATGTGACTGTGTGTGACTCTGTGTGTGTGTGTGTGTATGTGACTGTGTGTGAGTGTCTGTGTGTGTGTTGCAGGGGGACCCAGGAGCGCTACACCCCTGCCCACAATCATTTCTTGTATTGGAATTATGTAGGAGGCCTTCTGGTGTGCCAAATATGCCTAATTTTCTGTGTGTGTGTGTGACTCTGTGTGTGTGTGACTCTCTGTGTGTGTGTGACTGTGTGACTGTGTGTGTGACTGTGACTCTGTGTGTGTGTCTGTCTGTGAGTGTGTGTCTCTCTGACTGTGTGTGTGTTTGTGTGTGTGTGTCTGTCTGTGTTGTATGTGTTTTTTTTTGTGGGGGGGGGGGGGGGGAGTAAACAGCGATCTAATGTGGGAAGACTTTGACCCATTGTGGGGAACCTGCAAGGGAACCTGCGGTCTAATGTGGGGTAACTACTACCAAATGTGCGGAGTCTATGCTACCTAATGTGGGGATTCTATGCTACCTAATGTGGGGAAACTGCTACCTAATGTGGGAAATCTGTGCTACCAAATGTGGGGAGTCTATGCTACCTAATGTGGGGAATCTGTGCTACTGAATGTGGGGAATCTATGCTACCTAATGTGGGGAAACTGCTACCTAATGTGGGGACTAGGTGCTTCCTAATGTGGGGAAATTGCTATCTAATGTGGGGGAACACGTACCAAATGTGGGGAATCTATGCTGCCTAATGTGGGGAAAATATGCTACCTAATGTGGGGGAACTGCTGCCTACCTAAAGTGGGGGAACTGCTGCCTACCTAATGCTCCCCCCCTGGCAGTAGCACCCTCATCATCCACCAGCAACAAGCAGTAGCACCTCCATCAGCAGATCCTGATGGTGGACGATGGCGGTGCTCCTGCCAGGAGGATGATCCTGCGGATGGATGATGGGGGTAATACTGCCAGGGGGGATGGCCAGTTGCACCCTCATCATCCTCCAGCAACACCCCCCAGTAGTAGCACCCCCATCATCCACTAGCAACACCACCAAACCCCCCCTCCCGTGGTAATAGCATCAGCTAACGGATGTTGAGGGGTGTTACTGCGGTTGTGGTATTATATTCAGAGGGTGCACTGTATGGCAACGTTATATTCAGAGGGTGCAGTTTGTGGTAGTATTATATTCAGAGGGTACAGTGGGTGGTAGTATTATATTCAGGGGTACAGTGTGTGGCGGTATTATATTCAGGGGTACAGTATGTGGTAGATTTATATTCAGAGGGTACAGTATGTGATGGTATTATATTCAGAATGTACAGTGTGTGGTGGTATTATATTCAGAGGGTACAGTGTGTGGCGGTATTATATTCAGGGGTACAGTATGTGGCAGATTTATATTCAGAGTGTACAGTATGTGTTGGTATTATATTCAGAATGTAAAGTGTGTGGTAGTATTATATTCAGTGGGTATGGTGTATGGAAGGTTTATAATCAAAGAGTATAGTGTATAGTAGTATTATATTTAGAGGATACAGTGTCTGGCAGGTTTATAATAATACTTGTTTTCATATAGAGGATGAGAATGCGCTGACATAGTGAGGAGACGTCTGGGCGTCACATTCTGCAGACAGAAGTATTAGCTGGACCAATCGGTATGTACCATCTGAATTAGATAAGGAAAGACTATAGAGAAGACGTCACCTGTAGTCACTGATATCATTGTGTATTCTCCTCACAATAGAGAAGACATCACCTGTAGTCACTGATATCATTGTGTATTCTCCTCACTATAGAGAAGATGTCACCTGTAATCACTGATACCATTGTGTATTCTCCTCACTATAGAGAAGACGTCACCTGTAGTCACTGATATCATTGTGTATTCTCCTCACTATAGAGAAGACGTCACCTGTAGTCACTGATATCATTGTACATTCTCCTCTCTATGTCCTATCAGAGCTATAGTCACTTGTAAGTTCTACAGTTATGGTGAGTGAAACTACAACTCCCAGCCTAACCTCACCACTGCTCAAAGGGGTACTCTACTGGAAAACATTTTTTTTTATCAATTGGTGCTACAAAGTTAAACAGATTTGTAAATTACTTCTATTTAAAAATCTTAATCCTTCCAGTACTTATTAGCTGCTGTATAAGTTATTCACAGGAAGTTCTTTTATTTTTTAATTTATTTTCTGTCTGACCACAGTGCTCTGTGCTGACACCTTTGTCCATGTCAAGAACTGTCCATAGTAGGAGCAAATCCCCATAGCAAACCTATCCTGCTCTGGACAGTTCCTGACATATAGAGATAGAGGTGTCAGCAAATAGCACTGTGGTCAGACTGGAAAGAACTACACAACTTCCTGTGGAGCATACAGCAGCTGATAAGTACTGTAAGGATTAAGATTTTAAATAGAAGTAATTTAAAAATCTGTTTAACTTTCTGGCACCAGTTGATATAAAAGTAAATATATTCCAGTGGAGTACCCCTTTAAGTAATTCTGGGAGCTGCATATTTAAATGGTGAAAACATCTTTAACACTTTCCTATTCTGTGGCAACTGGTATATCTGATTATTATACTGGAATTTCTCACAATGCGCTACAACAGTGGTGTCTGTCACAACAGGCTAAAAACTTACTGAGGGGGGGGGAGGTATGGGGTGACACCATTTTCTACCGCACCGAGTGACACCAACCCTAGCAACGCCACTGGGCTTTGTCAACACATGTGGCCTTCAATTCCGGACAAATTTTCTCTTCAAAAGCCCAATGGCGCTCCTTCTCTTCTGAGCATTGTAGTGCGCCCACAGAGCAGTTTACATCTAAATGTATGTTCTTACTTAATGAAAATTCTTCAAACACTTGTGGGGTGTGAAGGCTCAGTATACCTCTTGTTACATTCCGTGAGGGGTGTAGTTTCCAAAATGGGGTCACTTGTGTTTTTTCTTTTTTGCATTTATGTCAGAACCGCTGTAAATCAGCCACCCCTTAGCAAATCACCAATTTAGGCCTCAATTGTGCGTCCGCAGATAATTTTACGCCCACATATGGGGTATTTCCGTACTCGGGAGAAATTGCATTACAAATTTTGGGGGTCTTTTTTTCCTTTTACTGTTTGTGAAAATAAAAAGTATAAAAATATTTTTTCCCCCCACTAACAGGCTGGGGTAGCCCCCAACTTTTCCTTTTCATAAGTGGTAAAAGGAGAAAAAGCCCCCAGAAATTTGTAAGGGAATTTTTCCCGAGTACGGAAATACCCCATATGTGGCCCTAAACTGTTTCCTTGAAATACGACACGGCTCAGAAGTAAGAGAGCGCCATGCACATTTGAGGACTAGATTAGGTATTGCATAGGGGTGGACATAGGGGTATTCTACGCCGGTGATTCCCAAACAGGGTGCCTCCAGCTGTTGCAATACTCCCAAGCATGCCTGGACAGTTAGTGGCTGTCCAGAAATGCTGGGAGTTTTTGTTTGCAACACTGCCGTATGAAACGTTGTTAATTTTTATTGGGGGGGGGGGGCAGTGTAAGGGGGTGCATATGAAGTGTTTTACCCTTTATTATGTATTAGTGTAGTGTAGTGTTTTTAGGGTGCATTCGCACAGGGGGGTTATGGTTAGTTTCGCGAAAAATTTGCCGCAGCTCAAACTTGAAGCAGGAAACTCCCTGTAAACCCGCCCATGTGAATGTACCCTGTTCTGTTACCTAACTCAGTATTTTCCAACCAGTGTGCCTCCAGCTGTTGCAAAACTACAACTGCCAGCATCTACTGATAGCCGAAGTGCATGCTGGGAGATGTAGTTATGCAACAGCTGAAGGTACGCAACTACAACTCCCTGCATGCCGAGACAGCTGTTTGGGCATGTTGGGATTTGCAGTTTTGCAACATCTGGAGGGCTACAGTTTAGAGACCACTGCACAGTGATCTCAAAACTGTGGCCCTCCAGATGTTGCAAAACTACAAATCCCAGCATTCCCAGACAGCAAACTGCTGTGTGAGAATGCTAGGAGTGGTAGTTTTGCAAGATCTAGAGGGCAACAGTTTAGAGACCACTGCACAGTGATCTCCAAATTGAAGCCCTCCAGCTTTTGCAAAACTGCAAATCCAAGCATGCCCACACAGAAAACAGCAAACAGTTGTAGTTTGGCAATATCTGGAGGGCTACAGTTTAGAGACCACTGTATTGCGGTCTCCAAATTGTAGCCCTCCAGATGTTGCTAGGCAACTCATCGGCTTCCATGGGATCCAGGGTGCTGCATCGCCGTCCTCTGCTGCCGCCGCCGATGGTAAGTGGACCTACGGTGCAGCTCACCGTCGATTCCCCCGCTCTGTCCGGACTACAGTTGGTTGGCAGAACGGGGGAACCGAAGGTTAACCCCCCTGCCCCCGATCTGCTATTGGTTGTGGCAACTGAATGACCAATAGCAGGGATAGGAGGGCTGGTACCCCTGCCACCACACTCATATCCCTTCAGAGAGATTGGACAACCCCGATCCCACTTATTTTTCAGGTCACCGGGTCACCGGAGACCCGTATGAACTGGAATTGTGCAAATCTCCGGTGAATTCATTCATTTGCGGTGATTGCCGACATGGGGTTCCTGCTGATAGATATCTGCAGTCACCCCGGTCCGATCCCTGTCCGGCGCGTGGTGGGACTGAGACCTGACTCACTAGTCAGCTGATGACAGGGAGACGGTCTGCTTCAATGGGTGGAGGGATCGCTTGGTGGGAGAGAGTTCAATCTGCAACTAATGCTACAGCTGTAGGCACCCTGATTGAAAACCACAGGTCTTTTGAATGGATGCAGCTAATTTATGATTCAATGGGTGGGGTGGCTGGTGTGTGGGAGGGAGGAAAATGGAATTTTGGGATTTGTAGTAAAAAAAAGAAATGTCAAACAGGAAATACCAGTTCACAAAAAGCTAGCCACAGTATTATGATAATCTCACAACATTGCCCTTTAGCCCCAAGACAAGCGCAGATCCTTTCTAACCATGTCCATTACTGTCTGTCAGGTACATACTAAAATCACCTTATGGTGGATAACCCCTTTAAGGGCAGACAAAGTAGGAAGAAGAAAAAAAAGAGCCATTAACATCCGTTTGCAACAGAGCCTCAAACACCATGTGAAAGAACCCTAACAGGGGGTTTAGAGCTTTTAGGCAGTGTTATAAACCTGTTTAGGGGCTTATTTCATTCCCAGTTCGAGTTGAACCGAGCTGAACCGAACTCTCGATTTCTGAAAAGTTCAGCGTGTCCGGCGAACCTAGATTTTTATAGTTGACTGTGCTACAGAGGCTTTAAAATTGGTGTAGTTCATAATATATTGTCTGTACCTGTGTTTGATGGCTGGTCGTGCAATTATTATGTGATGTGATCTTTACCCCACTGTATATTTTTAACAGAATACAAAATTAATGTTGTCTCTGGTTTTCTCAGGTTGCAGTGCTGCCTGAGACATTACATCACTACTCAGGTGTTGAAAGGGAGCCTATCTGCTTTAATGGGTGGAGTGACCTCTTAGTAGGAAGGAGATCCTTCTCCACAAGGATGCCTGCAATTGTCGTTTTATGAACAGCACACACAGCTCAACTGTGCTGCAAAGGGTGGGGTGACTAATGTGTGGGAGGGAGAAAAGTGACCTTACACTTACGGAGGTCCCTCACCTGCCTCCACCACTCTCCAGAGGTCTTCTGCTATGATCTGCCTTCCAGCAGACCAGAGCAGAAGATTGCCGCTAATATTGATCAGTTTTATGCCTATGCATAGCAATGAACGGTATTAGCAATCTAATGATTGCTATAGATAGTCCCCTAAAGGAGTTAAAAATAAAAATAAAAAAAGGTTAAAAAAAATGTAAAAAGCCCTCCCCTAATAACAATTTTAATCACCCATTTGTTCCCATGTTACTCAAAAAAGAGTAAAAAAAAATAATAATAATAATAATAAACATACCGTATTAATTGGGGTATACCACACACAGGCCTATAGCACGCACCCTCATTTTACCAAGGATATTTGGGTAAAAAAAGTTTTTTACCCAAATATCCTTGGTAAAATGAGGGTGTGTGTGTGCATGCTTATACCCCGATACACCCCCAGGAAAGGTAGGGGGAGAGAGGCCGTCGCTGCCCGCCAGGTAGACAGGGGTAGAGAAGGGGCAGCAGCACCCATTGCCGGCGCCGCTGCCCCATTGCCTCCCCCATCCCCGGGTGCATAATTACCTGTTGCCGGGGTCGGGTCCGCGCTGCTTCAGGCCTCCGGTGTGCGTCCCATGCGTCGCTGCTATACACTGCACGGCGCAGCGCAATGACGAGTGACGTCATTGTGCCACGCCGTGCAGCGCATAGCAATGACGCAGGGGACGCACACCGGAGGCTTGAAGCAGCGAGGACCCGACCCCGGCAACAGGTGATTATGCAACCAGGGATGGGGGAGGCAACGGGGCAGCTGCGCCGGCAATCGGTGCCGCTGCCCCTTCTCTCCCCCTGTCTGTCGGCGCCACTGCCCCATTGCCGGCACCGCTTCTCTCCCCCTGGCTATCGGCTCTGGCAATGGGGCGCCGGCACCAATAGTCAGGGGGAGAGAACGGGCAGCGGCGGCGATAGCCAGGGGCAGAGAAGCCGACAGCGCTGGCGGTCTCTGCACCTGCAAAGCCGCAGCAGTTCATTGATTTAAAGTGCCCGCTTTAAATCATTGAACTGCAGCGGCTTATCGGCGTATAACACGCAGGTAGACTTTAGGCTAAAAACTTTAGCCTAGAAAGTTTGTGTTATACGCCGATAAATATGGTATTTGGTATCGCTACATGCGTAAATGTCTATCAAAATATAATGTTCATGAATCCGTACAGTGAACGGCGTAATGTAAATGTAAAAAGAAAAAGTCCAAAATTGCTGCTTTTGGGTCACATCACATTCCCCCCAAAAATGTATAAAAAGGGATTAAAAAGTCATATATACACAAGTATACAAAAGTATACAAAAGTGGTACTAAAAAATCAGCCCTCATACAGCCCTGTATACATAAAAATGGAAAAAATAGAGGTGGTCATAATAGGACGATATTAAACATACTTATTTTGCAAAAATGTTTGCGATTTTTTAAAAGCAATACAGTAATAAAAAAAAAAGCATATATACATGGGTATCATTTTTATCGTATCGTAAAGGTCAATTTTACTGTATAGTATAAAGCATGAAAATGAAACCCTCCAAAATTTGCATAATTGCGGATTTAGATTACATTTCCTTACACCGAACATTTTATGGTAAAATGAGGGATGTCACTGATAATTGTAATTGATAACTGTAAGAGCCCACAATGCACATGATTATAAAAAGCAAACTAGTTGGGAGAACCAGCAATACCCATGGGTGAGCATTAAAGGGGTGTCCTGAGGAAATTGCTAGGCGATGGAAAGTGTGGGGTCTTCTTGTGGCCCCGTTCCTGCTCACCCATGTGTATTGCTGGTTCTTCAGACTGGTTTGCTTTATATCATCATGTGCATTGTGGGCTCTTACAATTATCATTATTTTGTTGGGTTTAGTAATGTATATATCCATTATCATGTGAATAACAATATTGCCTTCAATATTTAGTCTTTATGTTCTCTTAAAATATACATTTTTTGCAAACATTAGTCACAATACTGTAGGAATTGGGCAGCACTATTACCTTTGTATGAGAACATGCTGGTGGTCTATTTATAGCATAGTAATAGGAGCACCTCTATATTTATCATTATTCATCTAGCAGGACCGGGTCACTACCTTAGGAGGTGGGGTCCATGACCCTGCTCCGTGGTTGTGTTGTGTCTCTTAGTGAGATTTTTAATTGGTTTTAACTGTCCCTTTGTATGGGACTTATTGTTAATATTTTGATATTAAATAAAGCAATTTTGTAATTCTATATGTATTTGGTGGTGTGCACTTTATATTCAGTGATTGTTTATCTTGGATGTGGTATGTACATATTTTTTTCACTGAAAGGAGCACCCCGATGTTATGTTATATAGTGGTTGAGCCCCCCCTTATCTTTTCTATGTGAACATACACACATACATCCATACATATATCTATCATCTATCTATCTATCATCATACGTACATACATCTATCACACATACACATATTCATCACATGTATACACATCCGTTACACATACACACATCCATCACACATCCACACATCATACATACACACATCCATCATACATGCACACATCATACATACATCCACACATAATACATACATACATCACATGCACACATCATACATACATCCACACATAATACATACATACATCACACATACACACATCTATCCCACATACACACATCATACATACATACATACATACATACATCTATCATATACACATCTATCACACATAAATACACACATTCATCAAATATACATATCCCCCCATCCATCCTCTTACCCTAACCGAGATCAGCCCAGCGGCCCACCACTCACCAGGGTTGCAGTGGGGTCCAGTACAGTGAGATAGGGCAGAGACACTTGCACTTTAAGAGCAGCAGTTCTTCGTGAGCAAGCATGTCCCTCACGTCAAGGTTGTATCCCTTCCCTGGCTTCTCCACTCAGAAAAGGAGGAAAACCCAGAGACTCACTCGCCATCACCAAGAGCTGCAGCCTGCCACACACATTGAGCACCTAGCCTCCTCTACAAAAGGAGAAGGAGCATGCAGGGTTGGGGGGTCAGAGGAGTATGAACGAGAAGGGGAAAGAGAGGTCTGGGGGGCATAAAAGTGTGGAGGAGAAAGACAGGGAGGTATGGGGGGGGGGGGACAGGAGCACTTAGAGGTCTGGGGAGCAGAAGGTTCCAACTGCTGGGACACCCACCAAAAAATAATGGGTTGCATAATTTAAAATGCCCCGGCCTATTTTGGGTCCCAGTTTGACCCTGTAGATATCATATATTTAAGGATGTAAACACATTCATTCTAGTTCCTGTAGTACATTGATTGTACCTTTTTTTGTGAAAAATATGTTGTTCTACTGATTACAAAATTAACATTCTTTTGTGTCACACAGTTCACTGATATTTACTTGACATTGATTATCATTATGTATATATTTTGGCAGTTGCCACTTCTTAATTAAATTTTAATGATACAAATCATTACAGTAAATAGAAACACAGAGAGTAATAAAATGGATTTTAGCCAAGATGTTACAAGATCTAATTTGTCCAGGTATAATTTCAAAAGTTTAAGAAGGGAGCTACTTTTGTTTGCAAATCACCTTGGAATAAAAGGTCAGATACCATCAGATGCATTACAATAAAGGAAAAAGTACTTCAGTTCTTGTCAAAAATATATCAGTTCTCCTCCTTTTAACAAAGAACGGATGTTCAAGAAAATAATAAGATACAGTAAAGTTGAGTAGATATAAAATAATTATTATATACTTGTGCATTCAGGGCAAAACTATAGCAATGTATTGTAATTTTACTCTTGAGAAGATCTTGTTATCTTTTATGTAGACATATTCTTCCCTGATAAGAGATGAATAAATTGGTTTTTGATTAACAGATTTTGTTCTGAATTTCTACCAAAAAAATCTGATTTTTTAAAATCCGATTTTTTGGGATTTGCTTCAGGGAAAGGGTTACAGGAGTTAAATCTGAATTAAATAGTTGAATCTATTTTAAATTTTTACACAATACATTTTTGCAGATTTAGGGTGTGTTCACATGGCCATCTGTCCTTGTTTTCTTTTTCCCCATTTAGATTCCGTTGTTGCTGCTTGAAAACAGATTACAAATGGTTGTAAAATAATTCCATTAATGGGATTTTTTTTACAATCCTTTCACATCCGCTTGCACCCGTCTGCGCTCATTTCCATTTTATTTTTATGGAAGAAAAGACGGTGCATGCAATATTTTTTCTCCCATTAAAAAAATTGAAGAAAAAACAGATACAGTAAATTTAACATAGAAGTCTATGAAAAACGGCTGAGCCTTTAATGTCATCCGTTTGCATCAGTTTTTTCAATCCTTTTTTTACCTGTTTTTACTTCTGAGCATGCTCAGAACAAAAAAATGTTTTTTTTTGGTTAACTGAACAAAAACGGTTCCAAACATATTCAAATGGATAACATCCATTTGCATGCGTTATTGTCATTTTTCTTTTTTTATGGGAGAAGAACAGTACGGGTCTAGATGGCCGTGTGAACGCAGCCTTACTCTAGTTTTGATCAGTTATGTTATACAATCTAGTTTTAGCCACTACCTGCCAAACAGTAATAGACATGCTTAGGAAGGATCTGTCCTTATCTTGGGGATAAATGGCTGTGTTGTGAGATTACCATAACGCTGTGGCTAGCTTTTTGTGAATTGCTGCATTTCGTTCTCTGAAACTACACATCCCATAGTTTCTTGTTTGTAAGTTTGAGGACACTTTCCTCCCTCCAACACATCAGCCACCGCACCCTTTGAAAAACAAATGAGCTGCATTCCATTCAAAAGACCAGTGTTTTCTAACCAGGGTACCTACAGCTGTTGCCAAATGATCTCTCTCCCACCCATTGAAACAAGACAGACTCCCTCTGATCACCTGACTAGTGATGTCACTTCTCTACGCACTGCAACCTGGGAAAACCCGAGACCTGAGTAACTTTGTATGCTGTTAAAAAATAAATATCGGGTTGAAAATCACAGAAGAATTGCGAGAATATCGTCACACACAGGTACAGACACTATATTATGAACTACACTAAAAAAAATCATAATTACATGCAGGAAAATTTATATGTTTAAATTGTCATCTTCTGACCCCTATAACTTTTTTATTTTTCCGCCTACGGGCCGATATGAGGGCTCATTTTTTGTGCCATATTCTGAAGTTTTTATCGATACAATTTTTGCATTGATTTGACTTTTTGATCGCTTTTTATTCATTTTTTTATGCTATAGAAAGCAACCAAAAATATGCTATGTTGCGCGTACGCTTTTGACCATGTGGTTTAAGTAACATTATATTTTTTTATAGTTTGGACATTTACACACACGGCGATACCACATATGTTTATTTTTATTTACACAGTTTTTTTTAATGGGAAAAGGGGGGTGATTCAAACTTTGATTAGGGAAGTGGTTAAATGACCTTTGTTAACTTTTTTTTTCACTTTTTTTTTGCAATGCTATAGCTCCCATAGGGTTTGCAATTATAGCTTATTGTATGCTGCATCTGGACTTGCCATTGTTAATAGTTGCAAGCCCATGTGCAATTAGTTGTAGTCGCAAGCATCAACCACTACCTCATTGTGCATAAGAACCAGAAATGTGGATTTTATGGGGGTGTTTTCAGCCATATTGCTTTGGGCAGCATGCACCCTAAATACAGCCCTGACTCAAAAACTCATATTACAATAATTGTAAATATATTACAATTGTATTTCCACAGTGGCCCATAACAACCAACCAGATCAATTCAAGGAATCGAACAGAAATAATTGTTTACAGAACAAATTACATGGGAGAAGCTTATTTCCATCTGTCTGCTAGAAGAGTATGGAATGCACTTCAAATGAGAAGGCAAAAACCTCCAAAAAGATTAGTCTTTAGGAACCGGGGTAAGAATGAATAGGAACAGAGGCAAACATAGGCTAAGGATGATTGAAGCTTTTAAGATGATAGAATAAAAAGTTTTGGCTTTTTAACCCCTTAACGTCCACGGACATCCATTTACGTCCTGTACATGACCATGAGCATCGGAGCGGTGCTCGCGTCATGCTCGCATCAGCAGCCAGGGAACCACCAGTAATGGCGGAAATCAGTGATCATGCTGACGTCCGCCATTAACCCCTCAGATGCCGTGATCAATGCAGATTTAGCACATTTAAATAGATGATTGGGTCGCCTGTGGCATTGCCGCCGGGATCCGATCAGCTAAAATGGTGGCCAGTGGTCCCCTCACCTGCCTCCGGCCATCTTCTGGGGTCTTCTGCTCTGGTCTGGATCTTCTGCTCTGGTCAAGCAGACCAGAGCAGAAGAAAGCTGATAACACTGATCAGTGCTATGCCCCATGCATAGCACTGATCAGTATTAACAATCAAGTGATTGCTATGGATAGTCCCCTATGGGGACATAAAAAGTGTAAACCAAAAGTAAAAAAAAAAAAGTAAAAACAAAAAGTAAAATAAAATGTGAAAAATCCTCTCCCCCAATGAAAATGGAAATTGCCCCTTTTTCCCATTTTACCCCCAAAAAGACTAAATAAAAAAAATAATAAACATATTTGGTATCACTGCATGTGGAAATGTCCTATTTATCAGAATATAATGTTAATGATCCAATACAGTGGACGGCGTAAATAACAAAATTGCTGTTTTTTTGTATAATTTTATTCCCAAAAAATGAATAAAAAGTGATTTAAAGGTTTTATATAGCAAATGTGGAATCAAAAAAAGTACAGATCACAGCACAAACAATGAGCCCTCATACTGCCCTATATGTGGAAAAATGAAAAAAGTTATAGGTGATCAAAATAGGGGGATTTTAAACATACTGATTTTGTACAAAAGGTTTAAGATTATTTTAAGCAGTACAATAATAGAAAAGTATGTAACCATGGGTATCATTTTAATCATATTGACCCACCGAGTAAAGAAAACATGTCATTTTTTTTCCATAAAGTGTACAGTGTGAAAACGAAACCCTCCAAAATTAGCAAAATCGTGGTTTTCATTTACATTTTTTTTTTAAATGGGCTTGGTCCTTAATGGGTTAATTATATAGTGCAGAAAATCTTATGTAATATGGATTAACTCTTCGGGCATAGTGTAAAAAAAAAACAACCTATGTACCAAAATTTGGATATGGTTCAGGCCGCTGTACTTTCATGCATGTGAACATATTAACAAACTAATGATACATTAACATAAACCCATTAACATTTCAATTTAAAGGTGGCAAAAAACAATGGTCGTAGTATTCAAAAATCTTCACGTCATAAATTTTGTGTTTGCGCCAAAATTTTGGTGCAGAATTTTTTCCATCAGATATTTAAAGTGTTTTACATGAGAATGATTCAAGGTTTACACTAGTCACTAATGTATATTTGCAAGAAACATTCAAGAGCCTGCAAGGGGCTCAGTCCTCCCAGCATTAAACTAATATAGAAAATCCAAATAGGAAAATATGGGGGTGCTTTAAAACATAGCTTTTAATATTAATACACTAAAATCACACCTCAAAAGTATATTAGTGTATAATAATGCCCAACACCAAAATCATAAATTTAACTGATACCGAGATTCATACCACTGTATGTGGTTTTGTGTATGAACAGCCACACCACACTTGTTACTCCCTACGCGTTTCAGCCCCTATCTTGGGCATCATCAGGGGATTTACCATAAACAATATTTGTGTGGACTTGAAAGTAATTCTACATATAAAAGCAGTTACTTAATTTGAGTAGCACCCGATACAAAATGCTTTACCCGAAGGGTGTAGGGTTCCTGTAGCGGATATTGATACAAAGGACCTGTAAAAAATCCATAGAGCCACGTAAATATACAGCATCTTATCCAACACCATTATTGTTGTGCTTTGTATCTGACTCACAGTTCCTTATGGTGTCCCGAATACCTGTAAAAGAGGCACACAATGGACAACCTATAAATAAAGGTCCGATGTTCCTGTAAGAGAAACTAGCTGAACTGCCGCTAGTACGCTACTCACAGTTAACCGCTATTGCATCTGGGCCGGAATCCCGGATGGCGCACAAACCCGCAGTGGCGGGGAGCCGTACTGTCTGACGGCTACACTGTGCTCACCGTCCGGGATCCCGGCATCTGGCGTCATATCCGGTCAAACCCGGAACTACGTCAGTGGCAACGCCCCATAGTGACGCTAACAGGGGGCGGGACAATGCCGTGATGTGGGGCCGGAAGTAAACAAAGGTAACTACGGCTAGCTAAATAATATCTATGTCTAGTAACGGGTAACAATATGACAGGACCAAAGTGATAAGGTCTCTCTAGCTGTTACAGATCTCTCAAACATATAATTAGCAATTTATTCCTAAATGATGGAACATAATGTCCCATATAAAGTTGGTTAGGGCATATAGGGATGCTATCCGAACACTACTAGGAACAAACATTATAGGCTGTCAGACAGCCATCAGTGAACACCGGCATGGGGCCAGGACCAGGTATCCCAATTATCAGACGGATACAGGGTACCGTCATCTTACTTGTCAGTGACCCCATGCCCGTGAGCACCGATAACAACGTCTGACCCTATCCCAAATCATGTTCTAAGCATTATATAGGACGCAGACAGGGGCTATTCCCGGAATAGGATCATGTGATTTTCATTTTAATATATATATATATATATATATATATATATATATATATATATATATATATATAACTATAAATTCCCAAAGAACACCCAGATAAGAGTTTGAATTCTATGTCATAACGACATTCTTAAAGATGCAAAATAGAGTGATGTATTTCACTTTTAATCGCAGTGGTCCCCTCCAGGGAGGCCTATTTACTAGGGGGATTGGGAGCAAATAGGGGCTTAGGGAACCTTCATCATCCTACTATATCTCTCAAGCCCTAACCCTAGGCGGAGTAGACGCCCTAAAAAGGGCGGCCCCGCTCACCAACCTCCTGCTTGGCCTGTTGAACCCCTACATCTAGCGGTGACCCTTACTCAAGACCCACTAGGGTCTCCCCTAGCTACCTTACTGTCACCGAAGAAAGAAGGGGACCACTATCATCTAGATGAAACTAGCAAAGTTCAATTGGTCATTGAGACCATTCGGGGATAGAGTGCCCAACTCATAAATCCACCTACATTCTCGTTGCAGGAGGGTTTGATCAAAGTCCCCTGCTCTAGCTGGTGGATACATTTTTTTCAAGACCAAAAAACTTGAGTTCCTGTTCCCTGCCTCTATGACAGTGGTTCATGTGTCGGGCTAAGGGGGTGTCTCTATCTCTCTGTATGTCGCCCAGATGTTCCAATACTCTTTTTTTGATCTCTCTAAATGTTTTGCCCACATATCTTTTGGGGCATGGACAGACCGCCATGTAGATAACACCACGTGTATTACAATTCATAAAGTCACGGATAAGATATTTTCTACCAGTGTGTTCATTAATGAATTCCTTCGTTCTGATCATGTTATAGCAGGCCTTACAATGACCACATGGGTAACTACCTGGCGGTATAGGTCCTCTATTTAGCCAGGTGGTACTATTAGTGGTGTTTGGGGAGATATGACTGTGTGTTATTAGGTCCCCAATATTTTTACCTCTGCGATAAGTAATCTGGGGGAACTCCGGTACAATTTCCCTCAGATCTGGGTCCATCCGAAGGACATTCCAGTGTTGCCCCAAAATATCCCGCATGTATGTAGCTCCACTGTCAAATGAAGCTATAATTCTCATAGGGTTTGTTTGGTTTTCTGGTTGTTTGGACGTTAACAAAGTCTCTCTGGATGCCCTCAGGGCATGATGATAAGCTGTACGCAAAACATGGTCGGGATAACCCCTATCTAGAAATCTGCGTTTCAAATCCCTTGCCTCTTTTTGGAAATCGGCTTTTTCAGAACAGTTCCTCCTGAGGCGGAGATACTACCCACGCGGGATCCCCCATTTCAGGGGTCCCGGGTGGCAGCTCTCCCACCTCAGGAGGCTGTTCGTAGCTGTACTTTTCCTGTGTATGGTAGTCCGTAGATACCCATCTGTTTTTTTATGGATGCAGATATCCAAAAAGGGTAATTTTGTTTCATTGTACTCATAAGTAAAAGCCAAACCAATAGAGTTACAGTTCAGTTGTTTAACAAATTCTTCAAAATGTTTAATGTTGCCTTGCCATAAAATAAAAATATCATCAATGAAACGTGCCCATAGAAGGGCACGCTCACTGAATGCTTCCCTATCTCCCACAAAAACCTGGGTTGATTCTCACCAGCCCAGAGTGAGGTTCGCATAGCTGGGGGCACTAGGGCTCCCCATGGCGGTCCCTCTGAGCTGGTGGAAAAATTTGTTGTTAAACATAAAGTAGTTGTGGGTTAACGTGAAGTTCAATAATTCCAATACAAATTCACTATGAGCTTTCATCTGGATGCCCCTAAATGACAGGAAATATTCTACAGCCTTGAGTCCTATCTCATGTGGAATTGATGAATATAGCGCTTCCACATCTATACTGGTTAACAGGGTGTCTTCATCGATAGTGATACCATCAATCTTTTGTAAAAGGTCCATGGTGTCCCTTGTATATGATGGTAGGGACACCACAAACTCTCTAAGAATCTGGTCAATGTATATACTCGGGGTTTGTCCCAAACCTCCCATGCCCGCCACAATCGTCCTTCCCTTAAGTGGCGTAACCCACTTGTGGACCTTCGAGAGGGCAAAGAAGGTTGGGACAGTGATATTTTTTGGCAACATGAAGTGGTACTCAGAGTCACTGATCAAGTTTTTCCCTTTTGCTCTCAAAAGGATTTCTGCTAGTTCTTGTTTAAAATTAACCGTGGGATCCTTAGTTAGAATTTCATAGGTAGATCTATCATTCAGCAGATTATTGCACATTTGTATATACTTTTTGCGGTCCATTAGAACAATGTTCCCTCACTTGTCTGCGGATTTTATAACCAATTCTTGGTTATTCTGTAGTTGTTTTATTGCCATTTTCTCTCGATGAGAAAGATTGGTTCTGTCTTTACACTAGTCACAACAGTTGTGCAAACATTTTTAAATTTTTTATTGTTAGTAAAATACCTCAACATAGAATATGAAAAAAGTAAAAGGGTCGAAGGACTTCTCAAATGCATTGTATATAATTTTTTCATTATTGGTATAGCCAGTTTAAGTGAGATACTGTGCTTTTAAGTCCTGGTATTCTAGTTTTAACTTCATGGAGAAGGGATCTTAATGAAAAAATATATTTATATAACTGTATTATATCATACACATGTTGAATAAATAGTTTTATTTTGAGATTAATTAAAGTAATTGTTTATTTCTGCAAGAAGTTATTGTATTGATAACTATCCAAATTGACACCTTTTCAATTGCGAGTATAATATGAAGTTCAACAAAGGTAGTATTAAAGAAGTAATTTAAAAGTTAAGAGGTTAATGTTCATGTGAAACACCTGCATGCTTCAAGTTTTAATGGACACATTAGCAAAGCTATTATTTTAATGTAAAACTTTCTACTAATAGTTAAATAGTTGTATAACCACTGAAGGGGCTAAGTCCGCTCCTCCAGAATAACTTTTCCACTAATAGGTAAGTATAAAATCTAACTTTTAGAAAATATATCTTATTAAAGCTGGGTAGATATACAGCTAGATATGCAGCAATAAAAGTAATCATCATCTAAAGACTCTCCACATATGAAATATATGTTTTATGCTTTTTAAGAGAGGGATTGCAATGTCCCTATCGATCGCACAATATTTATGTTTAAGTTCTTACTTAAAGGGGTACTCCACTGGAAAACATTTTTATTTAAATCAACTGGTGCCAGAAAGTTAAACAGATTTGTAAATTACTTCCATTAAAAAAAATCTTAACCCTTAAAGTACTCATCAGCTGCTGTATAGTCCACATGAAGTTATTTTCTTTTTTAATTTCCTTTCTGCCTGTCCACAGTGTTCTCTGCTGACACCTCTGTCCATTTTAAGAACTGTCCAGAGTAGCACAAATCCCCACAGAAAACCTATCCTGCTCTGGACAGTTCCTGACATGGACAGAGGTGCTAGCAGAGAGCACTGTGGTCAGACAAAAAAGAAATTCAAAAAGAAAATAACTTCCTCTGTGGCATACAGCAGCTGATAAGTCCTGAAATGATTTAGATTTTTAAATAGAAGTAATTCACAAATCTTTCTGGCACCAGTTGATTAAAAAAAAATGTTTTCCAGTGGAGTACCCCTTTAAGGGCTTAAAGATCATGAGATAGACCTCCAAATAATCTGTGGGTGCCATCTTTTAGAGTGAAGCTTGTACTGCACCCTTAGGGTTGGTTGTGCACCTCCAGTCTCTTGTATGCCAGAGCTTTGTTCTGAAGTCTGCTAAGCTAATATTATATTGGCCATCTTTTCCAACAACAACCTGTTTGCCTCATTTGCTTGTTTCTAATGTGTGATGACATTGGTAAGTACTGGAATTCTTGTTGCTGTATACTGACTTGTTTCGGTTGCTTTTGAAGTGGAAACAGGGTGTAGGGGTTAAGAACATTGCATCTTAGGAGGGTGACATTGTCAGGTATTGAGAGTGAGCACTGCAGTCTGAGATGTCTTGCTGTGGACAGATGTTTTTGCTGAGTTTTTGCATAGATGGCATGAGGAGCCAGAAGAATGAGATCATGACCAATAACTAGGTCAGAAGTTTTGTCGAGGAGTGCCTTTGCAGCAAAGACAGCTCTAAGGCAGGATGGGCCTCCTCTGGCCACAGCATCGAGTCTGCAAGGGTAATATCCAATAGGTCTTGTCCTGCTGCCATGAAACTGGGCTAGGAGACCAGTCGCATGTCCCTGTCGTTCCAAGTCAAAGAGCTTGAAGGGTTTGTCATAGTCTGGCAGGCTAAGTGCAGGTGCTGAGGAGATGGTATCCTTGAGTTTCAGGAAGTTGGAGATAGCCTCCTCAGAGAGGTCAAAGGGGTCCATCTTTAAAGCATCATAGAAAGGTTGCATCAATAGAGAGGCTTCTGGGATCCTTGACCGACAGTAGGAGATCAGTCCAAGGAAGGCATGTAAAGCCTTGGGTCTTGCTGGTACAGGGATATCCTGTATGGCTTGAATTCTGTCTTGAGTAAGGTGTCTGGTGCCTTGTGAGATGCAGTGGCCAAGGAACACAACTGAGGTGGAACACCACTGAAGATTCTGTCTTGAGGCTTTGCAGCCTTGGTCAGCTAGGTAACAGGGGAGACTTTCAGAATGTTTTTCTGCAGATGGGAGGTCCTCGGCACATAAAAGAAGATCATCCACGTAGCTAAGAAATACCATGGATGGGTTCTGTTCTTGCCCGGTGGATAAGATGAGAGTCATGGCTTTACCAAACTGGCTAGGTGAATTTTGGGCTCATTGGGGCATGACAGTCCAAGTGTACTGCTGTCCTTCGTAGGTGAAGTTAAATAAATACCAGCACCTGGGATCCAAAGGTATGCTAAATAAAGCATTGCTGAGGTTGGCAATAGTGAAATACTTTGCAGTAGGGGGCCCCCTTGACAGCAGAGTATGGGTACTGTGGCTTCATTCACGGCTCTAAGATTTTGAACAATCCTGTACTTCTCAGGTTCCCCTTTGGCAGTCTTTTTCTTGACTGGTAATTGGGGTGTGCTGCAGGGGGAGGTGCATGGCGTGAGAGCCCCATTGCTGACCAGTGTCTTGACTTGTTTAGAGATAGCCTCAGATTGGGCAATCTTAAGTGGGTACTGGGGTTTTCTAGGCAGCAGGGCTCCTGGCTTGAGAGTGACCATGACAGGTGGGACCTTAAGTTTGCCAATGTCTTCTGGACCAGTTGACCAGAGACTGACTGGTATACGGGCATGTACATCTGATGGGATTGTGGAGGTGGGAGTTTTATGGAGAGCCAACATGATCAGGATGGAGCATAGAGCAAAGACATCCTCAATCTCCAGAGGGGAAAAGATGGATGTAGTTCCATCTTTGCTAAATTTAATGGAGGCTTGGGGTCTGGAGAGTACATCTGCTCCTAACAGGTTGAGTGGACAAGTGTCTGAAACTACAAATCTCACCAGTAGGTGGGGGAAGTTGGCTATGCAGAGAGGCTTTGTGAGGGGATTAGTTCGGGGGACACCATCAACCACTACACATGACGCATCTATATTTGAGAGAAAATATTCAGTTGGCAGGTTTTGGGCCCTAATTACACTTCTGGCTGCACCTGTGTCTATAAGAAAGGTTGTAGTGTGCCCTTCAATGGGTAGTGTCACTTTAGCCAGAGGGCCATCCATGTTGGTTGAGGATACTACCATAAAAGGTGAGTGAGACACAGGCTGGCCCAAATCCTATGGTAGCAGATCCAGATGATCCTGTGTAGGTCTTTGCCCTTTGTTTGGGGAGTATCCAGAGGGCTCTTGAGGACCAGGTGGGCCATTGGGTTGTTGGTATTGGTAAGTGGCCATGTATTGACCTTGTGGGGGTCCAGATCTTCTTTGGGATCTGCATGCACGTTTATAGTGGCCAGGCTTGTGGCAGTTGTAGAAGACTAGAGGTTGGCGCCGTCCCGGCGGTGGGCGCTTGGTGGGGAGATCCCAGTCATCATAAAAGGGGCAGGTTTCTTGGTGAGAGCTTGGCTGGACTCTAAGAGTTGGGTATCAAGTGTAAACACTCTGCATTTTGGGCATGTGAGAACAAGGCCCTTCTTTATTTAGGCCATTGACAAAAGCAGAGGATAACATTTGTGAATGTGATTTGTTGCATGAGTCAAATCCAAGGTCATGAAAGAGTTGCTTGAGTCGGGCATAGTATTTTACAACAGATTCACCTTTGTCTTGGCTAATATCATGCACACTAGTTGCTTGATCTGCTAATCTGTCTTGGGCCCATTTTAATAAGCGCTCACAGAAGTAGGTGCCTGACTGTTAGGTTGTTTCCTCAGGGTAAATTCCTTTCTAGAGATGCGGTTCCATAATTGGCCAGTAAGCATCACCAGCCTTAATCTGACATAGGCTCTGTAGATCCTTAAATGAAGAAAAGGGCATTGGTTGTTTCTCTGGGTCAGGGAGTTGAGATACAAGGGTAGCTGCTTGGGATGGGTTAAAAGTAACATACATAGTGGGGGCATCAGGAGGGGCATTGCCCCATGCAAGCCGCATCGGGGTATAAAAGGTATTTCTGATAGGGGTCTTGGAAGAGCTGGCTGGATTAAAGGGTGACATACAGAAGAGAACGGGTGTAATCAGGTCCACTTGCTACTTGGGATGGCTAAAGGGTGCTTCAGCACCTGCTATGAGGGCAACCCCTGGAGTGGAAGCATAGCCGCCCACTAGGGGTGGCTGCATTAGGGCTAGTTCTTTACCTCTGGTGGCTACATTGGTCTTGTTGTCTTCTGAGAATTGCTCCTCCCCCCCCATTAACAGAGTGATGGAGGATGGGTGTAGGAGGAACATGGTAGGAGCCATCAGGATTAAGCACAGGATACATGGGAGTAGATCTTCTGGGTATAGCAAGATGGCTGCCAGTGGATTGGCTGGAGGTAGGGTAAGTAGGAGTATTGGGTGGCCCAAGATGGCCACCAGGGGCAGAAGTGGGAGTACCAAGATTTCCGCCAGTTCCGGATATGGAAGGGGCAGGTGTTTTCAGGTAATTACTGCGGACGGAAACTGGGTGTGGCCTATGGGCACCACAACTATAACACGTATATCGCCAGGGGGTGCTCTGGGCACCACAATTAAAACATGTCCACCCTGGTTTGCCATTATAGGGCGGTGGCTGACTAAAAACATTGATGGGGGTCAGTGGCATTTCATCAGTATTAAGACATTTGTGGTACACATATACCTTCTTATCCCCATGTTCTATTTCTTGTTCTAACCAATTTCCCTTGTGCACAAATTTAGCTGTATTAAACCATGCTTCTACTGTCTTCAGCAGATTATTATCAACTAATAATCTCTTTTCCTCCTTTCTGGATGCAACCTTTTTCCCTTTACTGGTTGCATATCACATATTTTCATCAGTTTACCCAACTTTTCACATTTTCTTCATCCTCTCTTTCTGCCACCAGATCACACGCTAAAATACCTCTCTCTGGCTTCACCTGTTTCTGTCCCATCCTTATTTTGGACCTCCCAGTTGAAGCCCAAACAGATCCACTGCTCTATTTTGTTCTTCTTTCTAACATTCCTCTGGCTGTTCTTGGTGACAGGAGCACCTAACTGGCTCAAACCCCATCTCTCTTGCTTTACCTTCTATTTCCTCCAAAGATAGTCCCTGCTCCCAATCCTCTATTAAAAAAAAGTGCACATTCAGTCTGAAAACCACTAAATCTTCAAACTCTGGTATAATTGGGTGACGTCCCAACAATTCACTCGGATAACCTGAGCTAATAACTTTAAGCAAGCTCCAACCCTCATCTGAAACTGCTAACATTAATCCACAGACACAATTAGGACATGCCATGACATAAATACAGATAACATACAATATGCACACTAGGACAAGTAACAGAGATATCTTAGAGAAATCGCCTGCGCGTGTACATATCTGAAACAATAACTATACACTGTGTCTCTCTTCAACTACTGGCAACATGCCAAATTCACTAATATCTTCTCTCACAGACTAACTGGAGTTGATTATTATCTTTCTCTGGAACTCAAACCCTCAGAGACTTTGGCCTTCTGGGATTCCATTCACACACATAAACAGTTATGACAAGGAAGGTCACAGAAATGTCTTATAGACAGAGGAACTCTTGTGTTATACTTTTCTGTATACAGTGCACTGCGGTGGCTGTTTGAACTACTGGTGTCCAGCACCTATCTACTAATACTCTAACTAACAGAGATATCTTCTGTTGCAGCAGTTATTAGTGCCCCCTCCTATTCAATCTCCATGAGACCCAGCCCTTTTCTCGAGAACACACACACACACTCAACACATACCAGGGCAACAGATAGTCACTTTATGACAGGTTCAGCAAAAAATATCTCCGAGCAAGAAATATTACCTGTCTCTTTTGTGGCCTGTAAGCCAGTCGGCTAAGTCATAAGGCAGACAAAGTGGGGAGACAGAGTACTGGCTAGGATACAACAAGAAATGTGTCCTACTGTACTTTTGGAGTTGATCAGGCTCGTCTGTGTTCTGTCTACAATTCGGTTGGTCTGGCTCAATGCCTTGTCTAGTGACTGCCTTCAGGTACCAATACTCAGAGTCCCTGTATGGGCACCAACTGAAGTGGATCTCTTCTCAGAGACCTAGTGGATATCTGTTCCCATCCAAATCTATTATTATTAGAGTTGATGCATGCATCGGAGTGAATAACACACACAATCTGTTCAGAAAAGAAATTCTTATTCACTTTAGGTTTATATAGAATTCAGAATCAACATAAATTACCACCCACATTATTGATTAATTATCAGTGATGTGTGTGTGTGTGTGTGTGTGTGTAAGATACGTGTACATAGTTTTTGTCATGTGCAAGATGATTTATTTGCTTCTAAGCGCTGAGCAATTATTAACCTTGTTCTTTTTCCCAAATGTCATTTTGACATTACTTTATCTCTCAGCAAACAGTTAAATCTTGATTGTCAGGCTGCACTGGGGAAGGGGGAGAGGCTGATTTCTGTCAGGTCAGCTAATACTGAGCAAAGGACTAAGCAGATGTAAAAGAAGTCCTTTTATCAATTAATATATATATGTATATATATATATATAGAGAGAGAGAGAGAGAGAGAGAGAGAGAGAGAGAGAGATTTTATATATATATATATATATATATATATATATATATAAAATACATTACAGGTAGGGTCTGTAGGGCCAAAGTCGGGGTGTCCTCCACCCTGCTTCCACTTCCTTAGAGGGGAAATGAAGGTGACAAAGAGGATCAAGGTATAGGGGATCAGTCCCATGATTGTTTTGAGCTGATTAAGATGGAAACAACACACTTGCCATCTGTAGCTGAAACGCTACTGCCCAATCCAGACCTTACC
The DNA here is from genome assembly GCF_029499605.1 of Hyla sarda. Taxonomy (NCBI): domain Eukaryota; kingdom Metazoa; phylum Chordata; class Amphibia; order Anura; family Hylidae; genus Hyla; species Hyla sarda. Next base: position 165,099,786 of record NC_079189.1, read on the forward strand.
ATCTTTGTAGATGGCTCGAGATTAGCAGACGTGCATGGGAGATACCATACAGGATATGCTGTCACCACAGAAGATACAGTCCTAAAAGCAGAGGCCCTACCTCCTACTATCTCAGCACAGGAAGCATCATGGCATTCAAATTGGCAGAAAGCCAAACAGCGAATATGTACACTGATTCCGCTTATGAATTTGGCGCCACCAACAATTTTGGATTACTGTGGAAAACCAGAGGCTTCCTGACAGCAGCAGCAACACCAGTAAAACACAGCATGGCCATCAAGGATCTGATGCTTTACTCCTCCCAACTCAAGTGGCAGTTCTGAAAGTGAAGGCCCATGGACAACTGAACTCTAGGGTAGCAAAGAGCCACTACCCAACAGACTCTGCAGCCAAACAAGCAGCCAGAAACTTACAGGAAGTGAAAAGCAGAGTGGAGGACACCCTGAAGTTGGCCCTACAGACGATCTCGCATGAATAATGGGGTCCGTCCCTGAAACGTTGGGCCATGACTGGTGAAACTGTATATGGTGCTATTTTCTGCTGCTAAAATGCTATTTTAAAGGTCCTGCGAGACCAGCCGATGTGCAATATGAAAAAAGAAAAGTAGAGCAGTAAGAATTTTCCTAAGAAATTGTGTGTTATGTTTTAAAGGGGTACTCCAGTGGTTTAGATTTTTGGCTATATTGCATCTTCTTTTAATGTTCATCTTTTTTGCAATTGACATGTATTATATGTTTGTGTAGCATGTGTCTTCTTTTCTTACCTGTTTGTGGGCCAGGAAGTTCTGTAGTTCTGTGTTGGATCTCTTACTGTTGTCCACGTGTTAGGATTAGGCTGTGGACAACATGTCATGGCTTTTTTTTTCTCTGTTCTTTCAAAACTGCATGAGAGAGATAAGCCACGCCCCCTCATCTCCCCCTCCCGGAGGACGCACTTGTGCATGACAGAAAGATGCTAGAGCAGGGGGAGAGAGAGGACATACACAGCTCCTCATCTCCCCTTCCCCTGCTCTGTCTTCTGAGGACGCAGGTCTGCACTGAAAGAAGACAAAGAAGATAAAAGTGTTATCTGAAGGGGAGGATAACGAAGTGCACAGTATAGACTGCAGGGGAATAAATCTCTCACTGGGGACATTTTCTATGTGTGAAGGGGGGACTCCTGAATGACACATGCTGGGAGTTGTAGTCCCTGTTATGTGTGTATGCTAGTGTTTTCAAACCAGTGTGCCTCCAGCTGTTGCAAAACTACAACTCCCAGCATTCCTGGACAGACTTTGGGCATGTTGGGAGTTGTAGTTTTGCAACAGCTGGAGGCACACTGGTTGGGAAACACTCTCCTAGCCTATTCAGCAGACACATCATGTTGCACCATTGTTTCTAAACCAGTGTGCCTCCAGCTGTTGTAAAACTACAACTCCCAGCATGCCCTGACAGTCTTTGGGCATGCTGGGAGTTGTAATTTTGCAACAGCTGGAGGCACACTGATTAGGAAACACTGGCCTAGCCTATTCCGTATATTACACACAAGGTGCATTGTTTCACAACCAGGGTGTCTTTAGCTGTATCAAAACTACAACTACCAGCATGCCCGGATAGCTTTTGGCTGTCCGGGCATGCTGGTAGTAATAGTATTGCAACACTTGAGGCACCCTGGTTGGGAAACACTGGTGTATGCCCTATTGAGGTGTGGTGAACTACAACCCCCAGGAGACTACAGAGGCAGCATGCTGGTGTTATACCACAGACTGAAGACTCGTGAATGACACATGCTGGGAGTTGTTGTCCCTTTTGTGTGTGTATGCCAGTGTATCCCAACCAGGGCTGATTATATTAGTGTGCTGTGTATAATGGGGACGACCAAGGAAAATAGGAGGGTGGGTAAAGGGAGGAACAAACAAAAAAAAAATAAAAAGCATGTGACATGCTGGTGTGGTAGCCCTTGGGGGGAGGGGGGATATAATACAGTGGGGGTGTTGCTTCGGTATTTGAGGGGTTAATTTAACCCCTGTCATTCGTGACGCCAGGGTGAGGGTTAATACACTGAGGTAAATCTTTGGCCTATCGCCACAAACGAAACGATAGGTGCGTGCTTAAATGAATGAACTTCCATAAACTTTACTGAAGTTCTTGCGGTACATCCAATTAACAGCAACAGTCTTAGTAATACAGTCTCTATACAACTCAGCAATGATTGACAGATGCTGCGGACCATTGACTCATCCAAGGATTACTAGAATTAGGATTTGTGCAGAGATCCGTCCGGATTTAGGGGTCTGTTTAGGTCCGGTGATCTTGCGAAGTTAACAAGGATTGAGATAACTCACAGTTTTGTATGAATGGCCGTTGCCGCAAGGCATGGGCCTAGTCACTGCGGAAGATAGCTGCGCAGATCCGTCCTCATCAGCAGCGCAGGAACAAGAGAGCGATTAATGGCCGCCGCTCCCTTATGTGGGCAGGGCCATTTTGGATTGGTCCGTGTCACCTGTCACTCACCGTTACAAAGCATGGTGGGTGAACACGTCACTGGGACCTCCTAAGGTCCTAAAGCAAAACCATAGAGTTTTCCACCTGATCGCATGACCCGCATGTCCTGTTACGCTACAAACAGGTAGACAATTCAATATATACACTTTTTATGCTTATAACTGTATAAATAGCAGATATAACTACTATACATTTAGTGGCTAAGTGAGAGCTGACAAGGGGAAGACTAGAAAAGAGGGACCCCGACGTCCTAGGGACTCTGACTGTAGGGACCTCTACATAGGAAATGTATAAAATACGGTACCGGGACACCACAAACCCCCTTACTTAAAATAAGTTGACCTCGACGCAGTGATGAAGCTATCTAACCTTTCGTTTCTAGCTCCTTAAACATTTATCATAGCTCTCTATAACATTTAGCTTCAAGCTGACTATACATTTTGAAATCTCACACATTTTTTTCTTTTTGCCAACAATTAGAGATGAGTGAATCGAAGTTGACGAACCCAAATTCATTAAGAATTTCATGAAAAATTGGATTCACAACGAATATGAATATCGCCGCGATTCTATTGCATGAATCGCTTCATTAAACTCCATTTTACAGCGTTCCAGGCTATTGGGTACCTAAGATGGCGGATCCACATGTGAGTACATGGGGCAGGGGATTATGGGAGGGCGGCAAACAGCCTATCAGTGTTCACTGACTCCTGTGATGTCACAGCTCCAAATATAATCGGCGGCCATCTTGCCTCTCTTCATTTCATCTATGCACTCAGATGGAGAGGACGGGACTGCGTGTGTGTGTGAATAGCTCATACCACAGCATTACACTGCAACTGCTACTCACATCAGCATTAGGGAAAGGCATGAGTGCAGAGTGCTGTGCTGTTACACTGAGAAGGATCATTGATAGCTAAACCTCCTATTCACGTTATTGAGCATTGCAGCAGAGAGGGGCAGATAGCTGTCAGCTGCCTCATACAGATCTCCAAGCTGCCTGAACTTTCTGAAGTATCTTATCTCCTCATTGTTCAGCACAATTGAGTTTATTTTTATTTGCCCCACACAACTTCTGCTGCTCAGAATTGTGTGACAGAGTGCAATTTAGGGTTTAACCCCTGGATTTTTTTTTGTGGTGCTGCACTGTTGGGTCCTGCTGCTGTTCAGAAATACATGATTGTTCAGTGGACTGTAGTGCATTTGCACCATTTTGTACCTGTTAATCTGTCCAGGGGCTGGCTACATACTGTGCAAGTCCAAAAAATTCTATTCACCGGCTGTTTTTTTTAAACATTTTTTCTGCGTATAGTTACGCATATATAACTTCCCTCATCAGTGCATACCGCATAGGTACATGCAAGTATTGTACCATTTAGTACCTGTTAAGCTGTCAAGGTGCTCCATACCGTCAAAGTCCAAACAATAGTATCCACCGGCTGGTGTATTACAAAAATACAGAGTTTTTTCTGCTAATAGGCCCTCATCAGTGCATACCGCATAGGTACATCCAAGTATTGTACTATTTAGTACCTGTTAAGCTGTCAAGGTGCTCCATACCGTCAAAGTCCAAACAATAGTATCCATCGGCTGTTGTTTTACAAAAATACAGAGTTTTTTCTGGTAATAGGCATATTACTGCACTCATCAGTGCATACCGCATACGTACATCCAAGTATTGTACCATTTAGTACCTGTTAAGCTGTCAAGGTGCTCCAAACCGTCAAAGTCCAAACAATAGTATCCACCGGCTTGTGTATTACAAAAATACAGAGTTTTTTCTGCTAATAGTTAGGCATGTTACTGCCCTCATCAGTGCATACCGCATATGTACATCCAAGTATTGTACCATCTAGTACCTGTTAATCTGTCAACGTGCTCCAAACCATCAAAGTCCAAACAATAGTATCCACCGGCTGGTGTATTACAAAAATACTGAGTTTTTTTCTGCTAATAGTTAGGCATATTACTGCCCTCATCAGTGCATACTGCATACGTACATCCAAGTATTGTACCATCTAGTACCTGTTAATCTGTCAAGGGCCTACATACTGTTCAAGGACAGCCGTAAGTAATCACATGCTGCTGTTCTAGACAAATACTGTTTAAAGAGTAGTGTAGCGAATTGTAGTACCCTCATAAACGCACTAAGCATGTCAGGCAGAGAAGTGCCAGGACGTGCACAGAGGAGTGGCAGAGGCCTAAATACTTCAGGCAGAGTCGGCAGCAGACTTGGGGCGAGTGGCAGCAGGAGTCGCAGCGAGAGGCCTGAGCTCCTTTTATCAGCCAGCGGTCGTGTCTCAACCAGCAACCCATCTGCCGTCGTCGATTGGTTAACACGCTAATCCACATCATCACAAGTGACATCTGACATCCCCATTCAACAGTCAATGGGTTCCTCAGACACAACCCTCAGTTGGCATGGCCCGGGAGCAGTCCGTGTCCTCCCATTGTCTTTGCCCTATGCTGTTCCCTCTCCTAAAGAAGTATCTTATGCTGTGGGTTCAGCTCCACAATTTACTGAGGACGATCTAATAGAGCACGGTTTGCAGCTACTGGACAGCCAAGAAGGGGAGGAGACATGCGCTGCTTGCTCCGCTAGGCAGCCAAGTAGTGATGCGGAGAGTGACTTGGGAGGCCGTGTTGCAAGTGTTTACGGTCCTGAAGCAGACACTGTTGGGGAACCTGAGGAGGACATCAGTGACGTGCACACAACTGTTGATGATGATGAAGCCGATCGCAATTGGGAGCCGGGTGCAGTAGGGGCTTCATCATCATCAGGAGAAGAGAGTTGCAGGTTGCCCTTGAGGCAGCAAGGCGGTAGAGCGGTTGGCAGTCAGCGTGGTGGCAGTAGTGGAAATTCAGGAGCTAAACGTGCCCGGGGGAGACCACCTGCTTCACGGCAGCCTACCTTTCCGGGAGGTAATGGATCAGGGGTTCCTGGAGACGGCGCCAGTAGCAGTCAATTAGTGCGGACTGCGGTTGGGAAAATCAGCTACTCGGCGGTGTGGAAGTTTTTCATAAGGCATCCGGAGGAGGTTCACGTAGCCACATGCAAGATCTGTCGGCAGAAGGTGAAGCGTGGCCAGGGTCCCAATGTCGGCATCACGGCCCTGCGTCAACACATGCTTCGCCACCATAAAGCGGCCTTGGAGAACCGTGGCTCCAATGTAGTGCTCCAGCCTGCTGCATCACCCAGTGGCCATCGGCTCCCTCCTTCATCCAGCCAAGGCTCCACCACCTCAGCCGAAGGGAGCTGTGTGTCAAACCCTCCTTCTGTCGCTCCTGCTTCTCCCGCTTTTAGTCAGCCATTCCACCAACAATCCATCGGTGAAGCCATGTCCAAGAGACAACAGTATGCGCCCACTCATCTAACGGCGCAGAAGTTGAATGTGCTCCTGTCCAAGTTGCTGGTGTTGCAGTCCTTTCCTTTTCAAGTGGTGGACTCTGCACCTTTCAGAGAATTGATGGCTTGTGCCGAGCCGAGGTGGAGAGTCCCAAGCCGACATTTCTTTGCGAAGAAGGCAGTACCAGCCCTGCATAAGTTTGTACAAGAGAAGGTGGGCCAGTCCTTGAGCCTGTCGGTGTGTTCAAAAGTGCACGGCAGCGCCGACGTGTGGAGCTGTAACTACGGGCAGGGACAATACTTGTCTTTTACGGCTCACTGGGAAAATGTGGTTCCTGCACAGCCACAACAGCAACTTGGACAGGTCCCACCGCTTCCTCCTCCACGCTTTCGCTCCCAGGCAGTTGGTCCTGTTACAGTGTGCGACGCCGCCTCCTCATACTCCACTGTATCCTCGGCCTCCACTGCACGTCCAAATCTCGGTGGCCATTCTTCGTAGCATGTGTGTAGGGCATGGCGGTGTCAAGCCGTTCTTCACATAGTTTGCCTTGGTGAACAGAGTCACACAGAGGAGGAACTGCTAAAATTTATTCATAAAGAAATCTGAGGATGGCTTACTCCACGAAATCTGGAAATGGGAACCATGGTGACCGACAACGGGAAGATCATTGTGTCCGCGCTGCGACAAGGAAGTGTGAAACATGCGCCCTGCATGGCACACGTGTTGAATCTGGTTGTCAAGCACTTCCTCAAGTCTTTAACCCATTTGCAAAACATCCTGAAAATGGCAAGGAAACTGTGCATGCACTTCAGCCACTCGTACACCGCCAAGCACACCTTCCTTGAGCTGCAGCGTCAGAACAGTATCCCACAACATAGTGTTATTTGTGACGTTGCCACACGTTGGAATTCCACCCTCCATATGTTGGACAGACTATACGAACAAAGAAAAGCCATCATTGATTTCTTGACGATCCAAGCAGATAGGACTACTCCCCTGTGTAACTTCAATTTGAACCGGTGGCCACTCATACGTGACACCTGCCATTTGCTGAGGCCCTTTGAGGAAGCCACATTATTTGTGAGTCGACTGGATTACGCCATGAACAACGTAATTCCACTCCTACATTTACAACAACAAATGATTGAAACTATGGCTGGTCACGGCAATGGAGACGTTGTGCCTACATCTCAAGGCTACATGAGCCCTGTTGGGGCTGAACTGGAGGAGGAGGATGATGAGGGGCAGAGCAGAGCACAGTTTAGGTTGGATGAGATGGCCTGTGTGTCTAGTCTTCGGACAGGAGAGGAGGAGCAGGAGCAGCCAGAGGAGCTGGAGGGTTATGAGGAAGTTGAGACAGAGGACCCAGACACACCGTGGCAGTATGCAGTGAAGATGGAGGCAGGTAGTCCCTCCGAGTCACTGGCGTAAATGGCACGATGCATGCTGAGTTGCTTGCGTAGTGACCCCCGAATTGTAAAAATTCGTCAGCAGGATGACTTCTGGATCTCCACCTTATTAGACCCTCGCTACCGTCCCCAAAAGGGGGCATTTTTTACACCCACTGAGAGGGAGGACAAACTGACCTACTACAGAGACATTCTACGGAGTCAGTTGGCTGATGCCTATCGGCCACATGGTCCATCCACTCGCAGGTCTGACTCGGGGGGCCCTCTGCGCTCACCTTCCACTGCCATGGCTGCTGGGGAGGGGATGGGTGGGAGGAGCAGTACCAGCTCAATCAGCAGCAGCCTGAGTCGCTGATGAGTAGCTTTCTTCACCCGCATAGTGAAGCAACTCATCAGCAGCAGGTAGACATGGAGCAGGACCTGAACAAGCAGGTGGTAGCATACCTTGACATGGCCATGCCAACAACCATTGAAGATCCGCTGGACTTCTGGGCAGCCAAACTTGATTTATGGCCACAACTAGCAGAGTTTGCCCTGGAAAAGCTGTCCTGCCTGGCCAGTAGTGTGCCATCATAGCGGGTGTTTAGTGCGGCCGGGGCCATAGTCACCCCAAGGCGAACTCGTCTGTCCACTAAAAATGTGGAGAGACTGACGTTTGTCAAGATGAATCAGGAAGGGATCAGCCAGGATTTCCAGCCACCAATGCCAGATGCCTCTGAGTAGATTGACCAAGCTGCTACACCAACATTTGCCAATTATGGTTGGTTATGAAACCCTCTTGGGTTATCAATTAGGGTTATGGAACCCTCTTTGGTACTGTGATTGCCTTCTCCTGGTTCATCCTGTGTCTTTCAGGAACTACTTGCCTCACTGATGCTTCTGGCCTTGGGCCTATAATTTTTGGATGTTTAGCAGTAGCTAATTATATGCTTAATGAAAATGTCAACATTGATCTTTAAATGTAAGGGGTTATGAAACCCTCTTGGGTACTGCGAATGCCTGTTCCACACTCATTCTGTGTCTTTCAGGAATTACTTGCCTCCCTGCCCTCAGGCCTTGGGCCTTCAATTTTTGGATGTTTAGCAGTAGCTAAATACAGGCTTAACCCCTTAAGGACCCAGCCATTTTACTCCTTAGGACCTGGCCATTTTTTGCACATCTGACCACTGTCACTTTAAACATTCTAATTCCGAGATTGTTTTTTCGTGACATATTCTACTTTAACATAGTGGTAAAATTTTTTGGTAACTTGCATCCTTTCTTGGTGAAAAATCCCCAAATTTGATGAAAAATCTGAAAATTTTGCATTTTTCTAACTTTGAATCTCTCTGCTTGTAAGGAAAATGGATATTCAAAATAATTTTTTTTTTTTAATCACATATAAAATATGTCTACTTTATGTTTGCATCATAAAATTGATGTATTTTAACTTTTGGAAGACACCAGAGGGCTTCAAAGTTCAGCAGCAATTTTCCAATTTTTCACAAAATTTCCAAAATCACAATTTTTCAGGGACCAGTTCAGGTTTGAAGTGGATTTAAAGGGTCTTCATCTTAGAAATACCCCACAAATGACCCCATTATAAAATCTGCACCCCCCAAAGTATTCAAAATGACATTCAGTCAGCATTTTAACCCTTTAGGTGTTTCACAGGAATAGCAGCAAAGTGAAGGAGAAAATTCACAATCTTCATTTTTTACACTCCCATGTTCTTGTAGACCCAATTTTTGAATTTTTACAAGGGGTAAAAGGAGAAAATGTATACTTGTATTTGTAGCCCAATTTCTCTCGAGTAAGGACATACCTCATATGTCTATGTAAAGTGTTCGGCGGGCGCAGTAGAGGGCTCAGAAGCGAAGGAGCGACAAGGGGATTTTGGAGAGTACATTTTTCTGAAATGATTTTTGGGGGGCATGTTGCATTAAGAAAGTCCCTATGGTGCCAGAACAGGAAAAAAAAAACACATGGCATACCATTTTGGAAACTAGACCCCTTGAGGAACGTAACAAGGAATAAAGTGAGCCTTAATACCCCACAGGTGTTTCACGACTTTTGCATATGTAAAAAAAAATGTTTTAAATTTCAACAAAATGTGTGTTTCCCCCCAAATTTCACATTTTTGCAAGGGTTAATAGCAGAAAATACCCCCCAAAATTTGTAACCCCATCTCTTCTGAGTATGGAGGTACCCCATAAGTTGACCTGAAGTGCACTATGGGCGAACTACAATGCTCAGAAGAGAAGGAGTCATATTTGGCTTTTTGAGAGCAAATTTTGCTCGGGGGGCATGTCGTATTTAGGAAGCCCCCAGGGTGCCAGAACAGCAAAAAATACCCACATGCCATACCATTTTGGAAACTAGACCACTTTAGGAACCTAACAAGGAATAAAGTGAGCCTAAATACCCCACAGGGGTTTCACGACTTTTGCATACGTAAAAAAAATTGAGTATGGAGGTACCCCATAAGTTGACCTGAAGTGCACTACGGGCGAACTACAATGCTCAGAAGAGAAGGAGTCATATTTTGCTTTTTAAAAGCAAATTTTTCTGGTGGGGCATGTCGCATTTTGGAAGCCCCGAACAGCAGAACAGCAAAATAACCCCACATGGCATACCATTTTGGAAACTAGACCCCTTAAGGAACGTAACAAGGGGTACAGTGAGCATTTGCCCCCCACTGGTGTCTGTCAGATCTTTGGAACAGTGGGCTGTACAAAATTTTAATTTGCACAGCCCACTGTTCCAAAGATCTGTCAGACAATAGTGGGGTGTAAATTCTCACTGCACCCCTCATTACATTCCGTGAGGGGTGTAGTTTCCGAAATGGGGTCACATGTGTTTTTTTTTTTTTTTGCGTTTGTCAAAACCGCTGTAACAATCAGCCACCCCTGTGCTAATCACCTCAAATGTACATGACGCACTCTCCCTTCTGGGCCTTGTTGTGCGCCCCCAGAGCCCTTTGCGCCCACATATGGGGTATCTCCGTAGTCGGGAGAAATTGCATTACAAATTTTGCAGGGCTTTTTTCCCTTTTACCTCTTGTCAAAATGAAAAGTATAGGGCAACACCAGCATGTTAGTGTAAAAAATTTATTTTTTACACTAACATGCTGGTGTAGACCCCAACTTGACCTTTTCATAAGGGGTGAAAGGAGAAAAAGCCCCCCAAAATTTGTAAGGCAATTTCTCCCGAGTACGGCAATATCCCATATGTGTCCCAAAACTGTTGCCTTGAAATACGACAGGACTCCAAAGTGAGAGCGCCATGTGCATTTGAGGCCTGAATTAGGGATTTGCATAGGGGTGGACATAGGGGTATTCTACTCCAGTGATTACCAAACAGGGTGCCTCCAGCTGTTGCAAAACTCCCAGCATGCTTGGACAGTCAACGGCTGTCCGGCAATACTGAGAGTTGTTGTTTTGCAACAGCTGGAGGCTCCATTTTGGAAACAGTGGCGTACCAGACGTTTTTCATTTTTATTGGGGAGGGGGGCTGTGTAGGGGTATGTTTATATGTAGTGTTTTTTACTTTTTATTTTATTTTGTGTTAGTGTAGTGTAGTGTAGTGTTTTTAGGGTACAGTCACACGGGCGGGGGGATTACAGCGAGTTTCCCGCTGCGAGTTTGAGCTGCTGCGCAAAATTTGCTGCATCGCAAACTTGCAGCCTGATGCTCACTGTATGCCCCTGCCCATGTGAATGTACCCTGTACATTTATAGGGGGGGGGGGAATCTCCAGCTGTTGCAAAACTACAACTCCCAGCATGCACAGTCTATCAGTGCATGCTGGTAGTTATAGTTTTGCAACAGCTGGAGGCACACAGGTTGGGAAACACTGAGTTAGGAAACAGACAATGTTTCCCAACCAGTGTGCCTCCAGTTTTTGCTAAACCACAACTCCCAAACATTCTCAGGCATGCTGGAAGTAGTAGTTCGGCAACATCTTTAGAGCCAGATGTTGCCGAACTACAACTCCCAGCATGCTTGGAGTTGTAGTTTGCAACATCTGGAGGACTACAGTTTGCAGACCACTAATACAGTGGTTCCCAATCTGTGCCCTTCCAGATGTTGCAAAACTACAACTCCCAGTATGCCAAAACTGTCCAGGCATGCTGGGAGTTGTAGTTCTGCAACATCTGAAGGGCCAGATGTTACAGAACTACAACTCCCAGCATGCCTGGACAGTAAGGGCATGCTGAGGATGTGTAGTTTTGCAGCATCTGGAAGGGCACAGTGGTCCCAAAACTGCGGACCTCCAGATGTTGCAATACTGCACCTCCCAGCATGCCCAGATGCCAAGGGCTGTCTGGGCATGCTGGGAGTTGTAGTATACAGTTTCCCAATACAGCAATGCATGTTGCTTTACGGCGACGTGCATTGCTGTAAAGGGCCCGACCACGGCTTAAGATCCACTCACCTGTCGCCGCCGCCGTCTTCATCGCCAGGATCCAGGTCTTCAGGGACGAGGTAAGTACCGGGGCCGGGCCCCAGCACTCCCCCATTCCCCGCCGCGTCCTCCGGTCTTCCTCCCGTCCTCTCCGGACTTCCAGGGGCCGGGCAGGGCGGGAGGAAGTAACCGCCCCCCCCCCCCTGCGATTGGTCGGTTAACTAACCAACGGATCGCAGGGGATGGGAGGAGGTGGCAGGCTTGCCACCTCGCTCCTATACTTTAGCATGGTCCTAGCTGTCTGTGACAGCCGGGATCATGCTAAATTACCGGGCGGTCGGGTTCCAGAGATCCGATCAGCCCGGTATCGCTGCAGATCGCAAGGGCGATTTCCCTTGCGATTTGCGGCGATCGCCGACATGGGGGACCTGCATGGCCATACTCGGCGTTTGCCCTGGATCCCTGCTGAAGGATTTCAGCAGGGATCCGCTTCAGATCTCCGCCGGGTGAGCGGCAGAGACCAGGAAAAGACCATGACGTATGCATACGTCATGGGTCCTTAAGACCCAGGGTGTGATGACGTATGCATACGTCATGGGTCCTTAAGACCCAGGGTGTGATGACGTATGCATACTTCATGGGTCCTTAAGGGGTTAATGCAAATTTCAACATTGACTTTTAAATGTAAGGGGATGGTTATGAAACCCTCTTGGGTACTGCGAATGACTGCTCCTGACTCATTCTGTGTCTTTCGGGAACTACTTGCCTCCCTGATGCCTCAGGCCTTGGGCCTTCAATTTTTTGATGTTTTGCAGTAGCTAAATACATGCTTAATGAAAATTTCAACATTGATCTTTAAATGTAAGGGGTTGGTTATGAAACCCTCTTGGGTATTGCGAATGACTGCTCCTGACTCATTCTGTGTCTTTTGGGAACTATTTGCCTCGCTGATGCCTTAGGCCTTGGGCCTTCAATTTTTGGATGTTTTGCAGTAGCTAAATACATGCTTAATGCAAATTTCAACATTGACTTTTAAATGTAAGGGGATGGTTATGAAACCCTCTTGGGTACTGCGAATGACTGCTCCTGACTCATTCTGTGTCTTTCGGGAACTACTTGCCTCCCCGATGCCTCAGGCCTTGGGCCTTACATTTTTGGAAGTTTAGCAGTAGCTAATACATGCTTAATGATAATTTCAACAATGATCTTTAAATTCTCGGCTCTCTGCTAGGGCCTTCTCCTACCCCGCCAGGGCCGATTCGAGGACCTCACTAAGCCATCCAATCGGTGTGTAAAAAGGGCAGGGACTTAATGAACCCGAGCTTATGATTAGTTGTGATTCTTCTTTCCTTGAAAATAATTGCAATCCCTGATCCCTATCGCGAAGGGGGTTCAGCGGGTTACCCGCACCTGTCGGTGAAAGATAGACACACGCTGGTCCGTTCAGTGTAGCGAGTGTGCAGCCCCGAACATCTGAGGGCATAACACACCTGTTATTGCTTGATCTCGCGAGTGATCGTGCAATGTAAGGGGTTATTAAAGCCTCTTGGGTACTGCTGATGCCTACTCCTGACTGCTCCTGTGTCTTTCGGGAAGTACTTGACTTCCTGATGCTTCTGGGCTTGGGCCTTTAATTTTAGGTTTTTTGAAATAAATACATACATGCTTAATTAAAATTTCAACATTTATGGTGCAATGTATGGGGTTATTAAACACTCTTGGGTAGTGTTTTTTTTTTCTCCAAATTTTCTGATAATTATCACAGTAATAAACTTGAATTTTCCACAATAATAAGTATAACCATTAAACCATTGAACGATTATTGCGTGTGATTTTTTAAGTAAAATTTTCCAAAAAAATATGCAGAGGGATGAACTCTGCTTCTTTATTTCATAAAAAATTCTTTTATAGAAGAATGTCTTTTGGTGGTCCACCGTTCTGCATTATAGTCTTCTGGACTCTTGGATATGCGCTTGTTCTTAAACAAAGGTACAAAAAACAAAAATGGCCGGTCAGGGCTATGGAGACGTTGCGCCCACATCTTACGGCCACATGAGCCCTGTGGGTGCTTGTGAGATTAGGTCCTTTGTACCCACACGGCTGGGTCCGGGATACAAATTTTGATTTAAATTTCAAATAAAAAAATCACACATTTCAATGGTCTCCTCATGCTGCAGCCAACTCCAGGCTGCGTCATTCTGGTAATATATAGAGAGCACTTGCTGTCCTAAATTTTCATTAACATTTTTCGTCAAAAATGTTTTGTATTTTTTAGTAGGGATTGTGAAGCTTTGGTGCGTACTCATGCATCAGCCAACTCCAGCCTGTGTCATTCAGGCAATATATGGTTTACTGATGGCACTGCTGGGCCTGGGTCTGGGAATTTCAAATTTTCTCATAGGTAGCACCCGCTATCCATAAGTCTTCTTCATAAATTTCTACAATTATTGTGGTTTTTTTTAGGGATTGTGAAGCCCTAGTGTGTACTCATGCATCAGCCAACTCCAGGCTGTGTCATTTAGGCAATATATGGGTTACTGATGCCGCTGTGTCCTAAATATTCTTAATTTTTTTTTTTAAATGGTTGTTTTTTCTTTGGGATTCTGAAGCCCTGGTGTGTACTCAATGCTGCTTCCTGCTACACTCTGTCAGCCCGTTGATCCTGCGACAGTGTGCTACTCCGCCTCCACATCCTCCTCTGTGTCTTAAGCCTCCACTGCCCGGACAAGTCTCAGTGGCCCTTCCATGTGTGCAGGTCACGGCGGTGTCACGCTGTTCTTCACATAGTTTGCCTTGGCAAGAAGTCTTGAAAACAATGGACGGTCAGGGCAATGGAGACGTTTCACCTAAATCTCATGGCCACATGAGCCCTGTGGGGGCTTGTTGGATTTGGTCCTTCCTACCCACACTCTGGGGTTCGGGACACGCAAAGGTTGTTTTAAATTTCAAATTAAAAAATGAGGGCGCTGCTGGGCCTGGGTCTGTTAATTTAAAATTTTCTCATAGGTAGCACCCGCTATCCAAAATCTTTTTCAAAAATTTCAAAAATTGTGGTGTTTTTTGGGGGGGATTGTGAAGCCCTGGTGTGAACTCGTGCATCAGCCAACTCCAGGCTGTGTCATTTAGGCAATATATGGGTTACTGATGCCGCTGTGGGGCCTGGGTCTGTTAATTTCTAATTTTCTCATAGGTAGCACCCGCTATCCAAAATCTTTTTTTTTTAATTCTAAAATTGTGGTGTTTTTTTGGAGGGATTGTGAAGCCTTGGTGTGTACTCGTGCATCAGCCAACTCCAGGCTGTGCCATTCAGGCAATATATGGGTTGCTGATGCCGCTGTGGGGCCTGGGTCTGGTAATTTCACATTTTCTCATAGGTAGCACCCGCTATCCAAAATCTTTTTCAAAAATTTCTAAAATTGTGGTGTTTTTTTGGAGGGATTGTAAAGCCCTGGTGTGTACTTTTGCATCAGCCAACTCCAGCCCGCTATCCAAAATCTTCGGTTTCAATTTCTTAATTCATATTTTAATCTTAGGGATTGTGAAGGCCTAGTGTCTACTCATGCTGCTGGCAACTCCGGGCTGTGCCATTCATCCACTATATGATCTCCTCATGCTGCCAACACCTCCATGCTGTGTCATTCAGCAACTATATGGTGTTCTCATGCTTCAGTTTCATCCAAGCTGTGTCATTCAGCCACTACATGGTGTCCTCATGCTTCAGCCTCATCCAAGTTGTGTCATTCAGCCACTATATGGTGTCCTCATGCTGCCAACATGTCCATGCTGTGTCATTAAGCCACTATATGGTGTCCTCATGCTGCCAACACCTCCATTCTGTGTCATTGAGCCACTATATGGTGTCCTCATGCTTCAGTTTCATCCAAGCTGTGTCATTCAGCCACTATATGGTGTCCTCATGCTGCCAACACCTCAACACTGTGCCATTCAGCCACTAAATGGTCTCCTCAGGCTGCCAACACCTCCATGCTGTCATTCAGTCACTATATGGTCTCCTGACACTGATGCCACCACCAGGCTCTGTCATTGTGATTCTAAAAGCGATGCCGGTAATCTGCATGTTATTCTGAATAACAGTATTATTTCACTAACCCAGCACACTCCATATGCGTTTTAGAACACAGCAAAGTGTTCTATACCCCTATAGAGGCTGTATGTAGGCTAGAAATAGCCTTTTTTAATATAGATTTGCCGCAAAAAAATTCAGATCGAAACAAACTTTTCCGGAAAATTCGGCGAATCGGCCGAATCGAATTTTTGAAAAGTTCGCTCATCTCTACCAACAATAAGTTACCTGTTAGTACACGAGCGGTATACTGGCTAGCCAGAAGCTAGGTCACAGTAAGAGGGCTGCTAGGTTCTATTGTCTACACGCTACTTACCTCTAGAGCACTTCCAAATAACCTACCTAGGTTACCTTTTTTACCTTTAGAAATACATGTTCAATTCTATACTCGCAAGAGCACCTACTGGCCAGGTAGAGCATCTCACACACGTAAAAAACGAGAAAAGACATATGAGTGTACCTAACAGTGGCAGGAATTGGACATCAATTAGCTACAATTCCTAAGTGTTTTTTGAATGTGAGATATATTTTATTTTTGTGTATGTACTGAAATAGATTGAGGTAGTACATTTAAGTGAGTAGTCTAGAGTACTTTGTGTGCAAGTACTATCTTAAGGGTAAGTTACCCTACTGTTTTTGTTGAGAAAGGTGCTAGCAATTGGCGACAGCAGCAATACTACCCTTGGATGATCCGGGGTGTCACCTATTAAGTAACTACTAAAACACCTTTTAGCATTTTTATATCTATGTACATGTGTACAAGAGTTATTTGCATTTTTGTGTTTGGTGTACACGTGCATATAGCGGACAATTTTCTGGGTACAACCTTGACTTACTTTTATGTACACAGACATGAAGGTATTCTTCTTGTGTACAAGAACCATATACATTTTTACTATACATTTATCAATATTCCAACAAGAGTCAGGCGCATATACCTGATAAGTGCAACATTTTGGCGAGTAAGTACTATAAATATGGGGTTATGTACATAAAACGCATCTGCAGTCCCCCTACACTAGGAGTCTATGGGAAACACGGCTTTACCACAATTTGCCGGGCACAAAACTTATAAATCTCCTACTGGCTAGGAGTCTCTTGACCTGATGGTTAGGCACAAAGCTTGATGGTTGAGTTGCTGAACTTGAAACTGGAACAATCTTAGCACAGTCCTGCTAGGCACATGTCTTGAACTTGGTTACTGTAAAACAAAAGTGGTTAGCACAGAAAAGCAATTAACATAACTTTACAGTCCTTCAAAATAAATTTCTTCTGAATCGTCTTGTGCCTCTTGTAGATCCCCTATATATATATATATGCTAACATCTGGAGCAGGCGAGGAGTTAATGTTACTCTTCCACACCACATTGGTGAGAGTTGAATGGTTAACAGTAGGGTTTAGAGTGGCCAAAGGCTTACTGGCCGGAATGTAAGTGGGGCAATAGGGCTTGAGCACCATCTCCAAGTTAGGAATGGGGCAAAACGCTTTCGTCGGTACCCTGGAAACAGCCAAACTCTCCATGTCAGAAGAGGGCCTGGGTACATAGGTTGGTACCTGTGCAGGAGGCAAACTCTCATTGCTCCGAGAGGACCTAGGTACGTACGATGGTACCTCTGGAACAGACAAACTCTCATTGCTCCGAGAGGGTCTAGGTACAGTCTTTGGTGCCTGCAATTTAGTTTTACTTTCTTGAACTTGAGCAGGACTTGGCACTTTACTGTACACAGAAGATGATTGATGTTATAGAGGCTCCTCCTCCTTGAGTATGTTGGTGGAGGCATCAGGAGCAGACCATTTTGGCCTCAGGTTGAAGGGATCTGATTCCAATCTGTAGACAGAAAGTATTTGAAGGGAAGCTGTGTTGGGGCTGTTGGTCTTGTGACCGCTACAGCCCATTCTCCACGCAGGCTCTGGACGGGGGTGTACTCCACAATTTCACCTACCTCCAAGGAGTAGAACTTTTTATGAAGATATGGCCTCTGTACTGCTCGCCGGTTTACGAGGATGGTTTGCCCAGTGTGGCAATCAAGAAGTGTCCCATAACCTCTGACCTTGTCAAACTTGGCCACAGTTGCTCTTCGTCGTTCTAGAGGCTCCTCCCCTTCTCGGGGATGGTACCACTTCCGGATGAATAAAGCTTCCATTTCTTTAGTATTCTCCTTGTAGCGGATTATTTCTTCAGGAGGCAAATGCACATGCTTAGGGGCATACAGTTCTCTGTGTCGGGCCTTTAATCTTTCCATCAGTTCAGCCAGCTCGGCTTCTTGATGGGCCCTTTCCCTCTGTGCGGCTGGAATTGGTGGGAGTGGCTTCCCAGGTATAGGTTGTAGAATCACGTGCATGTACTCGATGAGTCCCGGCTCGTCCCCAAAGATCCACTTGGGTAAATCTGGTGAGCACGGTCGTTCATTGACAAATTTGATTGTGGCATAGTTTCAGGGCTGGAGGAAGAAGAAAAATCCGCCTCCGGCGGGATACTCACTTCAGACTCCTCCGATGGGATCTCGGCCCACGAGCCCAAAGTTCTGTGGTGAGGGGACAGTCTCACCGGCGATGCAACTCCAAGTGTCCCTGCGCTCTCCGCTGGAGGTGTCTCTTGCCAATCGTCATCATCATCATCAGGCAGTGGGGGAAGATTGCAGGCCCTCTCTTCGTCTAATGACAACCGCTGCAGACGGTCAGCAAGTTCTTGGAAAAGTCGGGCTGCGACTGCCACAACTTTCCGCTGTTCCGTCACCATTTTGCCATCTTCACCACGTGGAACGCTGCTCTCCTCCATGTCTGTACTCTCCGGCTCCCTGTGCAGACTGAAGAGGTCGCTGTGCATGGTGTCTTTTATAGTGGGCTTCCCCAAAATGGCGGCCGGCAGGAAGGATGTCATTGGTGCAGCCCTGACTTCCGGTCCTTCCAGAGATGACTCCTGTATCTACAAGTTCCCTTTCGGCTGTGATACAGCAACTTGGCAGCCACGCCCAGGGGCGGGGCGTGGCGCAGCGCGGGCCTTCTTCGCGTGCTTTTCCAGAAGCAGTTCAGCTCCGCCTGTGCTGACCGGACCAGAGGATCGCAGCATGAATTTGTTGCGTAGTTTACACATCCTAGTTGCAGATAAATTTTCGCCTCCCCCCTTACTTTTCTTGTGGCCCCCTTCTATTGCGCACCACAGACACCGCTGCTGTTCACAACAACACGGTTCACAGCACATGAATAAAGTTTGTTACTTGGGGGGAGTACACTTTAACTAGTGGCAACTGTAGTAGGCACACACCCTAATCCTGTTCGTGCAACGCCAAAAAGGCTTTGTGGTAGCCCTTGGGGGGATATAATACAGTGGGGGTGTTGCTTCAGTATTTGAGGGGTTAATTTAACGCCAGGGTGAGGGTTAATACACTGAGGTAAATCTTCGGCCTATCGCCACCCTTCCCAGAAATGATGCGTGCTTAAATGAATGAAGGTCCACAATTGGGATGAGCTTGAACTTGCATAAACTTTACTAAAGTACTTGTGGTACATCCAATTAACAGCAACAGTCTTAGTAATTAGTGTTGAGCGGCATAGGCCATATTCGATTTTGCGAATATTCGCGAATATATGGACGAATATTCGTCATATTTTCGCGAATATTCGCATATTCGTAATGTTCGCGTTTTATTTTCGCATAAGTAATTTGCGTATGCGTAAATTAACATATGCGAAAATTAGTATATACAAAATTAGTAGATGCGAAAATTCGCATATGCGAAAATTCGCACGGTGGTATTAGAGTCTTCTTTACACCACACAAGCTGGAAGCAGAGAGGGATGATCACTGTGATGTGTACTGTGAAAAAAAATAAAAAAAATAAAAATTACAAAAAAAAAAAAAATATTCGTAATTACGAATATATAGTGCTATATTCGCTAATATTCGCGAATTCGCGAATATGCGATATTCGCGAATAAAATTCGAATTGCGAATATTCGCGAGCAACACTATTAGTAATACAGTCTCTATACAGCTCAGCAATGATTGAAAGATGCTGCGGACCATTGACTTATCAAAGGATTAATAAAATTAGGATTTGTGCAGAGATCCGTCCGGATTTAGGGGTCTGTTTAGGTCCGGTGATCTTGCGAAATTAACAGGTATTGAGATAACTCACAGTTTTGTATGAATGGCCGTTGCCACAAGGCTTGGGCCTAGTCACTGTGGAAGATAGCTGGGCAGATCCATCCTCATCAGCAGCGCAGGAACAAGAGAGCGATTAATGGCCGCCGCTCCCTTATATGGGCAGGGCCGTTTTGGATTGGTCCGTGTCACCTGTCACTAACTGTTACAAAGCATGGTGGGTGAACACGTCACTGGGACCTCCTAAGGTCCTAAAACAAGACCATAGAGTTTTCCACCTGATCGCATGACCCGCAGGTCCTGTTACGCTACAAACAGGTAGAAAATTCAATATATACACTTTTTATGCTTATAACTGTATAAATATCAGATATAACTACTATACATTTAGTGGCTAAGTGAGAGGTGACAAGGGGAAGACTAGAAAAGAGGGTCCCCGACGTCCTAGGGACTCTGACTATGGGGACCTCTACATAGGTAACGTATAAAATACGGTACCGGGACACCACACTGGGATTTGTAGTTTTCAGCACAGCAAGAAACAGGAAATAGAAGCAAAGATAGGAAAACAAAGTGGGGGATAAAAAGACAACAAAAAATGGAAATAGAGTTGCCTAAACAACAAGAATAGAAATGAAACAAAACAAATAGGGTAAGTCAAAAACAGAAAAACACGTTGACCACCGGAGTACCCCTTTAAATTTATACTCACCTATTGTGATTTATATAGTTGGCGTGCTGTCAGCATTTGTTTGCCCTACACACGTGTATTACTCAGATGATATAGTGGAGTGAAATGGAGCTCTGAAAGCTCTGTGGTTGAACTTTATATCTAGGAACTCAATTGTGTTGTTGCTATCTGGGTTGGCCCTACAGACACCAGTAGACAAATCCCAGTTGAAAGAACTACAAGAGACAGCAAGCCCTGAAGAAAAAGACATATGGAAACAGAAAGGAGCTGTATTGAATAGGAATAACCTAATTGAAAATAACAAGAAGCCCTGCTTACCAAGAAGTACGTACCAAGCAGTGGTGCAGGGGCACTTGGAGCTGCCCACTTGTCAAAAACTCTCATGAATGCCCTATATCAAAAGTACTAGACAGCACCAGGAATTACACCACTAACAGACAACTAAGCAAGTCCTGTGCTATTTGGGCAAAGTGCAACCCAAGCCATTTGGAGAAAACAGAAACATTTGGCCACACCACAGTGCCCGTTTAAAAGGACACAGATTGACCACATACCAATGCCAAAGAGCAGAAAATTTGATAATGCCCTTGTGGTGGTAGACATGTTCTCAGGGTGGCCTGAAGCCTACCCAGCTATTAACATGACAGCCAAGACCACGGCCACAAAACTCCTCAATTAAATTGTATGCCGGTATGGAGTACCTGAAGTCATAGAAAGTGACCTGCTTTCCCAACTACGGTGAAAAGAAATCTGGTCTGCTCTAGGAGTCATTTTATCCTTCCATACCCCCTATCACCCCCATAGCAGTGGAAAGGTTGAAAAAATTAATGGCTCTATAGAGATAGATACATTCCTAGAGAAAAGCATTCCCTATCCCCCTATGAGATTTTGTTTGGTACCGCCCATAGATTAGGGTGTCACTATCCTCAGCAATTACAAGTACAACCTGATGCACTAACTAATTATGTGGCCACATTATCAAGGGAGTTGACTAAAATACATGCCCGAGTGTTTTGTTCTATTCCAGATCCTGAAGCAGTTGCTGGGACTCATAAGATATTGCCTGGTGATTGGGTACTAGTCAACAAGTTTGTAAGAAAGAACCCTCTTGAGCCTAGATTTGATGGTCCATTTCAAGTTCTACTGACCACATCCACTTCAGTCAAGGTGAAAAGGAAGAACACCTGGATCCGCGCTTCCCACTACAACAAGGTGCCAATGCCAGAAGATG
This sequence comes from Hyla sarda, assembly GCF_029499605.1. Taxonomy (NCBI): domain Eukaryota; kingdom Metazoa; phylum Chordata; class Amphibia; order Anura; family Hylidae; genus Hyla; species Hyla sarda. Next base: position 165,121,522 of record NC_079189.1, read on the forward strand.
AGGAAACCCGTCCAACCCAATCATGAAGATCATACATATCCTTTGTCTAGTATCAATGGCACTAGGCGGCCCAGAGATGGCCATAACTATGAAAATAGGATGAATACGGTTCTGGTTTAATTCAGTAAATACCACTGTAGCCACATATGTTTTGATGCATGTGTAATGTCAGCTTGCCCAAGGGAAGCCAATGAATGGAGGTGGCATCGTGAAGGATATGGGGAAGAATATGTGTGTGTCACTGGTGGCCCATGAGGAGAAGATTGTAAGTCCTGGTCCGCAGCGGCCTGGAATTCTGGGTTCCATGGGGTAACAAACCTAAACAGACCACAGCTACGGACAGCAAGGAAAAGGAAGGTAGACCTTTGTGAGACCGCATGAAGTTGGTTAAAACAGGCCCCGGTATGCGGCTAACACTAACCATTCAGAATCCAGTCCCCAGTGATGCAGGGACTTATGTCCTTGGTTGGTGGTTTGGAGGGACTACCCAAGGTCACCAGAAAAGGTTTGAAATTAAGGATATATATAGCTCAGGGAAAGGAGAGACCCTAATGCACCCCAAATCGATTCTATAGAACAACATGTTCAGCCCTACAAGCAAATGGTATCTATAGCTAATCCCACCTTTGTAGACACCATGGCCATACATGATATTCAGATGTTCACCTCTGGCTCGAGTGGATGAGGTATACAGCAGGGAAGAGTAATAGAGCCAACTGTTATGTTTGTGGTAGTGGCAGGCCTCATCTAGGTACAGTCCCATTATATATCCCAGAACAAGCAGAGGAATGCTTCCTCAGCCTATGTACCAATAGCTCTACAAATCACGGTGGAAGAAGGAATATCCTACAACCACTAAAATCTTTAAACCAGGCAAAGTTATTGCCATTTACCCTGGGTACTATACTTGCTATTCTATCCCAGGTAACCAAACCAGATTCATGGGAAACTTTACTGGTGGTTACTGTTCCTCATGTTGAGTTATAGATAAAACCAAACTACAAGGCCAAGTCCATTCTCTAGGTGATATTTACTTGAGATATAAAGCTTAGAACCCGGTTAGAAGGAAACTGGACTGGAGAATGCCTGTGCATATCTTTAACCATGAACCAATAACAGAACATGAACTCGCCATAGGAACAGGCGAGAAGTCCCCAAAAGGAGCCTTGACCACCATGTGTGTATTGATGCCATTGGAGTCCCAAGTAAAAGCAGGATTTGAATCTTTCTCTAGTCACCTTAGTCTAATCTACCCCTAGTCACCATAAATAAGAATGTGGACTAGATTAACTACAGTATATCTATTACAATCAACAAAGATTTGTAAACTTTTCAATTGAAGCCTTCAAAGGACAGGCTGAACAGTTTAGCGCCATATCTACTATGACGTTTCAAAATAGGATGGCCTTAGATATGATCTTAGCCAAGAAAGGAGGCGTAGGTAAAATGTTTGGGGATACCTGTTGTACATACATCCCAGATATATATCCTACAAAGAAAATGGTAGACTGAAAAATCTATGACGCAAATATAATCTTTATTGAAGTCACAGAATGTACAATAAAAACACATAAAAAGCACAGAACAACACAGCAAAAAAGTACCCACAGGTAAATGGTGGAGTCTACTGTGTGGAGAAAGGAATTCCCCCCCCCCCCCCCCACCCAGAATGCTAAATAAGATGTATAAATATGGTACTAATCATACAGACACAAGGGTAAGTATTACCAAAAAGTATATATTGCGATGCAAGGATCCCGGCAATGTAAAAGTGCCGCAGTGCATGTAAACATAACAATAAAGTACATTTATCATACGTCAGGATCTATTGCACACACCCTTTTGGCACCAAATACATCTGTATCCATAGAATAAATGGGCAGATGGCAGAAAGTAAAAGACTGGCAAGATATGTACCCCCCACTAAAACAGGAAAGGTCCCCCCAGTGCAGCACACAATGCCTGAGGATCATACAAAATGTTTCCCTAACGCGCGTTTTGCGTTACGCTTTGATCTCAGGGTCACGGTGTATAGTGGGGTGACTGTACCTGATATATAGGGGTCCGTATCACCCTCTCATGACCGCCACCCGTGGACGCCTCGCGCTCGTGCCGCGACTTCAGGCTCCAGGTGAAACGTCATTTAACCCCGTCACCACGCAAATCCCGTAGCGCTCCGGAAACACGGGATGACGCGGCCCAAGCAAGCACCCATCGCTTTCCTTGCTGGGACCGCGTCATCACGTGGTTCTGTGATTCATCGCCTAGAGTTGGAAGTCGTGGCACAGGCGCGCAAGGCGTCCACAGATGGCAGTCATGAGAGGGCCATACGAACCCCTATATATCAGGTAGAGTTACCCCACTATACACTGTGACCCTATGATCAACCATAACACGAAACGTGCATTAGAGAAACGTTCTGTGTGACCCACAGGTATTGTGTGCTGCACTGGGGGGACCTTTCCTGTTTTAGTGGGAGGTACATATCTTGCCAGTCTTTTACTTTCTGCCATCTGTCCATATTTTATATGTGGATACAGATGCATTTGGGGCCAAAAGGGTGTGTGCAATAGATCCTAAAGTATGATAAATGTACTTTACTGTTATGTTTACATGCACTGTGGCAATTTTTCATTGCTGGGATCCTTGCATCGCAATATATACTTTTTGGTAATACTTACCCTGGTGCCTGTATGATTAGTACCGCATTTATACATCTTATTTAGCATCCCGGGAGGGGGGGGGGGGGGGGGAAATGTTTCCTTTCTCCACCCAGTAGACTCCACCATTTACCTGTGAAATATATATATATATATATATATATATATATATATATATATATATTTTTTTTTTTTTTTATGAGTAGCATATACCATGTTTGCGAAGTAACCATAGCCATAAAAAAGTTAGAAAGCCTTTCATAAAGCCATGGACAACGCTACTCCTATGATGATGAACCTTGACTATGAAGAATACCATAAACCCCGTATATTAAACAGATTTGTAAATTACTTCTATTAAAAAATCTTTATCATTCCAGTACTTTTTAGCAGCTGTATGCTACAGAGGAAATTTTTTTTTTTATTATTACTTTTTTTATGTCTTGTCCAGAGTGCTCTCTGCCGACACCTGATGCCCGTATCAGGAGCTGTCTATGCTACTCTGGACAGTTCCTGACATGGACAGAGGTGTCAGCAAAGAGCACTGTGGACAAAACAAAAAAGAAATTCAAAAAGTAAAGAATTTCCTCTTTAGCATACAGCTGTTAAGAAGTACTGGAAGGATAAAGATTGTTTAATAGAAGTTATTTACAAATCTGTTTAATTTTCTGGCACCAGACTAACAACTTACAATTTAGAGATGCTCTGGCCATTTAGCCATCCCAATTTGGCCCTTGTCAAAGTAATTTACATCCTTAAATATCAAATTGTATCCTTCTTTCAACTTAAAGATCCAATTGTCTTCTTGTTATTTTATATATCCCAAACCCATGAAAGGTAGCATTGTACTGATTAGTGATGAGCGGCATAGGCCATAATTGAATTCACAAAATTTCGCGAACATATCGACGAATATTCGTCATATATTCGCGAAATGTGCATATTTGTAATATTCGTTTATTTTTTTTGTGCATATGCGAAAATGAATGTGCATATGCTAAAATATATTTGCATAAGCGCATATTTGCGAATATTGAGCCCTCCCTTCTTTAATGGTATTGGAACTTTGACCAGTGCATTAACTCTGTAATTTTTTTCCCATTGAAGCCAATAGGACCATTGTGGTCTATGGGGGTCTCATGGCATGTAAAACAGTAAGATAAGCAGGACTGTCTCGGCAGCACAGTGGAATGGGAGACCTCCACTGGTCCAAGTCCTGGGGTGGGACAGAGTGCTACAGTGTTGTGGTTAAACTTTACTTTCCTGGAAAAGTTTCTGAGTTGCCCATAGCAACCAATCAGATTGCTTCCTTCATTTTTCAGAGACTTTTTCAAAAATGAAAGAAGAGATCTGATTGGTTGCTATGGGAAACTCAGGAACTTTTCCTCTGGACAGGTTTTGATAAATCTCCCTCTATGGGGGAGATTCATCAAAACCAGTGTAGAGGAAGAGTTGTGCAGTTGCCCATAGCAACCAATCAGATCTCTTCTTTCATTTTTGAAAAGGCATCTGAAAAATGAAGGAAGCTATCTGATTGGTTGCTATGGGCAACTCAGAAACTTTTCCAGGAAAGTAAAGTTTAACCCCAACACTGTAACACTCTGTCCCACCCCAGGACTCAAACCAGTCGAGGTCTCTTATTCCACTGTGCTGCCAAGATAGTCCTGCTTATCTTACTGTTTTACATGCCCTATTGGTTTCAATGGGCAATAAATCACAGAGTTAATGCACTAGTCATAGTTCCCTATACCAATAAAGAAGGGAGGGCTCAATACTCGCAAATATGCCAATATGTGCATATGCACATACATTTTTGCATATGCTCAAAAAAAAGTGAATATTCGTAATCATGAATATATAGTGCTATATTCACAATATTCGCGAATTCGCGAATATTTGATATTCACAATTAAAATTCGAATTGGGAATATTCGCGAACAACACTAGTACTGATATAATCAATGTTATTTTATTTGAAATTTTAGTGTTAAGGGAGACTGGCATAAAGCTTAAAATATTCCACAATATAAATACACCAACAGTAAAACATGATGGAGAAAGTATATTAGCTTAAAATGGTTATCCAGGGACCTTAAAAAATAGAAAGAAAAAAAAGTCCACACGGTATGGAATGCAATTATGTAGTTCCCCTGGCTTGTTTCTTGAACAATTTACTGCTCCTCGATGCATTGTTCTCCTGTGCCCACTGCTCCATTTTTTTCACACTTACTTCTGCACACCCTATTAAAATTACATTTCCCAGCAGAACTGATTGCCGAGACCGTTAGAAAGGGTGTAATTTACTGATGTGATGTCAACAGGAGGTGTGGCCTGATGAGCCATGATAGAAGGGTGTGACTTGGTTGGACAATATTAGCAAGGGGCATGTACCAGAAATGGGCGTGATTTATAAGTGGAGGACACTGAAAGCCAGGACAAAGTGTCACATGATCTCTATCTCTGTTGGCAAGGGGGAGAGTGGAGAGAGGAGACAGAGTGGACAGAGGATGCCAGGCTTTTCTTGACTTATCACAACCAATAATCCAGCTACACAATACAATATTAATCATTCACCAAACCCATAACTACATAAACCTACAAAAAGATTGACATTCAATATCAGTACAAAATATAAACTTAATTCTCCCAAAAAATCTTACAAACAGACAAGAGCCCGCTCAATTTAAAATAACCCATCCTTAAAAAAACATCAACCCCATAAGCAACAGGTGGGGTGCACATTTACAACACCAGCAGTTAACCAGCCTCCACTATAATGTAACATGTGTATTTAAACATATTGTGCCCCATTCATAGTACCATAAGGTAATTACCTGTTTGGATAATAACCTAATCTTCCTCACTTATGCGTGTCACAGCATATTCCAGGAGGGGAAATAACCCAGTACTGGTAACAAGTGTATATTACAACACAGTTGGTCTGGCCATGAGAAGACAAAATATAAACATTTTTTCTATCCGGATAACGCCTTCAAGATGTGCATTGTGTGAAAAAATAATTTAAAACACAAGAGCAATGTATTTCTGACTTGTACCCACTGAGATGCCGAGATTTTACATGAGTAAAATAGTAGTTTGTGGTCAAAAGGTCTCTCATGGGGCTGAGATAAAAAATAATATTTTTCCATACTGATGTGAAAAAGTAAGATAATATTGAATCATCAGTGTTCAAGTTTAGTTCTTGCTGCTGTAAGTGGCACAAATGGTTATTTAAGTGACAATTTATTTTCTATTGGTGCTGGTTATTTAAGTCACAATTTAACAATTGTATTTGTCTACATAACATACTGCCAGAAAAAACATTCACTGTATAAAAATGTTTTCCTGTGAGAAAGAAAATTATTCATATTTACATTTTTTACTACATTGCACTAATTTTTCTCATGCAACCTGAGAGATATTTAGGAAATATTAAATGTACAGAATTGACATATTTCTAAACAAAATCATAGTTATGCCTTTTGGTTCCATAAAATTATTCTGCTTGTTACAAGCTGACTTCAGTAATGTGAATGCCTTCTGTTATAAGACATTATTATTGCACCAGTGAGCTTAAAAGCTATTTGGACTTTGGTGGCATACCGAATTTAAGGACATTGTGCAAAAGACTTAATTTTAATCCACTTTCTTAAATTACTTCATCTAGAATTTTTTTACGGTAAATAAAGCTAAGAATATATAGGTCTCTGCATGACTTGGTCTACCCGATGATCCAAGACTGATGTAAAATGTTGTGGACTGATTATAAAGTGGTTTACTGCATCTAGATAATTAGGACAAAAAAAAACATTTGCAGTAAATTTTGTTTTACAAAAAAATATATAACAAAAGTAAATATTAGCATTCATAATTATAACAAAATATTCCAATATAGAAACAAATTGTGTTATTCCATAAATTTAAATCTGTGTCAAAATAATAAAATGCTAATAAGGTTGCTCTAAAACAAACTCAAACTCCTGCTGGTATTATGGTTACGGTTTTATACACAAATGATTTTGCTAAAGCTTGTGCTCAGTAAGGACATTTACAATGTACAGTAATGTTAGGTACAGAGTCAATTTACATTATTATGGCAGTACACGTTCTAATATTGGAAAGTTAACATTGATGAGTAAGCCTTTTCAGTACAAGGACACATCTCAAAAACCTGGGACAGCATATGCTGAAGCGTCATTAAAATGAAAATGAAAGATAATAAAAAAAATATCAGGGATATTCATTGTACAGTATGTTATTTATACAGTAAATGTGCCTATTTCACATGCTTTCTGTATCTCACCAGGGCCAAGCTTTATGCTTCCAGAAATTTAACTAGTTTTGCTCTATTGCCTTATAAATCAAGTATGGTGCATGGTTTTCTGTAGTATGGTAGCTGTCTATAAAACATTAAATGGGTTATCCATGGGAAAAACTTATCTGATATTCACAGGAATTACATGTTGTTTTTCATGACAGTAAAGCTCTCTTATCCAGGTGTGTTTACTTCCCCGGTTTACTACTACATCCGGCCCAAAATGCCATGACTTATTCCATCCATGACTGCAGATTGTGTGGCCCGTATTAGTGCAACACATAGTAATATTGTCCTACTTAGGGTAGGTCTTAATGGCCACTATACTAGTAGTTCCCTCTATACCCCACACAGTCTTAGTAGCCCTAAGTGCCCTCACAAAAATGGTACTCCATTATTCCTTCTACCATAAGTGTGTGCCCACACACAGAGTGGCCTTAAACTTTGGACATTTCACTCAGTGATTGCGCCACCAGCTCAGTTATGCTCCTTGGTGCCCTTTTATTTTTTTATTTTTTTTTAGCTTGAATGGCCTTTAGTGATCCCCACACAATTATAATGCAGCTTTGTGCCCCCACTTAGTAAATATACTCCTTAATGCAATGCCCCTCTCTTAGTTATATTACCACTTAGTGTCTAACACTAAGCAATAATGCCCCTTAGTGCCCCTACACAAACCTAATGCCCTCTTAGTTCTCCCAAGCTCTGTTGTAAGGCTCCTTAGTGTTATCTATTTAAAGATTTTAGCCAAATTAAAGAAAAATCTAATACCTGTCCCCATCAACACAATGCCTTTCAGTGTCTGTTCAATCCTGCAGCCTATGATACCATTAGGATGATTCCACAGGCAGATGCATGTCCTCATATCAGTGTGCTAAACAGTGCAGGAATCTCATCACAGTTTCTCATAGGCTACAGGCCTGAAGTGCGTTCATCTCATACACATGAATGGTAGATCTGTCAGATCTCTGCTTTGCCTTGTATCCAAGAGAATCTGTAGGACTTGAAGTAGTGATAAATAGAGCATTCAGACTCTTAAAGGAGATCTGCAGTTGTATATATCTTATCCCCCATCTGCAAGATAGGGGATAAGTGTCTGATTGCGGGAGTCCGACCACTGGGATTCCCCATATGGAGACCTGGCACTGCTGCGGCTCTGCGTGGCTAGTGCTTGTGTCGTCAACCTCAGTGAGGTCGACAGACACACCACCTCCATTCAGCTCCATGGGAGAGGAAAAGATGCACAAACACTGTATCTCCGCCTCTCCCATAGAGATACATGGATGGGGCAAGTTGGCTGCTGGCTCCATACAGGAGATAATAGGGGTCCCAGTGGTCAGACCCCCCGCGATCAGACACTTATAAGTTTTATACCATTGAAGATCTCCTTTAATACAAATTCCTTTGCTCAAGCCAGGTGCCACATACTGTATACGGTCTCTGGGACTAACAGTGCAGGAGGTGGGGGATTGTGATCAGCAGTGTGGGGGCTCATAGAGGCAGATCTCAACTGCAGCCTGGCCTTCCATCCCACAGTCCCCATAGCAATTGTTTGGTCTGCCTCTATTTGTGGTATGCCACTAAAAATATATATCATGGGACATACTTCTTGAATTTAGTACACAACTCATGACAGAACTACAAGTCATTTTTTAAACTGTTTTACTCCTGATGGACCATATTGAAAAAGTAGATAAAATTGTTGCTTTCTTGTACAAAAATCGCTGCATGTATAATAATCAGAGGCATGAAGAAGTATACTACGGGTTTCAAATTGTGGTTCTGTATAGCATTAAGAGTGTAAAAAGCAATAATATTCTGTGTGCCTCAGCAATAATAAAAATGTAGCTAAGAAAATACAAAAGGTTTTAAGAATTATATAGATGTGCTCTTTGTTATCAAGTAAATCTTCCCTGCGATTAATTTCAAGCAATAGATACAAGCCTGTACGCTATTAACACAATGCTGCATAAAAAGACAATTAGTGATTCAAAGGAAAAGTAGATTCCATTTCCCTGCAATCCATCCAACTGTTATAACTTCCCATGCTTACTTGTGCTTGCTGTTTTAATTGAACGGCTCATTAAACAACATGGTAGGAATAATGCACTCCATCGTTCTGTTGAATATCTTAAAACAGTTGCTATCACATACTGCAGATCATATTTTCATCTGGTCAATTAAGTTGCCTGGGGATTTTGACTAATATATGTAATATCCATTTCCAACAGGTCTAGACACAAACATTTGTTTGAGGAAGGTTATCTGGAAAATTATCACATTTTTTTACACTTTATATATCAGGACACTCGGCGCTGATTGCAAATATTCCATAATGCATAAGGATAAAAAATATAAACCAGCCCCCAAAATAAAAAGTAATAAAATCTTTCAATCAGCTTAAGTATGCAATACAATGTAATAATGGCTCCAACTACTTTGCAATCACTGAACAGCTGCATCCTGTGGCGTAGTCCTTGCTTTAATTATTTATAGAAAGATGATGGTTTATTTTGAAAAATAATGCATTTATAGTATCATACTTTAATCATAATCAATATGTCTTACCATCATGTTAATTCAATAGGAGCAAAACAATCTTCTCACAAATTGCATTGAAATCTTCAAAAGCTCGGGATAACCTGTTATAAATGATGAAAAATAATCTAGGTATCTAATGGAATAAATGATAAAAATAAGCAAGGATAAATAGCCACAGGTATGCTGTACTTGGATGTCTAGTAGAATAGAAATATCACAGAATGGTCGTCAAAGGCAAAAGTTGGAGGCCCATCACAAAATACAGCCACAAGACTGGACAAAAAAAAAAATAGTATGTAGTATTTTCTTATCTGGTCAAATCTGGTTAATGGACACCATACCAGAAACCTGACAGACCCCTTTAAAATCCATAGGGTCCGTTGGGCTCCATTGTTATCTGACATGCCGCAGAATGGCTACCTCTCTTCACTGCTGTTTATGAGATCTGGTAAGAAAGTTCTGAATGGAGACATAGATGTGAACCTGGCCTTCACTGCCATTATAAAACCTCTTTCAGTCATGGATGATCTTTTTTCCCAATAAGGGAATATTGATGTCACAGATGTAGCCTTAATTAATGACATCAAGTTGTGAAATGTCAATAAGCTAAATTATGAAATTTTCATTTTGTAAGTATTTCTGCATTAATAGATGTAAATAGCTAAAATACAGCTAAATAGCTAATATACAGCTGAAATAAAAAAAAAAAAAGTATTTTGTCTACCTACTGGGATAACCTACCCACCAAAAAGGGGAAACTATCTACCTAATAGGAAACTTACATATTTAAGAGAATATCTACCTACCTACAGGAAGCCTACCTACCTAATGAAGGAAACAACCTACCTACTGTGTGGACCTATCTACAGGGTGGGTCATTTATATGGATACACCTTAATAAAATGGGAATGGTTGGTGATATTAACTTCCTGTTTGTGGCACATTAGTATATGTGACCAACTTTTGTTTTTCAATAGGAAGAGGGTCATGTGACACATCAAACTTATTGGGAATTTCACAAGAAAAACAATGTTGTGCTTGGTTTTAATGTAACTTTATTCTTTCATGAGTCATTTACAAGTTTCTGACCACTAATAAAATGTGTTCAATGTGCTGCCCATTGTGTTGGATTGTCAATGCAACCCTCTTCTCCCACTCTTCACAAACTGATAGCAACACCGCAGGAGAAATGCTAGCACAGGCTTCCAGTATCTGTAGTTTCAGGTGCTGCACATCTCGTATCTTCCCAGCATAGACAATTGCCTTCAGATGACCCCAAAGATAAAAGTCTAAGGGGGGCAGATCGGGAGACCTTGGGGCCATTCAACTGGCCCACAACGACCAATCCACTTTCCAGGAAACTGTTCATCTAGGAATGGGAGAAGCTGTCATGGTGGTCTGGGCCAAATAGGGTAGAAACAGGCTAGATAATAACTCCAAGAAGATATGACATATTAGTTACTGGCTGTTACTGCCCTCTTATCATCACTTACAGTTTGTAAGGCATCTGTGTAGAACTGGTAAGATATACAATATAGTCACTATATGAGAGAAATGTTGGTGTATGTGTGCTGCTGAATTTGTGTTATAATTTATGCTGTAGAATTAAAGGGGTTATCCACCCTAAAGGGCAGGGCTGGTGCAAAGATTTTTGCCACCCTAGGCAAAAGCTAATTTTGCCACTGCCTTGACTCTGCCCTTTGACATGCCCAACCTTATTACTGATGGGTGACACACTGTAACAAGTGCCCTCCTCATGTAATTAGCTTACTACTAGGGTGACACACTGTAACAAACTTCCTCCCCATGCTGCTGGCTGAGCGGGTGGTTTAGATACTAGTTGTCTAACTTTCTTGCGGCAGGCAGAGCGGCACCCCCATCAAGAGGGCGCTCTAGGTGGCTGCCTATTTTGCCTATAAGCAGAGCTGGTCCTGATAAGGGGATTTCAGTACCTACCTGCCAGACAGTAATGGACATGCTTAGGGAGGATCTGTGATTTTCTTGGTGCTAAATAGTGTTGAGCGGCATAGGCCATATTCGATTTCGCGATATTTCGCAAATATATGGACGAATATTCGTCATATAATTGTGAATTTCGAATATTCGTTATATTCGAGTTTATTTTTAAACATTGGGAATTTTTGGCAATTGCAAAAATAATTCCGAAAATAACTGATTGTGAAAATTACGTCGCTCGCGCGCATGCGCGCTATTACATCATGCCATAACAGAGATCGTTTCTTGGATGCTTGCCAGTGAGATCGCGATCGCGAATAAGCTAAGCAAAGCGAAGATGGTGGGAAGTAATTTCAGCGAAAGTGAGGAGAGAGTTCTGATTTGTGTAAGTATTTTCACCACGGTTAGTTAATTATATTTAACTGCATTTTAGACTAGATTAAAAGTTATGAGTCATAACTTTTAATCTAGTCATGATATAAGATCACACAGTGTTTCCCAAATGTGCTTTGAAAAAAGCAGTTGGGTCTTTTGCTTTGAAAAAAGCAGTTGGGTCTAAGGTAGTACTATGAAGAACAAAGCTCAAAGCTCAAAGGATGCTGAAAAAATGACAGAAGCACTCCACTCTCAAAACCACCATGTGAATCTGCAAGCAAATACTGGTGGGAGTGATCTCATATACTGGTCGTGCCAGCAAGTTTCCATTGGTTGCTAGGGAGGTTGCTAACCTCTGAGAACTGTGGTTGCAGAACTATCATTGGCTCAGAGGCATAAGAAGGGCGTGGAAAATATTCGCGAATATTCGCAATACGAATATTCGCAATACGAATATTCGCATGCACAAACTAATCGCCTTAGATTCACCCCCCATGGTCTCTAATCATACCTGCAATGCAATTATCCGTCGATGGAGATCACTATAAAGTGCTATATTCGCTACGAATATTCGCATTGTGAATATTAGTGAGCAACACTAGTGCTAAATGGCTGTGTTGTGAATCCGCCATAAGTTTCTGCTTTCTTTTTTGTGAAATGGCTATTTTCTGTTGGAGTTCCTTCCCTTCAACTACAAGTCACAGGATCCCTTGTTTGTAGGTGTGAGCTCACATTTCTCTCTCCCACACATCAGCCACCCCACCCATTAAAGCACACCTGAGCTGTTTTCCATGCTGTGCTGTAAACAATAAAAAGTGTTTTTTAACCAGGGTGCCTCCAGCTGTTGCAAAACTACTATTCCCTGCAAAATGATCTCCCTCCCACCCAGTGATTGTGCCACTTAATGAAGCAGACGGGCTCCCCTATAACACCTGGCTAGTGATGTAATGTCTCGAGCCGCACTGCAACTTGGGAAAATCTGAGACGACACTCATTTTTTTATTCTGGTAAAAATAAACGTGGGGGCAAAGATCACATAAGAATTCTGAGGCCATCCATCAAACACAGGTACAGACACTATATTATGAACTACTCTAACTTTACAGCCCCTATAAAATCCTGGAATACCCCTTAAATTAATAAAAAGTCTCAAACTAGAAGCCTTTGAGTATTTAAAAATAGGCTTTGTGTATGCCTATAGGCTTGTAAGAATAAGGTCAGTTTAAGAATTATTTTCATCTTTAAACATTTCACACACCATGTTTTGTGATATTTTGTTATTAAGTTTTTTAAACAAAACCAACACAAATATAGAAATTTTCCACAAGGACATACAGTCTTTGCTGGATTCACTTCTGGCATAGGCTCACATAAGTCAATGAAAAATTTCCCCAAACGATATTTATGAAACAATCCCTCATTCGCTTTCACAGATACCAATACACATCTCTATATACAAAAGTGTTGATTTCAAATTAAAGTGATGCTGCCTGGTCCAAAATGAATCCGCTGTCTCTGATAAGTTTTCTTTTCCAACATAAAACACACAGTAGGACAACCCATATTGGCAATAACTTTCTCACACCCTCCTCTGGTCCAATTTTACAATCAACATATTAAAGTCTTTTCATGAATGCTGGGCTATGGGGATTGACTGCTTCACTATTTTCAAAATAGTGACACCAATATTTTAGAACCATCTTGTGCTTTTAATGCTCAAAAAAATAGCAATACACAAATTTCTGTGCAATTGACTAAGATACTATTCAAATTATTATTATTTTTTTTTACAAATTATCTTTTTTTTCTGGTAATATTAAAGAATAAATACAAGACTACACATATTTTCTTGTACTGTAATTATGCAATGCAAATTCTTCAGAGACATTCCTGATATAAGCATAAAATAATAATGATATTTCGCATTCTCTTTGAAATATCTTTGGTAAAATGCCTTTAATAACAATAACAATTAGGAAACAATATGATCAATCGCATTATGGAGGTAATGTTCTTAAAATGTCAAGAATCTAAAACTTTCAGGGCCATTTGGATCTCCTGTCGATATTTCAACTGTGGAGATAATGCTTTCTTGTCCATTGTTTCAGATCTATAATTCAATTGGAACAATTCATTGTAAGGCATATGCGTAACTAATGTAATGACCTTGTATTCAGTACAGGGATATGTTCCAACTGAGAAAAAGTGATATGTCCATAACGCCATAATTGTAACAGACACAAAAGTAATGATTTCTTTAAACACGAATACATTGAATCTGTTATAAACAGTGAAATATTTCCCTGCATTTTGTCCATTTATACCAGCACCACCAGAGAAATAAGTATTGCTAAGAAGTACATATTTACTACTGTATTCTACAGGAAATGAAAGGGAGCCTTAAAGCATATTAATAATATACTTGTTTATATTCGTCTCCGCATAAAAAAAATATTCTAAGTAGCTGTTGTTTTGTTTTATTGTGCTGTGGAAGAAAATTCTATTATATTTTGACAATGTTCACAATAACTCTAGCTTATTCGGGTATAAATGTCTGATTAGTTAGGGGAAATAACACTTTATGTTATGAATGCTATGACTCCAAAATTTTTCCTGCAATTTTGTTAATAAGGAAACAAAAATTCAATAAATATCAAATATTTCCATTGCTGAAAAATACAATATTTACTTATGCTACCGTTATGCATATAGCATCAATATTGTGCAGGGCTTGTTCCGGTAAAGATTACAACTGGGGATGAGCGAATCAAATCTGACGAATCCGAATTTGTTACAAATTTCAAGAAAAATTTGACTTGCAACAAATGGTGGATCCATATGTGAGGACATGGGGCAAGGATTCCTGGGAAAGGGGGAACAAGGGTAGGTGGGATGACACTCAATCACATGCAGCATGCAGCCTATCAGTAGCCAGTCACCCCTGTGATGTCACAGACCTATATAACCGGTAGCCATATTGTGGCCAGTCACATCAACCTGTCATTGCAGACAGATAGATGGGGACAGACAGCGCTGTGTGTTTGCCAGAAAAGCTTTTTTCCAGCAGCGATTCACGTCCTAGTCACATCAGCATTCTGTTGGACAGAGGGATGGAGAGCAGTGTGTGTTGCACAGAGAAGCATTCTTACTGCAATGATTGACCTCCCAGCCATTACAGCATCATATTAGAGGGACAGAGAGCAGTGTGCTGCACAGAACAGCAGTGATTCACCTCAAGCACAAATCCTGTCTAGAAGCACTGATAGGGAAGGGAGTGAGAGAGAAAGTGCAATTTTGGGTGCAGTACACAGCGACTGTGTGCTGCAGCACTGGGATGTACTGCTAGTGTTGTACACAAATAGTTTTTTAAGCATACTGGAGCACATTGTCCTCCCCTCATGAGTGCTTACCACTTACGTACATCTAAGTGGTTTACTAGTTTGTTCCTGTTAAAGTCTCAAGGGCCTAGATACTGTGAAAGGCCAGGAAAAAGTACTCACTGACTGTTGTTGTAGACAAATACTATTTTAAGCATACTGTAGTGCATTGTTCTCCCCTCATAAGTGCATACCACATACGTACATCTAAGTAGTGTACTATTTTGTTCCTGTTAAAGTCTCAAGGGCCTAGATATTGAAAATGCCAGGCAAAAGTACACACCGGCTAGTGTTGTACACAAATACTTTTTTAAGCATACTGGAGCGCATTGTGCTCTCCTCATGAGTACTGCATACCACATACGTACATCTAAGTGGTGTACTATTTTGTTCCTGTTAAAATCTCAAGGGCCTAGATACTTTGAAAGGCCAGGCAAATGTACTTTGCAGCTGGTGTTGAACACAAAAACATTTTAAAGCATACTGTAGTGCATTGTCCTCCCCTCATAAGTGAATACCACATACGTACATCTAAGTGGGGTACTATTTTGTTCCTATTAAAGTCTCATGGGCTTAGATACTGTGAGAGGCCAGGCAAAAGTACTCACCGGCTGGTGTTGTACACAAATAGTTTTTTAAGCGTACTGAAGCGCATTGTCCTCCCCTCATAAGTACTGAATAACACATATGTACAGCTAAGTTCTG
Organism: Hyla sarda; assembly: GCF_029499605.1. Classification (NCBI taxonomy): domain Eukaryota; kingdom Metazoa; phylum Chordata; class Amphibia; order Anura; family Hylidae; genus Hyla; species Hyla sarda. The sequence continues at coordinate 165,137,451 of NC_079189.1, forward strand.
TGCTTTTTTGTTCCTGTTAAAGTCTCAAGGGCCAAGATACTGTGAAAGGCCAGGCAACAGTACACTGAGGCTGGTGTTGTACGCAAATACTTTATTATGCGTACTTTAGCGCATTGTCCTCCCCTCCTAAGTGCATACCACATATGTACATTTAAGTGGTGTACTATTTTGTTCCTGATAAAGTCTCAAGGACCTAAATTCCGTGAAAGACCAGGCAAAAGTACACACCGGCTGGTGTTGTACACAAATACTTTTTTAAGCATACTGTAGTGCATTGTTCACCCCTCATTAATGAATAGCACATATGCACTTCTAAGTGGTGTACTATTTTGTTCCTGTTAAATTTTCAAGGGCCTAGATACTGTGAAAGGTCAGGAAAAAGTAATCAAAGACAGGTGTTGTAAACAAATACTTATTTAAGCGTACTGTAGCGCATAGTTCTTCCCCCATAAGTGCATACCACAAACATACATCTAAGTGGTGTACTATTTTGTTTCTTTAAAGCCTCAAGGGTCTAATGTGAAAGGCCAGGCAAAAGTACACAACTGCTGGTGTTGTAGACAAATACTGTTTTAAGCATAGTGGAGCGTATTGTGCTCCCCTCATATACCAATAACTATGTCAGGCAGAGAAGTGCCAGGACGTGAACAGAGGAGTGACAGAGGCCTAAATTCATCAGGCAGAGCTCACAGCAGACTAGGGGCGAGTGGCAGCAGCAGTCGCAGCGAGAGGCTTGAGCTCCTGTATCAGCTAACGGCCGTGTCTCAACCAGCAACCCATCTGCCGTCATTGATTGGTTAACACGGTCATCCACTTCATCACAAGTGACATCTGACACCCCCAGTCAACAGTCAGTGGGTTCCTCAGACACAATTCTCAGTTGGCATGGCCCAGGAGCAGTGCCTGTCCTCCCATTCCCTCTCTCCTATGCTGTTCCCTCTAAACCAGAAGTATCTTATGCTGTGGGTTCGGCTCCACTATTTTGTGAGGATGATCTAAAGGACAGTCAGCAGCTACAGCCCAGCCAAGAAGTGAAGGAGACATCCGCTGCTTCCTCCGCTAAGCGGGTGGTGTTGCAAACGTTCAGGCTCCTGAAGCAGACACTGTTGAGGAACCTGAGGAGGACATCAGTGACGTGCAGAGACATCTCAATGATGATGAAGCCAATCGCACTTGGGAGCCGAATGCAGAAGGGGCTTTATCATCATCAGGAGAAAAGGTTTGCAGGTTGCCCGTGAGGCAGCAGCTGAGGCAGCAAGGTGGTAGCATGGTAGGCAGTCAGCATTGTGGCAGAAGTGGAAAGTCTGGAGCCAAACGTGCCAGGGGTAAACCACCTGCGGCAGCCTACCTTCCCGGGAGGTAGTGGAACAGGTGTTTCTGGAGTCAGCGGCAGTAGCAGTCAATCAGTGCCGACTGTTGGTGGGAAAATCAGCTACTCTGCGGTTTTGCAGTTAACATAGCAACATGCAAGATGTGTCAGCAGAAGGTGAAGTTTGGCCAGGGTCACAATGTTAGCACCACGGCACTGCGTCAACATATTCTGCGCCACCATAAAGTGGCCTGGGAGAACCATGGCTCCGATGTGGTGGTCCAGCCTGCTTCATCACCCAGTGGCACGCCGTAGTTCAGCCAGCCAAGGCTCCACCACCTTAGCCGCAGGGAGCTGTGTGTCATACCCTCCTTCTGTCGCTCCAGATGCTCCTGTTTCTCCTACTTTGAGTCATTCATTCTATCAGCAATCCATCGGCGAAGTCATGTCAAGAGACAACAGTATGTGCCCACTCATCCAACGGCACAGAAGCTGAATGTGCTCCTGCCCAAGTTACTGGTGCTGCGGTGCCTCCCTTTTCAAGTGGTGGACCTTTTCAAGTGGTGCCCCTTTCAGAGAACTGATGGCTTGTGCCGAGCCGAGGTGGAGAGTCCCAAGCCGTCATTTCTTTGCGAAGAAGGCCATACCAGCCCTGCACAATTTTTTTGAAGAGAAGGTTGGTTGGCCAGTCCTTTAGCCTGTCGGTGTGTACCAAAGTGCACGGCAGTGCCGACGTGTGGAGCTGTAACTACGGTCAGGGATAATACATGTCATTTACGGCCCACTGGGTGAATGTGGTTCCTTCACAGCCACAACAACAACTTGGACAGGTCACACGGCTTCTGCATCCATGCTCTCAGGCTGTTGGTCCTGTGACAGTGTGTGACCCAGCCTCTTCATCCTCCACTGTCTCCTCAGCCTCCGCTGCACGGACAAGTCTCAGTGCCCCTCCAGCATACCATGTGTGTAGGGCACGGCGATGTCACACTGTTCTTTGCAATGTTTGCCTTGGCAAACTGAGTCACACAGGGAAGGAACTGCTAAAAGTCATTCATAAAGAAATCAAATCATGGCTTACTCCACAAAAACTGGAAATGGAAACCATGGTGACCAACAATGGGAAGAATATCTTATTTGTGCTGTGACAAGGAAGGCTGAGCCATGCGCCCTGCATGGCACACGTGTTCATTCTGGTTGTCAAGCGGTTCCTCAAGTCTTCCCCCCCATCTGCAAGACATCCTAACCATGGAAAGGTAGCTTTGCATACACTTCAGCCACTTGTACACCGCAAAGCACACCCTCCTTGAGCTGCAGCGTAAGAACGGCCTCCCCCAACATAGTCTAATTTGCGACGTTTCCACACGTTGGCATTCCATCGTCCATATGTTGGACTGACTTTTTTGATGATCCATGCGGATAGGGGCACTCCCCTGTGTAACTTCAATGTCATCCAGTGACAGCTCATACGTGACACCTGCGGTTTGCTCAGGCCCTTTGAGGAAGCCACATTGTAAGTCAGTCGCCAGAATTATGGGATGAACGACACTGCTTCATCTACTACAACAGGTGTTGGAAACAATGGCTTATCAGGGCACTGGAGATGTGGCGCCTACATCTCATGACCACATGAGCCCTTTGGGGGCTGAACTGGAGGAGGAGGGGCACAGAAGAGCACAGTATAGGTTTTGCAAGATGGGTGGTTTTTCTAGTCATCTGACAAGAGAGGAGGAGTAGGAGCAGCTAGAGGAGCTAGAGGGTTGTGAGGAAGTCGAGACACAGGACCCAGACACACTGTGGCAGTATACAGTGGAGATGGAGGCAGGGAGTCCCTCCAAGTCACTTGCCCAAATGGCCCGATGCATGCTCACTTGCTTGCATAGTGACCGCCGAATTGTTACCATTTGGCAGCGGGATGACTTCTAGCTCTCCATCTTATTGGACCCTTGCTACCTGCACAAAATGGGGGCCTTTTTCACACCCACTGAGAGGCAGGACAAACTGACCTACTACAGAGACATCCTATGTAGTCAGTTTACCAATGTCTATCTGCGCCATTGTCCATCCTCTTGCAGGTCTGACTTGGGGGGCCTTCTGTGCTCACCTTCCACTGCCATGGCTGCTGGGGAGGGGTGGGGTGGCAGGAACAGTACCAGCTCCATCAGCAGCAGCCTGAGCCTACAGTTGCTGATGAGTGCCTTTCTTCACCCACATAGTGAAGCAACTCCTCAGCAGCAGGTAGACCTGAAGCAGGACCGGACCCAGCAGGTGATGGCATACCTTGACATGACCATGCCATGAACACACCTTGAAGATCCGCTGGACTTCTGGGCAGCCAAACTTGATTTTTGGCCGCAACTAGTAGAGTTTGCCCTGGAAAAGCTGTCCTACTTGGCCAGTAGTGTGCTATCAGAGCGGGTGTTTAGTGTGGCCATAGTGTGGCCATAGTGTGGCCATAGTTCCCCCAAGGAGTCGGACCTTTGTGAAGATGAATCAGGTATGGATGAGCCAGGATTTCCACCCACCAATGCCTCATGCATCAGAGTAGATTGACCATGGTGCCAAACCAACACTTCACAAATATGGATAGTGCAAAACATGTTTAACCCCTTAAGAAACAGTTTTTTTTTTCAGTTTTTGCACTTTCATTTTTTCCTCCTTACCTTTAGAAAATCATAACTCTTTCAATTTTGCACCAAAAAATCCATATCATTGCTTATTTTTTGTGCCACCAATTCTACTTTGTAATGACAGTCATTTTACCCAAAAGTATACTGCAAAACGGAAAATAAAAAAAAAAAAACGCCATTTTGTAAGTTTTGGGGGCTTCTGTTTCTACTCCGTAAAATTTTCGGTAAAAATGACACATTTTCTTCTGTAGGTCCATATGATTAAAATGATACCCTACATTTATAGGTTTCATTTTGTCATACTTCTGAAAAAAATCCTAACTATGTGCAAGAAAATTTATGTTTTAATGTTTAAAATTGTCATCTTCTGACCCTTATAACTTTTTTTATTTTTTCTGCATATGGGACGGTATGGGGGCTAATTTTTTGCGCCGTGATCTGAAGTTTTTAGCGGTACCATTTTTGTATTGATCGGACTTATTAACTATTCATTTTTTCATGATATAAAAAGTGACAAAAAATACACTATTTTGGACTTTGGAATTTCTTTGCACGTACGCCATTGACTGTGAGGTTTATTTAGTGATATATTTTTATGATTCAGACATTTATGCAGGCAGCGATACCACATATGTTTATTTTTATTTACACAGTTTTTTTATGGGAAAAGGGGGGTGATTCAAACTTTTATTAGGGGAGGGGTTAAATGATCTTTATTCACTTTTTTTTTCACTTTTTTTTTGCAATGTTATAGCTCCCATAAGGGGCTATAACACTGCATACACTGATATTTTACATTGGTCACTGGTTTCTCATAGGAAACCATTGATCAATGATTCTGCCGCTTGACTGCTCATGCCTGGATCTCAAACACTGAGCAGTCATTTGGCGATCGGACACCAGGAGGCCAGGTAGGAGACCCTCCTCGTGTCCCAGAGCTGTTCGGGATGCCATGATTTCGCCGCGGACATCCCGAACAGCCCCCTTAGCTAACCGGCAGTGATTTACTTTCACTTTAGACGCGGCGTTCAACTTTGAACGCCGCGTCTAAAGGGTTAATAGCGTGCGGCACCGAGATCAGCGCTGTGCCTTATTATCCATGGACCCCAGCCGTTGTTAGAAGCCGGGCCCGACCCGCTATGACGCGTTATAGAAAGGGAAAGGACTCAGGACATACCGGTACGTCCATGGTCCTTAACAGGTTAAGGTCCTGCTCCCTACTTACAGACATTGCTCGCCATCAGACCACAAGTAACTATTGAGGATATGCATTAGCTAAAACTTATCTTTTTTTTTAAATTAAACAAAAGGAAAGGTGTGCAAAAAACACCATGTGCCACCTACATCACCAAGTATTGATGTGATGCAAAGACCTCTACAAGGTGGAAAGGAAAAATGCATGGTCCTTTGTAACCACACAGGAACCTCCCCCTATTTCCCCCTACAAACACTGCCATTTGCCAAGAAGGGAATTAATAGAGCGAGAGTAGGGCATTACAGGGGAAGCTTTTACCCCCACCGGTTACAATGGACCATACGTTGTTCACTTCCACCTTTTAGAGATCTTTACATCACATCAATACTTGGTGGTGTAGGTGGCACATGTTTTTTGAACACCTTTCCTTTTGTTTAATTAACCCCTTAACCCCTTAAGGACGCAGGACGTAAATGTACGTCCTGGTGCGGTGGTACTTAACGCACCAGGACGTACATTTACGTCCTAAGCATAACCGCGGGCATTGGAGCGATGCCCGTGTCATGCGCGGCTGATCCCGGCTGCTGATCGCAGCCAGGGACCCGCCGGCAATCTCGCGGGCGTCCGCCATTAATCCCTCAGGTGCCGGGATCAATACAGATCCCGGCATCTGCGGCAGTGCGCGATTTGAATGAATGATCGGATCGCCCGCAGCGCTGCTGCGGGGATCCGATCATTCATAACGCCGCACGGATGTCCCCTCTCATTCCTCCGTGTGGCTCCCGGCGTCTCCTGCTCTGGTCTGTGATCGAGCAGACCAGAGCAGGAGATGACCGATAATACTGATCTGTTCTATGTCCTATACATAGAACAGATCAGTATTAGCAATCATGGTATTGCTATGGGGACTATTCAAGTGTAAAAAAAAAAGTAAAAAAATTTAAAAGTAAAAGTAAAAAAAAAAGTGAAAAATCCCCTCCCCCAATAAAAAAGTAAAACGTCCGTTTTTTCCTATTTTACCCCCAAAAAGCGCAAAAAATTTTTTTATAGACATATTTGGTATCGCCGCGTGCGTAAATGTCCGAACTATTAAAATAAAATGTTAATGATCCCGTACGGTTAACGGCGTGAACGAAAAAAAAAAGTCCAAAATTCCTACTTTTTTAATACATTTTATTAAAAAATAAAAATATTAAAAATGTATTAAAAGTTTTTTATATGCAAATGTGGTATCAAAAAAAAGTACAGATCATGGCGCAAAAAATGAGCCCCCATATCGCCGCTTATACGGAAAAATAAAAAAGTTATAGGTCATCAAAATAAAGGGATTATAAACGTACTAATTTGGTTAAAAAGTTTGTGATTTTTTTTAAGCGCAACAATAATATAAAAGTACGTAAAAATGGGTATCATTTTAATCGTATTGACCCTCAGAATAAAGAACACACGTCATTTTTATCATAAATTGTACGGCGTGAAAACGAAACCTTCCAAAATTAGCAAAATTGCGTTTTTCGTTTTAATTTCCCCACAAAAATAGTGTTTTTTGGTTGCGCCATACATTTTATGATATAATGAGTTATGTCATTACAAAGGACAACTGGTCGCGCAAAAAACAAGCCCTCATACTAGTCTGTGGATGAAAATATAAAAGAGTTATGATTTTTAGAAGGCGAGGAGGAAAAAATGAAAACGTAAAAATTAAATTGAGTCCTTAAGGCCAAAATGGGCTGAGTCCTTAAGGGGTTAAGGACCAGGCCATTTTACACCTTAGGACCAGAGCATTTTTTGTACATCTGACCACTGTCACTTTAAACATTAATAACTGTGGAATGCTTTTAGTTATCATTCTGATTTCGAGATTGTTTTTTCGTGAAATATTCAAATTTAACATGGTGGTAAATTTTAGTGGCAACTTGCATCCTTTCTTGGTAAAAAAAATCCCAAAATTTGCTAAAAAATTTAAAATTTAGCATTTTTCTAACTTTGAAGCTCTCTGCTTGTAAGGAAAATGGATATTCCCCCAAAAAAATTATTCACATATACAATATGTCTATTTTGTGTTTGCATCATAAAATTGACATGTTTTTACTTTTGGAAGACAATAGAGGGCTTCAAAGTTCAGCAGCAATTTTCCAATTTTTCACAAAATTTTCAAACTCACTATTTTTCAGGGACCAGTTCAGGTTTGAAGTGGATTTGAAGGGTCTTCATATTAGAAATACCCCATAAAAGACCCCATCATAAAAACTGCACTCCCCAAAGTATTCAAAATGGCCTTCAGTAAATGTTTTAACCCTTTAGGTGTTTCACAGGAATGGCAGCAAAGTGAAGGAGAAAATTCACAATCTTCATTTTTTACACTTGAATGTTCTTGTAGACCCAATTTTTGAATTTTTACAAGGGGTAAATGGAGAAAAGTTATACTTTTATTTGTAGCCCAATTTCTCTCGAGTAAGCACATACCTCATATGTCTATGTAAAGTGTTCGGCGGGCGCAGTAAAGGGCTCAGAAGCGAAGGAGCGACAAGGGGATTTTGGAGAGAACATTTTTCTGAAATGGTTTCTGGGTGGCATGTTGCATTTAGGAAGCCCCTATGGTGCCAGAAAAGCAAAAAAAATAAAAAACAACAAATGGCATACCATTTTGGAAACTAGACCCCTTGAGGAATGTAACAAGGAATTAAGTGAGCCTTAATACCCCACAGGTGTTTCACGACTTTTGCATCTGTAAAAAAAAAATGTGTGCTTCCCCCCAAATTTCCCATTTTTGCAAGGGTTAATAGCAGAAAATACCCCCCAAAATTTGTAACCCCATAAGTTGACCTGAAGTGCACTACGGGCGAACTACAATGCTCAGAAGAGAAGGAGTCATATTTGGCTTTTTGAGAGCAAATTTTGGTCGGGGGGCATGCCGCATTAAGGAAGCCCCTATGGTGCCAGAACAGCAAAAAAAAAAAAAAAACACATGGCATACCAAAAGGGGTACAGTGATCATTTACACCCCACAGGTGTCTGACAGATTTTTGGAACAGTGGTCCGTGAAAATGAAAAATTTAAATTTTCATTTGCTCAGCCCACTGTTCAAAAGATCTGTCAAATGCCAGTGGGATGTAAATACTCACTGCACCCCTTGTTACATTCCGTGAGGGGTGTAGTTTCCAAAATGGGGTCACATGTCGGTGTTTATGTTTTTGCGTTTATGTCAGACCCGCTGTAAAATTAGCCACCCCTGTGCAAATCACCAATTTAGGCTTCAAATGTACATGGTTCGCTCTCACTCCTGAGCCTTGTTGTGCGCCCGCAGAGCATTTTGCGCCCACATCTGGGGTATTTCCGTACTCAGGAGAAATTGCGTTACAAATTTTGGAGGTCTTTTTTTCTTTTACCTCCTCTGAAAATAAAAAGTATGGGGCAACACCAGCATGTTAGTGTAAAAAATTTTTTTTTGCTCTAACAGGCTGGTGTAGACCCCAACTTTTCCTTTTCATAAGGGGTAAAAGGAGAAAAAGACCCCGAAAATTTGTAGTGTAATTTCTCCCGAGTACGGAGATACCCCATATGTGGCCCTAAACTGTTTCCTTGAAATACGACAGGGCTCCAAAGTGAGAGAGCGCCATGCGCATTTGTGGACTAAATTAGGGATTGCATGGGGGTGGACATAGGGGTATTCTATGCCAGTGATTCCCAAACAGGGTGCCTCCAGCTGTTCTAAACTACCAGCATGCCTGGACAGTCAGTGGCTGTCCAGAAATGCTGGGAGTTTTTGTTTTGCAACAGCTGGAGGCTCCGTTTTGGAAACACTGCCGTACAATACGTTTTCAATTTTTATTGGGGGACAGTGTAAGGGGGTGTATATGTAGTGTTTTACCCTTTATTTTGTGTTAGTGTAGTGTAGTGTAGTGTTTTTAGGGTACATTCACACTGGCCGAGGTTTACAGTGAGTTCCCTGCTAGGAGTTTGCGCTGCGGCAAAAAATTTGCCGCAGTTCATACTTGAAGCTGAAAACTTACTGTAAGCCTGCCCGTTTGAATGTACCCTGTACGTTCACATGGGGGGGGGGGCAAACCTACAGCCGTTTCAAAACTACAACTGCCAGCAAGTACTGACAGACCATGCAGGCTGGGAGTTGTACTTTTGCAACAGCTGGAGGCACACTGGTTGGAAAACCTTCAGTTGGGTTCTGTTATCTAACTAAATATTTTCCAACCAGTGTGCCTCCAGCTGTTGCAAAACTAAAACTCCCAGCATGTACTGATCACCGAAGGGCATGCTGGGAGATGTAGTTATGCAACAGCTGGAGGGATCGCAACTGCAACTCCCAGCATGCTGAGACAGCTGTTTGCTGTCTGTGCATGCTGGGATTGGCAGTTTTGCAAAATCTGGAGAGCTACAGTATAGAGACCACTGCAAACTGTGGCCCTCCAGATGTTGAAAAACTACAAATACCAGCATGCCCTGACAGCAAACAGTTGTGTGGGCATGCTAGGAGTTGTAGTTTTGTAAGATCTGGAGGGCTATAGTTCAGAGACTACCATATAGTGGTCTCAAACTGTAGCCCTCCAGCTATTGCAAAACTACAACTCCCAGCATGCCCAAACAGCTGTCTGGGCATGCTGGGAGTTGTAGTTTTGCAACATCTGGAGTGCTACATTATAGAGACCACTATATAGTGGTCTCAGACTGCAGCCCTCTAGATGTTGCTAGGCAACTTACCGGCTTCTGTCGGATCCAGGGAGCCTGCTGCACGACATCGCCGGCCGCCGATCTTCGACGCCGATCGTTGCCCGCAGCCTCCGCAGATCGGTAAGTGGACTCCGGCGCTGGTCCTCAAAAAACGAAAGTTAACCCCCTCGCCCCTGATCTACTATTGGTGGTCGCGTCTAGACCACCAATAGCAGGGATAGGAGGGGTGGCACCCCTGCCACCTCACTCCAATCTCTTCAGGGTGATCGTGGGTGTCTTAGACACCCGCGATCCCCCTTATATTCCGGGTCACCGGATCACCATAGACCCGTAATCGCGCAAATCGTAAGTGTGAATTCACTTGTGATTTGCGCCGATCGCCGACGTGGGGGGTTTGATGACCCCCCTGGGCATTTGCGCGGGGTGCCTGTTGATCGATATCAGCAGTCACCCCGGTCCCTGCCCGGCGCGCGGCGGTGACCGAAATTCCCACGGACGTATGAGTACGTGTCTGGTCCTTAAGACCCAGGGTGCAGGGACGTACTCATACATGCTTGGTCCTTAAGGGGTTAAAAAAATAAAATTGGGTCCATATATTTTATCCTAAGCATATTAATAAAAATTAAGTTTGACGTAATGCATATCCTCAATACTTAGTTTTGCACACTACCACTTTTACAAAAGAAATAGTTTTCTTCTGCCTACTGGCCTCAGCTACTATTCTGATCCTGCCACCCGCCTGATGGCACATATCTGATGCCAAGTTCCCCTTTTTTCACCCTCTGGGTACTGGTATTGCCACCCACCGCACCACTCTTGATGTCTCATTCTGCCACCAAATGTTCTCCTCATGCTGCTGCCAAATCCAGGCTGTGTCATTAAGCCACTATATGGTCTCCTCATGCTGCCGCCAACTCCAGGTTGTGTCATTCAGCCACTACATGGTCTCTTCCTGCTTCCGTCACCTCCAGGCTGTGTCATTCAGCCACTATATGTTCTCCTCATGCTGCCGCCAACTCCAGGCTGTGTCATTTGGCCACTATATGATGCCTTCAACTCCAGGCTTTGCCATTCAGGCACTACACTCTCAGAGGCCATCGCATGTTGAAGGCAGCATCAACAAATGATGCATTTGTATGTCTGGGCCATCACATAAATGGCTATCCGGCAGCGCAGACTGCTTCAGCTGCCGCTGGATAGCCGTTTACGGTTCCCCATGTGCTCTAGTGATGGTCTCTTACCTGTCCTCGGGGCTCCAGAGCCTCCTCTTCGGGATCCCCTGCATCACCGGCACTCTCCTTCGTCGTCATCACGTCGCCGCGTACGCCGTCCAGTCATCCAATAGGAGCGGTGTGCATAGTGACGTGATGGCTGCAACGGAGAGCGAGGATCCCGGGGAAGCAGAGAGGTCCGGAGCGTCGGGGACACCCCGGGGATGCGGCGACAGCCATGGAGGGCGACATCCAGGGCAGCGGTGATGAATGGTGACGGGTCCGGAGCAGCAGGGACAGGTGAGTATGACTTCCTATTTTTTCCATTGAGGGACCACTATATATATATATATATATATATATATATATATATATATATAGTTGTCAGTGAAATTCACAGACCAAGAATAGTTACATTGGGTACAGCCCCTGGGTTTCTAAAGCTGACATATTACTTGTCCTTCCCAATAGTTGATGTACTGTACAACTGTACAGAAATAACTCATATATGTAATATGAATTCCTAGCAGTTGACATTTGCTCAGATTTTCTTGGACTGTGCAGTTTGGGAAGTGATGGAAAAGAAGCAGACATGCCCAACAAACTAAGTTCTGTTATGGGTCTACAGTGCGGAAATCAAGATCAGTTTAAGATAGGTGAAGCAATTTGCATTACACTTTACAGAACCAGCAAAACAGTCAGTAAATGTAATAGCTATTATAAAGGAGACAAGGCAGATTGAAGATGAAGACACGACCTTCCTCATTGTACTCTACTATATGAAACAGAATATTGTACTGTAGCTCAGCAAATAGTTCCTAGGTTTGTGACACAATTGAATTACATTAATCTAAGACCTTGGCTTCAAAACCTTGAAATGTAAATGCTAACCAGAGTTCCAGAAACAATGATCAGTAGTATATGAGATTGCCAAAAGCAAGTCAAGCATTATTTCATGGATCTCTATCAGGTACAGACTTAAATACAAAAAGCCAACAGAAATGTAAATATTTTCACATATACATTTATTGTACTTTGTTTTAAACTATTAACCTACAGAACATTAGCCCTCTGAAGCTGAACATTACATCCTTAAAACTCTTGGAATTCTCATTAACATGCAAAATACTGGTAGTTTTGCCATTCAAGGCAGTATAAAAATGTCTGACACTGCAAAGCAGACCAATTTCTAATGTAAATATTGGCCCAGAACAATGCTGACTATAATCCACTACATGCTAATTCCAGCAAATATTGATATACATCCACTTTCATATCTTAAATGAAAGTTTTTCATAACAAAACCATTATCCGTGTTTGCTGTTGCACATTTCTAAATGTTTTACCTAGTGGAAAAGTTAGAAATAACTGGGTCACAGTCTTGAATATGACTCTTAATAATTATGTTTTTCTCTAATGTTCAGGTAAAATACTTTTTTTTTTCCAATACAAAAAGTAATATTTATATTTTTCTTCAAACCTTTTTACTCATACCATTTCTTGCAGAAGAATTATACCATGTAACCTTATTTCCTTCAACTTAGGCCTCCCCAATTTTCCCTTAAGCAAATACCTTCATCTCCATCTTAGAACTGATTCAGTACCCACAGTTTAAAGGGAGACAAGCATTAGATTTTACCATATATAACACTTGGTAAAGTTATATATGGTAAAATCTTCCTCCTCACCATCCCTGGGGGATGTTTCTGCCCGCAGGGATGGTGAGGATAGGAAGTTTGGAAGTCTCCCTCCCTGCCCCATAAGTAGTTCTCTGGGCGGGCAGCTATACTTACCTAGTCCAGCTGCTCCAGCTGCAGTGATGCCCCCTCGACGTGATTAACAGCGCGTGTCTCCGCTCTGCTCCGTCAGCTAAGGGAGCAGAGCGATTACGCTTTAAACCACATTGTTATGACTTTATGGGAATAAAATATTAAAGAACATTCAAACAATAAATAATTTAAAATAATTGTGGCTTCATCATAGGCAGATTGATATATAAGAAATGTTTATTTTTTATTTAATGGATATGCTGCAAGAAATGGCAAATGCATTCTGCTGACAGATTGGTAGGTTGACTTAACATGAGATAGTGGAACCTTACTAAAGTAGGGTTAGGGTAGGGTCAAATGGAATGGATCCGCAGTGTATTTTACAATGCGGATCTGCTTATGATGTACCCTAGTGTGCTTCCAGCTGTCCCTGCTCCTAGCGGCAATGCAGACACACAGCAATCTACGAGTCACTGAATGCATGCACAGTGTACTAGCTCAGGGAGCAGAGGGAGCGTGGGCAACTCGCAAATCGGTGTGTTTGCTCGTAGTTGCAGATTGCCAATATGAGGAGGCACAGCTGGAGGCACAATTTAGGTTCCATCATCAGCGGACCCGTTCTGTGTGACCCTACCCTTAAAAGGATATTCCAGAGGTCAAAGAAAATGTTAATTTTACTGGTGCCAGGAAATTACACAGGTTTGTAAATGAAAAATCTTAAGTCTTCTAGTACTTTTCAGATGCTGTATGCTCCAGAGTGCAATTCTCTTTAGTCTGACACCTCTGTCCATGTGAGGAACTGTCCGGAGAATAGAGGTTTGCTATGGGGAATTGCTCATGCTCTGAACAGTTTCTGACATGGACAGAGGTGGCATCAGAGAACGCTGTGGTCAGACATAAAGAACTATACAACTTCCTCTGTAGCATACAGCAGCTGATAAGTAGGCATAATTTACAAATTTAGTTACATATTATTTACAAATTAAGTTACATAGTTTGTAAGGTTGAAAAGAGCCTATAAAGTTAAACCTAAAACTCCTTTGTGTTTATCCAGAGCAAGGCAAAAAAAAAAAAAAAAAAACTCCCATAAGGCTGATGCTAATTGCCCCATAACAGGAAAAATTCCTCCCCAATATCAGAATATGTCCCTGGATCCGTGTACTATTGCCATAAATCTCATATCCATGACAAAACATCCAGACCCCCTCTTGACATTATAGAATCCCTGTGATGATGGTGAAACCTTCTTTTCTGTAGCTGTAGAGGATGCCCACTTGTCATGGTTACCGGCCTTGGTATAAAAAGATCACTAGTAAAAACATGGAAAAGAATCCGACACCTTTTATCATCTCACATGATAATAACATGGTGGTGTCTAACATTATCCTATATTTGACATAAGTGGGACTCCACAACAAATATTATACCCAAGAAAAACAAGAGTTTACAAAAGCCACTTGTAATAAAACATATAAATCTTTATTGAAAAGTCTCTATTAACACAGCTCTCAACATATAGAACAAAGTGAATACAGAGATAGATTCCAGACTACATGTAGATAAAACTTAGTACACCGCTTTTGAATTAAATCAAGGTAACCGTATTTGCAATCCCAAAAATTATGACCTTTCTGTCCACATTGGACCTTCATCAGACCTAAGAATTATATGAACATAAACAGAAATCAGAAAAAGATATCTAGTAGCGTTGACATTTAGGAAAATTAGCAGGAGCTGATAGAAATCATCCGTACCACCTAAGTGAATCATATTAAAATATATAGAAAAAAACTGAAAAAATTACTATCTGTGTAGTAATGAAAAATACATCAAATAACACAATTTGACATATGTTGTCATAAGGAGTCATGAAAAACAAGCAGGAGTGAAACCATACAAACATACTATATTAAAATCTATTCTGGATATATATAAATAAACGGGGATCAGTATATCACATATAGTCAGTATAACAAACATGAGTGCAAATCGTGGTAAAAAAAAATAGTATAACCATAGAAAAATAAATATATAGTCAGCAATTTTACACAAAGTTTGAATCCATAAGGATGGATCGACATTGCAGAGCGGATATGTTAAGTAAAAGGTGTGATGGGAATTCACCGGATTGCTGCGCAGGTACACAAAAATGAAATTGGCATGTAGCCGTGTGCAGGGTATATGGTATTGCAACCTGTAGTTGAACACTGGGAGAAAGCCGCATTATATGGGGTTAGGGAAGTGATTAGAGGTGAGCGAATCGAAATTGATGAACCCGAATTCGTTACGAATTTCAGGAAATATTCAATTTGCTATTTTTTTTTTTATCTTAGGGATTGTGAAGCCCTAGTGTCTACTCACGCTGCTGCCAACTCCTGCCTGTGCCAGACACAATATGGTCTCCTGATGCTTCAGCCAACTCCAGGCTGTGTCATTCAGGCAATATATGGTTTACTGATGCTTCTGGGCAATAGCTACTATACATTTTCAATTGAAATTTCAAAATTCATCTTTTAATCTTAGGGATTGTGAAGCCATAGTGTCTATTCATGCTGCTGCCAACTCCAGGCTTTGTCATTCAGCCACTATATGGTCTCCTCATGCTGCCAACACCTCCAGGCTGTGTCCTTCGGCCACTATATGTCTCCTCGTGCTTCAGCCTCATCCAAGCTGTGTCATTCAGCCACTATATGGTCTCCTCATGCTGCCAACACCTCCATGCTGTGTCATTCAGCCACTATATGGTCTCCTCATAGTGATGCCATCTCCAGGCTCTGTCATTGTGCCGCTCTGCGGCAGTGATTCTAAAAGCAATGCCTATAATGTTATACTGAACAACAGTATTATTTAACTACCCCAGCACACTCCATATGCGTGTTAGGAAACAACAAAGTGTTCTGTATGCCAGAAATAGCAATTTTTAACCACTTAGGGACCCAGGGAGTACAGGTACGCCTTCGCTCTCTGGTACTTAAGGACCCAGGGCGTACCTGTATGCCCGTGGGAATTTCGGTTCCCACCACGGGGACCGGACCGGGGTGACTGATGATGTCTATCAGCAGGCACCTTGTGCAATTGCCCAGGGGGGTCCTGAGACCCCCCCCCCCATGTCAGTGATCGGTGCAAAAGATTTGCAGCGATTCTGGGTCATACGGGTCTCCGGTGACCTGGAAAATAAGGGGGATCGGGTTTGTCCAAGACACCCATGATCCCCCTGAAGGGATAGGAGTGAGGTGGCAAGGGTGTCACCCCTCCTATCCCTGCTATTGGCCATTCAGAAGTGACAACCAGTAGCAGATCGTGGGCGGGGGGTTAACGTTTGGTTCCCCTGCTCTGCCCAGCCTCTGTAGCCCTGACAGAGCGTGGGAACCGACGGTGACCGGTGCCGAAGGTCCACTCCCCATCGGCGATGGCAGCGGGCAGCAGAGGACGGCGATACGGCTCCCTGGATCCTACGGAAGTTGGTGAGTTGCCTAGCAACATCTGGAGGGCTACAGTTTGGAGACAACTATACAATGGACTCTAAACTGTAGCCCTCCAGATGTTGCAAAACTGCAAATCCTAGCATGCCCAAACAGCAAAAAGCTCTCTCGGCATGCTGGGAGTTGTAGTTGCATACCTCCAGCTGTTGCATAACTACATCTCCCAACATGCCCTTCGGTGATCAGTACATGCAGGGAGTTGTAGTTTTGCAAAGCTGGAGGCACACTGGCTCGAAAATACTGAGGTAACAGAACCTAACTGAAGGTTTTCCAACCAGTGTGACTACAGCTGTTGCAAAAGTACAACTCCCAGCATGCACGGTCTGTCAGTGCATGCTGGGAGTTGTAGTTTTGCAACAGCTGGAGGTTTACCCTCCCCCCCATGTGAATGTACAGGGTACAATCACATGGGCAGGTTTACAGTGAGTTTCCTGCTTCAAGTTTGAGCTGCGGCAAATTTTTCGCCACAGCACAAACTCCTAGCGGTAAACTCACCTTCAACCCTGCCTGTGCGAATGTACCCTAAAAACACTACATTAACACATAATAAAGGGTAAAACACTACATATACACCCCCTTACACTACCCCTCCCCCCCCCCCAATAAAAATAAAAAATGTATCGTACGGCAGTGTTTCCAAAACGGAGCCTCCAGCTGTTGCAAAACAACAACTCCCAGCATTTCCGGACAGCCATTGACTGCCCAGGCATGCTGGGAGTTTAGCAACAGCTGGAGGCACCTTGTTTGGGAATCACTGGCAGAGAGTACCTCTATGTCCACCCCTATGCATTCCCTAATTTAGTCCTCAAATGCAAATGGCGCTCTCTCACTTTGGAGCCATGTCATATTTTAAGTAAACAGTTTAGGGCCACAAATGTGGTATTTCCGTATTCAGGAGAAATTGTACTACAAATTTTGGGGGGATTTTTCTCCTTTCACACCTTATGAAAAGGAAAAGTTGGTGGCTACACCAGCCTGTTAGTGTAAAAAAGAAAAAAATGTTTACAACAACATGCTGGTGTTGCCACATACTTTTTATTTTCACAAGCGGTAAAAAAAAAAAAGACCCCCAAAATTTGTAATGCAATTTCTCCTATGAAAATACCCCATATGTGGGCGTAAAATTCTGGGGGAAATACTCCATATATGGGCGCACAACAACGCTTAGGAGTTAGAGCGCACTATGTGCATTTGAAGCCTAAATTGGTGATTTGCACAGGGGTGGCTGATTTTACAGCGGTTCTGACATAAACAAAACAAAAAAAATACCCACATGTGACCCCATTTTGGAAACTACACCACTCATGGAATGTAACAAGGGGTATAGTGAGCCTTAACACCCCACAAGTGTTTGAAGAATGTTCATTAAATTTGGATGGGAAAATGAAAGAAAAAATGTTTTTCACTAAAATGCTGGTGTTACCCTACATTTTTCATTTTCACAAGGAAAAATAGGAAAAAATTGTAACCCCATTTCTTCTGAGTAAGAGCATACACCATGTGTGGATGTAAAGTGCTCTGCGGGCACACTACAATGAACAGAAGGAGTGCCATTGTGCTTTTGAAGAGAACATTTTTTCGGAGTTGAAGGCCACTTGTGTTTACAAAGCCCCCATAGTGCTACAACAACGGACCCCCGTTATTTGACCCCATATTGGAAACTACACCCCTCATGTAAATTCAGGTAGAAGACAGACATGGTGCACATCTACAATCTTGCACAATGATCTAATTGCTTCTCAGCATAATTTCAAAAACTAACAGGTTGTTAGTATATACCTTTGATCAAAAAGTACAAAGCCCACTCGCCACGTCAAGGCCACCTATTTAGAGTGTGTCCCTAACGTCCCTAGCATAAAATGGCGTAGCACTGGGGGGCAACCACCACCACCGCGACACCAGTGCCCACAGAGGGAACAGCCCACTGGCAGAGCGGCCTCAATGCCACTCAAACCAGTCCATGGGTCGCACCTCCCCGCAGACACGGCGCCACAGCAGCAACAGACGCCGCACAGCACCACACCAGTGTGAACAGGATGCTACAGCTCACTTACCATGCTCTCCCAGTAAGACTGGAAGGCTGCTAGGAAAGAAATGGCCCATGTGTAGCTAACTATTACTTATATAGGATTTGGCTGAGGGGGTGGGGAAGAGTGTAGACACATGTTCAAACAAAAAAAAGAGGGGATGGAAAACACAATGTGAATTCAGGTAGAAGACAGACATGGTGCACATCTACAATCTTACACAATGATCTAATTGCTTCTCAGCATAATTTCAAAAACTAACAGGTTGTTAGTATATACATTTTGATCAAAAAGTACAAAGCCCACTCGCCACGTCAAGGCCCCCTATTTAGAGTGGGTCCCTAACGTCCTTAGCATAAAATGGCGTAGCACTGGGCGGCGACCACCACCGCCACGACACCAGTGCCCATAGGGGGAACGACCCACTGACAGAGCGGCCCCAATGCCACTCAAACCAGTCCATGGGTCGCACCTCCCCGCAGACACGGCGCCACGGCAGCAACAGACGCCGCACAGCACCACACCAGTGTGAACAGGATGCTACAGCTCACTTACCATGCTCTCCCAGTCAGACTGGGAGGCTGCTAGGAAAGAAATAGCCCATGTGTAGCTAACTACTACTTATATAGGGTTGGGCTTAGGGGGTGGGGAAGAGTGCAGACACATGTTCAAACCAAAAAAAAGAGGGGATAGAAAACACAATGTGAATTCAGGTAGAAGACAGACATGGTTCACATCTACAATCTTGCACAATGATCTAATTGCTTCTCAGCATAATTTCAGCTCACTCACTTACCATGCTCTCCCAGTCAGACACCCCTCATGTAATATAACAAGGGGTACAGTGAGCATTTACACCCCACAGGTGTACATGGCCCCTGACTTCCATTCCAAACAAATTCTCTCTCCAAAAGCCCAATGGCGCTCCTCCTCTTCTGAGCATTGTAGTGCGCCAGCAGAGCACATGATGTTCACACATGGGGTATTTCCATACTCAGAAGAAAGGGAGTTACAAATTTTGGGGGTCATTTCCCCATGTAAAAATGTAAAATTTGGGGAAAAACCAGCATTTTAGTGAAATATTTTTTTTTTATTTACACATCCAACTTTAACAAAAAGTCATCAAACACCTGTGAGGTGTAAAGGCTTACTGTACCCCTTGTTACGTTCCTTGAGGGGTGTAATTTCCAAAATAGTATGCCATGTGGTTTTTTTCTTTGCTGTTCTTCCACCATAGGGGCTTCCTAAATGCGACATGCCCCCCAAAAACCATTTCAGCTAAATTTGCTTTCCAAAAGCCAAATGTGACTCCTTCTCTTCTGAGCATTTTCGTTCACCCGCAGAGCATTTTACATCCTAACATGGTCTATTTCCATACTCAGAAGAGATGGGGTTACAACTTTTGGGGGCATGTTCTCCCATTACCCTTTGTAAAAATGGTAAATTTGGGGAAAAAACTTCCCTTTAGGGAAAAAAATATTTTTTTCATTTACACATCCGACGTTAACGAAAAGTTGTCAAACACCTGTGGGGTTTAAAGGCTCACTGGACCCCTTGTTACGTGCCTTGAGGGGTGTAGTTTACAAAATGGTATGCCATGTGGGGAATTTTCTGCTGTTCTGGCACCATAGGGGGTTCCTAAAAGTGACATGCCCCCCAAAAACAATTTCAGCAAAATTTACTCTCCAAAATCCCATTGTTGCACCTTCCCTTCATAGCCTTCTACTGCACCCGCCAAACACTTGACATACACATTTGAGGTATTTCCTTATTCGAAAGAAATTGGGTTACAGATTTTGGGGGGCTTTTTCTCCTATTACCCCTTGTAAAAATGCAAAAAATGGGTCTACAAGAACATGCGAGTGTAAAAAAAGAAGATTTTGAATTTTCTCCTTCACTGTGCTGCTATTCCTGTGAAACACCTAAAGGGTTAACACACTTACTGAATGTCATTTTGAAAACTTTGAGGGGTGACATTTTTATAAGGGGGTCATTTGGGGGGTATTTCTAATAAGAAAGCCCTTCAAATCCACTTCAAAATTGAACTGGTCCCTGAAAAATTCAGATTTTTAACATTTTTTGAAAAATTGGAAAATTGCTGCTGTACTTTGAAGCCGTCTGATGTCTTCCAAAAATAAAAACATATCAACTTTATGATGCAAACATAAAGTAGATGTTACGCCGAGCGCTCCGGGTCCCCGCTCCTCCCCGGAGCGCTCGCTTCACTCTCCCCGCTGCAGCGCTCCGGTCAGATCCACTGACCCGGGGCGCTGCGATTCCGCTGCCAGCCGGGATGCGATTCGCGATGCGGGTAGCGCCCGCTCGCGATGCGCACCCCGGCTCCCGTACCTGACTCGCTCTCCCTCGGTCCTGTCCCGGCGCGCGCGGCCCCGCTCCCTAGGGCGCGCGCGCGCCGGGTCTTTGCGATTTAAAGGGCCACTGCGCCGCTGATTGGCGCAGTGATTCCAATTAGTGTCTTCACCTGTGCACTTCCCTATATCACCTCACTTCCCCTGCACTTCCTTGCCGGATCTTGTTGCCATTGTGCCAGTGAAAGCGTTTCCTTGTGTGTTCCTAGCCTGTGTTCCAGACCTCCTGCCGTTGCCCCTGACTACGATCCTTGCTGCCTGCCCCGACCTTCTGCTACGTCCGACCTTGCTTCTGTCTACTCCCTTGTACCGCGCCTATCTTCAGCAGCCAGAGAGGTGAGCCGTTGCTAGTGGATACGACCTGGTCACTACCGCCGCAGCAAGACCATCCCGCTTTGCGGCGGGCTCTGGTGAAAACCAGTAGTGACTTAGAACCGATCCACTAGCACGGTCCACGCCAATCCCTCTCTGGCACAGAGGATCCACTACCTGCCAGCCGGCATCGTGACAGTAGATCCGGCCATGGATCCCGCTGAAGTTCCTCTGCCAGTTGTCGCTGACCTTACCACGGTGGTCGCCCAGCAGTCACAACAGATAGCGCAACAAGGCCAACAGCTGTCTCAACTGACCGTTATGCTACAGCAGTTACTACCACAGCTTCAGCAGTCATCTCCTCCACCGGCTCCTGCACCTCCTCCGCAGCGAGTGGCCGCTCCTGGTCTACGCCTATCCTTGCCGGATAAATTTGATGGGGACTCTAAGTTTTGCCGTGGCTTTCTTTCCCAATGTTCCCTGCATCTGGAGATGATGTCGGACCTGTTTCCCACTGAAAGGTCTAAGGTGGCTTTCGTAGTCAGCCTTCTGTCTGGAAAAGCCCTGTCTTGGGCCACACCGCTCTGGGACCGCAATGACCCCGTCACTGCCTCTGTACACTCCTTCTTCTCGGAAATCCGAAGTGTCTTTGAGGAACCTGCCCGAGCCTCTTCTGCTGAGACTGCCCTGTTGAACCTGGTCCAGGGTAATTCTTCCGTTGGCGAGTATGCCGTACAATTCCGTACTCTTGCTTCAGAATTATCCTGGAATAATGAGGCCCTCTGCGCGACCTTTAAAAAAGGCCTATCCAGCAACATTAAAGATGTTCTGGCCGCACGAGAAATTCCTGCTAATCTACATGAACTTATTC
Source organism: Hyla sarda (assembly GCF_029499605.1). Lineage (NCBI taxonomy): Eukaryota > Metazoa > Chordata > Amphibia > Anura > Hylidae > Hyla > Hyla sarda. The sequence continues at coordinate 165,159,309 of NC_079189.1, forward strand.
ACCTAGCCACTCGCATTGACATGCGTTTTTCCGAAAGGCGTCAGGAACTCCGCCAAGATATGGACTCTGTTCGCACGAGGCGTTTCTTCTCCTCGGCTCCTCTCTCCTCTGGTCCCCTGCAATCTGTTCCTGTGCCTCCCGCCGTGGAGGCTATGCAGGTCGACCGGTCTCGCCTGACACCTCAAGAGAGGACACGACGCCGTATGGAGAACCTCTGCCTGTACTGTGCTAGTACCGAACACTTCCTGAGGGATTGTCCTATCCGTCCTCCCCGCCTGGAAAGACGTACGCTGACTCCGCACAAAGGTGAGACAGTCCTTGATGTCTACTCTGCTTCTCCACGTCTTACTGTGCCTGTGCGGATGTCTGCCTCTGCCTTCTCCTTCTCTACTGTGGCCTTCTTGGACTCTGGATCTGCAGGAAATTTTATTCTGGCCTCTCTCGTCAACAAGTTCAACATCCCAGTGACCAGTCTCGCCAGACCCCTTTACATCAATTGTGTAAACAATGAAAGATTGGACTGTACCATACGTTTCCGCACGGAGCCCCTTCTTATGAGCATCGGATCTCATCACGAGAGGATTGAACTTTTGGTCCTCCCCAATTGCACCTCGGAAATTCTCCTTGGACTTCCCTGGCTTCAACTTCATTCCCCAACCCTGGATTGGTCCACTGGGGAGATCAAGAGTTGGGGGCCCTCTTGTTCCAAGAACTGTCTAAAACCGGTTCCCAGTAACCCTTGCCGTAACTCTGTGGTTCCTCCAGTAACCGGTCTCCCTAAGGCCTATATGGACTTCGCGGATGTTTTCTGCAAAAAACAAGCTGAGACTCTACCTCCTCACAGGCCTTATGATTGTCCTATCGACCTCCTCCCGGGCACTACTCCACCCCGGGGCAGAATTTATCCTCTCTCTGCCCCAGAGACTCTTGCCATGTCTGAATACGTCCAGGAGAATCTAAAAAAGGGCTTTATCCGTAAATCCTCCTCTCCTGCCGGAGCCGGATTTTTCTTTGTGTCCAAAAAAGATGGCTCCCTACGTCCTTGCATTGACTACCGCGGTCTTAATAAAATCACGGTTAAGAACCGCTACCCCTTACCCCTCATCTCTGAACTCTTTGATCGCCTCCAAGGTGCCCACATCTTTACTAAATTGGACTTAAGAGGCGCCTATAACCTCATCCGCATCAGAGAGGGGGATGAGTGGAAAACGGCATTTAACACCAGAGATGGACACTTTGAGTATCTGGTCATGCCCTTTGGCCTGTGCAACGCCCCTGCCGTCTTCCAAGACTTTGTTAATGAAATTTTTCGTGATCTGTTATACTCCTGTGTTGTTGTATATCTGGACGATATCCTAATTTTTTCTGCCAATCTAGAAGAACACCGCCAGCATGTCCGTATGGTTCTTCAGAGACTTCGTGACAATCAACTCTATGCCAAAATTGAGAAATGTCTGTTTGAATGCCAATCTCTTCCTTTTCTAGGATATTTGGTCTCTGGCCAGGGACTACAGATGGATCCAGACAAACTCTCTGCCGTCTTAGATTGGCCACGCCCCTCCGGACTCCGTGCTATCCAACGCTTTTTGGGGTTCGCCAATTATTACAGGCAATTTATTCCACATTTTTCTACCGTTGTGGCTCCTATCGTGGCTTTAACCAAAAAAAATGCTGATCCCAAGTCTTGGCCTCCTCAAGCAGAAGACGCCTTTAAACGACTCAAGTCTGCCTTTTCTTCGGCTCCCGTGCTCTCCAGACCTGACCCTTCCAAACCCTTCCTATTGGAGGTTGATGCCTCCTCAGTGGGAGCTGGAGCTGTTCTTCTACAAAAAAATTCTTCCGGGCATGCTGTCACTTGTGGTTTTTTCTCTAGGACCTTCTCTCCAGCGGAGAGGAACTACTCCATCGGGGATCGAGAGCTTCTAGCCATTAAATTAGCACTTGAGGAATGGAGGCATCTGCTGGAGGGATCAAGTTTTCCTGTTATTATCTACACCGACCACAAGAACCTCTCCTACCTCCAGTCTGCCCAACGGCTGAATCCTCGCCAGGCCCGGTGGTCTCTGTTCTTTGCCCGATTTAATTTTGAGATTCACTTTCGTCCTGCCGATAAGAACATTAGGGCCGATGCTCTCTCTCGTTCCTCGGATGCCTCAGAAGTTGAACTCTCTCCGCAACACATCATTCCACCTGACTGCCTGATCTCCACTTCTCCTGCCTCCATCAGGCAAACTCCTCCAGGAAAGACCTTTGTTTCTCCACGCCAACGCCTCGGAATCCTCAAATGGGGTCACTCCTCCCATCTCGCAGGTCATGCGGGCATCAAGAAATCTGTGCAACTCATCTCCCGCTTCTATTGGTGGCCGACTCTGGAGACGGATGTTGTGGACTTTGTGCGAGCCTGCACTATCTGTGCCCGGGATAAGACTCCTCGCCAGAAGCCCGCTGGTTTTCTTCATCCCCTGCCTGTCCCCGAACAGCCTTGGTCTCTGATTGGTATGGATTTTATTACTGATTTACCCCCTTCCCGTGGCAACACTGTTATTTGGGTGGTCGTTGATCGATTCTCCAAAATGGCACATTTCATCCCTCTTCCTGGTCTTCCTTCTGCGCCTCAGTTGGCTAAACAATTTTTTGTACACATTTTTCGTCTTCACGGGTTGCCTACGCAGATTGTCTCGGATAGAGGCGTCCAATTCGTGTCTAAATTCTGGAGGGCTCTCTGTAAACAACTCAAGATTAAATTAAATTTTTCTTCTGAATATCATCCCCAGTCCAATGGACAAGTAGAAAGAATTAACCAGATCTTGGGTGATTATTTGCGACATTTTGTTTCCTCCCGCCAGGATGACTGGGCAGATCTCCTTCCATGGGCCGAATTCTCGTATAACTTCAGGGTCTCTGAATCTTCCTCCAAATCCCCATTTTTCGTGGTGTACGGCCGTCACCCTCTTCCCCCCCTCCCTACCCCCTTGCCCTCTGGTCTGCCCGCTGTGGATGAAATTTCTCGTGACCTTTCCATCATATGGAGAGAGACCCAAAATTCTCTCTTACAGGCTTCATCACGCATGAAGAAGTTCGCGGATAAGAAAAGAAGAGCTCCTCCCGTTTTTTCCCCTGGAGACAAGGTATGGCTCTCCGCTAAATATGTCCGCTTCCGTGTCCCTAGCTACAAGTTGGGACCACGCTATCTTGGTCCTTTCAAAATTTTGTGTCAAATTAATCCTGTCTCTTATAAACTTCTTCTTCCTCCTTCTCTTCGTATCCCTAATGCCTTTCACGTCTCTCTTCTCAAACCACTCATCCTCAACCGTTTTTCTCCCAAATCTGTTCCTCCCACTCCTGTTTCCGGCTCCTCGGACATCTTCTCTGTCAAAGAGATCTTAGCTTCCAAAAAGGTCAGAGGGAAAACTTTTTTTTTAGTGGACTGGGAGGGTTGTGGTCCTGAAGAGAGATCCTGGGAACCTGAGGACAACATCCTAGACAAAAGTCTGCTCCTCAGGTTCTCAGACTCTAAGAAGAGGGGGAGACCCAAGGGGGGGGGTACTGTTACGCCGAGCGCTCCGGGTCCCCGCTCCTCCCCGGAGCGCTCGCTTCACTCTCCCCGCTGCAGCGCTCCGGTCAGATCCACTGACCCGGGGCGCTGCGATTCCGCTGCCAGCCGGGATGCGATTCGCGATGCGGGTAGCGCCCGCTCGCGATGCGCACCCCGGCTCCCGTACCTGACTCGCTCTCCCTCGGTCCTGTCCCGGCGCGCGCGGCCCCGCTCCCTAGGGCGCGCGCGCGCCGGGTCTTTGCGATTTAAAGGGCCACTGCGCCGCTGATTGGCGCAGTGATTCCAATTAGTGTCTTCACCTGTGCACTTCCCTATATCACCTCACTTCCCCTGCACTTCCTTGCCGGATCTTGTTGCCATTGTGCCAGTGAAAGCGTTTCCTTGTGTGTTCCTAGCCTGTGTTCCAGACCTCCTGCCGTTGCCCCTGACTACGATCCTTGCTGCCTGCCCCAACCTTCTGCTACGTCCGACCTTGCTTCTGTCTACTCCCTTGTACCGCGCCTATCTTCAGCAGCCAGAGAGGTGAGCCGTTGCTAGTGGATACGACCTGGTCACTACCGCCGCAGCAAGACCATCCCGCTTTGCGGCGGGCTCTGGTGAAAACCAGTAGTGACTTAGAACCGATCCACTAGCACGGTCCACGCCAATCCCTCTCTGGCACAGAGGATCCACTACCTGCCAGCCGGCATCGTGACAGTAGACATTTTGTATGTGTGAATCAATATATAATTTAATTTGGATGTCCATTTTCCTTATAAGCAGAGAGTTTCAAAGTTAGAAAAATAAAAATTATTCCTTAAATTTTGGAATTTTTCACCAAGAAATGATGCAAGTATCAACAACATTTTGCCACTAGAATATATTACGAAAATACAATCTCAGAATCAGAATGAAAAAAAAAATCCTCCCAGAGTTATTAACCTGTTGGTGACGGAAGGCGTTCCTTTACGCCCTCTGCCCACTCCCTTTCTATAATGCGGGGCCTGACCTCTAACAATGGACGGGACCCGTCACTAATAGCGCGAGGCACTGATCACGGTGCCGTGCGCTATTATCCCTTTAGATGCAGCATTCAAAGTTGAAGGCCGCATCTAAAATGAAAGTAAACTGCTCCCGGCTAGCTCAGTGGGCTGTTCGGGATTGTCGCATCGAAATCGCAGCATCCCGAACAGCTGTAGGACAGCAGGAGTGTCCCCCACCTTCCTCTTCACTGTCTGATTGCCGAATGACTGCTCAGTGCCTGAGATCCAGGCATGAGCAGTCAAGCGGCAGAATCATTGATCAATGGTTTCCTATGAGAAAACATTGATCAATGTAAAGGATTGTATGGGAGCTATAACTGCAAAAAAAGTGGAAAAAAAAGTGAATAAGGATCATTTAACCCTTTTCCTGATAAAAGTTTGAATCACCCCCCTTTTCCCATTTAAATAAAAACCAATGCAAATAAAAATAAAAATAAACATATGTGATATCGCCGCATGTGGAAATGTCCAAATTATAAAAATATATTGTTAATTATACCGCACGGTCAATAGAGTACGCGCATAAAAATTCCAAAATATTGTATTTTTGGTCACTTTTTATATCATGAAAAAATGAATAAAAAGCGATCAAAAAGTCTGATCAATACAAAAATGCTACTACTAAAAACTTCAGATCACAGCGCAAAAAATTAGCCCTCATACCACCCCATACGTGGGAAAAATAAAAAAGTTATAGGGGTCAGAAGATGACAATTTTAAATGTATACATTTTCCTGCATGTAGTTATGATTTTTCAGAAGTACGACAAAATTAAACCTATATAAGTAGGGTATCATTTTAATTGTATGCACCTACAGAATAAAGATAAATTGTCATTTTTACTGAAAAAAGTACTGCGCAGAAACAGAAGCCCCCAAAAGTTACAAAATTGTGTTTTTTTTTCAATTTTGTCTCCCAATGATTTTTTTTCCGTTTTGCCGTAGATTTTTGGGTAATATGATCATATGGATTTTTAGGTGCAAAATTGAAAGGGTTATGATTTTTAAAAGGTACAGAGGAAAAAATGAAAGTGCAAAATCGGAAAAACCCTCCGTCTCCAAGGGTTAAAGGGACAGTGGTCAGATGTGCAAAAAATTGACGGGTCCTTAAGGTGAAAAGGGGCTGGGTCCTTAAGGGGTTAATATAGATTTGCCACAAATAATTTTGGATCGAACCAAATTATTTCGAAAAATTTGGCGAACCGGCTGAATCAAATTTTTCAAAAGTTTGCTCATCTCTAGAAGTGATGTTACTTTTGGTCAGAGATAGAGTTGGTAGAAAAGAAAGCTAACAAAAAATTAGGATAAGAGGAAAAAATAAGGGAAAAATAAAATAACAGAAAAATAAAAGGAATAAAAGGAGAAAAAAAGGGGGTCAGTCAGATGAAAGAAAGAATTTGAAATATAAAGAAAGTTAGTAGGGAGGTAGGATAGGATGCAGACACAGATAGGTGTCTGGAATATAAGGAGAAAAATAGACACATCATAACAAGGCGTGTGAGAGAAAACAATAGAATAGAGGAAAAGAAACTAGAAAATATGATAGATGGAAAAATTAGAAGTATCAATAGGAAAAAGTAAAGAGAAAAAAAGAGGAGAACACTGGAGAACACCAGTGGGGAGAAAAAGGAGGGGGGGGGGAAGAAGAGAGAGAATGAGGATTAGCAAGAGGAAGTTAGAAAAAAAAGGAATGGGTCTGGAATAGTAAGTTGGAATATACAAACTGTGATTCAATCCAAGCCATATGGGAGTTGGCATAGGGGGGGTGCCACTTTGGACCCATAGCCGTCCCTTGGATCTGTAAAAAGAAACTGTCCTGAAATAGAAAGTTGTTATTGTATAGAACTAGTTCCAGAATGTCTATGGAGAAATCAATGGTACCTGTTTCAAAACCAAAATCAATGAGTAAGTGTTTTATATCATGGAGTCCCTACTCATGTTTTATAGATGTGTATAGGCTGTTTACATCAAAGGTAACAAGGATAGTATCAGGAGGAATCTCTGCAATGTTACAAATTAATTCTAGAAAGGCTGAAGTGTCTAACAAAAAGGAAGGTGTTGAGTTGACAAGAGGTGTCAGGATTTTCTCGAGAATAATGGATAATGGGGAAAGTATGAATTCCGTTGAGGCCACTATGGGTCGACCTGGAGGATGCTGAAGATTCTTGTGTCTTTTGGGTGATTTATACAGAACAGAGGTAATTGGATGTTCTTTGAGAAGCAATGTATGGGTTTTTGAGTCAATGATACCAAAATCAAGGTATTGATCAATGCATGTATGGATTTTCTGTTCGATTGATCTTATCGGATCTGACTCTAATTTTTTGTACACATTAGTGTCCCTCAATTGTGAATGAATTTCACCACCCTTGTCTGCTGGTTTGATGACGATCGATCTATCTTTCTGTAGATCGAACAGGGCCTGTATTTCATCTGCTGAGAAATTATTGGGATAGTGTAATGCACCTTTTTCAATTTCTTTACGTAGGGACATAATGTCCCTTTTGATGAAATCAATGAATGTCTCTACAGCGAATGCTCCCCGTGGGGGTGTGAATCTGCTAGGGACTTTTATACCAAGTGTCTGAATACTGATAGGTGGTAATGTAGTGGTCTGTGAGGAAACTGCAGGGATCTGATCACTGAAGAAGGCTTTCAGTCTAATTTTCCTGATAAACCTGTGTAAGTCTAGATTTAATTGAAAAATATCAAACCTGTATGTGGGACAGAATGACAAACACTTTTATAGAAGCTGTACTTGTGGGGGATTCAGAGATTTAGAGGATATATTGACTACCCAAGGGGATGGTAGGGGGTAGGATGCATACCTGTGATCGCGTAGTTACACTGCTTTCAGATGTATTGATCCCACCACTGCAACCCCTTCTTCTTTGGGGATGGCATCTGACACCAAAATGTCCTCTAGAATAGTACGCTTCATTTCCCTCGGAGCTTGACGAAAGAGTCTTGTGAGGCTCCTCTATTGGAGTAGTGTGGTCTTTGCGTAAGGGGAGGGTCTTGCCATCTGTACACACGGTTTTGAAAATAGTCCTCTGTATCATGGACAAATTTGTTGCGTTTCTTTTGTTCCGAGTCCTTTTTGTGAGTCTCCAGATTGGGTACACTGTAGGGGCCATCATCAGCGGATCCGTTCTGTGTGACCCTACCCTTAAAAGGATACTCCAGAGGCCAAAGAAAATTTTAATTTTACTGGTGCCAAGAAATTACACAGGTTTGTAAATGAAAAATCTTAAGTCTTTTAGTACTTTTCAACTGCTGTATGCTCCAGAGTGCAATTCTCTTTAGTCTGACATCTCTGTCCATGTGAGGAACTGTCCTGAGAATAGAGATTTGCTATGGGGAATATCTCATGCTCTGAACAGTTCCTGACATGGACAGAGGTGGCATCAGAGAATGTTGTGTTCAGACATAAAGAACTATACAACTTCCTCTGTAGCATACAGCAGCTGATAAGTAGGCATAATTTTCAAATTTAGGTACATATTATTTACAATTTAAGTTACATAGTTACATAGTTTATAAGGTTGTAAAGAGCCTATAAAGTTAAACCTAAAACTCCACTGTGTTTATCCAGAGCAAGGCTGATGCTAATTGCCCCAGAACAGGAAAAATTCCTTCCCGACTCCAATATCATAATATGTCCCTGGATCAGTGAACTATTGCCATAAACCTCATATCCATGACAAAACATCCAGACCCCCCTTGATTTATTGAGTCAGACATCTTAACATCTTGTGCAAAAGAGTTCTATAGTCTCACTGGTCTTACAGTATAGAATCCCTGTGATGATGGTGAAACCTTCTTTTCTGTAGCTGTAGAGGATGCCCCTTGTCATGGTTACCGGCCTCGGTATAAAAAGATCACTAGCAAACACGCGGAAAATAATCCAACACCTTTTATTGTCTAACATCATAATAACATGGTGGTGTCTAACATTATCCTACATTTGACATAAGTGGGACTCCACAACAAATATTATACCCAAGAAAACAAGAGTTTACAAAAGCCACTTGTAATAAAACATATAAATCTTTATTGAAAAGTCTCTATTAACACAGCTCTCAACATATAGAACAAAGTGAATACAGAGATAGATTCCAGACTGCCACAGAGGAACTATAAATATGTAGTATTACTAACACAGCACTTAAACATCATTGCACATATGCCCCATAGAGTAAAATCCCCCGTCATTGATTGGTGCATGTAAAAAATAATAATTAGTCACAAAGGCCAGAACTTAAAATTATACACATAATAAACTGCAGCACCTACTAGCAGGTATAAAATTGTATAATCAGTCTGGACTAACTTGATAACTTCCATGAACTGGCTCACTCCCCAATTATATAAACGGAGCACTCTAAAGATGCATGTGAGAGAATAACCCATCACTAAGTGCCTGCAGCTTATCCATGGTAATAATGTTGTGCCTCTGCGCAGATACTAGCAATTAGCAATACTACTGTATAGAGTTATAGTTCCTCTATGGCAGTCCGGAATTTATCTCTGTATTCACTGTGTTCTATGGGGGAGATTTATCAAAACCTGTTTATAGGAAAAGTTGCTGAGTTGCCCATAGTAACCAATGAGATTGCTTCTTTCATTTTAAACTGCCTTTTTCAAAAATGAAAGATCAATCTGATTGGTTGCTATAGGTAACTCAGCAATTTTTCCTCTGGACAGGTTTTGATAAATCTTCCCCTATATGTTGAGAGCTGTTTTAATAGACACATTTCAATAAAGATTTATATGTTTTCTTAAAAGTGGCTTTTGTGAACATCACTGTCCATACATATAGTTGTACATTGTTATCAAATTTCCCATAAGATGTTTTTTTCTCCAAACTTAAAGGGGTACTCCACTGGAGAAAAGAAAATGTTTTAATCAACTGGTACCCGAAAGTTAAACAGATTATTAAATTACTTCTAGTTAAAAATCTTAATCCTTCCAGTACTTATCAGCTGCTGTATGATCCACAGGAAGTTGTTTTCTTTTTAAATTTCCTGACCACAGTTCTCTCTGCTGACACCTCTGTCCATTTAAGGAACTGTCCAGAGCATAATAGGTTTGCTATGGGGATTTGCTCCTTCTCTGGACAGTTCCTAAAATGGACAAAGATGTCAGCAGAGAGCACTATGGTCAGACAGAAAGGAAATTCAAAATGAAAAGAACTTCCTGTGGAGCACATAGCAGCTGATAAGTACTAGAAGGATTAAGATTTTTAACCCCTTAAGGATGCAGGGTTGTTCCATTTTTGCATTTTCATTTTTTCCTCATCACCTTCTAAAAATTATAACGCTTTAAATTTTGCACCTAAAATTCCATATTATAGCTTAGTTTTTGCAACACCAATTCTATTTTTCAGTGACACTAGTTATTTTACCCAAAAATCCATGGTGAAACAGAAAAAAAAATAATTGTGTGACAAAATTTAAGAAAAAATTCAATTTTGTAAGTTTTGGGGTCTTCCGTTTCTACGCAGTGCATTTTTCGGTAAAAATGACACCTTATCTTTATTTTGTAGGTCCATACAGTTAAAATGATACCCTACTTATATAGGTTTGATTTTGTCGTACTTCTGAAAAAAATCAAAACTACATGCAGGAAAATGTATACGTTTAAAATTGTCATCTTCTGACCCCTATAACTTTTTTATTTTTCCACATACGGGCCAGTATGAGGGCTCATTTTTTCCGTGATCTGAAGTTTTTATCGGTACCATTTTTGTATTGATCGGACTATTTGATCGCTTTTTATAATTTTTTTCATGATATAAAAAGTGACCAAAAATACACTAGTTTGGACTTTTGAATTTTTTTGTGCATTCGCCATTGATGGTGCGGTTTAATTAATGATATATTTTTATAGTTCAGACATTTCTGCACGCGGCGATACCACAAATGTTTGTTTTTATTTACACAGTTACTTTGATTTTTTAAAATCAATCACCAATCGGACGCGACGGAGGCAGGTAAGGCACCCTCCGCTCGCGTTGTAGCTGATCGGGACATCTCGATTTCACAGCGATGGTCCCGATCAGCCTTACTTTCATTTTAGACGCGGTGATCAACTTTGAATGCCATGTCTAAACGGTTAATAGCACGCTGCACAACGATCGGTGCCGCACTCTATTAGCCCAGGGTCCCGGCTTTCATTAGTATAGGTATGCCCTGCGTCCTTAAGAGGTTAAATAGAAGTAATTTACAAATTTAACTATTTAACTAACTACTGTTTAACTATCTTGCACCAGTTGATTTAAAAAAAAAAAGGTTTTCCGGTGGAGCACCCCTTTAATAATCCCAATCTTGATAACGTGTTTTGGTATTACTCTAATCTACCCATACCTTAGTAATATCTTAGCAACAAGTGCATCCATGTCCTTTTTATATACAGGTGCACAAAATTGGACACAATACTCAGCTGCCAGCAAAGTACAAGTGCCTACTTCAATGCTCCATCCTGGTGTTCCTGCAGTTCAAATCTCATAGGCTGAAACTCATGAGATACATAACATTCCACAGAGGTTTGCCTCGTGTATAATGCGCATCATCAGCAACATTTGCCCTTTTGTACAGAGGTGAAGCCAGCTGTGACCACATAGAGTTAGTAAGACACATGCTGGCTTTAAAGGGGTACTTCTGTGGAAAAAATTTTTTTTCACATCAATTGGTTTCAGAAAGTTATACAGACCCTCACGATCTAACATCTTATTCCCTATCCTTTGGATAGGGGATAAGATGTTTCCAATGGAATACCCCTTTAAGGAAACAGACCATTCTGGCCTTAAGGACAGCCAATTTAATAATTGCCTTTTGGTTTTTCCTCCTCGCCTTTTGAGAGCAATAACTCTTTTTTTTTTCCATTCACAGACCCATAGGATGGCTTGTTTTTGTGTGACCTATTGTACTTTGCAATGGCACCTTTCATTTTACCATAAAATGTGTAACCAACCCAAAAAATATTCTTTGTTGCTACGTTATGCTCTCCGGCCACACATGCTGGCCGTGAGAGCATGGTCCCGTTACCTGCTCCTGTCGGTGGGGCTGGTATTCGCATCGCGTGACGTGCCCACATGCGAATCCCAAGCCCTCACTCATCTGGTGTTTCTCCTGGCAACGCCTCTGCCTCTCAGCTCCGGCATGCATGTCCCTGTCCCCTAGGGCTCACATGCGCCGGAACTTTAAGATTTAAAGGGCCAAGTGTGCCCATTAGTGACACCCATTAGTGCCCATTAGTGACAAGTAACACCTGCGGCTCATTGATAAATTCCTCCATCTCCAACACTGCTGCCGAATCTTTGTTGCCCTAGTGCCTGAGAGAAAGCGTTCCTGAGAGTTACCTTGCCATGTATCATACCCTTTGCTCTGTGACCTGACCTTGCTCCTTTGCCACCTGCCTACTGACCACTTGCTACGTTCCTGACTACACTACTGTGCCGCCAGCCCTGACCTTCTGCTTTCCTGACCACGAGTTGTCTTATCCCACCTGGGCCTAGTATCTCCTCAGCCGCCTGTGTGGTCGAGCCATGCCAGGGGTAGGGACCTGGGTGCCGCCTGCCGCAGCAAGTCCATCACGCTTGCGGCAGGCTCCGGTGAATACCAGCGGCACCTTAGACTTCGCCCCCTGGTACTGTCCGAGTCATCTACCACACAGGTCCAGCGGATCCACTATCATCAGTGTTCCGTCTACTGAAACGTGAGTGTTACATTTGTGGTGGGAAATTGAAAATGAAACTACAATTTAGCAAATTTTGGGGGGAATCATTTTTATGCAGTGCAATTTACAGTAAAATTTACATATTATCTTCATTCTGTGGGTCATTATGACTAAAACAATACACATGGTTACATGATTTACTTTTATAAGGGTAGGTTTCCACAGAGGTTTTTTTCTGGCATTTTTTTTTTTTTTATATCTGCAGCTGCAGTCTTTGAGCCAAAGTCAGAAGTGGATCCAGCAGGATGGAGAAGTATAAATCCTTCCCTTATATTTCCCATTCCTTCTAACTACACTTCTGGTTTTGGCCCAAAAACTGAAGTGGCAGTACTCCAAAAAATGCCCGAAAATAACCTGCGTGGAACTGCCTTGTACTGCTCAAACTTTTGGAGGTGTTTTTTCCTCCTCACTTTCTATTAGCCATAACGCCATGGTAAAGTTGGCCAGTACTGTTGGCTCTTTTACTGTTATTTGTAGATATAATTAGAATTTTGGTATTTATGTAATATGTTATTTTATGGTAAAGAAAATCTTAATTGAAAATTATTTAAGAATAAAAAGTTAATCTCAGGATTAATGTGGCAATTACCCATGACAACCAATCAGATTGCTTCTTTAATTTTTCAGAGATCTTTGCTCAAGGATTAATAATTTTCTCAGATTGTGTCTACATACACAGTAGTCATGGCTGAGTTTAGGGATAGGCAACTATACATACATTTCTAATAGTTAACTGGTGTGGAAAAAAATAATAAAGGGATTCTACTATTGATCTATTTGTTGTCATCAAATTACTTATCTACAGTATAATAGGGTTATTACAGAATTATATGTGCCAGGTAGTAAGACATTAACTTTACAAGGTTTTCCTGCCCTTGGACTATACTATCTTGTATTTACATATCCTAGGAACATTTGTAAAAGCACATATAATTAAAAAATGAAGGATTCAGAGGATCACAGACATATCACTGAAATATAACCTAATGTTCATAAAGCTGGAAAGACTAAGCTTGTGATTAAAAAGACTTCAGCAGAAATTTCCGACATGATAAAAGGGAAATTACACACAGAGAACACAAAGGTTTTAATTGGATTTAATCTCTTTTTTCATTCTCTTCTCTTGACATAAAAGGAAACTGGTATACTGTATGTTTTTAACCTTAAAATGACAGTACATTTAATGCAAATTGAATTATCTAAGGGTTCTGTCACTTATTTAATACATGTTATATTTTTAAAGTGCATCTGTCATCACTCACTTTCCACAAGTTCCTCTAAAGAGGTACAATTTTTTTTATTTGCCACCAAAGAGAAAATATATTTAAATTATAATACATATTTATTTTTCCCAAGTTACAACTATATGTAGGGGCATGCCTACAACTATTGGGCCTACAAGTATACAAGAGAGGTGCTATAAAATAGCCTCCAAATTCTACTCCACTGAGTTTTTTCTGTTCTACTCATGTGGGACATGTGGAACGATAGACTGATAAGATAGTTTTTTTTTTTTTTTTAACCTATTTTGTGTTCTTTTATTTTACCTATGTGCTGGCATTATCACACTAGAGTACCTGTTGCATAGTCTCCCTACTGCCATTATGTACATGCAGCGTTGTTTAGTACCTGTGTTCCAGGTGCCTCTCTACCATCCTGGTTGTGGTTCCCCTGCTCATTTGTAGCATGAAAGTAGGGGTGCTGGTGTACTCCTGCACCACGCTCCCTTGCCATGCTCAAATTAAATTAAAAGGAAAAACAAAATACTATAAAGTAGTAAATGTTAAAGAGTACCTGTCATTAAACCATATTTTTCAAACTAACTCAGATTATATTGACTAACTACTCCTAATACTCCTCCTGCCCTTAAAAAACAAATTCTGAGCTTTAAAAAGCTCTGTATCATACTTTTCCCCTTACTCACATTGTGTGAGCTACCGGCAGAAGAAAATGGGCATTCCCCAGAAGGCGCTATGTCACTGAGAGCTGTGCCTTGCCATGCCCCAGGCGCACTACCTGAGTTTGGTCTCCTGCCAGGCGGGGAGCAGACCAAACTAACTATTTGACTTGTAACAGGTATCAGAACAGAGCCACCTAGTGGTGTTTTTTTCAATCACATTAAAAACATGTAAAAGCTGAGAATTTTACCAGCAAGTAAATAGCAAGGTGTTTTATATTTATATAAGGAACAATATATTAAACGTTTGGTGACAGTTACTCTTTAATCCTTTATGTCATTTTGATGGGCCTGGCTCTCTTGTTTCCCTTACCCTTAGTGCAGCCTTTTCTGTTTAGTGCTGCTGCTTCTCTGGATTCTTATCTTTAGAAGTTGAGCTCTTCCGTTGCCAGGTTGATTTTTTTGTCAACATTCATTAATATATTTTGCTGTTATATTTTAGATTTCTGACATGGACAGTCTAGAAAGACTTACACTAAGCGACATCACCTGATGTACAGTGTATGCGAAGCTCCATTACTGGATTGCTAAGAGCCCTCTTACTGCTGTATTTATGGTAAGGTTCTCTCTCTTAGCCCTTTTTTTTCCATGATGTCATCATATGGATAAAGGATTTTAATTGTTCATTCAGCATAAATGAGCTGAAGGAAGAATTTAGAACTTCTTTATGCCAGGAAAAAAGAAGCCCTGTTCTACATGACCCTTGTCATTCCATAAGCTCTGCAAGTCATGTACCATTAATTGATAAGATTCATTTCTTCTCTTCTTCTAAAGTACATTTCTCTTTTCTAAATGTGGAAAACATGTCTAAGGACTAGCGAACCATCTCAAGAAATAGTTTAGATTCCACTTCTAGGGAATGTAGGACATTTAATGTGGATAAATCCCTCAAAGCATTCATGTCCTTAGAGTTCAAGGCTCTCATTTTAAACAAGTGGTTCAAATACAAATTTCCATTTGAGGAGCAGGATCATCTGTGGCTAACAGCCCCCAAGGTAGATATGCAAATAGTCAAAATTGCCCAAGAGAACTGTTTTACCATCAAAGGATGATGCAAACCTGAAGCACCCCAAGTACAGAAAAGTTGAGTGTACCTTGAGAACTTATCAGGCTGCCACTGTGATGTCATGACCGGGATAGACAGGGAGAGTGAACCCTAAGCTGTCCCTAGAAATACTCTCCTTGCCAACTTGCCCATCCAACAACTTGGAGAAGTTCCCACCCTGCGCTAAAGTACAATGGGCGTAAAGGTACAAAATAATGCAGTACATAGTCGGGGAAAGGTCAGAAACATAATGGGAAAACAACCAGATAAACCAGGCAGGATAGAAATATACAAACAGAGCAGGATATAGCATATTAACATACAGTTCAGAAACCGGAATCAAGATTAACGGCAGATATGAATATATGAACAAGACTAGATATGGAATAAGTATACAGCAAAAACCAGGAGATGCGGGGGATGAACAGATTGACTGAATGTCAAACACTAAAAAGGTCTGGAAACATAGAACATAGTTCACACTGGAGACAGAACAAAGAAACAAACAAGACACCCCACTCCAAACATGGAGGAACATCAATTACAAAACCAAATAGACTACTAGCCAGTGGGCACACTCCACTGTTCGATAAGGATACTGGCCTAGTAGGAAACAGAAATGTAATACATGGAACACTAAACTGAGAACCAGATGAGACTTCACAAAAGCCAAACTCCAAAACATGCAGACTAAGATATAACAAGGTACTAAAACCCGACAGATGTACTTAAAACCAAGCAGACTAAAATAAATATCATGACAGGAATCCAACCATGGTTAAAACTCAGATATTAATAGAAAGACTAAAACAGTCATAGTCAGAATAAAAACTAATCACCAGCAGCCAGAGTACCAGCAGAGCTCGGGTTTACATAGCCCCACCCAAGTTCCCATTGGCTAATAGCATTAACTATTGCCAAGCCAGGGAGAATATCACAGAAAACAGTTCATACATAAAAACAAAGTATGAACGGGGCCTAAAGCGGAAAAATGCAAAAACACATTACATGTGGAAGCTAGAATTAGCCTTGCTCAGTATCAAACTATTTGGGCAGAATGTAAATTGCTACAGTGTATCCAGGAGGACATAGATGGCAGATATTCAAGAGATGATATCCTGACATCATTCAAGTACATCAATATGGCCGGAAGAACCTGTCTGTGGTATTCATAAAACACAGGGATGCCATCAGAAATGTTTGGGTATCTTACACAGATTAAGGCATGGGCCCCCATGGCCTGCCTCTGAGTTTGCCCAACGGCCCACCTCCGAGTCCATTCCTCAGGTCCAGCCCCCAATTTTCTTCAATTTTCTATTTAGATATTTCTAATTAGATTATAGCAGAGTGCAGTGCAGTAAAACACTGTACTGTCACCGTTGGTGTAGGTCCAGTTTGTCCAAAAAATTTGCCTAAACATTTGCCAATTTTCCCACATACTAATCATATAGTGGTAGATACCCACTTTAAGCACGCACTCTGCAGACTGTATGAGTGATTACAGATACATACAGCAACTTACATATGATGTCTCTGTGGCTGAATCACGTAGGACATCTTCTCTTCTCAGACTCATTTCCTTTTTTTCACTATCCAGTCTAGGTCTCTATAGAACCTGCCATAGTATCAAGGCAAACATTTTGGGATCCTTTCTCCAGCACAATACCCATGTGTATTCTCCCACACAGTAACAATGCCCACTTTGTGCTCCCATATATACTTATAGGCCCCCAAAGTTGGAGGCATGCCCCTAACTATGGTTGTAGGACTCCTCTGTGCTATTTGTCCCATAGTTGTAGGACCCCTCTGTGCTAGTTTCCCCCATAATTGTAAGTCCCCTCTTTGCTTGTTTCTCCTATAATTTTAGGTCACCTCTGTGCTTGTTTCCTCCATGTCTGTAGGCCTCTCTGTGCTAGTTGGCCCACAGTTGTAGAACCCCTCTGTGCTAGTTGCCCCCATAGTTGTAGGTCTCCTCTGTGCTAGTTGTTCACATAGTTGTAAGCCCCCTCTTTGCTTGTTTCTCCTACAATTTTAGGCCTCTTCTGTGCTTGTTCCCCCCATTGTTGTAGGGGGCCTCTGCTACTTTTCCCTCCATATTTTAGATTGCGGCCCCTAGACACACTGCCCCCAGCTGCCATATAGGCTCCTGTTCTCCACTGCTCCTCGGGTTTGGGTAGGGATCTATATGTATAGGCATAGCAGTTAGTCCCCCGACCTAATGAGCAGTGATACACAAGATGACCAACACAGTAGTTACCATCCCAGCTCTTGACAGGGTCCAGGCAGCACTCTAGACTCTGTCTCTGGTTGTACTGGTTGTACCTCCATAACAGTGGCCCTTACCTGCCTATAGGCAAGCTCAATGCTCTGGCCAAAGTTTGAGCCAAGGCTTAACAGTGCCAGGAAAGTGTTTCTTGAATCCAGATGTGGGGAATCCCAGCAGTGGATTTCATGACAACCCACAGCAAAAATTAAACTTATTTTTTTTTTTTTTTGCTTCTTATACAAGGAGAGTGAAGCTCTAGCAGTCAATGCAATGTTAATTCTATAGAAGTTTCCTATAGCTTATGTGTTACCATAATTCAGAGATCACTCTCCAAAGTCCTTCAGGACCAAGCCTATTTAATAGCAGTTATTCCATATATGCTCAAGCGATCTTGAGTCACTCAGCTGATGCAGAGGAGTTGAAACAATTTAGAATTCCTTTTCTCCTGGGTGTCCCAAGACAGTCAACTGCGCCTCAACATCCACTGCCCGGAGCTGGTTGCTTGGATATTGTCATAACCTAAAACCATTCTAGAGGTCCTATCATTGATAGGATTTATTCTAGAATTATTTTCTATTTCCTAGAATGGTATAGCATGAGAAATGTTTCTACAGACCCTTCTTCGATACAGGTAGTCTTAGAGTTTCTTCAGCAGGGTTGTGAAAAGGAATTAATTAAGCACCTGCTCTATCTGCATCTTTTGGCATCTGATATGCCCATAACCACCTTGTCAAGAGATTTCAGAGGGCTATCTTTAGTCTTAGACCTACAATATTACAGCTTGAGCTTCAAACCCTCAAATCCTCAACTCTGTACATAATCTTTCTAATGGACAGAGTTTATGCCATTCTTCAGACAATAGTTTCCATTTATTGTCAATATAAGGGTATATTCACACGTAAAGTATCCGGTGCAAATATGATGCTGCAGACTTGAAACTGTGTTCAGTCATTGAGTTTGCACTTAAATCTGCAGCATAAAATATGCAGTTTAAAATCTGCATAATTAAATATGCATAAAATACTATACATGTGAATACATCCTAAATACAAGACATAGGGGGCGATTTATTAAAACATGTGCAGAGGAAAAGCTGCCCTTGTTGCCCATAACAAACAATCAGATCGCTTCTTTCATTTTTAACAAAGCCTCTGCAATATGAAATAAGCGATCTGATTGGTTGCTATGGACAACTGGGCAAATTTTCCTCTGCACTGGTTTTGATAAATCTCACTAGTCAGACCACATATGGAGTATTGTGTCCAATTTTTGGCACCTGTATATAGGAAGACATTTTATTGGAAATGTTTTCATAAATACAAAAACAAAAGAAAGATGTGCACTCCGCAAGGAAAGGAGAGCACAGCAGACATCAAGATTATCACAAAGTTAATGTCTGCATACAACACTGAAAAAGAAAAACATATCAGGGTCGTGAAGGGAGTTGTAACGCCCCTAGAATATTTCTCAAGACTCCCATACAATACCCTTCTGTGGAACTAAACGGTTTCACAATGTCCTCCATTTCTGAGGCTGTGTAATGAGAAATAATAAACACCTTCCATTAAGCAAATAATTTGTTAGTGCTTGTATTCTCATTATGTTCTGTGTCCAGCCTGTCAACCCCACAAAGTAATTTAAGTTGTTTAATTACCATAGGAAAAGTGGGGGTGGTCGGGGACAGCCAGGTGGCAAAGATGCATCTTAGCGCAACCTGGTGGACAATGTATACCATCTGGGGTACCTTGGGAAGAGATTGTTGGCTTGAGGGTCTTAATTGATGGAAAAGTAAAGCCCTCGGGGGAAAGGGTAGATATATAGTCCACTTATCCCTTATATAAGACAGTATTTGACGCCATTACGTCTCAGTATGAGAGCAAGTCCATATTCCATCCCACAAATCAGTTAATGGGGTAGAGCATTTGGGGCAGGCAGTAATGCGGTCTGGGAAATCAGGGGAAGGTAAATTATTGAACCCATATAAAGCCCCGTGAGCCAATTTGTAATAGCTTTCATGCCATCTCTCATTAATGGTGCAGCAGCAGACAATGTTCCAACCATTCAGTATGCATTCAGAGATATCGTCTCCCTGCCCCCAGGTGGACCAAGAGGAGAAAATAGAAGTTGGGTCAAATTTAAGGAGAGCTCGCCTCAAGGATGGGTAGATCGCTGATATCGTTAATTTGCGGGGCCTAATTGCAACTTTTTCATGTCTTTCATAATCACTACAAAGTGACAACTGACAATTTTTTAGGAAAGGCTGTTTGTTACTTTCTGTTATAAGTTGTAAAAAATGTTTAGGCGCACCTCCAACATTTTGTGCAACCGGAGTAAACAAAAATAGAGCTCTTAATTAAATGAAAACTCTTCCCCCTAGTGTTTTTAATTTTTTTTTTTTTTTTTAAGTGACGGGTAACTATTTACAAAGTGATACAGTTCCTGCAAGGGTGAATATAAGTTCACCATCATGTTATCATAATCTGTACTGACATTAAAATTCTAAAGCAATTATTCTGCTAAACTTTTAGCTAGGAGATGGAAATCAATAGGAATTCCCACATTAGAAGACTTAGTAAAAAATGTGACTGAATATCTTTTGATGAGCATGCTGAAGATGCAGAAGCACTCTGTCTATCCACTTGTATAGTAAATAAATACATACTATTTTGCTGTCCTTAATGATTCCATGCATTTTAATTCAAAGTTACACTTCTTTCCTCATACTGCCTATTATTATTGTTATATTTTTTTGTCCTGTGAAGTTATTGTTTTATATTTCACTTAAGCTATATGAAACTGACTATAGCTAGCACTTTATTTCTCTAAAAAGTTTTATCATGTGTTTGTTTATTTTTATTTAACTAACAATATATATATATATATATATATATATATATTTTTTTTTTTTATTTATTTATTTTTTTTTTTTTTACGGGTGTGAATTTCTAACTAAAACTACGAAAAACTAAATAAAGCTCCTGATTTATTTTTTCAAGTTCATCAATGTTATCTTATTTTAAGGACATTTTATATAGAGTATCATAACTATTCAATGTACACAAATCTTTTGTGTAAATCTGAATATTAATGTTAAAGGTGCACTCCGGTGAAAAAAAAAGAAATGTAAACAGATTTGTACATTTTTGTAAATTACTTCTATTTAAAAATCTTAACCCTTCCAGTACTTATCAGCCTCTGTATGCTCCACAGGAAGTTCTTTTCTTTTGAAATGTATTTTCTGTCTGACCACAGTGCACTCTGCTGACACCTCTGTCGGTCTCAGGAACTCTCAAGAGCAGGATAGATTTGCTATGGGTTTTTGGTCCTGCTCTTGACATTTCCCAAGACAGACAGAGGTATCAGCAGAGAACACTGTCGTCAAACAGAAAATACATTTTAAAAGAAAATAACTTCCTCAGTAGTATACAGTAACTAATAAGTACTGGAAGGGTTAAGATTTTTAATTAGAAGTAATTTGCAAATCTGTTTAACGTTCTGGCACCAGTTGATTTAAAAAAAAAAGATCTCTTTTCCTTGAAGATATGGGGACATTTATCAAGCTTGTTACTCTGAGTTTTGGTTTAAATTTGTTGCAGACTTGACACACTTGCGCAAAAACGTTGTGGGTAAAAAAAAGTTGCAGAAAAGTCACACAGAGGGAAAAATGCAAAGTGGTGCACGTAAGCGACATTTTCAAAAAATGTTCACTAGTTCCACATTTATCACAGGCCCTGCACCGTTTAATTAATGTAGCGCACATACACTCCAAATACACCATCAAAATCATCTCACCTACTGACTTTGCTAAATCTTCCCCAAATATATTTTTATTGATCAAAAAATTACTTTCATTCTTTCCCCAAAAATTATATTTTATTGTTGTGTGTAACTTTACTATACAAAAACTGGTAGTTTTTTTTCTCATTGTGATTAAAATCATGAAAAATAACAGGCATCTATTGTAAGCCCAATGGACCCTATTTAAAGTGAAAGGGTTCTGTCAGATTCCATTGGTGTCTGGTATCACAACCTCCCTCCCAGTCCCGTTATCAGCAGTTGTAATGGAGCTCCCTAACAAATCGACACAATGCTGATGTGAACGTAGCCTTAACCCCTTAAGGACCAAGGACGTACTGGTACGTCCTTGGTCCTGCTCCTGTGATATAACGCGGGGTTACACGGTAACCCCCCATCATATCACGGTGGGCCCGGCGTCATAGTGAAGCCGGGCCCATAGTGAAGCTGGGACCTGCCGCTAATAGAGGGCCCCTACCTCCCTCCTCGCTGTCCGATCGCCAAATGACTGCTCAGTGCCTGAGATCCAGGCATGAGCAGTCATGCGGCAGAATCATCGATCACTGGTTTCCTATGAGAAACCAGTGATCAATGATAAAGATCAGTGTGTGCAGTGTTATAGGTCCCTATGGGAGCTATAAAACTGCAAAAAAAAAGTGAAAAAAAAGTGAATGAATATCATTTAACCCCTCCCCTATTAAAAGTTTGAATCAATCCCCTTTTCCCGAAAAAAAAAAAAACACAGTGTAAATATAAATAAAAATAAACATATATGGTATCACCGCGTGTGTAAATGTCCGAATTATAAAAATATATCATTAATTAAACCGCTCGGTCAATGGCGTGCACGCAAAAAATGCCAAAGTCCAAAATAGTATCATTTAAATAGTATTATCAAAATAGTATCATAATAATATCATTTAAAAATGAATAAAAAGCGATCAATAAGTCCTATCAATGCAAAATGGTACCGTTAAAAACTTCAGATCACGGCGCAAAAAATGAGCCCTCATACCGCCCCATACACGGAAAAATAAAAAAGTTATAGGGGTCAGAAGATGACAATTTTAAAAGTCCGACAAAATCAAACCTATATAAGTAGGGTATCATTTTGATCGTATGGACCTACAGAATAAAGATAAGGTGTCATTTTTACCAAAACATGTACTACGAAGAAACGGAAGCCCCCAAAAGTTACAAAATGGCGTTTTTTTTTTTCAATTTTGTCGCACAATGATTTTTTTCCCCCTTTCACCGTAGATTTTTGGGCAAAATGACTGACGTCATTACAAAGTAGAATTGGTGGCGCAAAAAATAAGCAATCATATGGATTTTTAGGTGCAAAATTGAAAGAGTTATGATTTTTTAAAGGCAAGGAGCAAAAAACAAAAATGCAAAAATGGAAAAAAAAAACGGTCCTTAAGGGGTTAAAGGGGTTCCATATTATTTAAACTTACCTTGAAGGTTACTCCCATCATTGTATGTAGATCATGTAGTAAATAGTGATACATTTTTGTATTGTTACATTTTGTTATAACCCTTGACAAACAATCCATTGATGTTATTAAGACAGATGTCTTTAGTTCCTTTACTGTGATCCATTTCTATGAAATCTTTGGAGAAACAATACACTTTTTTTGACAAATTTAAATTATTAATTTTCTCCAATTAACTTCAGTTACAGCGTAAGGCTATAAATAATTGAAACCCATATATTTCAGATGAAGAAAGAAAGATAATCCATTTCTTTGTACTGTATATCTCTTTGAATTTTATTCAAATTCATCATGAAAAAGAATTACTTCTATGATTAGTTTTCCAAACTGTAAAATGTTCTACATTTACCTAGTGAAATGCAGTATATTATTTCTTCCCAGAGAAAATACCATACTGTCAAATTGTATTTTGGATAATGTGATCACCTTCCAATGTTGCCATTAAGTGACTTATTACTTTATAATAAACCATTAATGAATGATACTTGACCATGATTATCATACACCATTTTAGTATATATTAGTATATTGCTTTCTTATTAAGTTTTAGGTCATGTTTGCATCTTTGTCTGTTTGTTTCTTGTTCT
The DNA here is from genome assembly GCF_029499605.1 of Hyla sarda. Classification (NCBI taxonomy): domain Eukaryota; kingdom Metazoa; phylum Chordata; class Amphibia; order Anura; family Hylidae; genus Hyla; species Hyla sarda. Next base: position 165,182,772 of record NC_079189.1, read on the forward strand.
AAAGTTTCCATTTTACGTGGAGCTAATCCTGTAAAAGGACAAATGGGTCTGATCTAGAAAACAGCACTTGTGATGGGTAGATAAAAAGAATGATTCTCTGTCCAATATATATACAGTAGTGAATACTGGAGGAATAAAAAAACTCAAAGAAACAAATATGTAGTGAACAAGTAACAAGATTATCTTAAAGGAGTACTCCGGGGGACTAAACCCAGAGCCCATCCTTTCCCTCTCATCAACCTATTTACTAAATCATATTGAATAACACAAAGAAAAATAACACATATTTAAAATAGATGCTTGTGCAGACCCTATTTGATTGTCTATCACTGAATGGTGAATTGGTAGGCTGCACTAACTCATCATGCCATGACTAAGGACTCTGCGAGGTCCGAAACACGTCAGCGTTACTTGCTCCATGTGAAGTTTTTCCAATAAAGATCTCCAAGTTTTAATGCCATCCAGATTCCAGACATTCTTTGTTTGTGGACTTCTGGAGATTGGAAAGGCCGCTGATCATGCCCAAGCAGGTGGTGGTGGGAGCGGTGTGTCTTTGTTACTGTGTAGTAAGTATGTTAATGTCCCTGATACTAGGAAGTTTCTGCACACAGCAATATTAAAAACAGGGAACATTTCCAGAAAGTGTAGTGGCTTTCAAGCTCATATATGTTTTATATCTGAGAATCTTCAAAGTAGCCCCCTTTTGCTTTAATGACATCTTTGCACATTCTTGGCATTCTCTCAATTAGAGAGGAGCGGACTTACAGTGATTTGATTCGTCACGAACTGTTCGGCTCGGCAGTTGCTGACTTTAGCCTGCATAAATTGGTTCAGCTTTCAGGTGCTCAGGTGGGCTGGAAAAGGTGGATACAGTCCTAGGAGACTCTCCTAGGACCGTATCCACCTTTTCCAGGCTACAGGAGCACCTGAAAGCTGAATTAATTTATGCAGGCTAAAGTCAGCAACTGCCGAGCCGAAAAGTTAGTGACAAATCAAATCACTGTAAGTTCGCTCATCTCTACTCTCAATCATTGCCGTGGCTAGCAGTGCTTTCGAATATTGCCTGGTTTGGCAGCCAGCAGTGTTATAGCCCATAACAAGTATCACATACAAATATTAATTAAAATGAACAAAGCTGTGGACTGACCTGTATTTTAGCAATATGTTTTTAACCCCTTAAGGACACAGCCCATTTTGGCCTTAAGGACACAGCCAATTTTATTTTAGAATTTTTGCTTTTTACTCCTCGCCTTCTAAAATATCTCTTTTATATTTCCATCCATGGACCCATGTGAGGGCTTGTTTTTTGGTTGACCAATTGTACTTTGTAATTACATCACTCATTTTACCATAAAATGTATGGCAAACCCCAAAAATTTATTATATGTGTGAGAAAATTGAATAGAAAACTGAAATTTACCATATTTTGGAGGGTTTTGTTTTCATGCTGTACACTTAATGGTAAAAATGACACATTTTCTCTATTCTGTGGCTCTATACGATTACAATGATACCCATACCTGCACACCACTCTATTTTTTGTAATGCTTTAAAAAAAAAACTTTTTTCACAAAATAAGTATGTTTAACCCCTTAAGGACCGGAGGTTTTTCCGTTTTTGCATTTTCGTTTTTTGCTCCTTGCCTTTAAAAAATCATAACTCTTTCAAATTTACACCTAAAAATCCATATGATGGCTTATTTTTTGCGCCACCAATTCTAATTTGTAATGACGTCAGTCATTTTGCCCAAAAATCTATGGTGAAGCGGGAAAAAAAATCATTGTGCGACAAAATTGAAAAAAAAAACGCTGTTTTGTAACTTTTGGGGGCTTCCGTTTCTACGTAGTACATTTTTCGGTAAAAATGACACCTGATATGTATTCTGTAGGTCCATATGATTAAAATGATACCCTACTTATATAGGTTTGATTTTGTCGGACTTCTGGAAAAAATCATAACTACATGCAGGAAAATTAATACGTTTAAAATTGTCATCTTCTGACCCCTATAACTTTTTTATTTTTCCGTGTATGGGGCGGTATGAGGGCTCATTTTTTGCGCCGTGATCTGAAGTTTTTAACGGTACCATTTTTGCATTGATAGGACTTATTGATCACTTTTTATTCATTTTTAAATGATATAAAAAGTGACCAAAAATGCACTATTTTGGACTTTGGAATTTTTTTGCGCGCACGCCATTGACCGAGCGGTTTAATTAATTATATATTTTTATAATTCGGACATTTCCGCACGCGGTGATACCACATATGTTTATTTTTATTTTTATTTACACTGTGTTTTTTTTTTTATTGGAAAAGGGGGGTGATTCAAACTTTTAATAGGGGAGGAGTTAAATGATCTTTATTCACTTTTTTTTTTCACTTTTTTTTTGCAGTGTTATAGGTCCCATAGGGACCTATAACACTGCACACACTGATCTTCTATGTTGATCACTGGTTTCTCATAAGAAACCAGTGATCAATGATTCTGCCGCATGACTGCTCATGCCTGGATCTCAGGCACTGAGCAGTCATTCGGCGATCGGACAGCGAGGAGGCAGGAAGGGGCCCTCCCGCTGTCCTGTCAGCTGTTCGGGATGCCGCGATTAGCCGCGGCTATCCCGAACGGCCCGACTGAGCTAGCCGGGAACTTTCACTTTCACTTTTAGCCGCGCGGCTCAGCTTTGAGCGCGCGGCTAAAGGGTTAATAGCGCGCGGCGCCGCGATCGGCGCTGCGCGCTATTAGAGGCGGGTCCCGGCTTCACTATGACGCCGGGCCCGCCATGATATGACGCGGGGTTACTGTGTAACCCCGCGTTATATCAGAAGAGAAGGACCAATGACGTACCGGTACGTCCTTGGTCCTTAAGGGGTTAAAATTGCCCCATTTTGCCCCCCTATATCTTTCAATTTTTTTCTGTACATGGGGCTGTATGAGTGCTCATTTTTTTTGTGCCATGATCTGTATTTTTTTTTTTGGTACCACTTTTGCGTACATGTGACTATTTGATTGCATTGTTCAAACAATTAACATTAACCGGCCGTGCTGCTACGATACCTGTTATCATGCACGGATTATGGTGAGTTATTTCGTTGGAGGACAAAATGCAAAGAAATAGATTTTCCAGCATGGGACTTCAGGTAAAAAAATGTAATTCTTTATTGTTATTTCATAAAAGCTTTATTGTTATTCCATAAAAGTAGCTCAGAGAAATACATTCAAACATGGATAATATGTTACAAACATCGATACACTTTTAAAATAACCGTGCAGGAAACAAGCGACTCATGTTCCTCCCCTGGTTTAACTAGCTCACTGCCCTTCTCGTGCTTTCTACCATAAAGGTAAATACCATAAAACCATATGCACCCATAAGTGTATACATATTATGTGCAGACAAACAATATGATGTCGAATAGGATCTATTTATACATGCTGATGCAATAATATAGCTGACTGTATATGTAACATTTAAATTTTTCCAAAAAAAAATGCTGGGTCTGAACAGTTATTAGATACTATTAGGTATTAGGATACTTGCCTATTGGTCAAATGAAAATGTCTTTGATAAGAGGGAAAAAAAAGTTAGTTGTGTTATTGTATTAGTTGAATAAACCTCTCAAAGTATACTAAGAGAAAGATGTACGGACATGTAACGTGACTACCAGCTAGACTGTTAATATACATAATGGATTCATCTAAGTTCTAATATAATAGTAATGTGAATAAACCCAAATCTAAACATGCATTATCCTGTTAAATGACTAAATATGGACTATACACTAGGTATTTCTTTTCTGTGTGCAATATTCCACTCAAAAGAGACCGGACTAATTTATATTCAAAATGGTTATGCATGTGCTAGTAATTTTATGACTGTAACATTGTTTATAATGCAATATATAATATTTTAATATGTTATTATATACAGTCTATACAAAAAATAAGATACAAATAAGTCCTGTGTCTAATTAAAGTATTGGATATAACTACTAGTACAATAAATGTCATTGCGAAAAATAAATATACACAAAGATGAGTAAGTGACAGATACTATATATCCAATGTAGAACTAGCCCAAATGTATTACTGATTAGTTGTTATTAACCCCTTAAGGACTTAGCCCTCTTTCACCTTAAGGACTCGGCCATTTTTTGCAAATCTGACCACTGTCACTTTAAACATTAATAACTCTGGGATGCTTTTAGTTATCATTCTGATTTCAAGATTGTTTTTTCGTGACATAACTTAAACATAGTGGTAAATTTTTGTGGTAACTTGCATCCTTTCTTGGTGAAAAATCCCCAAATTTGATGAGAAAAATGAAAATTTAGCATTTTAATAACTTTGAAGCTCTCTGCTTGTAAGGAAAATGGATATTCAAAATAAAAAAAAATTTGGTTCACATATACAATATGTCTAAATTATGTTTGTATCATAAAATTTATGAGTTTTTACTTTTGGAAGACACCAGAGGGCTTCAAAGTTCAGCAGCAATTTTCACATTTTTCACACAATTTTCAAACTCACTATTTTTCAGTGACCAGTTCAGTTTTGAAGTGGATTTGAAGGGTCTTCATATTAGAAATACCCCACAAATGACCCCATTATAAAAACTTCACCCCCAAAGTATTCAAAATTAAATTCAGTCAGCATTTTAACCCTTTAGGTGTTTCAAAGGAATAGCAGCAAAGTGAAGAAGAAAATTCATAATCTTCATTTTTTACACTCGCATGTTCTTGTAGACCCAATTTTTTAATTTTTGCAAGGGGTAAAAAGGAGAAAATTTTTACTTGTATTTGAAACCCAATTTTTCTCGAGTAAAGACATACCTCATATCTCTATGTAAAGTGTTCGGTGGGCATAGTAGAGGGCTCAGAAGGGAAGGAGCGACAAATGTTTTTTGGGGGGGCATGTCACCTTTAGGAAGCCCCTATGGTGCCAGAACAGCAAACAAAAAAAAAACACATGGCATACCATTTTGAAAACTAGACCCCTCGGGGAACATAACAAGGGGTAAAGTGAACCTTAATACCCCACAGGTGATTCACGACTTTTGCATATGTAAAAAAATTTTTTTTTTCTCCTAAAATGCTTGGTTTCCCAAACGTTTTACATTTATAAAAAGGGTAATAGCAGAAAATACCCCACAAAATTTGAAGCCCAATTTCTCCCGATTCAGAAAACCCCCCATATGGGGGTGAAAAGTGCTCTGCTGGCGCACTACAGGTCTCAGAAGAGAAGGAGTCACATTTGGCTTTTTGAAAGCAAATTTTGCTCTGGGGGCATGCCGCATTTAGGAAGCCCCTATGGTGCCAGAACAGCAAAAAAAAAACAAAAACATGGCACACTATTTTGGAAACTAGACCCCACGGGGAACATAACAAGGGGTAAAGTGAACCTTAATACCCCACAGGTGATTCACGACTTTTACATATGTAAAAAAAAAATAATGTTTTCCTAAAATGCTTGTTTTCCCAAAAATTTTACATTTTTAAAAAGGGTAATAGCCCCCCAAAATTTATAACACAATTTCTCCCGAGTACGGCGATACCCCAAATGTGACCCTAAACTGTTGCCTTGAAATACGACAGGGCTCCAAAGGGAGAGCGCCATGCGCATGTTACGCCGAGCGCTCCGGGTCCCCGCTCCTCCCCGGAGCGCTCGCTTCTCTCTCGCTACCGCAGCGCTCCGGGCAGCTCCACTGACCCGGTGCGCTGCGATACCGTCTCCAGCCGGGATGCGATTCGCGATGCGGGTAGCGCCCGCTCGCGATGCGCATCCCGGCTCCCGTACCTGACTCGCTCTCCGTCTGTCCTGTCCCGGCGCGCGCGGCCCCGCTCCCTAGGGCGCGCGCGCGCCGGGTCTCTGCGATTTAAAGGGCCACTGCGCCGCTGATTGGCGCAGTGGTTCCAATTAGTGTGTTCACCTGTGCACTCCCTATTTATACCTCACTTCCCCTTCACTCCCTCGCCGGATCTTGTTGCCATTGTGCCAGTGAAAGCGTTTCCTTGTGTGTTCCTAGCCTGTGTTCCAGACCTCCTGCCGTTGCCCCCGACTACGATCCTTGCTGCCTGCCCCGACCTTCTGCTACGTCCGACCTTGCTTCTGTCTACTCCCTTGTACCGCGCCTATCTTCAGCAGTCAGAGAGGTTGAGCCGTTGCTAGTGGATACGACCTGGTCACTACCGCCGCAGCAAGACCATCCCGCTTTGCGGCGGGCTCTGGTGAAAACCAGTAGTGACTTAGAACCGATCCACTAGCACGGTCCACGCCAATCCCTCTCTGGCAAAGAGGATCCACTACCTGCCAGCCGGCATCGTGACAGTAGATCCGGCCATGGATCCCGCTGAAGTTCCTCTGCCAGTTGTCGCCGACCTCACCACGGTGGTCGCCCAGCAGTCACAACAGATAGCGCAACAAGGCCAACAGCTGTCTCAACTGACCGTGATGCTACAGCAGCTACTACCACAGCTTCAGCAATCATCTCCTCCGCCAGCTCCTGCACCTCCTCCGCAGCGAGTGGCCGCTTCTGGTCTACGACTATCCTTGCCGGATAAATTTGATGGGGACTCTAAATTCTGCCGTGGCTTTCTTTCCCAATGTTCCCTGTACTTGGAGATGATGTCGGACCAGTTTCCTACTGAAAGGTCTAAGGTGGCTTTCGTAGTCAGCCTTCTGTCTGGAAAAGCTCTGTCATGGGCCACACCGCTCTGGGACCGCAATGACCCCGTCACTGCCTCTATACACTCCTTCTTCTCGGAAATTCGAAGTGTCTTTGAGGAACCTGCCCGAGCCTCTTCTGCTGAGACTGCCCTTTTGAACCTGGTCCAGGGTAATTCTTCCGTTGGCGAGTACGCCGTACAATTCCGTACTCTTGCTTCAGAATTATCCTGGAATAATGAGGCCCTCTGCGCGACCTTTAAAAAAGGCCTATCCAGCAACATTAAAGATGTTCTGGCCGCACGAGAAATCCCTGCTAACCTACATGAACTCATCCATCTTGCCACTCGCATTGACATGCGTTTTTCCGAAAGGCGTCAGGAGCTCCGCCAGGATATGGACTTTGTTCGCACAAGGCGTTTTTTCTCCCCGGCTCCTCTCTCCTCTGGTCCCCTGCAATCCGTTCCTGTGCCTCCCGCCGTGGAGGCTATGCAGGTCGACCGGTCTCGCCTGACACCTCAAGAGAGGACACGACGCCGCATGGAGAATCTCTGCCTGTACTGTGCCAGTACCGAACACTTCCTGAAGGATTGTCCTATCCGTCCTCCCCGCCTGGAAAGACGTACGCTGACTCCGCACAAAGGTGAGACAGTCCTTGATGTCTACTCTGCTTCTCCACGTCTTACTGTGCCTGTGCGGATATCTGCCTCTGCCTTATCCTTCTCTACTATGGCCTTCTTGGATTCCGGATCTGCAGGAAATTTTATTTTGGCCTCTCTCGTCAACAGGTTCAACATCCCAGTGACCAGTCTCGCCAGACCCCTCTACATCAATTGTGTAAACAATGAAAGATTGGACTGTACCATACGTTTCCGCACGGAGCCCCTTCTAATGTGCATCGGACCTCATCACGAGAAGATTGAATTTTTGGTCCTCCCCAATTGCACTTCCGAAATCCTCCTTGGACTACCCTGGCTTCAACTCCATTCCCCAACCCTGGATTGGTCCACTGGGGAGATCAAGAGTTGGGGGCCCTCTTGTTTCAAGGACTGCCTAAAACCGGTTCCCAGTACCCCTTGCCGTGACTCTGTGGTTCCCCCTGTAACCGGTCTCCCTAAGGCCTATATGGACTTTGCGGATGTTTTTTGAGAAAAAAAAAAGCTGAGACTCTACCTCCTCACAGGCCTTATGATTGTCCTATTGACCTCCTCCCGGGCACTACTCCACCCCGGGGCAGAATTTATCCTCTGTCCGCCCCAGAGACTCTTGCTATGTCGGAGTACATCCAGGAAAATTTAAAAAAAGGCTTTATCCGTAAATCCTCCTCTCCTGCCGGAGCCGGATTTTTCTTTGTGTCCAAAAAAGATGGCTCTCTACGTCCTTGCATTGACTACCGCGGTCTTAATAAAATCACGGTAAAGAACCGCTACCCCCTACCCCTCATCTCTGAACTCTTTGATCGCCTCCAAGGTGCCCACATCTTTACCAAACTGGACTTAAGAGGTGCTTATAATCTCATCCGCATCAGAGAGGGGGATGAATGGAAAACGGCATTTAACACTAGAGATGGACACTTTGAGTATCTGGTCATGCCCTTTGGCCTGTGCAACGCCCCTGCCGTCTTCCAAGACTTTGTTAATGAAATTTTTCGTGATCTCTTATACTCCTGTGTTGTTGTATATCTGGACGATATCCTGATTTTTTCTGCCAATCTAGAAGAACACCGCCAGCATGTCCGTATGGTTCTTCAGAGACTTCGTGACAATCAACTTTATGCTAAGATAGAGAAATGTCTGTTTGAATGCCAATCTCTTCCTTTCCTAGGATACTTGGTCTCTGGCCAGGGACTACAAATGGATCCAGACAAACTCTCTACCGTCTTAGATTGGCCACGCCCCTCCGGACTCCGTGCTATCCAACGTTTTTTGGGGTTCGCCAATTATTACAGGCAATTTATTCCACATTTTTCTACCGTTGTGGCCCCTATCGTGGCTTTAACCAAAAAAAATGCCAATCCCAAGTCTTGGCCTCCTCAAGCGGAAGACGCCTTTAAACGGCTCAAGTCTGCCTTTTCTTCGGCTCCCGTGCTCTCCAGACCTGACCCATCTAAACCCTTCCTATTGGAGGTTGATGCCTCCTCTGTAGGAGCTGGAGCGGTCCTTCTACAAAAAAATTCTTCCGGGCATGCTGTTACTTGTGGTTTTTTTTCTAGGACCTTTTCTCCGGCGGAGAGGAACTACTCCATCGGGGATCGAGAGCTTCTAGCCATTAAATTAGCACTTGAGGAATGGAGGCATCTGCTGGAGGGATCAAGATTTCCAGTTATTATTTACACCGATCACAAGAACCTCTCCTATCTCCAGTCTGCCCAACGGCTGAATCCTCGCCAGGCCAGGTGGTCTCTGTTCTTTGCCCGATTTAATTTTGAAATTCACTTTCGGCCTGCCGATAAGAACATTAGGGCCGATGCTCTCTCTCGTTCCTCGGATGCCTCGGAAGTTGAACTCTCTCCGCAACACATCATTCCTCCTGACTGTCTTATTTCCACTTCTCCAGCCTCCATCAGGCAAACTCCTCCAGGAAAGACCTTCGTCTCTCCACGCCAACGCCTCGGAATCCTCAAATGGGGTCACTCCTCCCATCTCGCAGGTCATACAGGCATCAAGAAATCTGTGCAACTCATCTCTCGCTTCTATTGGTGGCCGACTCTGGAGACGGATGTCGTGGACTTTGTGCGAGCCTGCACTGTCTGTGCCCGGGATAAGACTCCTCGCCAGAAGCCCGCTGGTTTTCTTCATCCTCTGCCTGTCCCTGAACAGCCTTGGTCTCTGATTGGTATGGATTTTATTACAGACCTACCCCCATCCCGTGGCAACACTGTTGTTTGGGTGGTCGTTGATCGATTCTCCAAGATGGCACATTTCATCCCTCTTCCTGGTCTTCCTTCAGCGCCTCAGTTGGCTAAACAATTTTTTGTACACATTTTTCGTCTTCACGGGTTGCCCACACAGATAGTCTCGGATAGAGGCGTCCAATTCGTGTCAAAATTCTGGAGGGCTCTCTGTAAACAACTCAAGATTAAATTAAACTTTTCTTCTGCATATCATCCTCAATCCAATGGACAAGTAGAAAGAATTAACCAGGTCTTGGGTGATTATTTACGACATTTTGTTTCCTCCCGCCAGGATGATTGGGCAGATCTTCTACCATGGGCCGAATTCTCGTATAACTTTAGAGTCTCTGAATCTTCCTCCAAATCCCCATTTTTCGTGGTGTACGGCCGTCACCCTCTTCCCCCCCTCCCTACTCCCTTGCCCTCTGGTTTGCCCGCTGTAGATGAAGTGACTCGTGATCTTTCCACCATATGGAAAGAGACCCAAGATTCTCTTTTACAGGCTTCATCTCGCATGAAAAAGTTTGGCGATAAGAAAAGAAGAGCTCCCCCCATTTTTGCTCCCGGAGACAAGGTATGGCTCTCCGCTAAATATGTCCGCTTTCGTGTCCCCAGTTACAAACTGGGTCCACGCTATCTTGGTCCTTTCAAAGTCTTGTGCCAAATTAATCCCGTCTCTTACAAACTTCTTCTTCCTCCTTCTCTCCGTATTCCTAATGCCTTTCATGTCTCTCTTCTTAAACCCCTCATCATCAACCGTTTCTCTCCCAAATTAGTTTCTCCCACTCCTGTCTCCGGTTCTTCTGACGTCTTCTCAGTGAAAGAGATACTGGCCTCCAAGACGGTCAGAGGAAAAAGGTTCTTTTTGGTGGATTGGGAGGGCTGTGGACCTGAAGAGAGATCCTGGGAACCTGAGGACAACATCCTAGACAAAAGTCTGCTCCTCAGGTTCTCAGGCTCTAAGAAGAGGGGGAGACCCAAGGGGGGGGGTACTGTTACGCCGAGCGCTCCGGGTCCCCGCTCCTCCCCGGAGCGCTCGCTTCTCTCTCGCTACCGCAGCGCTCCGGGCAGCTCCACTGACCCGGTGCGCTGCGATACCGTCTCCAGCCGGGATGCGATTCGCGATGCGGGTAGCGCCCGCTCGCGATGCGCATCCCGGCTCCCGTACCTGACTCGCTCTCCGTCTGTCCTGTCCCGGCGCGCGCGGCCCCGCTCCCTAGGGCGCGCGCGCGCCGGGTCTCTGCGATTTAAAGGGCCACTGCGCCGCTGATTGGCGCAGTGGTTCCAATTAGTGTGTTCACCTGTGCACTCCCTATTTATACCTCACTTCCCCTTCACTCCCTCGCCGGATCTTGTTGCCATTGTGCCAGTGAAAGCGTTTCCTTGTGTGTTCCTAGCCTGTGTTCCAGACCTCCTGCCGTTGCCCCCGACTACGATCCTTGCTGCCTGCCCCGACCTTCTGCTACGTCCGACCTTGCTTCTGTCTACTCCCTTGTACCGCGCCTATCTTCAGCAGTCAGAGAGGTTGAGCCGTTGCTAGTGGATACGACCTGGTCACTACCGCCGCAGCAAGACCATCCCGCTTTGCGGCGGGCTCTGGTGAAAACCAATAGTGACTTAGAACCGATCCACTAGCACGGTCCACGCCAATCCCTCTCTGGCACAGAGGATCCACTACCTGCCAGCCGGCATCGTGACAGCGCATTTGACGCCTGAATTTGGGACTTGCATAGGGGTGGACATAAGGGTATTCTACGCCATTGATTCCCAAACAGGGTGCCTCCAGCTGTTGTAAAACTCCCAGCATGCCTGGAAAGTCAGTGGCTGTCTGGTAATACAGGAAGTAGTTGTTTTGCAACAGCTGGAGGCTCCGTTTTGGAAACAGTGGAGTACCAGACGTTTTTCATTTTTATTGGGGAGGGGGGCTGTGTAGGGGTATGTGTATATGTAGTGTCTTTTACTTTTTGTTTTATTTTGTTTTAGTGTAGTGGAGTAGAGTGTTTTTTAGGATACAGTCGCAAGGGGTTCACAGTAGTTCCCGGGGTTCACAGTAGTTTCTCGCTGGCAGTTTGAGCTGTGGCAGAAAATTTGCCGCAGCTCAAACTTGCAGCCGGATACTTACTGTAAACCTCTGCCCATGTGAGTGTAGCCTGTACGCTCACATTGGGGGACGGGACGGGACATCCAGCTGTTGCAAAACTACAACTCCCAGCATGCGCTGACAGACTGTACATGCTGAGAGTTTTAGTTTTGCAACAGCTGTAGGCACATGGTTATGTATCACGGAGTTTGTGACCTAACTCAGTGTTTTACAACCAGTGTGCCTCCAGCTGTTGCAAAACTACAACTCCCAGCATGTACGGTGCATGCTGGGAGTTGTAGTTTGCAACAGCTGGAGGCACAACGGCCGTGAAACACTGAGTTAGGTAAAAAAAACTCTGAGTTTCACAACCAGTGTGCCTTCAGCTGTTGCAAAACTACAACTCTCAGCAGTCACCGACAGCCAACGGGCATGCTGGGAGTTGTAGTTATGCAACCAGCAGATGCACACCTACAACTCCCAGCATGCACTTTGGCTGTTTTTGCAAGCTGGGAGTTGTAGTTATACAACAGCTGAAGGTACACTTTTCCATAGAAAAAATGTGCCTTCAACTGTTGCAAAACTATAAGTCCCAGCATAAGGGAATGCTGGGAGTTGTGGTGGTCTGCCTCCTGCTGTTGCATAACTACAACTCCCAGCATGCCCTTTTTGCATGCTGGGAGCTGTTGCTAAGCAACAGCAGGAGGCTCTCACTCACCTCCTACTGCTGCTCCCTCACACATGTCAGTCCCTCGATGCCGCCGCCGCTGCTCCTGGGGCCCCGATCCCAACAGGGATGCTGTGGATCGGGGCCCCAGCTGCTGGGGTCCACGTCCCACAACCGCTCACGTCCTCCGGAAGAGGGGCGGAGCGGGTTGCGGGAGTGACACCCGCAGCAGGTGCCCTGATTGGTCGGCCGGTAAGCTGGCCGACGAATCAGGGCGATCGAGAGGTGGCACCAGTGCCACCTCACCCCTGCTGGCTATGGCTGTTCGGGACGGTCAGAGAACAGCCTGTAATTCCGGGTCACCGGAGACCCGATTGACCCCGAATCCGCCGCAGATCGCTGGGCGATATGCCGCGATGCCTGCTGAACGATTTCAGCAGGCATCCGGCTCCGACCCCAACCGGCTAGCGGTGGGGACCGGATTTCCCATGGGTGTATGGATATGCCCTGCGACCTTAAGGACTCGGAATGCAGGGCGTATCCAGGGGTAAACCAGTGAAAAACATTTTTTTTAATCAACTGGTACCAGAAAGTTAAACAGATTTGTTACTTAACTCAGTGTTTCGCAGTCAGTCTGACTCCAGCTGTTGCAAAACTAGAACTCCCAGCATGTACAGTCTCTCAGTGCAAGCTGGAAGTTGTAGTTTTGCAACAGCTGGAGGCACACTGGTTGCAAAACACTGAGTTAGGTAACAAACTCGGTTTCACAACCAATGTGTCTCCAGCTGTTGCAAAACTGCAACAATCAGTATGCATTGACAGTCAAAGGGCATGCTGAGAGTTGTAGGTTTGCAAAAGCTGGAGGCACACTGCAACAACTTACAGCATACCCTTTGGTAGTCTGTGCATGCTGGGAGCTGTAGTTATGCAACAGCTGAATGAACACTTTTTCATAGAAAAAATGTGCCTCCAGTTGTTGCATAACTACAACCCTCAGCATGCACAGACTACTAAAGGCCATGCTGGGAGCTGTAGTTGGAACTCCTGCTGTTGCAAAACTACAACTCCCAGCATGCCCTTTGGCTGTGCATGCTGCGAGTTGCTGCAAAGCAACAGCAGGAGGTGAACAGGCCTCATCTCCTGCTGTTTCCTGCCACCAGAACCATCCGGGACCATCGCCGCTGCTCCCACCACTCCTGCCACCGGGACTGCTCCCACCAATCCTGAGGGGACCCCCGCCGGACCAGGGGAAGGTAGGAGACCCCGCCGGCGCCGATCGCCACCATCTTTGTCGTCCCGATCGCCGCCCAGTAGGTCCGTGATTGGTCGGTCGTTCCAGCCGATCAATCACGTGATCGTGAGGCGGCACCCATGCCACCTCACTCCTGCTGGGTAAGGGTGAATGGGGCTGTCTCGGACAGCCTCATTCACCCTTTTTTCCGGATTGACCCGGAAGAGCCGCAAATCGCAGGTTTGAATTGACCTGCGATTTGCGGCCATCGCCAACATGGGGGGCAGGGTCTCAGGACCCCCCAGGGGTTTGCACGAGGTGCCTGCTGATAGATATCAGCAATCACCCGGTCCGTTCTCCGCCCAGCAAGCGGTGGGGACCGGAATTTCCACAGGCGTATCCATACGCCCTCAGTTCTTAAGGACTTTAAAACGGGGGGCGTATGGATACACCCAGCGTCCTTAAGGGGTTAAAATACATTACTAATAAAAAAAATTTGAGGAAGAAGAGATGTTTCTGGCCTCCCTATACCCTTCCTGACATGCACCCCTGTGTAATATAGATAAAAGGTATATAACAAAATTATAATACATTATGAATTAAAAATATATGTATGGCATAGGGGATACAGCTGGCCTCTCTGTGTATCTGTACTCCATATGAGCTGAAACTGCAGACAGCTGCCCCTAATTCACAACTCTATCAGCAGCGGTCATAAGTTGTTCTATTCACCAGCAGTTTACTTTCCCACAGGTTGACAGTGAATATACAGGGTGGGCCATTTATATGGATACACCTTAATAAAATGGGAATGGTTGGTGATATTAACTTCCTGTTTGTGGAACATTAGTATATGTGAGGGGGGAAACTTTTCAAGATGGGTGGTGACCATGGTGGCCATTTTGAAGTCGGACATTTTGAATCCAACTTTTGTTTTTTCAATAGGAATTTCACAAGAAAAACAATGATGTGCTTGGTTTTAACGTAACTTTATTCTTTCATGAGTTATTTACAAGTTTCTGACCACTTATAAAATGTGTTCAATGTGCTGCCCATTGTGTTGGATTGTCAATGCAACCCTCTTCTCCCACTCTTCACAAACTGATAGCAACACCGCAGGAGAAATGCTAGCACAGGCTTCCAGTATCTGTAATTTCAGGTGCTGCACATCTTGTATCTTCACAGCAAAGACAATTGCCTTCAGATGACCTCAAAGATGAAAGTCTAAGGGGGTCAGATCGGGAAACCTTGGGGGCCATTCAACTGCCCCACGACGACCAATCCACTTTCCAGTGTTCATCTAGGAATGCTCGGACCTGACACCCATAATGTGGTGGTGCACCATCTTGCTGGAAAAACTCAGGGAACGTGCCAGCTTCAGTGCATAAAGAGGGAAACACATCATCATGTAGGCCACTGGATATGTGAAATTGCTACATGATGATGTGTTTCCCTCTTTATGCACTGAAGCTGGCACGTTCCCACGTTCCAGCAAGATGGTGCACCACCACATTATGGTTGTCAGGTCCGAGCATTCCTAACATTATTCTGGCTGAGAATAAAAATATGGGGAACCCTATGTGTTTTTTTTTTTTTTCTATTTATTTTTTTATTAATAATCTGCTGGGGAGAGCGCTCATAATGCAATGTCCTCCCAGACAGGGAGACTCCAGCTGTTGCAAAACTACAACTCCCAGCATGCCCAGACAGCCTTTGTCTGGGCATGCTTGGAGTTGTAATTTAGCAACAGCTGGAGTCTCCCCTTCTTGGAGGACACTGCCAGAAGGGTCTTTTCACATTATACAAAATGGACAATGTGAACAGAGCCTCACACTTACCAGCCTGTCTCCCGTCTGTAGCCCCACCCCTAATGACAGCATCACTAGGGGGCGGAGCTACACAGACCCGGCCGGGACAGGAACAAGGGAGGTAAGTGGACGTCTTCTGTATACACTATATACAGCTATCTATAGATAGCTGTATATACTGTATAGCACCCAAAGGGGCTATAGGAGCAGGGAGTCCTGTCATTTTGGTGACAGGATTCCTGGATCCTGTATAGTATACACGGCTACACTATGCATCCCTGTCTACTATACTGCCAGGGAGATAAGTAGTGATGCTGTACAGCATCCGACCAACAGAGTGGTACCTGAAGACAGTGAAAAATCTGCTACAGGGTACAAATTTGGCTGTTTTCACACACCAGGAAAAACACCAGAAAAAAGCTTGAAAAACTGCCAAAACGCAGGAAAAAGCTGTGGCAGTTTTTCAGGGCTTTTTTGCTGGCATTTTTTTTAGGTGTTAAAAAAAAAAAAACAAGTGGAAAACTGCAATATCTGTGTGTGTATTTAACATCAGCAGGGATACTTTTTGCAATTTTATTTTAGTGTTAATAAGCATACAAAATTTGCTAGCACATTAACCTCTTGGGGACAAAGGGCATACCTGTACGCTGTTCGCCCCCTCCCTTTCCCAGTCATAGCGGTTCGGGCCCAGCCTCTAACAACGGCCAGGACCCGTGGCTTATAGCGCGGGGCACAGATCGCGGTGCCGTGCACTATTAACCCTTTAGCCGCAGCGTTCAAAGCTGATCTCCGCGGCTAAAGTGAAACTAAGATGCTCCCGGCAGCTCAGTCGGGCTGATCGGGACCATCGCAATGAAATCGCGAAGTCCTGATCAGCTAAGATGCAGCATGAGGGTGCCTTTCCTGCCTCCTGCGTGTCCAATCGACGAATGACTACTCCGTGCCTGAGATCCAGGCAGGAGCAGCAGTCAAGCGCCGATAACACTGATCAATGCAAAGCTATGGCTTTGCAGTGATCAGTGTAAAAGATCAGTGTGTGCAGTGTTATAGCCCCATATGGGAGAAATAACACTGCAAAAAAAGTCCATAAAAAAAAAAATTTGTAAATAAAAATAATAATAAACATATGTGGTATCGCCGCGTGCAGAAATGTCCGAATTATAAAAAGATATAATTCATTAAACCAGACGGTCAATGGCGTATGCACAAAAAAATTCCAAAGTCCAAAATAGCGTATTTTTGGTCACTTTTTATATAATGAAAAAATGAATAAAAAGCTATCAAAAAGTTTAATCAATACAAAAAGGATACCATGAAAAACTTCAGATCACGGCACAAAAATGAGCCCTCATATCGCCCCATATGCGGAAAAATAAAAAAGTGATAGAGGTCAGAAAAGGACAATTTTAAACATTTTAACTTTCGTGCATGTAGGTATGATTTTTTTTCAGAAGTATGACAAAATCAAACCTATATAAACAGGATATCATTTTGAACGTATGGACCTACAGAATAAAGAAAAATTTTAATTTTACCAAAAAATGTACTATGTAGAAACGGAAGCCTCCAAAAGTTACAAAATGACGTTTTTTCTTCAATTTTGCCGCACATTGATTTTTTTCCATTTCGTCGTAGATTTTGGGAAAAATGACTGATGTCGTTACAAAGTAGAATTGGTGGTGCAAAAAAAAAAGCCATCACATGGATTTTTAGGTGCAAAATTTAATGGGTTATGATTTTTAAAAAGTGAGGAGGAAAAAACAAAAGTGCAAAAATTGAAAAATCCTTGGTCGCCAAGGGGTTAAACAAGCTGTTAGTTACCACATATCCCCATAACTATGCTTTTAAACTACTTTAAAACTACTTGAATACATTCCTAGCAGTGTTATACAGGGCTTTTTACAGAGCTCTTATGCATGTGTTAAGGGGCTTTTATCATTGCTTTTTGAAGCAAACTAGTTCGACTAGAACTGAACATTTCCCGAGGGGAGCCCTGTGTACTGATTCTGAACTATGACATTAGCTGATAGACCAAAGGCGGAGAATGTAAGGCTGGGTTCACATATATCAGGCACCTGGCATAGTCTCCCTCTGACGTGAAACTGATGCTATAACTGAACCAATTCATTTGAATGGTAGAGTTTACAATCATCCAGCATCTCAATTTTGACACCGAATGGTTAGACTCGCAGGAGGACACCAGACAGAGGAACGCAGCTTGCTGCGTTCCCCTGGTCACTGTGCAGAAACAATGGATGCAAGATGCCATACAACTGATGACAACTTGTCATCAGTTGTGGTATCAGTTGTATTGAGATCTAGGCTGAGTTCACTTATTCCGGATGCCGGACATTCATGAACCCCTTCTTAGATGGTATGGTCCTGAGAGCAAAAACACAGGCAGAAGAAAAGCCTCTGAATTCAGTTGAATGTTTAAATCTTGTTAAAACTCTTTTTTTTATATTGTTGTGTTTGTAATGTTCAAAAGGCTGCAAGACCTTGTGTGGAATATAACTGTAAAGCCTTTGTTCCTATATGGAGGACTGCAACTGTTACAATTTGTTTTACCATTGAAGTGATAGAAAGGTTCAGTAAACTTTTCTGAATTATACCTATCTTCGCTAGTCTTCTTTGATAGGGTGCCAAGCATAAGAACAGAGTCCAAACTCTACACAGTACACACTACAAGTAAATGGTAGATACTTTCATGTTAGCAAGCAGTCAGGAATGAAGCAGTTTTGTTCTTTCTTTGATAAAATTGTTTACATAGAGATATTTTATAGTTGAAAACTGCAGCCTGGAAATTTAAAAGTAGTGTAATTGATTTTTATTCTCATTGTTTGAAGATATCTTGGATGTTTGATAGATTTATTTGTGTCTCTTTTAAATATCTCCTTAGAAGTAATATTTTACATCCAGAAGCTATGGTAGGGAATCATAAGAAGCATTGATGAAAATGTGTAGAATTGTAAGATGTTACATACACATCAAACAGACATGCAAACATTAAACAAGTATGCTGAATATGTCGGTACACCAATGTATGTACAGGCTGCATAGAAAATAGTTAAACTATGTTTGAGCTTATATCACTTTAATGCTTTTGTCTTAATATTTCCATTTGAAATTCTAAATGTAAACTTTCTTGTGTTTCCATGATAATACCAAGCGAAGCAGGCATTGCAGCATGGCAGGCATCTATGCCTGTGGTTACTTTTATTTGAGGTAACTGTTCCATATGAAAATATTTAATTACAAGAGATGCATTCTGTATTCCTAAAGGGGGAATCAAAAACCTCCAAGCAATGTATTAAGAACAATTCTGAATATGTTATCTGTGTACTTCTCTACTTCTCTACCCATGTGGTTTGCTCTACGTGAGTAACATATTTTAGTCTTCAGAGTAAAGAAAACAAGAGTATACATGAAAGAAGTCACAATATCTTAAAAATCTAATTCATGGAGTTCAAATGCTTTGGAGCAGGGTATAGTCCATTGTGATAAATCATGAAATATTTAATTATAAAGAAATATATACTGGATATAGAAAGCAATAAAACAATATATTATTTCTTGTTAAAAGGGCACAATTCTCTTAGGGTTGTGAAATCAATCGTTGAAATGTTGCCTCTAAGTGCTAAGGAACAGAAATGTACACATTTATATCTATTTACTATCTACTTCAATTGTCCCAGTTGATACATGTTAAAAAATAACTATTACTGTTAGTGTTCTAAGCTATTCCTATGCCTTTTAACCCAGTCTTCTAATCAGTATGCATTTGGAGTCTGACTGGAATCCCATGCAAAGACTGGGACCAATAGAAATTGATATGATTTAATTCCAGGACCCCAGTACTGAAGCACTTACCATCATGCTGCCCAAATAATAAACAATGAATACCATACACTTGGACAGGGTTACTAGGTTTTAGAAAAAAAAATGGGACACCCATTAGCAAAACAAAATTGCTCTAGAACTTGTGATACTGATGAATTGTAGTGCGCGTAGTATTAGTGATAGCGTATATTTTAAAATATTTGTTATAAAATAGGTTATGGAAAAGTCTGTTGTAATTTTTCAGAAATCTATTGCTCCTTTACTTTGGTGTCCTGTTAAGGAAGCCTGTGTAAAAACCAAATGGATCTGCATCTCTTTGATTTCCAGAAATAGTAGGGTTCACCGGGAAAGAGGATTTACATTTAGGGAAGCTTGTGAAGAGTTATATACAGTTGTGTGCCCCCATAAATAGTTTTAGGCCCCTCTATGCCCCCAAAATATATTTGTAGTTGAATTATTTGCCCCCATATAGTTGTTGCCCATTCTTTGCCCATATATAGTTGTAGGTTCCCTCTGTGCCCCCATAAATAGTTGTAAGCCCAATAAGTGCACCTATATATTGTTGTATGTCCATTTTGTGCCCACTTATAGTATTAGACCCATTGTATGCCCCCATAGAGTTGTAGGCCCATTCTTTTCCCCAAAATATTTGTAGGCCTATACTGTGCCCCCATATAGTTGTAGACCCAATCTGTGCTTCTATATAGTTGTAGACCCATTCTGTACCCCCATAAGTAGTTGTATACCCCTTCTGTGCCCCATATAGTTGTAGGCCCATTATTTGCCCCATATGTAGTTGTAGGTCCCCTCTGTGCCTCCATAAATAGTTGTAGACCCAATCTGTGAGTCCATATATTGTTGTTTATCCATTGTGTGCCCTATTTTAGTATAAGACCCATTATATGCCCCATAAAGTTGTAGGCCCATTCTTTTCCTCAATACAGTTGTAGGCCTATACTGTATCCCCATATAGTTGTAGACCCAATCTGTGCCTCTATATAGTTGTAGACTCATTCTGTACCCCCATAAATAGTTGTAAGCTAATTATGTGCCCCATATAGTTGTAGGCCCATTCTTTGCCCCATATGTAGTTGTAGGTCCCCTCTGTGCCCCCATAAAAAGTTGCAAGCCAGTCTGTTCCCCCATATATTGTTGTATGCCCATTGTGTGCCGCCATATAGTTGCAGAACCATCATATGCTCCCATAGAGTTATAGGTCCATTTTTTCCCCCTTTATGGTTGTAGGCCTATACTGTGCCCTTATATTGTCGTAGATTTAATCTGTGTCTCTATATCAGTGTTTCCCAACCTTTGTCGGCTAGGGGCACCCCGTGAAAAAAAAATTGCGGGGCACCCCACAGAAGTTGATGAGCAAAAAAAAGAAGGAAAAAGGCTGCAATGCACAATATCCAATATCTATTTATCAGTGGGTGTTACGCCGAGCGCTCTGGGTCCCTGCTCCTCCCCGGAGCGCTCGCGGCGTTCTCCTCTCTGCAGCGCCCTGGTCAGACCCACTAAACGGGAGCGCTGCACTGATACTGCCGGCGGGGATGCGATTCGCATAGCGGGACGCGCACGCTCGCTAATCGCATCCCAAGCTACTTACCTGTCCCCGGCTGTCACGTTCTGGCGCATGCGGCTCCGCTCTCTAGGGCGCACGCGTGCCAGCTCTCAAAGATTTAAAGGGCCAGTGCACCACTGATTGGTGCCTGGCCCAATCACTGTAATTAGCTCCCACCTGCTCCACGCCTAAATAACCTCACTTCCCCTTCAGTGTTGCCGGATCTTGTTGCCTTGTGCCAGTGAAAGTGTTTTGTGTATGTTCCAAGCCTGTGTTCCAGACCTTCTGCTGTTGCCCCTGACTACGACCCTTGCTGCCTGCCCTGACCTTCTGCTACGTCCGACCTTGCTCTTGTCTTGTCCTTCTGTACCGCACCTGTCTCAGCAGTCAGAGAGGTTGAGCCGTTACTGGTGGATACGACCTGGTTGCTACCGCCGCAGCAAGACCATCCCGCTTTGCGGCGGGCTCTGGTGAATACCAGTAGCAACTTAGAACCGGTCGACCTTTACGGTCCACGCCAATTCCTCTCTGACACAGAGGATCCACCTCCAGCCTGCCGAATCCTGACAGTAGATCCGGCCATGGATCCCGCTGAGGTGCCGCTGCCAAGTCTCGCTGACCTACCCACGGTGGTCGCCCAGCAATCCCAACAAATCGCCCAACAAGGACAGCAGCTGTCGCAGTTGACCGCCATGCTACAGCAACTTCTGCCACAGCTACAGCAGCAACCATCTCCTCCGTCAGCTCCTGCACCTACTCCGCAGTGAGTGCCCGCTCCTGACCTCCGCTTGTCCCTGCCGGACAAATTTGATGGGGACCAATTTCCTACAGAACGGTCTAAGGTGGCTTTCTTAGTTAGTCTTCTGTCTGGAAAGGCCTTGTCTTGGACCACACCGCTCTGGGACCGCAATGATCCTGCCACAGCCACTGTCCAGTCCTTCTTCGCTGAAGTCCGTAGTGTTTTCAAGGAGCCAGCCTGGGCCTCCTCTGCCGAGACTGCTTTGCTGAACCTAGTCCAAGGAACTTCTTCCGTAGGCGAATACGCCATCCAGTTTCGTACCCTCGCCTCAGAGCTAGACTGGAATAATGAGGCCCTCTGCACGACCTTCAAGAAAGGCTTATCCAGCAACATCAAAGATGTACTGGCCGCAACCAGCTAACCTGTCTGAACTTATTCTTTTGGCCACCCGCATCGACAAGCGTTTTTCTGAAAGACACCAGGAGCTCCCCCAGGAAAAGGACCTTGATCTCTGGGCACCTCTCTCCCAGTATCCTTTGCAATCTACCCCTGTGCCTCCCGCCTAGGAGGCTATGAAAGTGGATCGGTCTCGCCTGACCCATGAAGAGAGGTCTCGTCGCAGAGATAAAAACGTATGCCCGTACTGCGCTAGTACCGAACATTTCCTAGTGGACTGCCCTATTCGTCCTCCGCGTCTGGGAAATGCACGCACGCACCCTGTTCATATGGGAGTGGCGTCCCTTGGTGTGACTTCTGCTTCTCCACGTCTCACTGTGCCTGTGCGGATTTCTCCTTCTGCCAACTCCTCCTTCTCAGCCGTGGCCTTCTTGGACTCTGGTTCTGCTGGAAATGTTATTTTGGCCTCTTTTGTTAATAGGTTCAGCATCCCAGTAACCCGTCTCGTCAAGCCGCTCTACATTTCTTCTGTCAACTGAGAAAAATTGGACTGCACTGTGCGTTACCGCACAGAACCCCTGCTTATAAGCATTGGACTGCATCACGAAAAAATTTAATTTTTTGTTCTGCCCAACTGCACCTTTGATGTCCTCCTCGGTCTGCCATGGCTCCAACGTCATTCTCCCACCCTTGACTGGACCACAGGGTAGATCAAAATTTGGGGTTCCTCTTCCACAAACGATGCCTTACATCTGCTCCCACTTGTCTAACTCCTGAGGTTCCACCCTTACCGGCCCCTCCCAAGGCTTACCAGGATATATTTGGCAAAAAGCAAACCGAGATTTTGCCTCCTCATAGCCCCCTTCCTGGTAACACTCTGCTCCGTGGCAAGCTTCACCCTCTGCCCCCCCTCCCCATTCCCACTTCTTCTGGATTGCCTGCCGCTGATTAAGCTACCCAGGACTTCTCTTTCTTCCTGAAGGAAACTCAAGAGTCGCTCCCAATGTTCTCGTCTAATTTGAAGGGACAAGCAGACAAAAAGAGTGGGGGACCTAAGGGGGGGGGGGTACTGTTACGCCGAGCGCTCCGGGTCCCTGCTCCTCCCCGGAGCGCTCGCGGCGTTCTCCTCTCTGCAGCGCCCCGGTCAGACCCGCTGACCGGGAGCACTGCACTGACACTGCCGGCGGGGATGCGATTCGCATAGCGGGACGCGCCCGCTCGCAAATCGCATTCCAAGCTACTTACCTGTCCCGGTCCCCGGCTGTCACGTTCTGGCGCGCGCGGCTCCGCTCTCTAGGGCGCACGCGTGCCAGCTCTGTAAGATTTAAAGGGCCAGTGCACCACTGATTGGTGCCTGGCCCAATCACTGTAATTAGCTCCCACCTGCTCCACGCCTATATAACCTCACTTCCCTTTCCCAGTGTTGCCGGATCTTGTTGCCTTGTGCCAGTGAAAGTGTTTTGTGTAAGTCCCAAGCCTGTGTTCCAGACCTTCTGCTGTTGCCCCTGACTACGACCCTTGCTGCCTGCCCTGACCTTCTGTTATGTCCGACCTTGCTCTTGTCTTTTCCTTCTGTACCGCGCCTGTCTCAGCAGTCAGAGAGGTTGAGCCATTACCGGTGGATATGACCTGGTTGCTACCGCAAGACCATCCCGCTTTGCGGAAGGGCTCTGGTGAATACCAGTAGCAACTTAGAACCGGTCCACTGGTACGGTCCACGCCAATCCCTCTCTGACACAGAGGATCCACCTCCAGCCTGCCGAATCCTGACAGTGGATATGTAGTTTAAAGTGCAGCTTTATACATTAACTCACATGTGACGTCTTCTCTGATCAGCGTCGTTTCCAGTTATTCTCAGTCTGGTCTGGACTGTCCTGACCATTTCTTCCAGCCACAACTCTTCACTGTTAAACCTGCAAAACAAATTTATTATGCTCCGCACTAAACCAGCATTAGCCTCCAGATTCCCCTTTTACAAGTGAAGAGGAATAAAGAGATAAAGGGGTAACAGAGGGGTGTACATGGGAGACATGGGTGTAGAGGAGTGTACGGGGGTGACAGAGGGCTGTACATGGTTGACAGAGGGGTGTAGGGGGTGATAGAGGGGTGTAGGGGAGTGTACATGGGTGGCAGAGGGGTGTAGAGGAGTGTACATGGGTGGCAGAGGGGTGTAGAGGAGTGTACATGGGTGGCAGAGGGGTGTAAAGGAGTGTACATGGGTGGCAGAGGGGTGTACATGGATGGCAGAGGGGTGTAGGAGTGTAGAGGAGTGACAGATGGGTGTAGAAGAGTGTACATGGGTGGAAGTGGGGTGTAGGAGTGTACATGGGTGGCAGAGGGGTGTAGAGGAGTGTACATGGGTGACAGAGGGGTGTAGAGGAGTGTACATGGGTGGCAAAGGGATGTACATGGGTGACAGAGGATTGTAGATGTGTGTACATGGGTGGCAGAGGGGTGTACATGGGTGGCAGAGGGGTGTAGGAGTGTATATGGGTAACAGAGGGGTGTACATGGGTGACAGAGGGGTGTAGAGGAATGACAGATGGGTGTAGAAGAGTGTACATGGGTGGCAGAGGGGTGTAGAGGAGTGTACATGGGTGGCAGAGGGGTGTACATGGGTGACAGAGGGGGGTAGAGGAGTGCACGTGGGTAGCAGAGAGGTGTAGGAGTGTACATAGGTAACAGAGGGGTGTACATGGGTGACAGAGGGGTGTAGAGGAATGACAGATGGGTGTAGAAGAGTGTACATGGGTGGCAGAGGGGTGTAGAGGAGTGTACATGGGTGGCAGAGGGGTGTACATGGGTGACAGAGGGGGGTAGAGGAGTGCACGTGGGAAGCAGAGAGGTGTAGGAGTGTACATAGGTAACAGAGGGGTGTACATGGGTGACAGAGGGGTGTAGAGGAGTGACAGATGAGTGTAGAAGAGTGTACATGGGTGGCAGAGGGGTGTAGAGGAGTGTACATGGGTGGCAGAGAGGTGTAGAGGAGTGTACATGGGTGGCAGAGGGGTGTACATGGGTGGCAGAGGGGTGTAGAGGAGTGTACATGGGTGGCAGAGGGGTGTAGAGGAGTGACAGATGAGTGACAGAAGGGTGTAGAGGAGTGACAGATGAGTGACAGAGGGGTGTAGAGGAGTAACAGATGGGTGTAGAAGAGTGTACATGGGTGACAGAGGGGTGTAGAGGAGTGTACATGGGTGGCAGAGGGGTGTAAACGAGTGTACATGGGTGGCAGAGAGGTGTAGAGGAGTGTACATGGGTGACAGAGGGGTGTAGACGAGTGTACATGGGTGACAGAGGAGTGTACATGGGTGGCAGAGGGGTGTAGAGGAGTGTTTATGGGTGGCAGAGGGGTGTAGAGGAGTGTACATGTGTAACAGAGGGGTGTAGAGGAATGATATTTGGGTGTAGAAGAGTGTACATGGGTGGCAGAGGGGTGTAGAGGAGTGTACATGGGTGGCAGAGAGGTATACATAGGTGGCAGACGGGTGTAGAGGAGTGTACATGGGTGGCAGAGAGGTGTAGAGGAGTGTACATGGGTGGCAGAGGGGTGTAGAGGAGTGTACATGGGTGGCAGAGAGGTGTACATGGGTGACAGAGGGGTGTAAAGGGGTGTTCATGGGTGGCAGAGGGATGTAAAGGGGAGTACATGGGTGACAGAGGGGTGTAGAAGACTGTACATGGGTGACAGGGACTGTTGGGGGTTACAGGGGTGAACAGGAGTGACAAGGTGGTAACAGGGGTGACAAAGGGACAGAGGGGTGGACATGGGTGACAAGGATGTTGTCAGAGGGGTGGACAATGGGCGGGGGGTGAACATGGGTGACACGGGGATGGACAGGGATGATTTAGGGGTGGCCAAGGTGGACATGGATGACAGTGGACGCGGGAGATATGGGGGTAAACAGGGATTTCAGGAGGGTGGACAAGGATGACAACGGGGATAAAAGAGGGGTGACAAAGGGACAGAGAGGTGAATAGGGGGTAAACATGGGTGACAGGGTAGACTGGGGAGGTAGACTGGGGTGTGGACAGGGGAGAGTGAACATGGGTGACAGGGATGGACAGGAGGGTGGGCAAGGTGGACATGGATGACAGGAGGAAGGACATGGGTGAGTGGGGAGGATAGACATGGGTGAGGGGGGATGGACATGGGTGAGAGGGGGGGATGGACATGGGTGAGGGGGGGTGGACATGGGTGAGAGGGGGGGAATGGACATGGGTGAGACGCTCGGGGACGCACGGACGGTTGCACGCATAGCGCACACAAACTTCCCTCCACCCTGCGGCGCCAGGGAGGGAAATAAAAAAAAGGAAAAAAATTTGGACAGCAAAATCCCACAGCACCCTGGTTGGGAATCACCGCCCATTCTGTACCCCCATAAATAGTTGTAATCCCATTCTCATTAGTCTATTACAACAACTCTGTTAAAAGACAGAGTACTAAAGTCCACTTTTTACCCCCCAACTAATGAGCAATTTATAAAACATAACCTTTACTTATAATGTGGATAAATATGAGCCAATATGAAAAGAAAGGGTTAAAAGCCAAGCACTACTACACTATTGTGTGTTTACATTTATGGTCGCTGTATAAGCATACACTATATATCACAGGTGACCTGGACAAACCTGTAGTGTGTGTCCAGGGGTAAGCAGTGTGCTGTTATTACAAAGCCACCCCTAAAATGTTTACTTACCTAAGTGACGTCCTCAGAGGTTATGTGATATATAGTAAACACACAATGGTGTAGTAGTGTTGGGTTTTTGAGTTAGGTTCATAATAAATAAGAGTTAAATTTTACAAATTAATTTTTAGTGGGGGTGTGCTCCCATATAGTTATAGGTAACCCCACAGACATGCTCCTCCCAGCCACACACTGCCCTGCTTCAGTGCTCCACTACTCCTCCTTTAGTCCTATGGGCCATAGCAATAAGTCCCCAGACCAGAGGAGCAGTGAAGCATTGAAGCTGATATGGTCATTACTGTCCCAGCTCGCACAACCTCCTCCTGGGTCCATGTTTTCCTTATGTCCTCCTGCTCCGCTCCTCTGGTTGCACATCAGGGGATATGGTTTTAACAGACATGCCTGCATCTGGCACATTATCCATTTGTTTCTCATTTTTATTCTACAACAGTTTTGCTTGTTTTGTATGTCATTTTATTCTATCTCTTTTGCAGCTTGAATGGTAAAACACTACATTATTTTTTAGCGTTTTTCCTATAGTATGATGATGAAAGGAGAGCTTAAACACGAAAAATCTTACAGCAGAATATATATATATATATATATATATATATATATATAGTTAAAGTATGACGGCAGCACACCAAAGTAGTGAATCAATAAAGTGTTACTTTATTCCAGGGATATAGAGACAACGTTTCAGCGGTCTCTCACCGCCATTTTCAATATATCCCTGTCCTTCTGGTTTGTAATCTGGCATTGATGTGTACCAGTGGAGCCCATTGTCATTCAATATTTATCAGTTGTTTTCTTTATTAAAAAAAAAAATACATAATTACATGCAGGAAAATTTTTTTGTTTAAAATTGTCATCATCTGACCACTATAACTTTTTATTTTTCCGTATATGGGTTGGTATGAGGGCTCATGCTTTGCGCCGTGATCTAAAGTTTTTAGCAGTACCATTTTTGTATTGATCGGACTTACTGATCGCTTTTTATTAATTATTTCATGATATAAAACGTGACGAAAATACGCTATTTTAGACTTTGGAATATTTTTGCGCGTACGCCATTGACCGTGCGGATTAACTAATGATATGTTTTTATAATTCAGACATTTCCGCACGTGGCAATACCACATATGTTCATTTTTATTTTTATTACACTGTTTTTTTTTTTTTAATGGGAAAAGGGGGGTGATTAAAACTTTTATTAGGGAAGGGGTTAAATGATCTTTAATAATTTTTTTTCACTTTTTTTTTTGCAATGTTATAGCTCCCATAGGGGGCTATAACACTGCACACACTGATTTTTTACATTGATCAATGATTTCTCATAGGAAACCATTGATCAATGATTCTGCTGCTTGACTGCTCATGCCTGGATCTCAGGAGGCGATCGGACCCCAGGAGGCAGATAAGGGGACCCTCCTCATGTCCTACAGTTGTTCAGGAAGCCCCGATTTCACCACAGCAGTCCCAAACATCCCCCTGAGCTAACCGTCATTAGTTTAGTTTCACTTTAGACACGGTGATCAACTTTGAATTCTGCGTCTAAAGGGTTAATAGCGTGTGGTACCGCGATCAGTGCCACACATTATTAGCTACGGGTCCCGGCCTTTGTTAGAAGC
This sequence comes from Hyla sarda, assembly GCF_029499605.1. Lineage (NCBI taxonomy): Eukaryota > Metazoa > Chordata > Amphibia > Anura > Hylidae > Hyla > Hyla sarda. The sequence continues at coordinate 165,210,969 of NC_079189.1, forward strand.
CAGGCCCGACCCGTTATGATGCGGGGCTACGGCGTGGCCCCACGTTATAGAACTGGAGCGGACTCAGGACGTACAGGTCCTGTGTCCTTAAAGAGGTATTCCAGGCAAAAACTTTTTTTTATATATCAAATGGCTCCGGAAAGTTAAACAGATTTGTAAATTACTTCTATTAAAAAATCTTAATCCTTCCAATAGTTATTAGCTTCTGAAGTTTTCTGTCTAACTGCTCAATGATGATGTCACGTCCCGGGAGCTGTGCATGCTGGGAGAATATCCCCATAGGAACTGCACAGCTCCCGGGACGTGAGTCATCAGAAAACAGTTCAACTTGAGGGGCGTGGCCAAGCGCTGATGGAGTAAGACGCACCTTCCTTGAGCTCCTAACAAGGGCACTAAAGCAACAAATAAAAGCAGCCTTCTTTAGGTAAAAACTACTAAAATCTATTATTCCACTATCATCACATACTTGTGCTGATTCTGATATCACTTAGAAGTTACCTTCTTCTACCTTTACATATAAAATCTCACAAAGTCTGACATACCATTAATGCCAGCAACATCATTAGTCCTGTGACGCAGCTAAAATTACCTTGTGAGCCAAGTATCCTGTTCCTTAACAAATAATATCTCCCCCTCTGTCAGTGTGGCTAATCTCTGTAGCTGCTGATAAGAGTAGAGTGCATCGCAAAGGAGACTAGGGCGAACCAGAGAGAAAAACATTTAGTGCTGCGTCATCATATCTCTCCTTCTCCTCTACTCGGCCATTACCCGTCTCTGCTGCGCAGCTGAAATTATCTTATCAGCCAAGTAATTCATTGACACATAATTTATCTTCACCTCTGTCAGTGTGAGAAACTTTTGTGGCTGCCGACAAGAAAGTGAATGAGAAGACATAGCATCAAAGGGGGGATTCTGACATACCAGAGAAGAATATCTATCTTATCTCTTCTCCTCCTCTACCATTAACCCCTTCCCTTCCTGCACAAACATATATAATAGTGAATGAAAATAGAAAGTAAAAGAAGTAAATATTCAATAAAATAAACCATAAATAGAAAGTAAATACCTCTTAACTGAAAATTACTATATAGATTGGTTTTTAAGAGAGATATTAATAGATATATTGTGCAGCAAATATATATAGAATAATAAATCTGAAAAAATACCTGAACCCACCAATTTGTTTTCTCTCTTCCCACAATCAATTTTGAGCTGACTATATCTCTTGAGATTATTCATCCTAAGTACAATTTCTACTAAATAATTATTATCCTAAAAAATATAAAAAAAATAAAAATACAAAATAGATAAATATAAATAAATATTTAAACATGGCCTCCAAATTTCATAAAAATAACCAAACCAAACCAAAAATTAAGGAAGACATCATACCGAAAAACAATCCGACTTCATCTAATAGAATTTCACAAAATAAATTTACTAACTCTACTTCAGAAAAAGAAAACAATACTAAAATCCCTGCAACGACTTTGGAAAACAACTCAAAAACTATTAAACAAACTAAACTATCATCTCCTCCCAGAACAATTAATTCTTCCAAAAGAATTGAATGGGAAAAAGAAACTCCTCAGAAAGTCTCTAACTCTACATCTTCAAATAGTCCTGCAAGACAAAAAGTCAAATGGGCAGATGAAAATGATGATGACGATGATCCTCAAGAACTTGAATGGGATGACAACGAACCTGCAATTGAAGACATACAGGCTTCCATGCATAAAACTGCTTCTGAAGGTTTTATTAAAAATCTAATACTATCACTTCAGCAATCTTTACGCAAAGAAATATCAACAGCTTTAGTAACTACCACAAATAGAATTGATACTCTAGAAACAAGAGTGGTTGAAATTGATGATACTGTAATAAATATTTCACGTACACAAAAAACCCTACAAGATGAATTGGAAAATCTTCGCATAGAAAATAATACCATGAAACTTAAAATAGCTGACATAGAAGATAGAGGAAGGCGAAATAACATTAAAATCCAAGCTATTCCTGAAAGCGTTACTAACGCAGAACTAACTAACTATATTCAAAGACTTCTTGCCACAACCCTTCCAAAAATAGAAACACATGAACTAATTATTGACAGAGCGCACCGCCTTTTCAAACCTAAATCTATTCCAGAATCTATTCCAAGGGATGTTATTGTTAGAATACATTTCTTCCATATTAAAGAAATGCTGCTTCAACATAACAGGAAAATGAAGTCTCTTCCAGAACCATTCAACAATCTCTCAATTTATACAGATTTGTCACAAATGACTCTAGACAACAGACGCAAACTTCATCCAATTACCAAAGCTTTACGGGATAACAATATCCAATATAGATGGGGATTTCCCACTAAACTTATTATTACAAGACAAGGTAAAACTTTCGTAATCTTATCTTTGGAAAAAGGAATTGAATTACTTAAAGACTGGCATATCCATACTGATTCCTCCAAAATCAACTATTCACCAAAGACTCAGAAAGACTTATCATCTAGAAAAACCTGAAGAAACAAGAATGCTATTTGCCCTGTCCCAGGCTATATACTTCCTTATTTATTTATAAAAAAAAAATTTCTAAGTAATTTTATTACTTATTGCAATCTCCCCGATTGCGCAGTATTTTACTGCTCTTTTTTTTTTTCTTTCTTTTTCTCTTTTATTGTTCCTTATATATTGTTATTTGCTATGTTGTTTCTAATTTTATTTTTTTGCAGCGTAATTAATACTATATTAAGAATATGCCCGGGTTTCCGACACACTCCTCTCTCCAGGTATCTAGGTATTATCTATTCCTCTGGTGATATTAAATATAAATCTAACATTAATAAATCTCACTATATCCCATTAATATGTCATTTAAGATTTTAAGTTTAAATGTTAAAGGTCTTAATAGTCCCTTTAAACGATCTCTCACTTGGAAAGAGGGATTTACACAAAAGGCTGATATACTTTGCTTACAAGAATCTCATTTTAAAAAAGATGCATGTCCTAAATTTTCCAACATCAGATTCCCATATATTTTTCTTTCCACTGCCCCAAAAAAATCAGCCGGTGTCATTATTGCAATAAAAGATACAGTCAATTTTTATCATATAGACAGCATTATTGATGACAATGGTAGATATATCATTCTTAACTGCAAAATCAACAATGTATTATATACTATTGCTAATATATATGCTCCTAACTCATGCCAAATTTCATTTCTTAACAAATTTATGAAAAAACTAACTAAACATCATAAAGGAAAGATCATTCTAACTGGAGATTTTAACATAATTCCTGACCCACATTTAGATACTACCTCTAAAAGCAACAAAACTCCGCTACATCTAAAGTCATGGCTTCAACAACAGGAGTTACTTGATGTTTGGCGCTGTTTTCATGCTAATGAATATGATTACTCTTTCTACTCACCACGCCATCAAACATACACTCGTATAGATTTATTCCTTATGAAATCTGATACTCTTTCATATACTCATGATTGTACTATTGGTACAATCACGTGGTCTGACCATGCCCCTATACTTTTACAGATTATATCTCCAAACTTTCCTAGTAATATTTACAAATGGAAATGCAATAACTATATTCTTGGGGATCCATCTATTAAAAACTTATTACAATCTAATTTAGAAGAATTTATAGATTTAAACTCACCAACTACAGAAGATCCTTACATTCTATGGAACACACACAAAGCAGTTATGAGAGGATTTATAATCCAACAATCCTCAAGACAAAAAAACAAATATAAAAAAGAAATAGTAACATTACTCAATAAAATAGAACAATTAGAATTAACACATAAAAAAAAAGATTTTAACCATATCTTATCACAAGAGCTCCGCAATACACGACTATCCCTTAGACAACTCCTACTTCATAAATTTGAACAACAAACTAGGCGACTAAAGATGTCATACTATAAAGATGACAATAAATCTTCTAAACTTATGGCTAATAAAATTAAACAACACAGAATTAATTCTAAGATCCATTTTTTAGAACATCCATCTAATAAATCTAAAATATATCATCCACAAGTTATTGCAGATGAATTTAGTAACTACTATTATAAACTTTACAACCTATCCTCAGATGAACATACTTACCAACCTAAACAAGATGAAATCCATTCATTCCTCTCTCAAAGTAATCTTCCTAAAGTCCCTACAGAGTTTCTATCTGATCTTTCAAAACCTTTTAACAATTTAGAAATTTTGGACGCTATTAAACAATCTAAACATAAAAAATCTCCAGGCCCAGATGGTTTTACAGCTGATTATTATAAAACCTTCTCACAAACATTAAACCCTCTACTTAATAAAGTTTTCAATGAAGCTATGTCTACAGGCAATCTACCCCCTGAAATGTTGGAGGCTCATGTTGTCGCCATTCCCAAACCGGGTAAAGATCCCACCTGGCCCTCAGCTCTTCGTCCTATTTCACTTCTTAATGAAGACATTAAATTATATGCAAGAATTATAGCAAATAGACTCCATAAAATAATGACAACTATCATTCATGAGGACCAGGTGGGATTCATAAGAGGTAGACAAACTAGTGATGGAACTAGAAGAATTATTAATCTAATTACACATGCAAATCATTACAAAACGCCTTCTCTGCTTCTTTCTTTAGACGCAGAGAAGGCGTTTGATAGGGTTCATTGGGGCTACATGATTGCCACTTTACAAGAATTTGGTCTTCCTGAGGCCCTGAGATCTACCATTTCAGCACTTTATACCAAACCAAAAGCATCAGTATATGTAAATGGAATTTTATCCCGTCCCTTTAATATCTTTAACGGTACCAGACAGGGATGCCCCCTTTCCCCATTAATATTTTCTATGGTCATGGAACCTCTTGCAGCGACAATTAGAAACTCTTTGCTGATTAAAGGTATTGACAAACCAAATTATAATCATAAAATCAGCCTATACGCTGACGATGTTATAATGACAATTTCTGATCCCATAAATTCTCTAACCCATGTATGCGAAATTCTTAAGAAATTTAGCAAAGTCTCATATTACAAACTGAACACAGACAAATGTCATATGTTGGATATAAATTTAAACCGTTCAACCAAAACGGAAATTTCTCAACGTTTTCCTTTTAAATGGTCAGTAGATGCTATACCTTATTTGGGAATCTATATTACTCGCTCCCATAAACTTCTTATTAAAGAAAATTTCCCAAAATTAACATCCAATTTAGAAAAAACTTTACTTTCAATAGAAAAACAGGAAATTAGTTGGGTTGGAAGGATAATTACGTATAAAATGTTTATTTTACCTAGGATATTGTATTTATTTAGAACTCTCCCTATCAAAATTCCTAAAAATACTATAAACGCACTTCAAAAAAGACTTTTTAAATTTATATGGGGTAAAAAAAAAGCTAGAATTGCTCATAACATCTTATTGTCACCTACTCAATTTGGAGGATTAAATGTTCCAAACTTAGAAGCATACAGAAAAGCAAGCATCATTTCTCAATCTCTTGCTTGGCTAATCCCTGCTGAACAATCTAAAAGATGGGTTCAGATTGAAAATGAACTTACTCAGATTAAAAACTGGAGAAATGCATTAAGTTGTGCAGACAGAATCCATACCATGAAAAGATTTTCTATATCCCCTTCTGTAAAAGAAACACTAAAGATATGGTCTCTTTTTAGTAATAAAAACACTCTAAACATAGATGTTTCATTTTACCATATCCCTCTTCATTCAATTAATATCCATTTCCCTAATATTAACCTAGACACTTGGTATGCTAAAGGAATCAAATATTTAGCAAACATGTTTGTTGGAAATAGATTATTATCTTTTCCAGAACTTGCTACAAAATATTGTTTACCTCATACTGATGTTTCTATATATAGCCAAATTATAAACTATTTGCAAAAATTTCCAAATAAAAATGTTGTTTTACCACGATTTTTGGGAGATGTTTTGGGTGACCCGGAAATCCTCCATAAAAGAAATATTAAGCAATTTTACCATCACTTTAACCAATCCCAGTATCCTAGACATTCACTTTCCCATTTAAAAAAATGGGAATTTGAACTTAATATCACCATACCTTTAACTACATGGGAAAAAACCTTTATTTGGGCCAAGAAATCCTCTATGTGTATTAACCACTGGGAACAATATATGAAAATTCTAACCAACTGGTATTATACACCAGCTAAATTAGCAAAATTTTATCACTCCATGTCTAATAAATGTTGGAGAAATTGTAATGAGACAGGAACCTTGAGGCATCTTCTATGGAATTGCCCTATTATTGCACCGTTTTGGTTGGAGGTTGAAAAACTTATCAATGACCTAACCGGAAAATATTCCACTCTTACACAAGAATTCGCTCTTTTATTGTTGGGCATTCATGAAATTCCAGAAAAATTTTGTATTCCCATTTGTCACATAATTTTTACCGCCCAACGTTTACTTACAAGAAGATGGAAATCTTCCGATGTCCCAACAATCCAGGAACTTATAGCAAATGTAACTACCAACTGCAAATATGAGATCACATTGGCGCACCAAAATGGTTTTGGTATAAAAAAAAGAAACAATTGGAATGCATGGTTACATAAATTCCCTAATGTCACATGATTCCTTCTAGATACATTATCAGAATTACTTTTAGATCTTTTATTTATTTATTTATTTAATTTTAGTGTCTAGTTTACTCTTATTGTAAGGGGAGGGGTGTGAACGCAATCCGACCATTAAAACAATAACTACTATACCTTTAATTTAATCACATCTGATATCCTTCGCTGCAAATGTTATGACTTGTTATAGTTAATTTGTTATTATTTATATATATATATGCTGTTGTATTTTATCAGAATGGAAATTTACTTATTTTATTCTATTGTATAACATATTATACTTCATAGTTTCCTTGAGCTTGATATATTATTCACCTTTTACTTTAATGTTTAATCTAAAAATGTATTGTTTATTGTATAGTGTAATGTTTGTTGTAAAATTTAATAAAAATATATATAAAAAAAAAAAAAAAGAAAACAGTTCAACTTCAGAAGCTAATAACTATTGCAAGGATTAGGAATGTTTAATCAAAGTAATTTACAAATCTGTTTAACTTTCCGGAGCCAGTTGATATATAAAAAAAAGTTTTCGCCTGGAATACCCCTTTAAGAGGTTAAGGTGCTGCTCCCCAGTTACAAACATTCTTCGGCATCACACCACATGTAAGTATTGAGGATATGCATTAGCTAAAACGTACCTTTTCTTAGGATAAAATATATGTGCTCTAAGAAAAGGGGTGCAAAAAACACCATGTGCCACCTACACCACCAAGTATCGATGTGATGCAAAGACCTCTAAAAGGTGGAAGGGAACAATATATGGTCCATTGTAACCGGTGGGGGGTAAAAACTTCCCTTGTAAGGCCCTACACTCGCATTACAAATTCCTTTCTTGGAAAGTGTTACTCGCCCTAAAAAGGGTTGCCCCACACAGGAACCTCTCTCTATTTCCATCTGCCATTTCCCAGGTTTTTTGGTGGAAATAGGGAGAGTTTCCTGTGTGGGGCCGCCCTTTATTGGGCAAGTAACACTTGCCAAGAAGGGAATTAATAGGGCGAAAGTAGGGCCTTACAGGGGTATATTTTTACCCCACCTACTACAATGGACAATACGCTGTTCCCATTTTCGAGAAAAGTGTTACTCCTCTTAAAAATGGCAGCCCTACACAGGAACCTCTTCCTATTTCCACCTAAAAACCGTGGGAAACGGCAGTGTTTGCAGGTGGAAATAGGGAGAGGTTCGTGTATGGGGCTGCCCTTTCTAGGGCAAGTAACACTTGCCAAGAAATGAATTAATAATGCGAGAGTAGGGCCTTACAGGGGAATTTTTTTTACCACCATTGGTTACAATGGACACTAGGTTGTTCCCTTCCACCTTTTAAAGGTCTTTTCCACACATCAATAGTTGGTGGTGTAGGTGGCACATGGTGTTTATTGCACACTTTTCCTTTTGTTTGATTTAAAAAAAAAAATTGCCTATATATATTTTATCCAAAGAATATTATTTAACCCCTTAAAGGGGTTCTCTGGTGCTTAGACATCTTATCCCCTATCCAAAGGATAGGGTATAAGATGCCTGACCGCGGGAGTCCCGCCGCTGGGGACCCTCGTGATCTTGCACGCGGCACCCCGTTAGTAATCAGTCCCCGGAGCGTGCTCGCTCCGGGTCTGATTACCGACGACCACAGGGCCCCCGCCCATGTGTGACGTCACGCTCCGCCCCTCAATGCAAGCCTACCGGAGGGGGTGTGAATCAGTTCTGACCAATGGCAGGGGATAGGAGGAGATCGCAGCACTGCGACCTCGCTCCTAGACGTCAGAATGATCGGGGCTGTCACTGACAGCTCTGATCATCCCTATTTTCCGGGTGATCGGGTCACTAGAGACCCGATCAGCCCGGAACAGCAGAAAATCGCATGTCTGATTTGACATGCGATTTTCTGCGATCGCCGACATGGGGGGGTCTCAGGACCCCCCTGGGCGATGTGCCGGGATGCCTGCTGAATGATTTGAATGAAACTGTATTGTGTCCCTAGAATAAGCTATTTTGATTTGGACCGGCACCGAACAAGAATTGCTTGATTTTCACCATTTCTTAAATTCAGTTGACATTAAATACACACTGGCTTATTCTACGGACACCATACAGTTTCTTGATGTCTCTGTTACGATTGAAGGGAACAGAATGACCACAGACCTTTATCGTAAAGCAACTGACTTCAACAATCTATTACGATTTGAAAGCTGCCATCCACGTGCGATGGTAGAATCCTTGCCATATAGTCAGATGATTAGGGCCAAGAGAATTACTGACAATGAAGAGAAATTTGACAGGGCACTGAATAAAATGACTAAGGATTTTAGACAGAGAGGCTATCCATCTGATCTCATTAAGAGACAGAGAAAAAGTTAAAAATGATTTACCCAAGGTGGGTCATGGGCGACCTAAACTTGATAGGATCCCCATGATTACCACCTATAATGATTGCTCTAACAAAATCGCATCTGCTGTTAAACATTGGCACATTATTAGTATATAACTATCGCAGTATTCCATAGTTTCAGGGTCTACCTATGATGTCATACAGTAGAGCCCAGAATTTGAGGAATAGACTGGTAAAAACGGACATATCTACTGGTGAATGAGGATAAACAAAAATATCTTACAGTCAAAAACAAAGGCTGCTATCCGTGTCTTTCATGCGTCAATTGCAGGTACATCCAAAAGGGCAAAACATTTACTAACCCAGTCACTAGCAAGGAATATAACATTAATTTTTGCCTTACCTGTAATTCAGATAATGTGATCTATATACTATGGTGCCCCTGCAAATTACTTTACATTGGCGATACAACATGTGATTTTAAAAGTAGACTATACCAACATAGACATAGTATTAGAAAACAACGCACCGACTTACCAGTCTCTAAACATTTCTTTGAACAAAAACACTCAGAGAGAGATTTGCGAGTAATGAATATTGACCATGTACCGATGACTAAGAGAGGTGGTGACAGAGTTATGATTTAAAAAAAATTAGAACTCAGATGGATATATAATCTTAATACTATTAAACCAAATGTCCTTAATATTGAGTTCAAAGCTTATAACAAAATGGCAACTAGATGAATGATTTCCTATACATTTCCAGTGACTCTTTATGTTTTTATTTCTGGTGGGATTGTTCTTAACGTGAATTTTAATATAACTTACACTTTCACTAATATTATTCTTTTATCTATTTTTTTAGGATGAAAACCCAGAAATTTATACACCACTCCTGACAAATATGCGGAACTTTGTTCAATGGTTTGTCCTTTTTACTACTCAGGACGGAGCCAAGGACAACAGTATAGCCATGTTACAACATGTTGCTTCCAGACTCTGTTTTTGTGCTTACTATATGTATTAGATGATGTGTTACTATACTGACACGGTTAAATGGGCACTGTCACCAACTTTATTTTTTGATATGTTGTAGTACTTATGTAGTACAACATATCTCTAATATAGTTTTATTATTTTTTTTTTCATTCAAAAGGTTTAATTTACATTTAAAAACCGGCTACTGAAAAAAGAACTGATTTTGGAGTGTCAATCAGTCCTTTTTCAGTTAGGCTGCACTCACTCCCTGCCTGTCAATCAGACAAGTGGGAGCAAGCGCTTTGGCTCCCCGGCCACTGGCTGGGAGGCCACTCCTCCCGCACATTGCCACCTCGTTGCCGCCACTGTCCCTGCACGCCCGCTGCCGGACTCTGCAGTAACTGCAAGTGTAATTAGGGAACGGGGTATGCGGGGCGGGGAGGAGGGAACGGGCTAGTGCCGTAGCGGGGGAGGGGGGGAAAACTTTGGATGGTGGGAGCTACCCTTTAAATGTGGGCGAGAATGGTAAGAGAAAATTTCCTCCCCCGTATTGGGGTCCATAGGGATACACTCCTGATGGCGGATGGGATTGACGTTACGAATTTACGTCTTTCCCTTAGAGCCGAAAGGGGCCAAATTCTCCTCTATATGGAGAGTTATTGAGGCCTGAAATGTGACACCCGTGATGGGACTTTAGGAGGCGCCCTGAGATATGTGTGTGTCTTTGCATGAAATCATGTGTCGTTGCTTATTATTTTAGCCCGATGATCTATGTGATGGGCAAGTTGCATTCACCTCTATTGCCCGTCCCTAATTAAAGATGGCGCTCCGTACTCTGTTGTCAACACTAAGTCTGCGCGTAGACAGGCGATCTACGCTTCCATGGCAACTGTGATGCTTTTACACTATTGGTTGATTCTCAGCCTCACTCTGGCTCCCTCCTGACGTAGATGCAGAGACTATGCCTGCGCCTGCGTTTTTCCCCATGTTTTATACTGTAGGAATAGCCTGCGCTTGTCAGGGTGAGTGTATATATTGTATTTAATTGATTGTCTATGCACATATTATGAATTTTGACACTGTGAATGAGATCAACATCTGTTTATAGATGCTGATGTCTTTTCATTGTACACATATATCCCCAGCTTTTATTGTAAATTAATTTTGCACTTTTGTTTATGCACTTTTAATGTAATTGATTATTACTGTATGTAATTATTAGCACTTTACCTGGCCTATTTAAGGGGCCTCTTAATTCACTAGAACATGCTTGAGAATGACGATGTGAGATTGTTGAAACGTAGCACTTTTGTATTGTGCCTGGGGATGGAATAAAATTTCACCTGGATGATTTACCCCTGTGTGCGGCCGTCTGTTCCTATGTATATAACTATATATATATATATATATATATATATATATATATATATATATAATCCCAAAGTATGTATCTGGTTCATATATATATATATATATATATATATATATATATATATATATATACATACAGTCATATTCCCTTCTACAGCTTACAGCAACGAAAAAGTCCTTCTGAAATTATAGCTCCGAGCTCATATTGTATAACTACAATGACATTGTCCTTCACAAATACAGCAAATACATACATACATTATTGTCCCGGCCATCTGCCTCCACAAATGAAATGAAAACTAGAAAAAAATTATGAAATTAACTCCTTTTAATATTGAGCGCAAAATTTTCTGGTCCCTGCCCGTTCCCAAAAAAGACCAAAAAAAAAAAAAAATGTTAATGTTAATTTTTAAACAGGGATCAATTTATGTGGGCGAGCAGGGACCTAAAAATGTAGCCGACAATGATAAAAATGTAGAGAGGGGCCATTTAAATTATATATATATATATATATATATATATATATATATATATAAAATTATTTATTTAATTATTTATTTTTAAATGTTTTTTTTTTGTTAGTAATGTATTTTAATATTGTGTTTAATAAAGTGTGTGTGTATGTGTGTTTCACTTTTTTTTCTCCATGTTTCTCATTTTTTAGGTAGTACTACTATTCCCAGCATGGAACAGACTGTCCCATGATGGGAGCTGTAGTACCTGTACTAATAGACAGATTGCCCTGGGTGTAACTCCTGACACCCAATGCGATCATCCTATCTATTGCAGAGATGCAACAGCTTTCTCCTGCACTCACATCTCTGCACTATTCTCCGACTGGCCAGTGATGTGAATAGAATTCACATCACTTACTCATATTTCCCGCAGAGAGCTGTGATTGGCCAGATGGTTCTAACCAAACTACAGTGGGACCAGGGAAGAGCGGTCTATACATTATACAGGACGATCGCAGCGGGTGTCAGGAGTGACACCCACTGTGATCTTTCCTTAATTGCAGGTACTAAAGCTCCCAACATGGAGCACACTCTGCTCCATGCTAGGAGCTTTAGTACCTGCATTAATCGACAGATCGCAACAGGTGTCAAAAGTGGCACCCGCTGTGATGTGTCTATTAATGCAGGTACTACAGCTCCCAGCATGGAGCAGAGTGTGCTCCATGTTTGGAGCAGAAGTACCTGCAGTTGAGGACAGTTCACAGCGGGTGTCACTCCTGACACCCAATGCAATCGTCCTATCTTTTGCAGAGATGTGAGAAAGCCGCCCACATCTATACATTATACAGGACGATCGCACCGGGTGTCAGGAGTGACACAAGAGACGATCTGTCTATTAGCACAGGTACTACTACTCCCATCATGGAACAGTCCGTTTCATGCTGGGAGTAGTAGTACTAACTAAAAAATTTAACAAAAAATAGACACTTTATTAAACAGATTATTAAAATACGTTCATTCATCTCTAGTTTTCATCTCCAGTCTGTGTCTTTCAGCCACGATATGTTCTCCTCATGTTGCCGCCACCTCCATGCTGTGTTATACAGCCACTGTATGGTCTCCTCATACTGATGCCACCTCCAGGCTCTGTTATTGTGCTGCTCTGCGACAGTGATTCTAATAGCGACGCCACTAATCTGCATGTCATACTGAATAACATTATTATTTCAATATCCCAGTACACACCCTATGCGTGTTACAGCAAGGCAAAGTGTTCTATACAACTATTGAGGCTCTCTGTAGGCCAGAAATGGATGTTTCTAATTCAGATTCGACAAGAATAAATTTGGACCGAACCAAATTTTTGGGGAAAATTCGGCGAATCGGACAAATCAAATTTTTCAAAAATGCGCTCATCTCTACTCAAAGGGTTAAGATTTGCCCATTATTTTGTAGGAATTCTTTAAGATTTAGATGCAGAAACCACAGCTAATTCATTGCAAATTATAAAGATGCACATGCAGGGCATGCATTTATACATTATCTGACAAATGATTTACTTTAAAGATGCCAAACCATTTACAAACTGAAACTGACTGTAATGGTACATTCACACCTGCATATTTCCTGCTGCAGATCTGCTGCTGCAGATTTTACTGTCCATTGAAGAAATATGTGAATGTACCCTCATGCAATATTTGATTAAAAAAAAATCTACAGTTATCATTTTTATAATCAGCATTTGTCCTCATATTTCACATTTTCTGTCTTTTATCCATGCTGTGAAATCCTGGCAAGCAAAACACTTCCCAAAACGTCTTTGCCATATATTCATGACGTCCACACTATCCATAATTGAAAGATTGCTAGCCAAAGTTTGATTAATTGCTTACATCTGGCATAATAAAATGCAATTTGTGCAGACTTCAATAACAATAATTATAATAACAGAACAAGTATTGACAGGCCGCTCCATTTAGGGTTCACATAATTTCTAATTATTTCTCGTCAGCCGCCTTTGCTTCCTTTTATTTCTATCTACTCAGGAAAAACCACTATAGAAACATGTTTCCGCGCTGTAGGGCCCACTTCTCAGAATAACACTACATTTTATCAAGCATAAAATAAGCCAGAATCCCTGTTTTTATACATTGATCAGTCGTAAGCTCATCTGTAGCTGTCATGTACAGTAGTTATACTTCGAACACATTTGAGGCTTAAAAATGATTAAGTCAGTAGTGTGTAGTAGTGTGTTTAAGGAAGAGTTTACTTCAAGTTACTCTCACTTGCATTCTTACACACTTGGAAAGTAATGCTATGTGTATATGCCTTTAAGGGTGCCCAAGGAGTGTTTATTAACTGTGATGTTCTGTTGCATTGTATATTGCTCTTGCACTTATTGGATTCCACACACGTGTTAAGCAGCATTGTAATGGGACTGGCAAAACAGAATGCAAGAGTAGTATATATCATACAGTGATGGACTCTTTTTGATGATGTGGTACTAACTTCCTGTGTTTAAATGGGCACTGTCAGATGCAAAAGCTTTTTATTTGTTGTACATCTTAGCAAAAAATTTACCTTTGTAATATACTTCATAAATTTTTTATCAGATTTTTATAGAAATCATGGCTTATAAAAAAAAAGACCGCTAGGATTTTGAAAAAAAAAAAAAAAGACAGCTAGGAGTTCCTATACCATCAAGAACATAAGGGGAGATTTATCAAAACCCGTCCAGAGGAAGAGTGGTGTAGTTGTCCATAGCAACCAGATTGTTTCTTTCATTTTTCACAGGCCTTTTTGAAAATGAAAGAATTGAGCTGATTGGTTGCTATGGGCAACTGCACCACTCTTCCTCTGAACAGGTTTTGATGAATCTCCCCAATAATCCTGTCCTGAGCATCATCTTTGTCCAAGCTGAAGCACAGGCTGGGACAAAGTGCAGTAAGTGAGAACCAGCACTCCTCTCTACTCACTCCTGTCCCTTCAGACTCTTATCTGAAAACAGAGAGAAGGGAGGTACAGGGAAGCCTACAGTGATTTAATAAAGAGGCAGAGCAGGCTCAGGGAGGAAGATAAGTCATAAAGGAAAATGTCCCATCCAAAGCACAGAATGGCAAACCTAATGAGCAATAGAAAGAAGGTAATAGTGAGAGAAGTACAGGTGCTAGACACAAAATGATATATGTACATGATGAGAATTAACTTAATTCAAACTCATCCCTTGTGAGTCCCAGGGCAATTACTAATTACCAAAACCCTTTGGAGGGCTAACCCCCCTCAGGGACAAAAACATTGTACTAAGGTCTCATTAAAATCAAATCTTTATTGGTATATGTTAAAATGTGTGAATTGAAAAAAAATGAAAACAAATGGAGATTTAAAATTATCAGAGATCTCTCTTGTTAGCTAGCTTATATACAGCTCTGCCATGAGCTTTCCCTTGGGGATAAATTTATCATCTGTGTGGAGTGAATCTATAGCTGGCCAATGTTATCTCTATCCAGGACAGTTATATTCATCTGCCCTTTGGCTGTTTATTACAGTTTAAGGTTTTCCTGTGTGGATTAAACTGCACCTATGAAGGTCTCTCACACCCTCCGTGTAATGTACCCTTCTAATGCTCCAAGATGCTATGAGGGAGCACAGTCGGGGGTCTCACATGCCCTCCGTTTACTGTATTAACAGTTAATAGCACTATGGTGGGTTTCTCACATCCACCGTATGCCATTAAGTGCTCACTTTGCTTCCGTGCAGGATGGGTATTAATGGGGCTCTCTCACACCCTCCAATGTATGCCTAAGGTGCTTTACTTCACATGGAGATTCATATTAGATATGTGCAATTCGTTTAGTCACAAATACATATTCATACAAATTTTACCGAATTTGTATGTTCGGATCGATCCGAATATACAAAATCAAATTTTCGAACATTTTTGAAAAAAACAATAATCCGAACAGTGCATATCAGAAAGCTGAAAAGGAACTAACCGATGCATTAGTTAAATGTGTATGGGCAATAATGAATTCATGCGATTTGTTTTATTGGATTTTTATTGTTTTAAGAGGATCATTAACATTTGTTGAAAAGGTCTGGCCTATTTGCTTATTCACTTTGTCCGTTTCCATTATCAGTTAGAAATAATGAATCTCTCCGAATAACAAATTTGGCTGAATTAGTAATAAAACATGAATAACGAATAGATCCAAAAAATTTTCCGACTGTGTCCGAAGACCGAATGAAACAAATTATTCCATCCCGAATGTTGAACAGAACTGAATTTTTTTTAAATCCGAAAATAAACGTAACGAAACAAAACATAATTTTTGGTTCTTCACAAGTCTAATTCATATTGGCTCAGCTCATACTCCTATTTACTAATACTTCTTGCTGCTATCGAGGATCTCTGTCTAAAAGATCACCAGCCTCCCCATTGTTTTGCCAGAGTACTGGTTTGTCAAGGGCAATAGGCTAATGGTGACTGTCTCCTACACTTCCCTTTTTATACTTTCAGTGTGATGTCATTTCTGTTCTTCTGATTGCGCATCTTCTGGTTATTTCTACTAATCTTCAAGAGCCACGTCATCTGTCACATGCCCTTTTGTTGTCATTGTTCTATCATGTGATCTTCTCCTTCCTCGCGGTCACAAAATCGGGGGCCCATGTCACATGACCGTACCTCCACAGTCCCGTCACTGCGTCTTGTATTTCTCCCACTGTTTGCGCATGCTCGCTGACTTAGTGATTTCATTTGGATAATCGGGGAATTGCACATGAATGGAATTCTTCATCATATACTTTGCTTATTCTTCTGGCTTGTCGCAGTACGTAAGTGATCCATTGTTAAATAGATAGGGTTATTACCATATGAATTATCTAATGTTTATTTTGAAGAGATGTTCATTCTAATTAGATAGTCTTTTGCATATTTCAGAATAGGTATTGGTTTCCATGGCTGGTTTAAATCTCTATATTATAGTTAATGGACTCATTTTAATCATATACTGGAAATATGGATGGAATCTCATAAAGAGCCAGTTATATGGTAATGCTCCAATATATATCTCCTTGGTTCACTATGGACATGGAATCAGGATGAATTCGCAATTTTTTCCCAATTCTAAAAAGCTTTTGCTAATTGCTATAGAATCATATCATGGTGAGGTATACTTATTGGGGCACATTTATCAATGTTGGTGTAAGGTAGAATAGATTTTACCCCTGTTTGCTTCTAAATTTAATTTGCCCAAATAATAAGTACAGCTCCACTGCATAAAGTGGGATATGGTGCACCAAACAGTAGACAACTTTAAAAGATGTTCTACCAAAAATTGCTTTAAAAAAAAAAAAAAAAAAAGAGCAAAAAATCTAATTGCGCAAAATTTTCAGGGACATTTAGAACATTGATGTGGTGTAAACCCAAAGATAAATGTCCCCCATTATGCATATACACAGTATATATCAGTGATCCCTCAACATACAATGGTAATTCGTTCCAAATGAACCATCATTACTTTAATCCATCGTATGTTGAGGGATCCGTGCAATAATAATACAGAAAGTTATTCTCACGTGTCCCCACCACTCTGGACCGTCACCGCTGCCCTGGATCGTCGCTCTCCATCGCCGTCATCACGTCGCTGTGCACACCGCTCCTATTGGTTGATCTGTATACCAGTACTGTATATTCAAATTCCCATGAGTTTGTCTTTTGTTGTATACTCAGACTGCCACTAAATCATGGTCATAGAGTCCAATCTATCCTAATCCAGTAATTCATCACTATTCCTACAGTATTCTGCTAGATCTTATATCTTATTAGGTATTAAATATTCTTATATCACAATATAGCCATGGTCTTACTGTTCTATTTTCTTGTTTCTATGGCCTGATTAACATCATCTTTATTTTTTTTTTGTCAAATGTAGTTCTCCATCATCCTATGTTTTCAGCTCACATCGGAATCAATCAACTTCCTCTTTACCTCATCTCTAAGGTAAGTGTCAATCAGTATTCTCAAGTTTAAAGTAGCTTCTCTATCCATCTGTTTCATTATTGGTATCTTTTTCCAATTTTTTGCTTTCAACATTTTTTATGTCTCAAGTCAGAAATGTGGAATATGAAAATCCTTCATTTAATTCCATTGGATATCTGCTGTTCAGCCTGAATATCCATTTAGCCTCTTCCTTTAGTAGGGGCTTATCTATGTCTCCCTTCCTTGGGCCTAGTTTCAATTGGCACAATCCCCAGAATTTTATCAAATCCATGTTATTATTGTGCACTATGTTTACGTGTCTAGCCAGTGGCATGTCTGCTCTTGTACATATTGTGCTTAAATGTTTTCCAATCCTTTTTCGTAATTGTTGGGTAGTTTTCCCTACGTACAGTTTTGGGCAGGAACATTGTGCTATATATATATGACATTACGGCTTCTGCAGTTTATGAACTGCCTAATTGTAATGTTAGGCATCACTTTGCATACAGAGCAATGGCCACATGGATATGAATCTTCTGATGGCTTAGGGAGCCAGGTTTCTGCCCTTTCCTCCATCGGTTCATAATAGCTATGTACCAATAGGTCTCTCAAATTAGATCCTCTCCTGTATGTGACATTTGGCTTCTCACCCAATACTTCTTTTAGGTCAGGGTCCAGTCTTAAAATATTCCAAAGTGTTCTAAAAATTCTCATTACCTGCGATGTATATGCATCGTAAGTACCGATGCATCTTATGACTAAATTAGGATCTAATTAGGATCAACAGCTATTACAAATGAACATTAGAAAATTCATATGGTAATAACCCTATCCATTAAACAATGGATAACTTACATACTGCAAGAAGCCAGAAGAACAAGAAAAGTATATGATGAAGAATCACAGTCATTCACAATTCCCAGATGATCCGAGTGAAATCACTAAGTTCGTGAGCATGCACAAACAGTGGGAGAAACGCGCGATAGCTCACAGTGACAGGAGTGCAGAGGTACGGTCATGAGACATGGACAATCGATCATGTGACCGCAAGGAAGGAGAAGATCACATGATCGTACGATGACAACAAAAGGGCATGTGACAGATGACATGGCTCTTGCAGATTGGTAGAAATAATCGGAAGATGCGCAATCAGAAGAACGGAAATGACATCACACTAAAAGTCTATAAAAAAAGAAGCGTAGGAGGCAATAACCATTATCCTATTGCCCTTGACAACGCCAGTACTCTGGCGAAATGTTGGGGAGGCTGGTGATCTTTTAGACAGGGATCCTCGATAGCAGCAAGAAGTATTAGTAGATAAAAGTATGAGCTGAGCCAATATGAATCTCCATGTGGAGTAAAGCACCTTCGGTGTACATTGGAGGGTGTGAGAGACCCCCATTAATGCCCATGCTGCACGGAAGCAAAGTGAGCACTTTTTGGCATTCGGTGGATGTGAGAAACCCACCATAGTGCTATTAACTGCTAATACAGTAAACAGAGGGTATGTGAGCCTCCCAACTGTGTTCCCTCATAGCCTATTGTAGAATTCGAAGTGTACTTTGCACGGAGGGTGTGAGAGATCTTCATAGGTGCAGTTTAATCCACACAGGAAAACTTAAACTGTAATAAACAGCCAAAAGGCATATGAAAATAACTGTCCTGGATAGAGATAATATTGGCCAGCTATAGATTCACTCCACACAGAGGATACATTTATTCCCAAGGGATAGCTCATGGCAGAGCTGTATATAAGCTAGCTAACAAGAGAGATCTCTGATAATTTGAAATCACCATTTGTTTTTATTTTTTCCATTCACACATTTTAACGTATACCAATAAAGATTTGATTTTAGTGAGACCCTAGTGTAGGGTGTTTGACCCTGAGGAGGGTTAGCCCTCCAAAGGGTTTTGGAAACATAATCAGGATTAGGCACTTTTAATGAATCAGGCATTGCTGTGCCTGTCCCACACTCCACTTTTTAAATCTACACCAGCTTCAAGCTGCTAGATTGCTAAATTAAACATCTGGTTAGTTTACACTCTTTTTACACCAGGCCACTCCTATTTTGTAAAAACACATGTATACTGATGAAGAAGAGCAAAAAGTTGCACATTTTTGTTGATTTTTTCTTTTGGAGTATAAAGTGCCGAGTTGCCTACAGCCTGGATGAAACTCATGGTATATTAGAGGGTAGATTCACAAGTATGTAGAAAGGTTGGATAGAGATTTCAACAGTTGAAAAAAAAAACAGCTGAAGCTAAACCATAAATCAGAGTCTGTGTTTTTCTTTCTCCAACAGTAGTAACAGTATACAGAAAATGGTGCCCTGGTTTGGCCTAGGGCTGCATAGTGTCTTTTACAAAATTTTCACCAGAGGAAAACTGATGCTAGAACTTATCATATTCATTTGAATGGGACAGTTAACAATCAACCAGTGTCCAAATTTTTAGGCCAGATGGTTGGATACTCCGGACAGCACCGGACAGGGGAACACAGCTTGCTGCATTCCCCTGTCCAATGCCAGAAACAATGGATGCCAGATGTCATACAACTGATGACATCTGATGCACGTTGTCATCAGTTGCAGTGATATTTAGGCTTAGTTCACCTATGCCGGATGCCAGACATATGTGAACCCAGCCTAACAGAAAGCTGTGATTCAGGAATTTAACATAACTAGAAAATAGAGAATTGCTGCAAACCTTTGAGGTTCCTGGAAGCTTTTCTGTGTTCATTTTCATGTATATTTGGGATTAAATGCTGACAAGTCCCTCCATGTTAAAAATGTTCACAAAACCAAGGAGCCTCCAAGGGAGCATCGGATGTCAAAAGGCGCTGGACATACTCGTAGGGTAGAAACACTTTAATTACCCATCATGCAACGCATTTCACAGATTATCTGCTTCATCATGCCTGATGAAGCAGATAATCTGTGAAACGCGTTGCATGATGGGTGATTTAAGTGTTTCTACCCTACGAGTATGTCCAGCGCCTTTTGACATCCGCCGCTCCTTTGGAGGCTCCTTGGTTTTGTGCAGATTTTCCCAGGTGGATCGGCTGCCGGCATACACTACTACATGCTACTTTCCATGGTTACACTTGGCGAGTGTAACCTCCTGGGTGAGCATTATCCATATCCTAGTTCACCTGTGTATCATCAAGTGGTAATGCGCTACGGAGCGCCCTCTCTTTTCTTTTGATGTTTAAATGTTGACCTTCTTAGAGGTCATTCTAATTCTAGGCTACAGGCTCTGATATCAAGTAGCCATCAAGTCATTAAGCCATCACAGATTCTTGCTCAAAAGAAGAAAGTGGAGAGGGTATCCATGAAATCACTTCGACAAATACAATGTTATATATTTAACCAAAGGTACTCATGATAATGCCCACTGGTTTAACCTATACCGAAATATAATTGATGTATTTTCATAATTCATAACATAGTCACTTTAATAAATTAATTGTTGGCTATGTCTTTTGTAAAAAAAAAAAAATATATATATATATATATATATATATATCAAAAAAACATTCACCTACTGTACAGTACTGGTTAAATGCCAATTGTGTGAAAATGTAAAAATAAATAAAATAGTATTGCTGTTATATTGACCTTACATAATGGCACCAGAAAGGTCTTGTAGTTTTCAAAGATACCTCTGCCACTAGAGTCCAAATGTAATAAAATTTCAAGAAAAGATTTATAGATTCTAATAATAAAGCCATTTTATTGAGCATGGTATGTCTGACAGTGTAAATAGCATTATGCAGGTGACTACCAGTAAAATATTGTCCAAATTCTAAATTGATTTAATATAAAGCAAGAGATAGTATATGCTGTTCAATGTCCATAGGTAATTTAAGCAATGGTTCCACTGTTGATAATCGGTTTAATGTCCAGATGTGTGTGGTTGTCATCTATCATTTTATATACTTTGTGTGTTTTAATCTCCCATGTGGTATAACATATTTTCAGAGCCATGTATAACAATTTACTTTGAATTAAACTGGAAACATTGTGAAGTTGTAAAGATAGTAAAGCATGATATATGCTAAATATTTTATTCCATATAGAGGAACTGACTTGATATGTCAGTTGATGCTCGAGTGGCCTGAGGGTGGATTCACACAAAGCAGATTTTGTTGCAGAAATTTCTACAGCTGAATCTCAGTTCATTTCATCTGATTGGGGATGGATATCTGCTAGTTTCATTCAGATTAATGCGACAGTAGCTGAAATTTCTGCAGCAAAATCTGATGCATGGGAATGCTCTCTTGGGCAATGTTTACACACTATTTTTTGATCCTTGTTTTCAACCTTATTTTCAGCCATTTGGTAAATTTTTTAAAGAGGTACTCCACTGGAAAAAAAATTTTTAAATCAGCTGGTGCCAGAAAGTTAAACGGATTTGTGAATTTAGAAATTGTAATCCTTCCAGCACTTATCAGCTGCTTGATGCTCAACAGGGAGTTCTTTTCTTTTTTAATTTCCTTTCTGTCTTACCACAGTGCTCTCTGCTGACACATCTGTCCATGTCAGGAACTGTCATGAGCAGGATAGGTTTGCTATGTGGATTTGCTCCTGCTCTGGACAGTTCCTGACTTGGAAAGATGTCTCAGCAGAGAGCACTGTGATCAGACAGAAAGAAAATTCTAAAAGAAAATTAATTTCCTGTGGAGCATACAGCATCTGATAAGTACTTGAAGGATTAACATTTTTAAATAGAAGTAATTTACAAATCTGCTTAACTTTCTGGCAATAGTTAATTTAAAAAAAAAATTTCAGTGGAGTACCCCTTTAAGCTATTAACAGCTAAAAATGAGGCTAAAAAAATAGTGTATGTGTACATAGCTTTATTTTATTTTTTTACATATAATAGGTCTGTTTAGTAGTAGCTTAAATGTGCACAGGACTAGAACTCTTCTGTGCTCACTCTTGTCCTACCAGACTGCAACAGAGAGGAGGGGGTTACAGAGCACCCTGCAGTGATTGATTGAAGAGACCCAGCACTCAGGGAGAAAGATGAGTCATGCAGAGTGAAGACACACTCTCCAAAGCACAGAATGAGCAAGTGAGCAATAGCTAGAGGGTATTTGTGAGAAATATAGGTTCTAGGCACATAAAAATTATATGTACATTGCCAGAATTGGGTACTGAGTAACATAAAACTTTTTTGTGGGATATTACAGGTATGCTTTAACACACATCAATACTGCATGATTACTACTGCTAAAGATGTAATAACTATATAAATATCAGAACCTTCATGGATCCTATGTGAAAAAATCATTGCCCCTAAACCTATTAACTTTTTGTGCCTCCCTGAGCAGCAATAATTGAAATCAATATTTTGTGATAGCTGGCATTGAGTCTTTTACATTACTGTGGAGGAATTTTGGCCCATTCTTCTATGCAGAATAATTTTGGGGTGTTTTCGAGCATGAACTGCCTTTACAAGGTCATGCCACAGCATCTCAATCGGATTCCATTAAGACTTTCACGGGTGGACTTAATGGTGTGTTTGGGATCATTGCTCTGCTACAGAATCTAAGTGTGCTTCTGCTCCAGGTCACAAGCTGATGGAAGGACATCTTCCCCTAGGATTTTTTGTAAGAGAGCAGTATTCATGGTTCCATCAATCACAACAAGCACAATGCAAATAAATAAATGTGTTTTTATTTATTTTTTATTTTTTTACTACTCCCTCCTTGAGCAAATGCATAAAGCATGCTGCCCAGATATACCCTTTAATAGCCCTTTTTATTTTAAATAGATACATTTGTTTTTATTACATAATTGCATAAACACACTATAACAAAAGGTTAAACCACATTGTTACACATTTTTCTTCCTGTAGGTATGATATCTGCAAATTTATAACTGGTCTCATGTTATATGAACTCATTTTGAAGAAGTGTCACTCATGTTGCCAATATTGTCCTCACTGAATGTAATGGAGTGTCACTCCAAAATCATTTCATTATAATTGCAATTCAAATGTCCCTAATATTGTAATTCATGTTCTTCCAAGGGCCCTGATAGCATGTGTTTTGCATCCCATAAATATTGTCTATAGGAAGGAATGAAAAATGATTAACCTTATGGAAAATTAAAAAATTATTAAAAATAAACCTGGTTTAAAGCATTTCTCACTGTCGCTGGACATTTTTTTTTTACTTCAAAGGCAGTCTTGTAGCCTGTGAATTGCCCGATTCTTACATGATCAGATGGATTATTAAAAGTCCCTTGCTGAAGTTCCATTCAAGTCGATGGGACATTTGGCAATCCATCTGATTATATGAGTATCAAGGGCAAGTCTCGGGCTACAAGGCCTGAAAAAATTTAAATGATCCTGCTGCAGGAGTAAGTTGTGATTGATGCTTTAAAATGGCTCATTGTTAAAATGAAGTTTTTATATTAAACATATTTGAGATTTATCAAAACTTGGAGCAGTTGCCCATATTAACCATTTAGATTGTTATTTACTTGTTCATGAGGCTTCTGAAATATAACCCCTTAAGGACCACAGGTTTTCTAATTTTTGCACTTTCGTTTTTTCCTCCTCACCTTCTAAAAATCATAACACTTTCAATTTTCCACCTACAATCTCATATGATGGCTTGTTTTTTGCACCACCAATTTTACTTTGTAATGACATCAATAATTTTACCACAAAATCTTTGAGAAACCAGAAAAAAATATATTTGTGGGGCTAAATTGAAGAGAGTCTTTTGTTTCTACACAGCAAATTTTTCTGTGAAAATGACACCTTATCTTTATTCTATAGGTCCATACGATCAATATGATACCCTATTTATATAGGTTTTATTTTGTTTTACTTCTGTTAAAAAATGATAACTTTATGCACGAAAATTAGTAGGTTTAAAATTTCCTCTTCTGACCCTTATAATGTCTTTATTTTTCAATATACGGGGCAGTATGAGGGCTAATTTTTTGTGCCATTATCTGAAGTTTTCATAGGTACCATTTTTGTTTTCATGGGTATACAAAGTGACCAAAAATACACAATTTTGGACTTTGGTATTTTTTTACGTATACGCCATTGACCGTGCAGTTTAATTAATGTTATGTTTTTATAGTTCGGACATTTATGCATGTGGTGATATCACATATGTTTATTTTTATTATGTTTTTATATTTTTCATATTTGGGAATTTGGGAAAAAGGGGGTGTTTAAACTTTAAACTTTTAGTAAGGAAGGAGTTAATGTGTGTTTTTTTAAACGTTTATTAAACATTTTTTTTTTACACTTTATTAGTCCCCTCAGGGGAATTTTAGGAGGAATCATTAGATTCATCATACAGATCAATGTAATTCCATAGAATAACATTGATCTGTGTGCCCTGCACTCAATTGATAAAGCCTGGTCCTGCCAGTCTTTATCAATCTCAGAGCCGGGTCCAGTGCCAGAGGAGAGGTAAGCTGTGCGGCTATCTCAGCAGTGGATCGCCCCCCTCCCCCGCACTTGCGCTGTGGGGGGGGGGGGGCAATCCACCCCACTGGACAACGAGGGAGTGTTTACAGCTTCCTTTAGATGCCGCTGTCATCTGGCGATTTAAAGGGTTAATAGCCGGCCGTGGCAATCGCTGCATGTCGGCTATTAATGCCGGCCCTCAGCTACAAGAATCAGCTGAGGGCTGGCCGGTATTGCATGGGCTTGAGTCTGGAGCCAACGCTATACACAGTTAAAGGCACAAAGATGTGTATACACGTACTTTGTCATTAAGGGGTTAAAGAAAGAATCTGATTGGTTACTATGAGAAACTGCTCCACTTTTCCTCTGCACAGGTTTTAAGAAACCTTCCCCATGCTCTTTTTTTTTTTTGTTTTTGTTTGATGGGGTTTTTCTTTTCCTTCACACTAGCCATGGTAAAAAAATTCTACAGAAATGTTGAAAGTTTCACTGACCTCTAACAAACTGATATCTTCTTGACTGAATCCATTATAGAGATCCCATCTCTGCAGTCAACTCATCATCATCATCACAGGAAGTATTTCAAAGAAAGGTAAGATCATTGTAGATAGAGACAGATAATGCAGGATCCACCATTTACAATTGATGATGACTATTCCTTACCCTCATTGCATGGTGACCTCTTCAGAGGTCATGGAGTATGCAAGGGAATTTGCAGTGATCTCTAATTCCAGTTAAGTATGTGCATATGGCTACTATAAGGCAAATCTTTTGACTTTTTCACTGAGCAGCAGCTCTGGATGATAAAATATAAGTTAACAGGGAATATTGAATTGCTTTTATATGACCTGTTTTTTATAAATGAAAAATCTAGAAACAACTTGAACACTGCTTTAATTTTAGCAGCTGCTTAGTTCTAAATGTATCTCCCAATACTCAGATACCCCCCAGGATTTACGGTAGAGCATAATAGAATGTCCAAAAAGTAGTCATAAGAAAAAAAAACTACAACAATGTATAACTATGATACGGTAGCAAGAATGATATGGCAACTCACCATTTGATGACAGGAAATAGAGATGATACATTGAATGTTGACCCAAATAAGTAATGATAATGGTAGCTAACAAACACTTGTATCTCTCAAATTGTTGGAATAGTATTTTTCACATAACATTAATCATGTAGTAATTAAAAGGTGGAAAAATTATATAAAAAATATTATTTGTGGTCAAATTGAAGTCAATTCCATGCATTCATGACATTTATTAGACTTATCGTAAGAAATAGACTATTCTATTTCAAACACCTTATTAAAGTAATCTCTTTTTATGTTTTCATTGTGAATTGTTTCATTCAAATATTGCTTGCTTCTGCTTTGATAACTACAAGTTGTGCACAGTTGCAATATTATTGCAAAGCATCTTTACTTATTAGAGCTGGAAGCAGTTTTGCCTACTAACATAGTCACTCAAACAATGACTCCATAATCTAAAGATACAGCCATTCCTACTAGATATCAGAAAAATGCTGCATCAAAGATAACTCATTCTTCTCATGTCATCAGAATATTAGCACACCTGCCGGCAAAGTCAAGATGTTAGTTTAAAGAATCCCAAATATGGAAGAACTCAATACTGTAATGTGTGACAACTGACTGACAAAGCTAATTAACTGCCTTAAGATGATTCTTTCTAATGAAGCAGCAACTGTCCTGTTCTATTCCCACCAAGAACCAATTTTTTTCTAAGTCTTTGTTTGTCTATGCTAAAACGTCAGCATTTCTTTATGTGTTTCTAAGATTCTTGTAAATGACTCCAGTGTATGACACATACGTCTATTCTTATTATTTGATTTTGTTTGCGCTCTGCTGGTAACTACTGGTTTAGTCATGGACAGGCAGATATAAAGGGACAGGACACAAAGTCCTTATGGCCAGGTCCATGACATTCTGTGTTTGAGTTAAAAGGTTTGCGGAGCAATATTGTCTGCTGTTCAGTAACTGACTCTGGACTATTTTCTGACCTCGTAACTCAACTGCATTAATACATGTTTTGTGCCACACTGGCCTGTGATTTAAGCTCATTCAAGAGATTAATACATGACCCCCTCAGTCTCCATTTATGCGATATACGTCTGTATAGAGACAAGTCAACCGACACCAGAAAGCCTTCAAAATAATTAGAACAATGTCCGAAGCGAATCGTTTCGCAGTGAAACCGCTTGATCACGCTGAGCGTGATCAAGCAGTCTCACTGCAAAACCATTCGTTGCACTCTGCCAGCTCCACAGAGCTGATGTCTGCTTCCCTCCCTTACCTCCCTTGACTGCATAGCACTTCGTATTTACAAATAAACCCGGATTTGAAAACATTCATGCTGTGTCTTGTGGTGAGTGCCATGTTACTTTTTCTGTTACCTGTAGTCTCCATTTAATGTTAGCTATAAGAAAGAGATGCTTATCCTACAAATGCATGCCACCTTATCTGCAAAAATATATATTTTTTTCATTCATTGGGCTGGGCTGTCCATATAACGTTTGCTGCTGTTTGCTACTTGCAGTCCTCCAAGCAAGCCCATGCTCCTCTATTTATTTACAGAGATGTAAATGGACATTTGTCATTTCCAATTACCCCTTGTTACACTTGTTATAGTCTTTAGTAAGATATTATAGCCTACAATAAGCTTGTACAGCATACTAGTAGTGACAGATATGAAAGCATTTGTGAACATCTTTACATTATGATACTGATAGGGATGACCCTTATGTTTTTAATGACTGATCAATATGCTAATACTAATATGCCATTGCTGCTGGAAAAAAATATCTGTTACCTACACCTTAACCCATAAACATCAGCTTGCTATCTGCTCCTGACTACGATGGAGGCCTTGGGATGACTCCATGCAGGAGTAGAAAGACAAAATATCTGATGAACAGAGAACTCTGGAATTTCTCAGTAGAGAAACTTCTGCCAAGAAATTAATGGACACTAGATGGCTAATATATATGGACCCAATAATCAAACAACCAATAAAAATGTAACATGCTAATTTTGATGTCATAACTAAACCTCCTTGTTTGTCCAGTGTAAAAACTAAATGTACTTCCTGGATTAAACAGAACTCTTTTGGGGAACAGCTGAGTTTCCTGCTAAGAGAGAGTTCATACCAACAACCTGTCTGGTGTACATTTTCTTATGTTGACACTTAGCAGTATATAACACCACAGTCAATCACATTTGAAAGCCTCGCAAAGTTTGACCAACTCAGAGAAGCCCTTAACAATATAAAATGGGATAATTTCCTCAAAAACAAGAATACTGACTCTCACTGTAAGATGTATATACCTTATGGGAATAAAAGGGTCAGAAACAAAAGAGTACCAATATGGATGAATAAAAATGTTAAGGGGCAATAAATAACAAAAATAAAGCATTTAAACTACTAAAAAATGATGGCAGTGAAGAAGCATTAAAAAGCTATAGAGAAGAAAATAAAATATGTAAAAAACAGATAAAAGCTGCAAAAATAGAGACAGAAAGACTCA
Source organism: Hyla sarda (assembly GCF_029499605.1). Taxonomy (NCBI): domain Eukaryota; kingdom Metazoa; phylum Chordata; class Amphibia; order Anura; family Hylidae; genus Hyla; species Hyla sarda. The sequence continues at coordinate 165,239,712 of NC_079189.1, forward strand.
TTGCCAAAGAGAGTTGTCAGGATCTGGATAGGAATGCAGCGAGGACACTGGTGGTGGATCCTCTGTGTCAGTGGGGTGATGACGTGGGCCGTACCAGGGGAACGGAGTCTAAGGGGTTACTGGTTTTCACCAGAGCCCGCCGCAAAGCGGGATGGACTTGCAGCGGCAGGTAACCCCCAGTTTGTTCCACCCGATAGCGACTCAACCCCAGCTGACAGCTGAGACAGGCGCGGCACAAGAGACAAGGCAAGAGCAAGGTCGGACGTAGCAGAAGGTCAGGGCAGGCAGCAAGGATTGTAGTCAGGGGCAACAGCAAAGGGTCTGGAACACTGGCTTGGAACATACACAAAACTCTTTCACTGGCACTAGGCAACAAGATCCGGTGATACCAGGAAGGGGAAGTGGGTTTGTATAAGGAGGACATAGGTGCAGGTACTGATTGGGCCAGGCGCCAATCAATGGCGCACTGACCCTTTAAATCTCAGAGAGCCAGCGTGCGCGCGCCCTAGGGAGCGGGGCCGCGCGTGCCGGGACTGAGCAGACGGAGGACGGGGCAGGTGTGGAGATTGGGATGCGAGCCGTGGACGGGCGCGTCCTGCTACGCGGGTCGCATCCCCGCCGGAGACACTAGTGCAGCGCTCCCGGTCAGCGGGTCTGACCGGGGCACTGCATGGGGGTGAACGCCGTGAGCGCTCCGGGTAGGAGCAGGGACCCGGAGTGCTCGGCGTAACAGTACCCCCCCCCCTTTGGTCTCCCTCTCTTTTTGGAGCCTAGGAACCTGTAAATGAGCTCCTTGTCGAGGATGTTATCCTCGGGTTCCCAAGACCTCTCTTCGGGGCCACAATTCTTCCAGTCTACGAGAATTTTTTTTTTTTTACCTCTGACTACCTTGGAGGCGAGGATTTCCTTTACAGTGAAGACATCGGAGGAGCCAGAGACAGGAGCAGAAGTGGTGACCTTGGGGGAAAAGTGGTTAAGAACGAGAGGTTTGAGAAGGGAAACATGAAAGGAGTTAGGGATACGAAGAGAAGGAGGAAGATGAAGTTTGTAGGAGACAGGATTGATTTGACTCTTGATTTTAAATGGTCCAAGGTAACGAGGGCCCAGCTTGTAGCTGGGAACGCGAATGTGGATACACTTGGCAGAGAGACACACTTTGTCCCCAGGAGGTAAGACAGGAGGAGTTCTTCTCTTCTTATCAGCATGTCTCTTCATATGAGACGAGGCCAGTAGGAGCGATTTTTGAGTCTCCTTCCAGATAACAGAGAAGTCCCGGGTAACTTCATCTACAGCAGGCAGTCCAGAAGAAGAGGAAATGGGGAGGGGGGGGGCAGAGGGTGACGGCCGTACACCACAAAGAACGTGGATTTGGCAGAGGATTCCGAATTTTTAAAATTGTACGAGAATTCAGCCCATGGTAGAAGGTCGACCCAATCGTCTTGGCGTGAGGAGACAAAATGTCGCAAATAGTCACCATCTGGTTTACTCTTTCTACTTGTCCATTGGATTGGGGGTGATAGGAGGACGAGAAATGTTATTTGATTTTTAATTGGTTACAGAGAGCTTTCCAAAATTTTAACACAAATTGAACGCCTCTATCCGAGACAATATGCGTGGGAAGCCTGTGAAGGCGAAAAATATGCAGAAAAAATTGCTTCGCCAATAGTGGCGCAGAAGGAAGACCTGGAAGTGGAACAAAGTGTGCCATTTTGGAGAAACGATCAACGACCACCCAGATGACGGTGTTGCCATGGGATACAGGCAATTTGGGACCATGGTTGCTCGGGGACGGGTAAAGGAAGGAAGAGTCCAGCAGGCTTCTGGCGAGGGGTTTTATCCAGGGCGCAAACAGTACAGGCCCAAGCTAAATCAGTGACGTCACCCTCTAGCGTAGGCCACCAATACAAACGAGAAATAAGCTGGATGGAATTTTTAATGCAGCATGGCCAGCAAGGTGAAAGGAATGTCCCCATTTGAGGATCTTGAGGCGCTGGCGTGGAGGAACAAAAGTCTTTCCGGGAGGAGTTTGTCCCAGAGAAGCTGGAGCAGAGGAGACCAGGCACTCAGGAGGTACGATATGCTGCAGAGGGGCTTCAGATTCAGTGGCATCAGAGGAACGTGAAAGGGCGTCAGCCCTGACGTTTTTGTCTGCAGGACGAAAGTGAATCTCAAAATTAAAGCGGGCAAAAAACAACGACCATCTAGCCTGGCGAGGATTAAGACGTTGGGCAGACTGGAGGTACGAGAGATTCTTGTGGTCAGTGTAAATGACAATGGGGTGTTTGGAACCCTCCAATAGATGGCTCCATTCTTCGAGTGCTAATTTGATGGCTAGAAGTTCACGATCTCCAATGGAGTACTTTTTTTCTGCAGGAGAGAAAGTTTTAGAAAATAAACCACAAGTAATGTGAAAAAGTAGAGAAATTTTCCGGCTCTATCCCTGGTCTGGATCCCAAGCAAGGAGAGGGTGTGAACCTCACCCAGAACAATGGAAATGAAGAAAGCAAACTCCAGCTCAGCACAGGTAAATTCGGCTTTATTCACATCAACGAGGCAACAGGTACAAAGAGGAAGTGACACGTTTCGGCCAGGTGCTGGCCTTAGTCGTACAAACCACAAGTAATGTTATGTCCGGAAGAGTTTTTTGGGAGAAGTACGGCTCCGGCTCCGACTAAGGAGGCGTCCACTTCCAGCAAGAAAGGTTTCGATGGACCAGGTCTGGACAGCACTGGAGCAGAAGCGAAGGCAGTTTTGAGACGATCGAAGGCCTCATCTGCTTGAGGAGGCCATGACTTAGGGTTTGCATTCTTCCTGGTCTGGGCCACAATAGGTGCCACAATGGTGGAGAAATGGGGAATAAACTGTCGGTAGTAGTTGGCAAATCCCAGAAAGCGTTGGATAGCACGGAGTCCAGAAGGGCGTGGCCAATCTAAAACCGCTGACAGTTTGTCTGGGTCCATTTGAAGCCCTTGGCCAGAGATTAGGTAACCTAGGAAAGGAAGAGAATTGCATTCAAAGAGACATTTCTCCATTTTGACATATAGGTGATTTTCACGAAGTCTCTGGAGCACTAGACGGACATGATGACGGTGTTCCTCCAGGCTAGAGGAGAAAATTAAGATGTCGTCCAGGTAAACCACTGTTACGCCGAGCGCTCCGGGTCCCCGCTCCTCCCCGGAGCGCTCGCTACACTCCTCTCACTGCAGCGCTCCGGTCGGTTCCACGGACCCGGGGCGCTGCGATACCGCCTCTGGCCGGGATGCGATTCGCGATGCAGGTAGCGCCCGCTCGCGATGCGCACCCCGGCTCCCGTACCTGACTCGCTCTCCGTCAGTTCTGTCCCGGCGCGCGCGGCCCCGCTCCCTAGGGCGCGCGCGCGCCGGGTCTTTGCGATTTAAAGGGCCACTGCGCCGCTGATTGGCGCAGTGGTTCCAATTAGTCTTTACACCTGTGCACTTCCCTATATCACCTCACTTCCCCTTCACTCCCTCGCCGGATCTTGTTGCCTTAGTGCCAGTGAAAGCGTTTCCTTGTGTGTTCCTAGCCTGTGTTCCAGACCTCCTGCCGTTGCCCCTGACTACGATCCTTGCTGCCTGCCCCGACCTTCTGCTACGTCCGACCTTGCTTCTGTCTACTCCCTTGTACCGCGCCTATCTTCAGCAGCCAGAGAGGTTGAGCCGTTGCTAGGGGATACGACCTGGTCACTACCGCCGCAGCAAGACCATCCCGCTTTGCGGCGGGCTCTGGTGAAAACCAGTAGTGACTTAGAACCGATCCTCTAGCACGGTCCACGCCAATCCCTCTCTGGCACAGAGGATCCACTACCTGCCAGCCGGCATCGTGACAGTAGATCCGGCCATGGATCCCGCTGAAGTTCCTCTGCCAGTTGTCGCTGACCTCACCACGGTGGTCGCCCAGCAGTCACAACAGATAGCGCAACAAGGCCAACAGCTGTCTCAACTGACTGTTATGCTACAACAGTTACTACCACAGCTCCAGCAATCATCTCCTCCGCCAGCTCCTGCACCGCCTCCGCAGCGAGTGGCCGCTTCTGGACTACGCCTATCCTTGCCGGATAAATTTGATGGGGACTCTAAGTTTTGCCGTGGCTTTCTTTCCCAATGTTCATTACACTTGGAGATGATGTCGGACCAGTTCCCCACTGAAAGGTCTAAGGTGGCTTTCGTAGTCAGCCTGCTGTCTGGAAAAGCCCTGGCTTGGGCCACACCACTCTGGGACCGCAATGACCCCGTCACTGCCTCTGTACACTCCTTCTTCTCGGAAATTCGAAGTGTCTTTGAGGAACCTGCCCGAGCCTCTTCTGCTGAGACTGCCCTGTTGAACCTGGTCCAGGGTAATTCTTCCGTTGGCGAGTATGCCGTACAATTCCGTACTCTTGCTTCTGAATTATCCTGGAACAATGAGGCCCTCTGCGCGACCTTTAAAAAAGGCCTATCCAGCAACATTAAAGATGTTCTGGCCGCACGAGAAATGCCTGCTAATCTTCATGAACTTATTCACCTAGCCACTCGCATTGACATGCGTTTTTCCGAAAGGCGTCAGGAGCTCCGCCAAGATATGGACTCTGTTCGCACGAGGCGTTTCTTCTCCTCGGCTCCTCTCTCCTCTGGTTCCCTGCAATCTGTTCCTGTGCCTCCCGCCGTGGAGGCTATGCAGGTCGACCGGTCTCGCCTGACATCTCAAGAGAGGACACGACGCCGCATGGAGAACCTCTGCCTGTACTGTGCTAGTACCGAACACTTCCTGAGGGATTGTCCTATCCGCCCTCCCCGCCTGGAAAGACGTACGCTGACTCCGCACAAAGGTGAGACAATCCTTGATGTCTACTCTGCTTCTCCACGTCTTACTGTGCCTGTGCGGATGTCTGCCTCTGCCTTCTCCTTCTCTTCTGTGGCCTTCTTGGACTCTGGATCTGCAGGAAATTTTATTTTGGCCTCTCTCGTCAACAGGTTCAACATCCCAGTGACCAGTCTCACCAGACCCCTTTACATCAATTGTATAAACAATGAAAGATTGGACTGTTCCATACGTTTCCGCACGGAGCCCCTTCTAATGAGCATCGGATCTCATCACGAGAGGATTGAACTTTTGGTCCTCCCCAATTGCACCTCGGAAATTCTCCTTGGACTTCCCTGGCTTCAACTTCATTCCCCAACCCTGGATTGGTCCACTGGGGAGATCAAGAGTTGGGGGCCCTCTTGTTCCAAGGACTGTCTAAAACCGGTTCCCAGTAACCCTTGCCGTAACTCTGTGCTTTCTCCAGTAACCGGTCTCCCTAAGGCCTATATGGACTTCGCGGATGTTTTCTGCAAAAAACAAGCGGAGACTCTACCTCCTCACAGGCCTTATGATTGTCCTATCGACCTCCTCCCGGGCACTACTCCACCCCGGGGCAGAATTTATCCTCTCTCTGCCCCAGAGACTCTTGCCATGTCTGAATACGTCCAGGAGAATCTAAAAAAGGGCTTTATCCGTAAATCCTCCTCTCCTGCCGGAGCCGGATTTTTCTTTGTGTCCAAAAAAGATGGCTCTCTACGTCCTTGCATTGACTACCGCGGACTTAATAAAATCACGGTTAAGAACCGCTACCCCTTACCCCTCATCTCTGAACTCTTTGATCGCCTCCAAGGTGCCCACATCTTTACTAAATTGGACTTAAGAGGCGCCTATAACCTCATCCGCATCAGAGAGGGGGATGAGTGGAAAACAGCATTTAACACCAGAGATGGACACTTTGAGTATCTGGTCATGCCCTTTGGCCTGTGCAACGCCCCTGCTGTCTTCCAAGACTTTGTTAATGAAATTTTTCGTGATCTGTTATACTCCTGTGTTGTTGTATATCTTGATGATATCCTAATTTTTTCGGCCAATCTAGAAGAACACCGCCAGCATGTCCGTATGGTTCTTCAGAGACTTCGTGACAATCAACTCTATGCTAAAATTGAGAAATGTCTGTTTGAATGCCAATCTCTTCCTTTTCTAGGATACTTGGTCTCTGGCCAGGGACTACAAATGGACCCAGATAAACTCTCTGCCGTCTTAGATTGGCCACGCCCCTCCGGACTCCGTGCCATCCAACGTTTTTTGGGGTTCGCCAATTATTACAGGCAATTTATTCCACATTTTTCTACCATTGTGGCTCCTATTGTGGCTTTAACCAAAAAAAATGCCGATCCCAAGTCTTGGCCTCCTCAAGCGGAAGACGCCTTTAAACGACTCAAGTCTGCCTTCTCTTCGGCTCCCGTGCTCTCCAGACCTGACCCATCTAAACCCTTCCTATTGGAGGTTGATGCCTCCTCAGTGGGAGCTGGAGCTGTCCTTCTGCAAAAAAACTCTTCCGGGCATGCTGTTACTTGTGGTTTTTTTTCTAGGACCTTCTCTCCGGCGGAGAGGAACTACTCCATCGGGGATCGAGAGCTTCTAGCCATTAAATTAGCACTTGAGGAATGGAGGCATCTGCTGGAGGGATCAAGATTCCCAGTTATTATTTACACCGATCACAAGAACCTCTCCTACCTCCAGTCTGCCCAACGGCTGAATCCTCGTCAGGCCAGGTGGTCTCTGTTCTTTGCCCGATTTAATTTTGAAATTCACTTTCGGCCTGCTGATAAGAACATTAGGGCCGATGCTCTCTCTCGTTCCTCAGATGCTTCTGAAATTGAACTCTCTCCTCAACACATCATTCCTCCTGACTGCCTGATTTCCACTTCTCTAGCCTCCATCAGGCAAACTCCTCCAGGAAAGACCTTTGTTTCTCCACGCCAACGCCTCGGAATCCTCAAATGGGGTCACTCCTCCCATCTCGCAGGTCATGCGGGCATCAAGAAATCTGTGCAACTCATCTCTCGCTTCTATTGGTGGCCGACTCTAGAGACTGATGTGGTGGACTTTGTGCGAGCCTGCACTATCTGTGCCCGGGATAAGACTCCTCGCCAGAAGCCCGCTGGTTTTCTTCTTCCTCTGCCTGTCCCCGAACAACCTTGGTCTCTGATTGGTATGGATTTTATTACTGACTTACCCCCATCCCATGGCAACACTGTTATTTGGGTGGTCGTTGATCGATTCTCCAAAATGGCACATTTCATCCCTCTTCCTGGTCTTCCTTCAGCGCCTCAGTTGGCTAAACAATTTTTTGTACACATTTTTCGTCTTCACGGGTTGCCTACGCAGATCGTCTCGGATAGAGGCGTCCAATTTGTGTCTAAATTCTGGAGGGCTCTCTGTAAACAACTCAAGATTAAATTAAATTTTTCTTCTGCATACCATCCTCAATCCAATGGACAAGTAGAAAGAATTAACCAGATCTTGGGTGACTATTTACGACATTTTGTTTCCTCCCGCCAGGATGACTGGGCAGATCTTCTACCTTGGGCCGAATTCTCGTATAATTTCAGAATCTCTGAATCTTCCTCCAAATCCCCGTTTTTCGTGGTGTACGGCCGTCACCCTCTTCCCCCCCTCCCTACCCCCTTGCCCTCTGGTCTGCCCGCTGTGGATGAAATTTCTCGTGATCTTTCCATCATATGGAGAGAGACCCAAAATTCTCTCTTACAGGCTTCTTCACGCATGAAGAGATTCGCGGATAAGAAAAGAAGAGCTCCTCCCATTTTTTCCCCTGGAGACAAGGTATGGCTCTCCGCCAAATATGTCCGCTTCCGTGTCCCTAGCTATAAGTTGGGACCACGCTATCTTGGTCCTTTCAAGATTTTGCGCCAGATTAATCCTGTCTCTTACAAACTTCTTCTTCCTCCTTCTCTTCGTATTCCTAATGCCTTTCATGTTTCTCTTCTTAAACCACTTATCATTAACCGTTTCTCTCCCAAATCTGTTCCCCCCACTCCTGTCTCCGGCTCCTCGGACGTCTTCTCCGTCAAAGAAATTTTGGCATCTAAAAAGGTCAGAGGGAAAACCTTCTTTTTAGTGGATTGGGAGGGTTGTGGTCCAGAAGAGAGGTCCTGGGAACCTGAGGACAATATCCTGGACAAAAGTCTGATCCTCAGGTTCTCAGGCTCCAAGAAGAGGGGGAGACCCAAGGGGGGGGGTACTGTTACGCCGAGCGCTCCGGGTCCCCGCTCCTCCCCGGAGCGCTCGCTACACTCCTCTCACTGCAGCGCTCCGGTCGGTTCCACGGACCCGGGGCGCTGCGATACCGCCTCTGGCCGGGATGCGATTCGCGATGCAGGTAGCGCCCGCTCGCGATGCGCACCCCGGCTCCCGTACCTGACTCGCTCTCCGTCAGTTCTGTCCCGGCGCGCGCGGCCCCGCTCCCTAGGGCGCGCGCGCGCCGGGTCTTTGCGATTTAAAGGGCCACTGCGCCGCTGATTGGCGCAGTGGTTCCAATTAGTCTTTACACCTGTGCACTTCCCTATATCACCTCACTTCCCCTTCACTCCCTCGCCGGATCTTGTTGCCTTAGTGCCAGTGAAAGCGTTTCCTTGTGTGTTCCTAGCCTGTGTTCCAGACCTCCTGCCGTTGCCCCTGACTACGATCCTTGCTGCCTGCCCCGACCTTCTGCTACGTCCGACCTTGCTTCTGTCTACTCCCTTGTACCGCGCCTATCTTCAGCAGCCAGAGAGGTTGAGCCGTTGCTAGGGGATACGACCTGGTCACTACCGCCGCAGCAAGACCATCCCGCTTTGCGGCGGGCTCTGGTGAAAACCAGTAGTGACTTAGAACCGATCCTCTAGCACGGTCCACGCCAATCCCTCTCTGGCACAGAGGATCCACTACCTGCCAGCCGGCATCGTGACAACCACAACACAGGTATATAATAAGTCCCGAAATATCTCATTAACGAAGTCCTGGAAGACTGCAGGGGCATTGCAGAGCCCAAAGGGCATAACTAGATATTCGAAATGTCCGTCTCTGGTATTGAATGCGGTCTTCCACTCATCACCTTTCCTGATGCGAATAAGATTATATGCGCCTCTTAAGTCCAATTTAGTGAAAATATTGGCACCACGAAGACGGTCAAAGAGTTCAGAGATCAAAGGCAGGGGATAGCGGTTTTTTATGGTGATTTTATTTAAACCGCGGTAGTCAATGCGTGGCCGTAAGGAACCGTCTTTTTTAGAGACAAAGAAGAACCTCGCTCCAGCAGGGGATGAGGACTTCCGAATGAAACCTCTTTCTAGGTTCTCCTGGATATAGTCGGATATGGCTTGAGTCTCTGGGGCAGACAGAGGGTAGATCCTGCCCCGGGGTGGAGTGGTACCAGGAAAGAGGTCAATGGGGCAGTCATAAGGCCTATGAGGTGGTAAGATCTCTGCTTGTTTTTTGCAGAAGACATCAGCAAAGTCCTGGTAGGCCTTGGGAAGACCCGGTAAAGGTGGGGCCACGGGGGTTTGACAAGTAGGAGCAGGCGTGAGGCACCGTTTGAGGCAAGATGGACCCCAACTTTTGATCTCCCAGGAGGTCCAGTCAAGGGTAGGAGAATGACGTTGGAGCCATGGCAGACTGAGGAGGATTTCAGAGGTGCAGTTGGGCAGGACAAGAAATTAAATTTTTTCGTGATGCAGTCCAATGCTCATAAGCAGGGGTTCTGTGCGGTAACGCACAGTGCAGTCCAATTTTCTCCGTTGACAGAGGAAATGTAGAGCGGCTTGACGAGACTGGTCACTGGGATGCTGAACCTATTAACCAAAGATGCCAAAATAAAATTTCCTGCAGAACCGGAGTCCAAGAAGACCACAGCAGAGAAGGAGGAGTTAACAGAAGAAGAAATCCGCACAGGCACAGTGAGACGTGGAGAAGCAGAATTCAAACCTAGAGTCGTCTCACCTTTGTGAGGTAACGGAGTGCGTCTCTCCTGACGCGGAGGGCGGATAGGACAGTCTTTTAGGAAGTGTTCGGTACTAGCACAGTACAGGCATAGATTCTCGTTACGGCGGCGAGTCCTCTCTTGTAGGGTCAGGCGGGACCGATCCACTTGCATAGCCTCCTCGGCAGAAGGCACAGGAACAGATTGCAGTGGACTAGAGAAGAGAGGAGCCGGGGAGAGAAATCACCTGGTGAGAACAAGTTCCTTTTCCTGTCGGAGATCCTGGCGTCTTTCAGAGAAACGCATGTCAATGCGGGTGGCCAAGTGGATAAGTTCAGACAGGTTAGCAGGAATTTCTCGTGCGGCCAATACATCCTTGATGTTGCTGGATAAGCCTTTCTTGAAGGTCGCGCAGAGTGCCTCATTGTTCCAGGATAATTCTGAGGCGAGGGTACGAAACTGGATGGCGTATTCGCCTACAGAAGAACTCCCTTGGGCTAGGTTCAGCAAAGCAGTCTCGGCAGAGGAGGCCCGGGCTGGCTCCTCAAAGACACTACGAACTTCAGCGAAGAAGGACTGGATAGTAGCAGTAGCAGGATCATTGCGGTCCCAGAGCGGGGTGGCCCATGACAAGGCCTTTCCAGACAGGAGACTGACTACGAAAGCCACCTTAGAACGTTCAGTGGGTAATTGGTCCGACATCATCTCTAAGTGTAGGGAACACTGGGATAAGAAATCAAACTTGTCCGGTAGAGACAGGCCGAGGCTAGGAGCGGCCACTCGCTGCGGAGGAGGTGCAGGAGCTGGCGGAGGAGATGATTGCTGAAGCTGTGGCAGAAGTTGTTGCAGCATGACGGTCAGTTGGTTCAGCTGCTGTCCTTGTTGTGCTATCTGTTGAGATTGCTGGGCGACCACCGTGGTAAGGTCAGCGACAACAGGCAGCGGGACCTCAGCGGGTGGTGGATCCTCTGTGTCAGTGGGGTGATGACGTGGGCCATACCAGGGGAACAGAGTCTAAGGGGTTACTGGTTTTCACCAGAGCCCACCGCAAAGCGGGATGGATTTGCAGCGGCAGGTAACCTCCAGGTCATTCCACCCGATAGCGACTCAACCCCAGCTGACGGCTGAGACAGGCGCGGTACAAGGGACAAGGCAAGAGCAAGGTCGAACGTAGCAGAAGGTCAGGGCAGGCAGCAAGGATCGTAGTCAGGGGCAACAGCAGAGGGTCTGGAACACTGGCTTGGAACATACACAAAACACTTTCACTGGCACTAGGCAACAAGATCCAGCGATACCAGGAAGGGGAAGTGGGTTTTTATAAGGAGGACACAGGTGCAGGTACTGATTGGGCCAGGCGCCAATCAATGGCGCACTGGCCCTTTAAATCTCAGAGAGACGGCGCGCGCACGCCCTAGGGACTGAGCAGACGGAGGACGGGGCAGTTGAGGAGATTGGGATGCGAGCCGCGGACGGGCGCGTCCCGCTACGCGGGTTGCATCCCCGCCGGAGACACTAGTGCAGTGCTCCCGGTCAGCGGGTCTGACCGGGGCGCTGCACAGGGGTGAACGCCGCAAGCACTCCGGGGAGGAGCAGGGACCCGGAGCGCTCGGCGTAACAAGAGTAAAACTAACCCCAAAATGTTTTTTTTAACTATATAAATAGTAAATGGGGTGGCATGTCTCCAGCGTTCCCTCTTGTATCTGCACCTTGATTCTATTTATTGGTATGTATACTGTCTCCAGGCACCTTATAGTTGTTGAGGTACATCCTCTATGGGATTGTGCAATAGAATGAGCAGTAGTGCAACTTATGAAATGTGTTCAATATTATAATTTACGTTGTGGACACTCCCTCTTTTCCACCACAAGTTGGTTTTTCCCTTTTTATGATGTTTTTTCTTGTTTTTAATATGTAATGAATTATCAATAAAGTCATAATATTTTTATCAATTTATTACTCCATCCCATTATTTTGTATTTGTTCCTAGTATAAGGAGTGTATAGCAGGGCCATATGCAACAACTATATATAGGTATCATAGATCCCTAATTACAATAATATATAGTATACTGTGCCATAATTAAGGTTATAACTATATAAATAGCAAAAAGGTCAAAAATGAAAGTGTAGGCCCTTTAAAAAAATGATAAAGAAGAAATTATAAACGGGAATCAGGAAAAAGCTAATATATTAAACAAATTCTTCTCCATGTATTCACCGAGGAAAATGAAATGCCAGGTGAAATACAGCGAGATAAGGTAAACTCCCCAGTACAGGTCACCTGTCTAACCCGGGAAGAAGTACAGTGGTGCCTACAAAAAATCTAAATAGACAAATCACCAGTTCCAGATGGCATTCATTTATTCTGTCTGCCATATTTGGAGTCGGGAAGGAATTTTTTACCTCTAGTATGAGTTTTTTTTTTTTTGCCTTCCTCTGGATTAAGTCAGTAGGGACTCATTAGGGATAAAGGTTGAACGTGATGGACTCTGGTCTTTTTTCAACCTTATGAACTGTGTTACTATGTTACCCTCGGACCATCCCTGACAATACTAAACCTCCAAATGTAGAATATCTTTGACCCAATATAAATATGCAGCATAAATAAGTGTACTGCTCAAGATGCTTGTGACTAAATAAGGTAATAGAAGGACACATCATGTATGTTATACATTATAAGTAAATGTAAGTTCCGCAGCCTGCACAACATGTGTGCTTTTAACTAAAGCCAACTTTGTAATAAATCCAGGCAAACATCATGTTTATTATCTGCTATACATGATGTTAATTCACTTAGATATCTTTTAGTTAAAATGTGTTTGATTCTCCCCCAAAAAAAGCTACTTATCTATATTTCATGAGTAACTAGATTTTTTTTCTGAAAAGATCTATGGTTGATTTCAGTCTTAGGATTTATCTTTCATCTTTTATTTTGCTTAGATCACTAGAAACACTGGTTTTCTGTTACATGACATTTTGTAATGAACAATAATGAAGTGTTTGAACTGTTGCACAAACTACAGATGCATTTTGACTTGGCTCATCTATTTAAAAACAGACAACAATCTTCCCATAATTGTTGCGGTTCAGCGCACTTTTTAAAGGATTCATCTATAATTATGTGTTGCCATTATTTAAGTTGTTAGCTAAACAGATTATCCATAATTAGTAAACACAATTTGGAGGAATCTGCCCCACGTCTTAATGTAATTTTCTTATGCACTTGCAGAATGTCTATCATTCTTAGCATTTAAATTTAACAGTTTGAATGGGTATAGTGCAAAAGCAAAGGCTGTAATAGATGTATATAGTCTTCAAGTATAGAAAATGTCATTAAAGGCCGTAGGTGTCAAGTACTGTCAAAATCACTGTATGAGTTAGATAGGGGCTTCATTTTTTATAAATGCAAGGTAAGCATTGGACACATTATATTCTAACATTGGTCATGATATTTGAAAAGATGTGCTTTTATGGAGAAAAGGAAACTCATCATTTACCATGGTGGTGCATCAGAAATATGACATGTCTATTAACCTACATCAGGTTTAGACACATTATAATTGGATTCCTTGCGTCTCTTCTGTGGCCTCTCCATGATGGCATGCAAGCTCTGCTACATTTTAAAGTAACAGACCTAAGTCAGCTTGTCTGTGCTTAGGCCTCATTCACTTTGCCATTGCACTCTGCTATTCAGAGTTCCAACGGAAATTCTGTCGGAATGATGGGAGTTCAGTGGAGAAAAAAATAGTGTGTGCACTAATTTTTTTAAATCTAAACTACCATATCCCCGACAGACCCTACGGCAGTGTCCATTGTGTTCTTACCCATTTCAGAGTCCATTCAGCTCAAAAGACAATGTCAATATGAACCTAGCCTTAGCCTATTGAATAAACTGCTCAGAGTTGACTCATTTTAAGAGAGCAGCAAGGTTCCATGATTCCTGTGCATTTGTGAAGGTGTTTATTTGCTGCTTTAGTACCTTACCTTGGAAAACCCAGTACACATTTGCTAATAGAAACTACTCTTGGACTCTCTGTACTGTCCATACCATTTTAAGGTAAAGACTGGAAAAAAAACATATAGACTACACTTTCCATTCTCTGTTTAGCCCAGTCACATCCTAAAGAGGCAAAATGACTAACCACAATGCCCATGGAGTATCTGCATCAATGGAAAGTATGATTTTTATAAAACCCCATTAATATACTGTTTTTAACCTTTCAAATTAGCATGTTATCCTAGATTTGACTAATTTATTTTGAATTTTGTCGCCAATTTCTCTCATTGCAATGTAAAGGGTGAAAACCATGGCAAGGCTGTGTAATGTTTTATCGGGCGCTCTACATATTAAGAGGTGAATACAGATACTGTATATCCTTATTGTATTCAGGTGAGTTTACCAACCTACCACAGCAACCTGAACACTGGGTTTACCTATGTGTCTTTCCAAGTAATATTGTGTTGAAATGGTTTAACCCTTGGACAACACAGGGCGCTTATGTACACCCTGAAGTGTTTACTATGTTTGAAGTGAGTGTAGGAGAGGAGCTTGCATCATAAATTGAGAGACCGTGCTGATACCAGATATGCACTCACAGTTAAAGAAGGACATTGGAAATCTCACCAATGTCCATCAGTAAACGCTTAACCCCTTAAGGAACGGGGGTTTTTCCGTTTTTGCATTTTCGTTTTTTGCTCCTTGCCTTTAAAAAATCATAACTCTTTCAAATTTACACCTAAAAATCCATATGATGGCTTATTTTTTGTGCCACCAATTCTACTTTGTAATGACGTCATTCATTTTGCCCAAAAATCTATGGTGAAGCGGGAAAAAAATCATTGTGCGACAAAATTGAAAAAAAAACGCTGTTTTGTAACTTTTGGGGGCTTCCGTTTCTACGTAGTACATTTTTCGGTAAAAAATGACACCTGATATGTATTCTGTAGGTCCATACGATTAAAATGATACCCTACTTATATAGGTTTGATTTTGTCGGACTTCTGGAAAAAATCATAACTACATGCAGGAAAATTAATATGTTTAAAATTGTCATCTTCTGACCCCTATAACTTTTTTATTTTTCCGTGTATGGGGCGGTATGAGGGCTAATTTTTTGCGCAGTGATCTGAAGTTTTTAACGGTACCATTTTTGCATTGATAGGACTTATTGATCACTTTTTATTCATTTTTAAATTATATAAAAAGTGACCAAAAATTCACTATTTTGGACTTTGGAATTTTTTTGCGCGCACGCCATTGACCGAGCGGTTTAATTAATGATATATTTTTATAATTCGGACATTTCCGCACGCGGTGATACCACATATGTTTATTTTTATTTACACTGTGTTTTTTTTTTTATTGGAAAAGGGGGGTGATTCAAACTTTTAATAGGGGAGGAGTTAAATGATCTTTATTCACTTATGTTTTTCACTTTTTTTTTGCAGTGTTATAGGTCCCATAGGGACCTATAACACTGCACACACTGATCTTCTATGTTGATCACTGGTTTCTCATAAGAAACCAGTGATCAACGATTCTGCCGCATGACTGCTCAGGCCTGGATCTCAGGCACTGAGCAGTCATTCGGCGATCGGACAGCGAGGAGGCAGGAAGGGGCCCTCCCGCTGTTCTGTCAGCTGTTCGGGATGCCGCGATTAGTCGCGGCTATCCCGAACAGCTCGACTGAGCTAGTCGGGAACTTTCACTTTTAGCCGCTCGGCTCAGCTCTGAGCGCGCGGCTAAAGGGTTAATAGCGCGCGGCGCCGCGATCGGCACTGCGCGCTATTAGAGGCGGGTCCCGGCTTCACTATGACGCCGGGCCCGCCGTGATATGACGCGGGGTTAAAGGGGGTACTCCGGTAGAAAACTTTTTTTTTTTTAAATGAACTGATACCAGAAAGTTAAACAGATTTGTAAATTACTTCTATTAAATAATCTTTACCCTTCCAGTACTTTTTATCAGCTGTATGCTACAGAGAAATTTATTTTCTTTTTGAATTTCTTTTTTGTCTTGTCCACAGTGCTCTCTGCTGACATCTCTGTTCGTGTCAGGAACTTTCCAGGGCAGCATAGGTTTGTGATGGGGATTTTCTCCTGCTCTGGACAGTTCCTGATACGGGCATCAGGTGTCAGCAGAGAGCACTATGGACAAGACAAAAAAGAAATCCAAAATCAAAAAGTAAATAATTTCCTCTGTAGCATACAGCTACTAAAAAGTACTGGAAGAGTAAAGATTTTTTTTATAGAAGTAATTTACAAATCTGTTTAACTTTCTGCCACCAGTTGATAAAAAAAAAATAATAATCCTACCGGAGTACCCCTTTAAGTGCCATGATCAACAAGAGAACCCCTTTATTTGTGCAGTATACACTACTGTGGCTTCAATGCACAAGCAGCTTTTCACTATGATCATCACACAGTTATGAAAAGTATTCCCATAGCTTTTCAAAGGGAATAGTGAAGAGTTCTAAAGATAGCTGCATTGAGAAGTTTATCATTTTAGTATTTTAGGCGACATGGAATCTTACTTTTTATCTTGCGGTTGCATTTTTTTCATTGAAAATCACAGTTTGTATATTAAGAGCATTTTAAAACTTAACCTCACTGGTTTCATCGCTTCACTAAGGTTCTAGAGTGCATCTGAGAGAAGCTATTGAGAAAGGTGAAGTTTGAAAAAAGTCTGTCTGCAGGTAAGATTATTTCTACAGACTGGCCTGAGTCGTGATCTGAGTAGCTAATGCGTAAAGTATTAAAAGGGCCACAATTCAATGGCATTTAGCAAAGTCAGGTTATCTATTTAAACTTTGGTTCTTTAGTAAAACACAATTTTACTTCAACATTTAAAAAACTCATGTTTTAAATTCATGGGTATACTGCACTGAAATAAAAAAAAAACTTGCATATTTCTTCTTTCTTACCTGTTCTCATGGTGAAACATATCGTAAAATGTGTATTACCAGATCACCAGGATATTTACAACACTAATATATATATATATATATATATGAAACTCAATGTGTATGTGTGTTTGTTGCAGCACCACTTTCAAACCGCTAAAGATATTAACATGAAACTTGCACACATGTTACTTAAATGTCAACAAACATAGGATAGGTAATTTTACCTTTACTCACCCCCATTTGCGAGAGTCAGGGTTTTTGTTTAACCCCTTAAGGACAGCACCGTAAATGTATGGTTCATAGTGTACAGCGCCGTACATTTACGGCGCAGCTTTCCTTGAACCCTGCGTCTCTGGACGCAGTGATCAGAACGGGATGACTGCTGATATCTATCAGCAGCCATCCCGTCATATCGCCCAGGGGGGTCCTGAGACCTTCAGACCGACGATTTGCTGCTATTCCGGGTCAATCAGGTCTCAGGTGACCCGGTGACCCGAAAAAAAGGGTGAATGGGACAGCCCCATTCACCCTTACCCAGCAGGAGTGAGGCGGCACGGGTGCCGCCTCATGATCACGTGGTTGATCGGTCAGAACGATCGGCCAATCACGGACCTGCTGGGGACGGCGATCGGAGCGGAGATCGGCACCGGCAGGGGTCTCTTACCCTGCCCTGGTCCGGCGGGGGTCCCCTCGTGTGCGGTGGCGGCGACAGGAGCAGCAGGATCGGTCCTGGCGGCAGGATACAGTGGCAGCGGTCCAGGCGGAAGGATACATGATGAGGTCTGTTCACCTCCTGCTGTTGCTTAGCAACAACTCACAGCATGCAAAAACAAGGGGCGAGCTGGGACTTGTAGTTTTGCAACAGCTGGAGTTCCAACTACAACTCCCAGCATGCCCTTTGGTAGTCTGTGCATGCTAGGGGTTGCAGTTATGCAACAGCTGGAGGCACATTTTTTCTATGAAAAAGTGTGCATCCAGTTGTTGCATAACTACAACTCCCAGCATGCACAGACTACCAAAGGGCATGCTGGGAGTTGTAGCAGTGTGCCTCCAGCTGTTGTAAAACTACAACTCTCAGCATGCCCTTCGACTGCCAATGCATTCTGATTGTTGCAGTTTTGCAACAGCTGGAGACACATTGGTTGTGAAACCGAGTTTGTTACCTAACTCAGTGTTTCGCAACCAGTGTGCCTCCAGCTGTTGCAAAAATACAACTTTCAGCATGCACCGAGAGACTGTTCATGCTGGGAGTTGTAGTTTTGCAACAGCTGGAGGCCTACTGGTTGCGAAACACTGAGTTAAGTAAAAAACGCTGTGCCTCCAGCTGTTGCATAACTACAACTCCCAGCATGTATGGTCTGTCAGTGCATGCTGGGAGTTGTAGTTTTGCAACAGCTGGAAGTTTGCCACACGGGCGGGTTTACAGCAAGTTTTCTGCTAAAAGTTTGAGATGCGGCAAATTTTCAGCCGAAGCTCAAACTCCCAGCTCAAACTCACTGTAAACCCAACCGTGTGAGTGTACCCTAAAAACACTACATTACACATACACAAAATAAAAAGTAAAACACTACATATACACATACCCCTGCACAGCCCCCCCCCCCCCCAAAATAAAATAAAAAAAAACATCTTGTACGGCACTGTTTCCAAAACAGGTTTAATTAATGATATATTTTTATAATGTGGACATTTCCGCATGTGGTGATACCACATATGTTTATTTTTACTTTTATTTACACAGTTTTTTTTTTGTTTTTTTTTTTTATGGGAAAAGGGGGTGGTACAAACTTTGTTTAGGGAAGGGGTTAAATGATCTTTATTTAAAAAAAAAATGTCACTTTTTTTTGCAGTGTTATAGCCCCCCCCCCCCTCTAGTCTCTATAATACTGCACTCACTGATCTTTTACATTGACCTTTGTTATGTCATAGGATAACATTAATCGATGATTCTGCCGCTTGACTGCTCATGCCTGGATCTCAGGCACTG
Organism: Hyla sarda; assembly: GCF_029499605.1. Taxonomy (NCBI): domain Eukaryota; kingdom Metazoa; phylum Chordata; class Amphibia; order Anura; family Hylidae; genus Hyla; species Hyla sarda. The sequence goes on from NC_079189.1 coordinate 165,258,382, forward strand.
AGCAGTCACGGCGATCGGGAACGCAGGAGGAAGATAAGGACCCTCCTCGATTCCTACAGCTGTTAGGGACGTTGCAATTCCGCTGCGGCGTTCCCGAACAGCCCACTGAGCTAGCCAGGAGCAGTTTATTTTCACTTGAGACGCAGTGATCAACTTTGAACACTACATCTAAAGGGTTAATAATGTGCGGCACCACGATCAGTGCCGTGCGCTATTAGCCACGGGTCCCGGCCGTGGCCCTGTGTTATAGAAAGGGAACGGACTCAGAGTGTACAGGTACGCCCTGCGTCCTTAAAGGGGTATTCCAGGATAAAAACTTTTATATATCTATATATATATCAACTGGCTCCAGAAAGTTAAACAGATTTGTAAATTACTTCTATAAAAAATCCTTAATCTTAATCCTTTCAGTACTTATGAGCTTCTGAAGTTAAGGTTGTTCTTTTCTGTCTTAGTGCTCTCTGATGACACCTGTCTCAGGAAACGCCCAGTTTAGAAGAGGTTTGCTATGGGGATTTGCTTCTAAACTGGGCGTTTCCCAAGACAGGTGTCATCAGAGAGGACTTAGACAGAAAAGAACAACCTTAACTTCAGAAGCTCATAAGTACTGAAAGGATTAAGATTTTTTAATAGAAGTAACTTACAAATCTGTTTAACTTCCTGGAGCCAGTTGATATAAAAACCCTTTAAGGATTTAAACACTTCTTCTGGCTTTTGGTAGCAACTATAGTCTTTTTGCATGCAAAGTGAACCGTGGTGTTCCTGCTGGTTTTTCGTACAAGTTAAGATTCCTGGAAGGAGGGAGAGCTGTCCCAAGTATGCCTATATTTAACCTTAATTTCCAATAGACTACAGTTTACTATACATTTCTTTATATTTAGTTTTTGTATTCACATTAGCCCTGCTTTCCACCAACATATTTTTTTCTAATCACTATGCGGGAGGTTTATCAAAACCTGTGCAAAGGAAAACCAATACAAAAGATGGGAGATGCACAGTGTTCAAACCCTTACAAGGGTTAGTGGGTGCCCATCCTCAAGCTTGACCAAGGCAAACGTACCAATAGAAGAAATGGAAGACGGCACTCCGGTATTGGTGTCCAAATTCAAGAAAGGTGGTTTATTGATCCCAATACATACAAAATGATGCAACGTTTCGACCTAACAATAAGGTCTTTATCAAGCACAGTGAAATGAGGAACATACATGTGTTATATAAAGTCACCAATTGATGACATCATAAGGAGGAGTTAACCTCAGAGGCGTGGGGAGTTACCCTTAAAGTGACAGTGGGTGTGTCAGAAAATGACACAAGTAAACACAACATAGTGAAAAAAACAGTATCGTGTACATAAATAGAAAGTGTTACATAGTAATCCAATATACAGAATTCCTAAAGAACATCCCGATCTTCCCATCTTCATAACTAACAAAAATACCATACAGATGACTTCTGATTGTCCAACCTGTACTCCGGTATAAACAATGTGGTCAGTCAATCCGGAGAGGGACCCGTATCCTTGGTGTGTCCGCTTGTAGCCGGCTTGTAAACAAAGCAAACGCGCATGTCCAACGGGACCATGCGCCGGAAGTTACGTCCATTCACAGGGTGATGCGCCTCCTTATGATGTCATCAATTGGTGACCCTATATAACACATGTATGTTCCTCATTTCACTGTGCTTGATAAAGACATTATTGTTAGGTTGAAACGTTGCATCATTTTGTATGTATTGGGATCAATAAACCACCTTTCTTGAATTTGGACACCAATACCGGAGTGCCGTCTTCCATTTCTTCTATTTGTGCAAAGGAAAAGGTGCCCAGTTGCCCATAGTAACCAATCTGATCTCTTCTTTCATTTTGCAGAGGCCTTGTTAACCTCTTAAGGACCCATGACGTATGCATACGTCATCACACCCTGGGTCTTAAGGACTCATGACGTATGCATACGTCATGGTCTTTTCCTGGTCTCCGCCGCTCACCCGGCGGAGATCGGAAGCGGATCCCGGCTGAAATCCTTCAGCAGGGATCCAGGGCAAACGCAGAGGGGGGCCATGTAGGCCCCCCATGTCGGCGATCGCCGCAAATCGCAAGGGAAATCGCCCTTGCGATCTGCGGCGATACCGGGCTGATCGGGTCTCTGGGACCCGACCGCCCGGTAATTTCGCATGATCCTGGCTGTCACAGACAGCCAGGACCATGCTAAAGCATAGGAGCGAGGTGGCACCTGGAAGTCCGGAGAGGACGGGAGGAAGACCGGAGGACGCGGCGGGGTACGGGGGAGTGCTGGGGACCGGCCTCGGTACTTACCTCATCCCTGAAGACCCGGATCCCGGCGAGGAAGATGGCGGCGGCGGCGACAGGTGAGTAGATCTTCAGCCGCGGTCGGGCCCTTTACAGCAATGCACGTCGCCGTAAAGCGACAGGCATTGCTGTATTGGGACCCTGTATACTACAACTCCCAGCTTGCCCAGACAGCCCTTGGCATCTGGGCATGCTGGGAGTTGTAGTTTTGCAACATCTGGAGGTCCACAGTTTGGAGACCACTGTGCCCTTCCAGATGTTGCAAAACTACACATCCTCAGCATGCCCTTACTGTCTAGGCATGCTGGGAGTTGTAGTTCTGTAACATCTGGCCCTTCAGATGTTGCAGAACTACAACTCCCAGCATGCCTGGACAGTTTTGGCATACTGGGAGTTTTAGTTTTGCAACATCTGGAAGGGCACAGATTGGGAACCACTGTATTAGTGGTCTGCAAACTGTAGTCCTCCAGATGTTTCAAACTACAACTCCAAGCATGCTGGGAGTTGTAGTTCGGCAACATCTGGCTCTAAAGATGTTGCCGAACTACTACTGCCAGCATGCCTGAGAATGTTTGGGAGTTGTGGTTTTGCAACAACAGGAGGCACACTGGTTAAGAAACATTGTCTGTTTCCTAACTCAGTGTTTCCCAACCCGTGTGCCTCCAGCTGTTGCAAAACTATAACTACCAGCATGCACTGATAGACTGTGCATGCTGGGAGTTGTAGTTTTGCAACAGCTGGAGGTCCCCCCCTGTGATTGTACAGGGTACATTCACATGGGCAGGGGGCTTACAGTGAGTATCAGGCTGCAAGTTTGCGATGCAGCAAATTTTGCGCGGCAGCTCAAACTCGCAGCGGGAAAATCGCTGTAACCCCCCCTGCCCGTGTGACTGTACCCTAAATACACTACACTACACTAACACAAAATAAAATAAAAAGTAAAAAACGCTACATATACACATACCCCTACACAGCCCCCCTCCCCTCCCCAATAAAAATGAAAAACGTCTGGTACGCCACTGTTTTCAAAATGGAGCCTCCAGCTGTTGCAAAACAACAACTCCCAATATTGCCGGACAGCCATCGACTGTCCAAGCATGCTGGGAGTTTTTCAACAGCTGGAGGCACCCTGTTTGGGAATCACTGGCGTAGAATACCCCTATGTCCACCCCTATGCAAATCCCTAATTCAGGCCTCAAATGCACATGGCGCTCTCACTTTGGAGAGCCCTGTCGCATTTTAAGGCAACAGTTTAGGGACACATATGGGGTATCGCCGTACTCGGGAGAAATTGCCTAACAAATTTTGGAGGGCTTTTTCTCCTTTCACCCCTTATGAAAAGGTGAAGTTGGAGTCTACACCAGCATGTTAGTGTAAAAAAATAAATTTTTTACACTAACATGCTGGTGTTGCCCTATACTTTTCATTTTGACAAGAGGTAAAAGGGAAAAAAAGCCCCCCAAAATTGGTAATGCAATTTCTCCCGACTACGGAGTTACCCCATATGTGGGCGCAAAGTGCTCTGGGGGCGCACAACAAGGCCCAGAAGGGAGAGTGCACCATGTACATTTGAGGTGATTTGCACAGGGGTGGCTGATTGTTACAGCGGTTTTGACAAATGCAAAAAAAACAAAACCCCACATGTGACCCCATTTCGGAAACTACACCACTAACAGAATGTAATGAGGGGTGCAGTGAGAATTTACACCCCACTGGTGTCTGACAGATCTTTAGAACAGTGGGCTGCGCAAATTAAAAATTTTGTACAGCCCACTGTTCCAAAGATCTGACAGACACCAGTGGGGGTAAATGCTCACTGTACCCCTCATTTTACGTTCCTCAAGGGGTCTAGTTTCCAAAATGGTATGCCATGTGGGGGTTATTTTGCTGTTCTGGCACCATAGGGGCTTCCTAAATGCGACATGCCCCACGAGCAAAATTTGCTCTGAAAAAGCCAAATATGACTCCTTCTCTTCTGAGCATTGTAGTTCGCCCGTAGTGCGCTTCAGGTCAACTTATGGGGTACCTCCATACTCAGAAGAGATGGGGTTACAAATTTTGGGGGGTATTTTCTGCTATTAACCCTTGCAAAATGTGAAATTTGGGGGGGAAACACACATTTTAGTGAATTTTTTTTTTTTTTTACGTACGCAAAAGTTGTGAAACCCCTGTGGGGTATTAAGGCTCACTTTATCCCTTGTTACGTTCCTCAAGGGGTCTAGTTTCCAAAATGGTATGGCATGTGGGTATTTTTTGCTGTCCTGGCACCATAGGGGCTTCCTAAATGCGACATGCCCCCGAGAAAAATTTGCTCTCAAAAAGCCAAATATGACTCCTTCTCTTCTGAGCATTGTAGTTCGCCCGTAGTGCGCTTCAGGTCAACTTATGGGGTACCTCCATACTCAGAAGAGATGGGGTTACAAATTTTGGGGGGTATTTTCTGCTATTAACCCTTGCAAAAATGTGAAATTTGGGGGGAAACACACATTTTATTGAATTTTTTTTTACATTTTTTTACATATGCAAAAGTCGTGAAACACCTGTGGGGTATTAAGGCTCACTTTATTCCTTGTTACATTCCTCAAGGGGTCTTGTTTCCAAAATGGTATGCCATGTGGGCTTTTTTTCCTGTTCTGGCACCATAGGGGCTTCCTAAATGCAACATGCCCCCCAAAAACCATTTCAGAAAAACGTACGCTCTAAAATCCCCTTGTCACTCCTTCGCTTCTGCGCCCTATACTGCGCCCGCCGAACAATTTACATAGACATATGAGGTATGTGCTTACTCGAGAGCAATTGGGCTACAAATATAAGTATACATTTTCTCCTTTTACCCCTTGTAAAAATTCTAAAATTGGGTCTACAAGAACATGCGAGTGTAAAAAATGAAGATTGTGAATTTTCTCCTTCACTTTGCTGCTATTCCTGTGAAACACCTAAAGGGTTAAAATGCTGACTGAATGTCATTTTGAATACTTTGGGGGGTGCAGTTTTTATAATGGGGTCATTTGTGGGGTATTTCTAAGATGAAGACCCTTCAAATTCACTTCAAACCTGAACTGGTCCCTGAAAAATTGTGATTTTGGAAATTTTGTGAAAAATTGGAAAATTGCTGCTGAACTTTGAAGCCCTCTGGTGTCTTCCAAAAGTAAAAACTCGTCAATTTTATGATGCAAACATAAAGTAGACATATTGTATATGTGAATAAAAAAAAATAATATTTGGAATATCCATTTTCATTACAAGCAGAGAGCTTCAAAGTTAGAAAAATGCAAAATTTTCAAATTTTTCATCAAATTTGGAGATTTTTCACCAAGAAAGGATGATAAAAGCATTCCAGAGTTATTAATGTTTAAAGTGACAGTGGTCAGATGTGCAAAAAATGGCAGGGTCCTAAGGTGTAAAATGGCTGGGTCCTTAAGGGGTTAAAAATTAGCCCCTTAAAGGGGTACTCCGCCCCTAGACATCTTATCCCCTATCCAAAGGGTAGGGGAAAAGATGTCTGACCGCCATGGTCCCGCTGCTGGGGACCCCTGGGACCGCCGCTGCAGCATCCCGCTATCATTACTGCACAGAGCGAGTTCGCTCTGTGCGTAATGACGGGTGATACAGGGGACGGAGCAGCGTGACATCATGGCTCCGACCCTCATGACATCACGGCCCGCACCCTTAATGCAAGTCTATGGCAGGGGCTTGACGACTGCCACGCTCCCTTCCATAGACTCGTATTGAGGGGGCGGGTCGTGACGTCACGGGGGGTGGAGCCGTTACGTAACGATGCTCCGGCCCCTGTATTGCCCGTCATTACGTGCAGAGCGAACTCGCTCTATGCATTAATGACAGCGGGGTGCCGCAGCGGGGGTCCCCAGCAGCGGGACCGTGGTGATCTGACATCTTATCCCCTATACTTTAGATAGGGGATAAGATGTCTAGGGGCGGAGTGCCCCTTTAAGGACTGACCCATTTTTTACCTCAATGACCAGGCTCTTTTTTTAATGTATCTCTTTAAATGGTACTAACTTTAGAACGCTTTTTCTGAGCAGAGCAATTTTGAGATAGTTTTTTCGTGACATATTGTACTTTACATAAGTGGTGCATTTTTGTTGACATATGCAGCATTTTTGTGAAAAACGTCAAAATATTGTTTAAAACTGAAAAATTTCTGGTGCTTTTTTATAATTTTTATGGTGTACACTGTGCGGTTAAAGTGATGTTTTATTTATTCTGTGGGTCAGTATGATTATACCAATACCCATTTTAAATAGCTTTCTATGTTCTTTTTCCTTTTCTGAGCAAAATTCTTTTTCTGCCATTCATTTTCCAACAGCCGGGATGAGCTGTACTTTTTATTGGTATCATTTTTGTGCAATGTGCTACCTATTGATCTTTTTTATTCCGCTATTTGTACCAAAATTGGCGAATTTTGCCCTTCTTTTGATGTTTTTTTTTTACGGCGTTCACCGTGTGGGATAATTTACATTATGGTTTCATAGTACACATCATTACGGACGTGGCAATGCCTATTATGTATATGTTTTGTGTTTTTGATCTTTTTTGGTGATGATACAGGGCTTTTATTGGGAAAGGGTCATTTTTTTTTTTTTTTACACTTCATACTTTTATTGAAGAACTTTTTATTTTATGTTTTACACTTTTTACAGGTTATACTATGCTGCAATACATTTGTACTCGATCTCACAGGCTTCCGTAGCAGGCATACAGGAGGTCATGATCTTACCTTCTGCTGCCATAGCAACCAATGGCAACCCGCGATCGTATCGCTCCCCCTGTTAACACCATAGATGCCGTGATCAGGATTGATCACGGGATCTAGGGGGTTAATGCTGCCGGAATCGGCGCGATCGCGGCTCCGCCAGCTGCGGCGGGACTCCGGATGTGATTAAGCCGGGTCCCATCGCCGATCTCCTGCGCTGCCCGCGGCAGTGCCGGAGATCGCTAGGACGTATGCATACGTCCAGTTGCGCGAACGTGTCGGATGCTTGGATGCATGCATACGTCCTATAGCGGGAAGAGGGTAAAGAAGCGAGCTGATTGATTTCTATGGGCAACTTGGCAACTTTTCCTCTGCACAGGTCTTGATGAATCTCCCCCTATGTTGGCATACTCATCCATGAGAAATGATGCATACTCTTCCGCGAGAAATTACTTAAACATTCCATAGGATTATGCCTAGCTCCTTGTTACCTCAATCCCCTTTTATACTGTACGTAATGCTGTAAAAGCTATTTATATGTTGCAACTTTTTCCCTGTCTACTTTATTTTGTAACCCGGATCATTTCTTCAAAATAAATAGCCTAAAATAACTTAAGGACTTTAGACCTTTAATTAAATACATTGGCATCTCAATGCTAATAAATCCTTGTTTTCCCATAGTTCAGTAAGTAATACATAAGCAAAATTTTCCTTATGGCTGAAACTACTCATCAACGTTAAAAAAAAAAATCCTTTACTTCTGAGAAGCTGACACGAGAATCAGGAAATTAACAAAACACTTGAGTTCTGAGAAACTGACAAGAACATTGTATTATTTTAAGAGATTCCGTGCAATTTACTTACAGAAAATGTCTTTTAGGGCAAGCAGATTGCACTAGTCTATTTACATTTTTAATTTTAAGTGCTCTTGGCATTGTATGCTCATCAACAAAGCTGATGTATTTCTACCAAAATGAAGACTATGCCAGCTGCAGTGGGTTCAGTGGTGTTTGAAGACAATCAGTAAACATCTTCATGTTTGATTGGTCAATTACATAGTAATGAGTCTGAGAGCAAAAGTCTCATATTTCAAAGGTTTTAAAATAGATTCTCTTTATAAAGGACCAACCCGAGACTTTAAAACTGATCCTAAAAGCTTATTCTAGCCCGCCCCCTCAACGAAAGTCTATGGGAAGGGGGCGCGACCGCTGTCACGCCTCCTTCCCATAGACTTCGGTAGAGGGGGCAGGCGTAATGTCACGAGGGGGCGGGCGAGACGTCACGAGGGGCCGGGCATGACGTCACGCCCGGCGGCCGCGAACACGGAAGCCCGCACACAGCGCTCGGAGTAATGAACTTCCGAACGCTGTGAGTGGAGCTCCGAAAGTCAGGGCAGTGCACAACCCCTTTAAAGGAATGCAGTTCTTACTGTAGAATTATGTCTGTTTTCAATAGCTGGTTTAGGGTACCCCTAAAGGCCTAACCCAAAGGAGAATTGTTGTAATCCAGACATACTAGTAAAGTCCTAGTCCGATCAGCACACTTATTATGCACTTCAGTGTGTATATACTGTGTACACTGTGTGTACTGCTGTAGCACGGGGTGCTGCATACAATACACATCAGAGCCTGAGCAAGGCAACAAGAAGCCCTTTTGCACCCTGTGTTATCTCTTCTGTTATTCTGGTCCTGTCCTACCTCCAGGAGGAGTAGACAGGGAGCTGGGAGCTTGTAGCTGGGAGGGGATCTGGTAGGTGATGATCTTGTAGTCCACAGGAAGTCAGAGTCTAACACCCTGTCAAGACCATTAGGCACTGGAAGATTTAGAAAGTCAGACTTGTGATCTCATGACCAAATTAGAATTAGGCTACATTCACATCATGATTTTGCAATACACTTTTGTATCAGTTTTTTTCCCCCTAAAACGGGAAACAAAAATGACAAAACTGTGTGCAAAACTGTACATAATAAAAGCCATATATGTTTTTTATATCAGTGAAAAAGTTATTCCACTGCCACCCACAGACTCCTGCAGCCGGGGGGTACTAATACTCCCATCACGGAACAGACTCTTTTTCATGATGGGAGTAGTAGTTCCCCCATCTGCAAGGGGTGTGCGGGCGACTGTGGTGTGGTGTGCAGTAGTGCTTGTACTACTACTATCATCATGGAACAGACTGTAGTACAAGGGCTGAGTGACCAATCGCATTGGGTCTCACTTCTGAAATCGGCTGTGACCCTAACTTATAAACCACGAAAGCAGGCAGCAAGCCATGCCGAGACAAGTGCCATCAGAGAGCACTTAGACAGAAAAGAACAATTCAACTTGATCAGCTCATAAATACTGAAAGGATTAAGATTTTTTAATAGAAGTAATTTACAAATCTGTTTACCTTTCTGAAGCCAGTTGAAATTACCTTTCTGAAGCGAGGAATTTGAAATTACAGTGATGTTAATTCCAGGGGCACTGCTAGGGACCTAAAACATCCGGGGCACAGGACCACGAGCCCACTCCATCATGCTCAATAAGGACAAAACAAGTTAACATACTCAAATAACCAATTTTAATCTCTTAAAGACTCAAAACATCAAAACACTTAAAAATAAATGAGGTCATAAGCCATGCACCATTCATTGTGTATTGGTGCTGCTGGGTTAGGGCAGCTCAGCCCACGTTCATGTCAATGGGAGCTAGGCTGCAGTAATCCAGTGCCACTACTACACAATGGCTTACGACCATGGTCATTTTGTATGTGTGCCAGATCCAAAGCTTGCACGAACATCTGATCAGCCATGTCTCAACCCCCTGCTGATCAGACATTGATAATCTATGGTTATAGTGATAGTGAGCAATGAATTCTACTCTACATCCACCGTACAGGGAAAGCTGACACAGAGATGGAGCCTACAGGGGGGGGGGGGGTAACCAAGGAGGAAATCACATATTAGCAGAAGTAATGCTGCTTCTCCATTAAACACAGAGGAAGGCTTATCCTGAAAAGTCACCCTACCTGACAAAACAGGGAACAGAGTGGTAAAGCACGGTGAACTCCACTGCACAACACTTCTCTTACTAGAGAGATAAAATAACACTAGAAGAGTCTGACAGTGTCGCTTACACAGGGCCAGTGCTAGACTATTTTATGCCCTAGACAAGTCCAGCTAATCGCAAAATCCCCCATTCCAATTTACCAACTTTGATTTTTAAAGACAGGTTTGCAGATAGCTCTGGAGTATAATACAGGATATAACTTGGGATCATTACAGGATAACTAATATAATGTATGCACACAGTGACCTCACCAGTAGAATAGTGAGTACAGCTCTGGAGTATAATACAGGATATAACCTGCAATTACGTTGTACGTCACTGTGGCGTGACGTTGGCTCTTTTCCCAAGCAGCCACTGTGGTACTCCTAAAGGGCCGCAGTGGATTCCTGAAAACAGTGGCATTGCTAGGGTTGGTGTAACCCGATGCGGTACAAAATGGTGTCACCCCAAACTCATACACCCCAAAGAAATCTTTTTAGTCTGTCGTGACAGACAGCAGTGGTGTAGCTCATTGCAGAAAATTATTTCCAGTATAATAATCAAATATACCAATTGCCACAGAATGGGACAGTGCTAGAGAAGTTTTAACCATTTAAAACTAAAGCTCCCAGCATGACCTAAGTAGTAGTAAAGTTATGCTGGGAGTTGTTGTTTCACCCATCATAACTGCAGAACTTACAAGTGACTACAGCTCTGATGGGACAGTCAGGCAGCATACACAATTACAGTGGGGCAAAAAAGTATTTAGTCAGCCACCAATTGTGCAAGTTCTACCACCTAAAAAGATGAGGGAGGGCTGTAATTTTCATGGGTATACCTCAACTATGAGAGACATAATGAGAAAAAAATTCATAAAATCACATTGTCTGATTTTTTAAGAGCTTATTTGCAAATTATGGTGGAAAATAAGTATTTGGTCAATAACAAAAGTTAATCTCAATACTTTATTATATACCCTTTGTTGGCAATGTCAGAGGTCAAGCGTTTTCTGTAAGTCTTCACTAGTGTTGAGCGGCATAGGCCATATTCGAATTCGCGAATATTCGCGAATATATGGACGAATATTCGTCATATATTCGCGAATATTCGCATATTCGTAATATTCTCGTTTTATTTTCGCATATGCGAAAGTTCGCATGTGCGAAAATTAACATATGCGAAAATAAGCATATACAAAATTAGCATACGCGAAAATTCGCATATGCGACAATTCGCCTATGCGAATTTTCGCATATGCGAATTTTCACATGTCAGTCTCACACAGTAGTATTAGAGCCTTCTTTACACCACACAAGCTGGAAGCAGAGAGGGGTGATCACTGTGATGTGTACTGTGAAAAAAACGATAAAAAATGAATATTCGTAATTACGAATATATAGCGCTATATTCGCGAAATAATATTCGAATTGCGAATATTCGCGAGCAACACTAGTCTTCACAAGGTTTTCACACACTGTTGCTGGTATTTTGGCCCATTCCTCTAGAGCAGTGATGTTTTGGGGCTGTCGCTGGGTAACACAGACTTTCAACTCCCTCCAAAGGTTTTCTATGGAGTTGAGATCTGTAGACTGGCTAGGCCACTCCAGAACCTTAAAATGCTTCTTATAAAGCCACTCCTTCATTGCCCGGGCGGTGTGTTTGGGATCATTGTCATGCTGAAAGATCAAGCCACGTATCATCTTCAATGTCCTTGCTGATGGAAGGAGGTTTTCACTCAAAATCTCACGATACATGGCCCATTCATTCTTTTCTTTACAAGGATCAGTCGTCCTGGTCCCTTAGCAGAAAAACAGTCCCAAATCCTGATGTCTGGCACTGCATGATTTGAGTCCCTGGCGGCGTAGTGTGTTGCTGATGGTATCCTCTGCAGGTCATTTACTAGGTCCCCCCATGTGGTTCACCGTTCTTGTGATCCTTTTTACACTACAGGGAGATTATCAGTGTTCTTGTATGTATTCAATTTTCTAATAATTGCTCCCACAGTTGATTTCTTCACACCAATTGGCTTGCCTATTGCAGATTCAGTCGTCCCAGCCTGGTGCAGGTCTACAATTTTGTTTCTGGTGTCCTTTGACAGCTCTTTGGTCTTGGCCATAGTGGAGTTTGGAGTGTGACTGAGGTTGACTGGAGGTTGACTGAGGTTGTGGACAGGTGTCTTTTATACTAAAAACAAGTTCAAACAGGTGCCATTAATACAGGTAATGAGTGGAGGACCGAGGAGAGACAGAAATCTTGCTTGTTTGTAGGTGACCAAATACTTATTTTCCACCATAATTTGCAAAAAAATTCTTTCATAGTTGAGGTATACCTATGATGAAAATTACAAGCCTCTCTCATCTTTTTTTAAGTAGGAGAACTTGCACAATTGGTGGCTGACTAAATACTTTTTCGCCTCACTGTATATAAGTGACTACAGGTAACTTCTTCTCTATGGTCTTCCCTTATCTAATTCAGATGGTACAGACCTCCATGACTTCATCCAGCAAAATCTTCTCTCTGCAGAATTTGACACTCAAATGACTCCTCAATTTGTCAGCGCATTCTTATCCTTTATATGAAAATAATAATCATTATAACCCTGCTACACACTGCGCTCTCTAAATATAATACTGGCACACACTGTGCCCTCTGAATATAATACTAACACACCCTGAACCTTCTAATTATTATAACACCACACACTGCACTCTTTGAATATAATACTATCACACACTTTACCCTCTGACTATAATACTGGCACACACTGTACCCTCTGAATATAATACTATAACATACAGTACCCTGTCCTGTGTCCTCATCATATTAACCTGTTCAGGACGTGGGGTGTATGCATACGCCCTGCATCCCGAGTCCTTAAGGACGTAGGGCGAATGCATACGCCCGTGGGAATTCCGGTCCCCACCGCTAGCCGGCTTGGGACCGGACCGGGATACCTGCTGGAATCATTCATCAGGCATCCTGAGACCGGACCCCCCCCCCACCCCCCGTGTAGGCAATCGCAGAAAATTGCATGTCAATTCAGACATGCGATTTTCTGCTATTCCGGGCTGATCGGGTCTCTGGTGACCCAGAAATAGGGAAATAGGGATGATCAGAGTTGTCAGTGACAGCCCCGGTCATCCTGCAGGATAGAAGCGAGGTCGCAGTGCTGCGATCTCCTCCTATCCCCTGTCATTAGTCAGAATTCAATTCTGACCAAAGGCGGTGCAGGACAGGGGGTTGCCATGAAAACCCCCTGTTCTGCCCACCCCTGGATGTCGGGCAGAACGGGGGGGGGGAGAGAAGATGGAGAGTGAAAGTGAAGCAAACTTTACTGTGGCAATCACTAGGAAGGCCAAACTGCAACTCCCAGCATGCCCAGACAGCCAAAGGCTGTCTAGGCATGCTGGGAGTTGTAGTTTTGCAACATCTGGAGGATCTCAGTTTGGAGACCACTGTTACAGTGGTGCCCAAATGGTAGCCCTCCAGATGTTGCCAAACTACAACTCTCAGCATGCCTAGACTGCCCAGGCATTCTGGGAGTTGTGGTTCTGTAACATCTGTCCCTTCTGATTTTGCAATTTTCATTACATTTTTGAAAATTGCTGCTCTACTTTGAAGCCCTCTAATTTTTTCAAAAAGTAAAAACATGTCCATTTTATGATGCCAACATTAAAGTGGACATATTGTATTTGTGAAGAAAAATAAAATTTATTTAGAATATGCATTTTCCTTACAAGCTTCAAAGTTAGAAAAATGCAAAATTTTCAAAATTTTCATGAAATTTTGGGATTTTTCACCAAAAAAAGGATGCAAGTAACGCCGAAAATTTACCACCAAAATAAAGTAGAATATGTCATGAAAAAACAATCTCAGAATCAGAATATTCGGTAAAAGCGTTTTAGAGTTATTAATGCGTAAAGTGACGGTAGTCAGAATTGCGAAAAAGGGCTCAGTCCTTAAGGTGAAAAAGGGCTGCGTCCTTACGGGGTTAATTTCCCCTACCTTGTGCCCCCTGACATAATAATAATGCCCCGTTCTGTTCCCCCCACATAATAATTCCCTCTGTCCTGTGCCTCCACATATAATACTAATGCCCTCATCCTCCCCCCACGTAACCCTGTGCCCCTCACATATAATTCCTTCTGTCATGTGCCACATATAATGCCCTGTGTCCCTCACATATAATGCCCTGCCATATGTGCCCCTCTCATATAATGCCCCCTGTGATGTGCCCCTCACTTATAAAGCCCCCTGTTCTGTGCCCCTCACATATAATTTCCCCCGTTATGCACCACATATAATGTCCTCTGTTCCTCACATATAGAGATGAGTGAACTTTTGAAAAATTTGATTCGGCCGATTTTTGAAAAAATTTGGTTCGATACCAATTTATTCTCTGCGAATCTATATTTAAAACAGCTATTTCTGGACTGCAGAGAGCCTCAATAGGGGTATAGAACACTTTGCTTTGTTCTAACAGGCATATGGAGTGTGATGGTGTGAAATAATACTGTTATTCAGAATGACATGAAGATTACAGGCATCACTTTTAGAATCACTGCCACAGAGTGGCACAATGACAGAACCTGGAGGTGGCATCAGTATGAGGAGACCATATAGTGGCTGAATGACACAGCATGGAGGTGTTGGCAGTATGAGGAGACCATACAGTGGCTAAATGACACAGCATGGAGGAGTTGGCAGCATTAGGAGACCTTATAGTGGCTGACTGACACAGTTTGGAGGTGCCTGAAGCATGAGGAGACCATATAGTGGCTGAATGACACAGCATGGAGGTGTTGGCAGCATGAGGAGACCATATAGTAGCTGAATGACACAGCATGGAGGTGTTGGCAGCATGAGGAGACCATACATTGGCTGAATGACACAGCCTGGAATTGGCTGAAGCATGAGGAGACCATATAGTGTCTGAATAGCACAGCCTGGAGTTGGCAGCAGCATGAGTAGACACTAGGGCTTCACAATCCCTAAGATTAAAAGATGAATTTTGAAATTTAAATTGAAGATTTTGGGTAGCTAGTGCTACCATAACAAAATGTATAGGCCCAGACCAAGGCCCAGCAGCATTAGTAAAATTTATATTGACTAAATGGCACAGCCTGGAGTTGGCTGAAGCATGAGGAGACCATACAGTGTCTGAATTGCACAACCTGGAGTTGGCAGCAGCATGAGTAGACACTAGGGCTACACAATCCCTAAGATTAAAAGATGAATTTTGAAATTTAAATTCAGGATTTAGGGTAGCTAGTGCTACCATTACGAAATTTTAAGGGCCAGACAGCATGAGAAGACACTAGGGCTTCACAATCCCTAAGATTAAAAGATGAATTTTGAAATTTAAATTCAGGATTTAGGGTAGCTAGTGCTACCATTACAATATTTTGAGGGCCAGAGCAAGGCCCAGCATCATCAGTAAACCATATATTGCCTGAATGACACAGCCTGGAGTTGGCTGAAGCATGAGGAGACCATATAGTGTCTGAATGGCACAGCCTGGAGTATGCAGTATCATGAGTAGACACTAGGGCTTCACAATCCCTTAGGATAAAAGATGAAATTTGAAATTTAAATTCAAGATTTAGGGTAGCTAGTGCTACCATAACAAATTTTTTAGGGCCAGACCCAGGCCCAGCAGCATCAGTAAACCACATATTGGCTGAATGGCACAGCCTGGAATTAGTTGCAGCATGAAGAAACCATCTAGGGTCTGAATGGCACAGCCTGAAGGTGGCTGACGCATGAGGAGACCATATAGTGGCTGAATGGCACAGCCTGGAGGTGGCTGAAGCATGAGGAGATCATATAGTGGCTGAATGGCACAGCCTGGAGTTGGCTGAAGCATGAGAAGAGACCATATAGTGGCTGAATGAGACAGCCTGGTGGTGGCAGCAGCAGCATCAGGATTTCCTGAAAGTGACCCAGTGACAGAGTGGTATGGTGGGTGGCTAAACCAGCACCCGGTGACAAAGGTGGGTGAAAAAAGGTCTGATGTGGAGGAATGTTTGTAACTGGGGAGCAGCGCCTTAAATATGTTTGGCACTATCCACATTTGTGAAGTGTTCGTGTGGCACCATGGTCAATCTACTCTAATGCATCAGGCATTGGTGGTTTGAAAGCCTGGCTGATCCATGCCTGATTCATCTTCACAAAGGTCAGTCTCTCCACATTTTTCGTTGACAGACGAGATATCCTTGGGGTGACTATGGCCCCTCTCTGATGGCACACTACTGGCCGGGCAGGACAGCTTTTCCAGGGCAAGCTCAGGTAGTTGTGGCCACAAATCAAGTTTGGCTACCCAGAAGTCCAGTGGATCTTCAAGATGTGTTGGCATGGGAATGTCAAGGTATGCCACCACCTGCTGATTCAGGTCCTTCTCCAGGTGTACCTGCTGCTGAGGAGTTGCTTCACTATGCAGGTGAAGAAAGCTACTCATCAGCGACTGTAGACTCAGTCTGCTGCTGATGGAGTTGGTACTGCTTCTGCCACCCCACCCCTCCCCAGCAGCCATGGCAGTGGAAGGTGAGCGCAGGGGGCCCCCCGATTCAGATCTGGACGATGGACGATGGCGCCAATAGGCATTGGTGAACTGACTACATAGGAAGCCTCTGTAGTAAGTCAGTTTGTCCTCCCTCTCAGTGGGTGTAAAAAAGGCCCCATTTTGATGCGGTAATGAGGGTCAAAAAAGGTGGAAATCCAGAAGTCATCCCGCTGCCGAGTGTTGGCAATTCGACTGTCACTACGCAAGCGAGCATGCATCGTGCCATTTGTGCAAGTGACTCGGAGAGACTCCCTTCCTCCATCTCCACTGCATACTGCCATGGTGTGTCCCTCTGTCTCGCCTTCCTCCTAACCCTCTAGCTCCTCTGGCTGCTCCTACTCCTCCTCTCCTGTCAGATTACTAGAAAAACCGCCCATTTTGCGAAACCTGAACTGTGCTTCTCTGTGCCCCTCCCACTCCTCCTCCTCTTGTTCAGCCCCCACAGGGCTGATGTGGCCATGAGATTGTCCCTGACGGAGTTACAGCTCCAGACGCAGGCGCTGCCGTGCACTTTGGTACACACCAACAGGCTTAAGAACTGACCCACCTTCTCTTCCACAAAATTGTGCAGGGCTGGTACTGCCTTCTTCGCAAAGAAATTACGGCTTGGCACTCTCCACCTCGGCTCAGCTCAAGCCATCAGTTCTCTGAAAGGTGCAGAGTCCACCACTTGAAAAGGGAGGGACTGCAGCACCAGCAACTTGGACAGGAGCACATTCAGCTTTGGCGCCGTTGGATTAGTGGGCGCATACTGTTGTCTTTTGGACATGGCTTCGCCGATGGATTGTTGGCGGAATGGCTGACTAAAAGTAGGAGGAGCAGGAGCATCTGGAGCGACAGAAGGAGGGTATGACACAGGCAGGCTCGAGCACTACATCAGAGCCACGGTTCTCCAAGGCCGCTTTATGGTGGCGAACTATATGTTGACGCAGGCCCGTGTTGCCAAAATTGGGACCCTGGCCACACTTCACCTTTTGACGACATATCTTGCATGTGGCTATGTGAACCTCCTCCGGATGCTTAATGAAAAACTGCCAAGCCGCCGAGTAGCTGATTTTCCCACCAACAGTCCGCACTAATTGACGGCTACTGGTGATGTCTCCAAGAAACCTTGTTCCACTACCTACCGGGAAGGTAGACCGCCGCGATGCAGGTGGTCTCCCCCAGGCATGTTTGGCTCCAGAATTTCCACTTCTGCCACCATGCTGACTGCGAACCATGCTACCACCTTGCTGGCTCAGCTGCTGCCTCACGGGCAACCTGTAACTCTCTTCTCCTGATGATGATGAAGCCCCTTCTGCACCCGGCTCCCAATTGCGATTGGCTTCATCATGATCAGCAAGTGTCTGCACGTCACTGAGGTCCTCCTCAGGTCCTCAACAGTGTCTGCTTCAGGACTTCATTACTGTCCTCTATTAGATCATCCTCAGTGAATAGTGCAGCTGAACCCACAGCATAAGATACTTCTGTAGGGGAGGGAACAGCATAGGACAGAGTCCCCAATTTTCTTTAATAGCTTTTTTAATTTTGGTGACCCCGCCGTCATTGATGCTAACTTTGACATCAAGGAACTCCAAGTCGGGATCGCCTACCTTCCACGTAAATCTTAAATTCATATAATTCTCATCGTTTAGGGCGGAAACGAAGTCCACAAAAGTGGACTCCGTTCTTGCCCACACGATGAAGATATAATTCCCCCAGTACTAACTGGTTAAATGTAGAGAAGCCAAAAGGGAATTTTTGTTGTGGCAGCTGCAATTGGTGTAGGTTTTTTTGCTCAGATAAGTACATTAATGTGGGAGGTGTTGACATCATCTGCAGGGACTTCATATGCTGCAGAACGAAGAACTTTGTGTATTGTGTACGCTGCAGCTGCAATAGATTTTTCATTGGTTGCACTACCCGTGCAATTAATGTACGTTTTAGAGAACATGCCAATTCAATTAGGACTGGCAAAGGATGGCCCGACTAATTGCACACATGCTTGATTATCACAATAGTGATATCACAGCCATGAAATTCTTTGGCATCGAAAGAATCTACCCTGCAGCTGGAGCGGACATCAAGAAGCTCGTCCTTCAAAAAGAAGGACGTTGGATTTTAAAGACCGATGCCCAAGGTAACCTTGGTCTAAATGACAGGTTAGATATGAGCGTATTCATTTAACATTTTTTACTGTGGTTTTTGTATTGTTTTTAGCATGTCCACCGGTGTTATTTTTAACTATCTATGTTAACACCCTCTCCCGCCACGTGACCATAGAGGTGTATATACCTGGGTCAGGTGTCGGAAGAGGTGTGGTCTGAAGAAGCGCCCAGTCAGAGGCGTGAAAGCTTACCTGTCACACCGGCGTTCCTGGCGTCCAGCTTGGTTTTATTCGCACCTGAATAAAGAACACTTTGCACCGCAACTGAGACCGGGTCTTCGTGAGTGCTCCCCTTACTTTTTCTTTTCCATTGCTTCATCTGTCTACTTAGATGTAGGTCTGTGGTATGCACTTATGAGAGCAGAAAAGTGCGCTACTGTACGCTTAATAAACGTACTGGAGTAAAACACCAGCCGGTGATTACTTTCGGCTGTCCTTTCACAGGATGTAGGCCCTTGACAGATTAACATGCACAAAGTAGTACACTACTTAGATGTAAGTATGTGGTATGCACATATGAGGGCAGAAAAATGCGCTACAGTGCGCTTAAAAAAACATATTTTTGCACAACACCAGCAGAACACAACAGTGCTGCAGCACAAAAAAGCTGTGTACTAAACAAAAAATTGCACTCTGTCATAGACTATTCGGAATGGACTTCTGGGTATTATACCATCTACAGACTAGTATAACCGGCAGATGAGTTGTTGTGGAACAAAGACACAGAATTGCACAGAAAAATTATTCCTGCCTCTTCTTCTAAGGTTTATTAAGTTTAGACAGCTTGTTGAAATATATGAGGTAACACACAGCTATCTGCCCCTCTCTGTAATACAATGCTGAAGAAAGTATTTGGGAGGTTAATGGCTGCAGTAAAAATCCTTTTCAGTGAAAAAAACACTGCTCTCTGTCTACCAGAACGCTGATGTGACTAGGATGTGAAACGCTGCTGGAATGAGCTTTTCTGTGTAACACATACACAGCGATGTCCGTCCTATCTGTATGCAGTGTAATGAATGATATGACGAGCCACAAAATGGCTGTCGATTATATAGGGCTGTGACATCACAGGGGTGACTGGCTGCTGATGGGCTGCATCCTGCATGTGATTCCGGGTCATCCTGACTACTTCCCTCCTCGCCACGCCTTCCCACCTTCCCAGTGTTCCTTGCCCCATGTACTGACATGTGGATCCATTATTTTAGATGCCCTGGAGCCTGGACCTCAGGAAATGGGATTTAATGAAACAATTTGCAAACCGCGGCAATATTTGCATTTGTTGCGAATCGAATATTTAATAAAAATAATAATGCCTAAACACCGTAAAGCGCACTAATGCAGAATTCTAAAATACATTTATTAGCAAATTTTTGACATTTAAAATGCCCAAAGTGGATGCCGGCTATCCACTATGGTAGCGTACAAAATAATGTAAAACAAGGTAGTTGTATAGACAGAAAGTTAGGCAAATGCATTCATAGTCGCAAAACACCTTCGTTTGCAAGAACTTGTATTCCATAAACCCCTGTGCGGCGAAGTCTGCCTATTGAAAGACAAGCCGCACTGACAGTGGTGTTTGCTGCGTGGGATACTGTGGGTCCTCGTGGAGGAGTGCGCGCTCTAATGATGCTATGATCCTGCGATGCACTGTGAATGGTGGAAGCTAGTGTGGTCGATAAGTTACTTTGCAACTGTTACGCCGAGCGCTCCGGGTTCCCGCTCCTCCCCGGAGCGCTCGCTTCTCCCCCTCCGCTGCAGCGCCCCGGTCACGTCCTCTGACCCGGGGCGCTGCGATCCTGCTGTCAGCCGGGATGCGATTCGCGATGCGGGTAGCGCCCGCTCGCGATGCGCACCCCGGCTCCCCTACCTGACTCGCTCCCCGTCTGTTCTGTCCCGGCGCGCGCGGCCCCGCTCCCTAGGGCGCGCGCGCGCCGGGTCTCTGCGATTTAAAGGGCCACTGCGCCGCTGATTGGCGCAGTGGTTCCAATTAGGGTTATCACCTGTGCACTTCCCTTTATTACCTCACTTCCCTTGCACTCCCTTGCCGGATCTTGTTGCCTTAGTGCCAGTGAAAGCGTTCCTTGTGTGTCCCTTGCCTGTGTTTCCAGACCTTCTGCCGTTGCCCCTGACTACGATCCTTGCTGCCTGCCCCGACCTTCTGCTACGTCCGACCTTGCTTCTGCCTACTCCCTTGTACCGCGCCTATCTTCAGCAGCCAGAGAGGTGAGCCGTTGCTAGTGGATACGACCTGGTCACTACCGCCGCAGCAAGACCATCCCGCTTTGCGGCGGGCTCTGGTGAAAACCAGTAGTGGCTTAGAACCGGTCCACTAGCACGGTCCACGCCAATCCCTCTCTGGCACAGAGGGTCCACTACCTGCCAGCCGGCATCGTGACAGTAGATCCGGCCATGGATCCCGCTGAAGTTCCTCTGCCAGTTGTCGCTGACCTCACCACGGTGGTCGCCCAGCAGTCACAACAGATTGCGCAACAAGGCCAACAGCTGTCTCAACTGACCGTTATGCTACAACAGTTGCTACCACAGCTTCAGCAGTCATCTCCTCCGCCAGCTCCTGCACCTCCTCCGCAGCGAGTGGCCGCTCCTGGGATACGCTTATCCTTGCCGGATAAATTTGATGGGGACTCTAAGTTTTGCCGTGGCTTCCTTTCCCAATGTTCCCTGCATCTGGAGATGATGTCGGACCTGTTTCCCACTGAAAGGTCTAAGGTGGCTTTCGTAGTCAGTCTTCTGTCCGGAAAAGCCCTGTCATGGGCCACACCGCTCTGGGACCGCAATGACCCCGTCACTGCCTCTGTACACTCCTTCTTCTCGGAAATCCGAAGTGTCTTTGAGGAACCTGCCCGAGCCTCTTCTGCTGAGACTGCCCTGTTGAACCTGGTCCAGGGTAATTCTTCCGTTGGCGAGTATGCCGTACAATTCCGTACACTTGCTTCAGAATTGTCCTGGAATAATGAGGCCCTCTGCGCGACCTTCAAAAAAGGCCTATCCAGCAACATTAAAGATGTTCTGGCCGCACGAGAAATTCCTGCTAACCTACATGAACTTATTCACCTAGCCACTCGCATTGACATGCGTTTTTCTGAAAGGCGTCAGGAACTCCGTCAAGATATGGACTCTGTTCGCACGAGGCGTTTCGTCTCCTCGGCTCCTCTCTCCTCTGGTACCCTGCAATCTGTTCCTGTGTCTCCCGCCGTGGAGGCTATGCAGGTCGACCGGTCTCGCCTGACACCTCAAGAGAGGACACGACGCCGTATGGAGAACCTCTGCCTGTACTGTGCCAGTACCGAACACTTCCTGAGGGATTGTCCTATCCGTCCTCCCCGCCTGGAAAGACGTACGCTGACTCCGCACAAAGGTGAGACAGTCCTTGATGTCTACTCTGCTTCTCCACGTCTTACTGTGCCTGTGCGGATGTCTGCCTCTGCCTTCTCCTTCTCTACAGTGGCCTTCTTGGACTCTGGATCTGCAGGAAATTTTATTTTGGCCTCTCTCGTCAACAGGTTCAACATCCCAGTGACCAGTCTCGCCAGACCCCTCTACATCAATTGTGTAAATAATGAAAGATTGGACTGTGCCATACGTTACCGCACGGAGCCCCTTCTTATGAGTATCGGATCTCATCATGAGAGGATTGAACTTTTGGTCCTCCCCAATTGCACCTCGGAGATTCTCCTTGGACTTCCCTGGCTTCAACTTCATTCCCCAACCCTGGATTGGTCCACTGGGGAGATCAAGAGTTGGGGGTCCTCTTGTTCCAAGAACTGTCTAAAACCGGTTCCCAGTAACCCTTGCCGTAACTCTGTGGTTCCTCCAGTAACCGGTCTCCCTAAGGCCTATATGGACTTCGCGGATGTTTTCTGCAAAAAACAAGCTGAGACTCTACCTCCTCACAGGCCTTATGATTGCCCTATCGACCTCCTCCCGGGTACTACTCCACCCCGGGGCAGAATTTATCCTCTCTCTGCCCCAGAGACTCTTGCCATGTCCGAATACGTCCAGGAGAATCTAAAAAAGGGCTTTATCCGTAAATCCTCCTCTCCTGCCGGAGCCGGATTTTTCTTTGTGTCCAAAAAAGATGGCTCCCTACGTCCTTGCATTGACTACCGCGGTCTTAATAAAATCACGGTTAAGAACCGCTACCCCTTACCCCTCATCTCTGAACTCTTTGATCGCCTCCAAGGTGCCCACATCTTCACTAAATTGGACTTAAGAGGCGCCTATAACCTCATCCGCATCAGAGAGGGGGACGAGTGGAAAACGGCATTTAACACCAGAGATGGACACTTTGAGTATCTGGTCATGCCCTTTGGACTGTGCAATGCCCCTGCCGTCTTCCAAGACTTTGTCAATGAAATTTTTCGTGATCTGTTATACTCCTGTGTTGTGGTATATCTGGACGATATCCTAATTTTTTCTGCCAATCTAGAAGAACACCGCCAGCATGTCCGTATGGTTCTTCAGAGACTTCGTGACAACCAACTCTATGCCAAAATTGAGAAATGTCTGTTTGAATGCCAATCTCTTCCTTTTCTAGGATATTTGGTCTCTGGCCAGGGACTACAGATGGATCCAGACAAACTCTCTGCCGTCTTAAATTGGCCACGCCCCTCCGGACTCCGTGCTATCCAACGCTTTTTGGGGTTCGCCAATTATTACAGGCAATTTATTCCACATTTTTCTACCATTGTGGCTCCTATCGTGGCTTTAACCAAGAAAAATGCTGATCCCAAGTCTTGGCCTCCTCAAGCAGAGGACTCCTTTAAACGACTCAAGTCTGCCTTTTCTTCGGCTCCCGTGCTCTCCAGACCTGACCCTTCCAAACCCTTCCTATTGGAGGTTGATGCCTCCTCAGTAGGAGCTGGAGCTGTTCTTCTACAAAAAAATTCTTCCGGGCATGCTGTCACTTGTGGTTTTTTCTCTAGGACCTTCTCTCCAGCGGAGAGGAACTACTCCATCGGGGATCGAGAGCTTCTAGCCATTAAATTAGCACTTGAGGAATGGAGGCATCTGCTGGAGGGATCAAGATTTCCTGTTATTATCTACACCGACCACAAGAACCTCTCCTACCTCCAGTCGGCCCAACGGCTGAATCCTCGCCAGGCCCGGTGGTCTCTGTTCTTTGCCCGATTTAATTTTGAGATTCACTTTCGTCCTGCCGATAAGAACATTAGGGCCGATGCTCTCTCTCGTTCCTCGGATGCCTCAGAAGTTGATCTCCCTCCGCAACACATCATTCCACCTGACTGCCTGATCTCCACTTCTCCTGCCTCCATCAGGCAGACTCCTCCAGGAAAGACCTTTGTTTCTCCACGCCAACGCCTCGGAATCCTCAAATGGGGTCACTCCTCCCATCTCGCAGGTCATGCGGGCATCAAGAAATCTGTGCAACTCATCTCCCGCTTCTATTGGTGGCCGACTCTGGAGACGGATGTTGGGGACTTTGTGCGAGCCTGCACTATCTGTGCCCGGGATAAGACTCCTCGCCAGAAGCCCGCTGGTTTTCTTCATCCTCTGCCTGTCCCCGAACAGCCTTGGTCTCTGATTGGTATGGATTTTATTACTGATTTACCCCCTTCCCGTGGCAACACCGTTATTTGGGTGGTCGTTGATCGATTCTCCAAAATGGCACATTTCATCCCGCTTCCTGGTCTTCCTTCTGCGCCTCAGTTGGCTAAACAATTTTTTGTACACATTTTTCGTCTTCACGGGTTGCCTACGCAGATTGTCTCGGATAGAGGGGTCCAATTCGTGTCTAAATTCTGGAGAGCTCTCTGTAAACAACTCAAGATTAAATTAAATTTTTCCTCTGCATATCATCCCCAGTCCAATGGACAAGTAGAAAGAATTAACCAGATCCTGGGTGATTATTTGCGACATTTTGTTTCCTCCCGCCAGGATGACTGGGCAGATCTCCTTCCATGGGCCGAATTCTCGTATAACTTCAGGGTCTCTGAATCTTCCTCCAAATCCCCATTTTTCGTGGTGTACGGCCGTCACCCTCTTCCCCCCCTCCCTACCCCCTTGCCCTCTGGTCTGCCCGCTGTGGATGAAATTTCTCGTGACCTTTCCATTATATGGAGAGAGACCCAAAATTCTCTCTTACAGGCTTCTTCACGCATGAAGAGATTCGCGGATAAGAAAAGAAGAGCTCCCCCCGTTTTTTCCCCTGGAGACAAGGTATGGCTCTCCGCTAAATATGTCCGCTTCCGTGTCCCTAGCTACAAGTTGGGACCACGCTATCTTGGTCCTTTCAAAATTTTGTCTCAAATTAATCCTGTCTCTTATAAACTTCTTCTTCCTCCTTCTCTTCGTATCCCTAATGCCTTTCACGTCTCTCTTCTCAAACCACTCATCCTCAACCGTTTTTCTCCCAAATCTGTTCCTCCCACTCCTGTTTCCGGCTCCTCGGACGTCTTCTCGGTCAAGGAGATTTTGGCTGCCAAAAAGGTCAGAGGAAAAAATTTTTTTTTAGTAGACTGGGAGGGTTGTGGTCCTGAAGAGAGATCCTGGGAACCTGAGGACAACATCCTTGACAAAAGTCTGCTCCTCAGGTTCTCAGGCTCCAAGAAGAGGGGGAGACCCAAGGGGGGGGGTACTGTTACGCCGAGCGCTCCGGGTTCCCGCTCCTCCCCGGAGCGCTCGCTTCTCCCCCTCCGCTGCAGCGCCCCGGTCACGTCCTCTGACCCGGGGCGCTGCGATCCTGCTGTCAGCCGGGATGCGATTCGCGATGCGGGTAGCGCCCGCTCGCGATGCGCACCCCGGCTCCCCTACCTGACTCGCTCCCCGTCTGTTCTGTCCCGGCGCGCGCGGCCCCGCTCCCTAGGGCGCGCGCGCGCCGGGTCTCTGCGATTTAAAGGGCCACTGCGCCGCTGATTGGCGCAGTGGTTCCAATTAGGGTTATCACCTGTGCACTTCCCTTTATTACCTCACTTCCCTTGCACTCCCTTGCCGGATCTTGTTGCCTTAGTGCCAGTGAAAGCGTTCCTTGTGTGTCCCTTGCCTGTGTTTCCAGACCTTCTGCCGTTGCCCCTGACTACGATCCTTGCTGCCTGCCCCGACCTTCTGCTACGTCCGACCTTGCTTCTGCCTACTCCCTTGTACCGCGCCTATCTTCAGCAGCCAGAGAGGTGAGCCGTTGCTAGTGGATACGACCTGGTCACTACCGCCGCAGCAAGACCATCCCGCTTTGCGGCGGGCTCTGGTGAAAACCAGTAGTGGCTTAGAACCGGTCCACTAGCACGGTCCACGCCAATCCCTCTCTGGCACAGAGGGTCCACTACCTGCCAGCCGGCATCGTGACAGCAACCTTTTCAATTGTGACTTGTGGGATCATCCCAATGTTCATCATTAGCCCTTCCTCAGTGATGTGTGACGTTGGAATGAATCCAGATGGTATTTATAAGGATCTTAATTAGAGTTGGTGGAAAAACAGAAATGGACATCTGCATAGTCGCACTTTTGGTGGCCATGGAAAACAATGTGGAAATGGATTATCAATGGAATAGAAAAATGGGAATTTGGCATAGCAACAATTTAAAGGGAAATCAGTTATGTACTTAATGATAGTACATGAATATATAGAATGAATGGTATATATAAAAAAATGTACAATAAAAATATTTCTCAGTATGTTTATGTTGATATTATGGATATGCATGATGTTAAATATATAGAAGTAAAATTATTATATGAAAATTATATAAAAGAACAAATATATAAAAGGGTAAACATCTCAATTTGATAAGCATTATCAGGTTATAAAACGTTGTAAAAATATTAGAAATATTAAAAAGGGTATTACAGGAAATTGTGTTGGAGGGTACGAGGGTGCTATAAAAGGAAAAAAAAAAGAAAAATATATATTCTTAAACCATGATGAGGATTACGTCAAAAATCTAAATATTTCTAGATCAGCATTAAGTACAGAAGGTGCCAGAGTGCTAAATTTGTAGATTAATTTGCTTTATTCCCTTGACGTTCTACGAATGTGTTCTCCTCCTCTCCATCCTCTATTTACTGATTTTAGGGCTGTAGATAATTGAGATGCGTCACAACCATGGCATTCTTTAAGGTGCATAGATAGAGTGTTTCTTGAATCCCTTTCTTATGTTGTACATATGTTCATTCACTCTAGTCTTCAAACTTCTCTTTGTCCTGCCAATATGTTGTTTTTTGCAAGGGCATGTTATCATATAGATAACACAAGTGCTACATGACAAAAACTCCATAACCTTATGTTGGCAGGAATTGCTATTTGAGGTAACCATGATGGTCTTCTTAGGGAAGTTTGTTGTTTTACAGTTGCTACACTTCCCACATTTGTAGAACCCTTTTAAGGATAGCCACGTTTTCTGTTTGACCTATTTCTCCATTATCGGTTGTTTTGTGCTTGGTGCTACTTTTAATCCAAGGTTTTGTGCCTTGGTATATGCAATTTTGGCTTTCTTAGGCTGCATTCACACCTCGTTTTTAGCCTACGGTTCCCCGATCCGGCTGGGGGAGGGAAAAACCAGGCGCTCCTGTACCCCAGCCAGACCGGCGCTGAAATCCATTTACTTTAATGAGTTGATCGCAGTCAAACGGTGACTCCAGTCAGCTCATTTTTGACCCGTATCCGGTTTCCTGACTGGACCTAAAACCGTAGTATAACAGGCACAAAAAAGTACTGGAAATAATGGACCAATAATGGAAAACAAGGTCAAACAGAAAACGTGGCTATCCTTAAAATGGTTCTACAAATGTGGGAAGTGAAGCAACTGTAAAACAACAAACTTCCCTAAGAAGACCATCATCGTTACCTCAAATAGCAATTCCTACCAACATAAGGTTACAGAATTTTTTTCATGTAGCACTTGTGTTATCTATATAAAAACAATATATTGGCTGTGCAAAGAGAAGTTTGAAGACTAGAGTGAGTGAACATATGTACAACATAAGAACGGCATTCGAGAAACACTCTCTATCTATGCACTTTAAAGAATGCATGGTTGTGACCCATCTCGATTATCTTTTACAGCCCTAAAATCAGTAAATAGTGGAAGGAGAGGAGGAGAACACATTCCTAGAATGTCAAAGGAAGAAAGTAAATTAATCTATGAATTTAACACTCTGGCACCTTCTAGACTTAATGTTGATCTATGAATATTTAGATTTTTGATGTAATCCTCATCATTGTTTATGAATATATATATATATATATATATATATATATATATATATATATTTTTTTTTTTTTATATATCTTTTTTTTTCCTTTTATAGCACTCCAACACAATTTCCTGTAATACCCTTTTTAATATTTCTAATTTCCTTACAACATTTTATAACCTGATAATGTTTATCAAATTGAGATTTTTACCCTTTTATATAATTGTTCTTTTATATAATTTTTCTATAATTATTTTTCTTCCATATTTAACATCATACATATTCATAATATCAAAATAAGCATACTGAGAATTACTTTTGTTGTACATTTTTTTATATACCATTCATTCTATACATTCCTATACCATCATTATGAACATAACTGATTGCCCTTTAAATTGTTTATATGCCAAATTCCCCATTTTTCTATTCCATTGATAATCCATTTCCACCTTTTACTCCATAGTCACCATAAGTGTTTTTCCACCTTCTCTAATTGAGATCCTTATAAATACCATCTGGATTCATTCCAACTTCACACATCACTGAGGATGGGCTAAGATAGCCTGAAACGCATCTGTGAGCATTGGGATGATCCGACAAGTCACCATTGAAAAGGTTGCAAAGTAACTTATCGACCAAACAACTTTGCTGAAGCATGCTAGCTTCCACCGTTCACATTGCATCGCATCATTGGAGCACACGCTCCTCCACGAGGACCCACAGTATCCTGCGCAGCAAACACCTCTTGTCTGTGTGGCTTGTCTGTCCAGTCGCACAAGGCCAGGCACTGTGATCTTCGGCGCTGCAGAGGATCCTTACCCCTCATCATGAGGTCAGGAGAGTGAACTGGTTCCTCGCACTTTTTGCCGACTGCCATGTCATGCTACATAACTTTACAGGACATACGCTCCCCCAGTGAGGCGTTATAAGAGGCTCCAGTGCGTCTCTATTTGCAATTACCACTCTTTGAACGCCCTTGCTTTTGGCTACAGGGGTTTATGGAATACAAGTTATTGCAACTGAAGGTGTTTTGTGACTATGAATGCATTTGCCTAACTTTCTGTCTTTACAACTACGTTGTTTTGCCACTTTGGGCATTTGAAATGTCAACAATTTGCTAATAAATGTATTTTAGAATTCTGCATTAGTGCACTTTTCGGTGTTTAGGCATTATTTTGCCACCCCCTTTCCCTACCCCCTGTTCTCTATACACAATCATATTTGCACCACCACTGACTTCCATATATTCCATTTCTATAGTCCTTGAGAACCAGCACAATCCTTTCATATAATGCCTCCTGTGATGTGCCCCTCACTTACAATGCCTCCTGTCATGTGCCCTTCACTTATAATGCCCCCTATTCTGTGCCCCTTACATTAAATGCCCCCCGTCCTGTGCCCCTCAGATAAAATGCCCTCTGCAATGTGCCCCTCAGATAAAATGCCCCCTGTCCTGTGCACCTCTGATATAATGCTCCCTGTATAATGCCCCATAGTGCCTAAAGCATAGTAAAAAAAAAAAAAAAAATTATATTAACCTAATCCACATTGCCAGGAGCAGGTCTCTCCCTTGCTTCTGTCTTGCAGCGTGTGAGCCACGGGGATGGATTCTCCGGCAGGCACGATAACATCACATCATCGTGCCGGCCTGCTGGGGATCGCGTCCCTGCGGCTCACACACTGCAAGCCAAAAGTATCTCCCACTCCACCATTCTAGTGTACTGCCTCTGTATTCCCAGATACAGTACACTTGTTGACAGGCAGGTGAAATTCTTGGCACTGGTCTTTACATTCGAGGCATGGGCCCTGAATGTTTTGACCTAGTTACGCCCCTGGTTGATTTATTTAACTGGGAGCCGGTCTTCTGGCCAGGAAATTGTGCACAATGCCATGGAGCAGTTATCTTTAATTTCTGTGATTTTTTATGCTTTTTGCATTAAATAGTAACTTTGTAAATTATCTTATTGGACAAACATATTACTGTTACTTAATCCCCCCCTCCCTTCTCCTGCTGCTCAAATCGTCTCTGAAAATCAGCTTAAATTTTTCCTGTGTCAACATAAGAAATACAAGTCTATGCTGGTGGGATGAAGGAAACTCCCCCCACCAGCTCTGGGATAGCTTCAAATTAAAGATGAAGCCAGAAATCTGCTGAAAAATGTAATGTATTATAGCCTGACATAGTCATGTATAGGGCACACACAGGGCAGTTTATAATAAAAAGTCACCTACAATGACAATTACACTTTAAAATGAAATATGATGTTAATGTTAGTTTTTTTTTCTATGGTGAGGATAAGTACCATGTCTCTTGGTGAACAAGAGGCTCTTGTTATTGTACACAGATGAGCAATTTGGGCAATTATCAGGAAAATTAATCTAATTTAAATGGGCACTATCATTAAAACTATTTTTTGCTATTGCACTCCTTATGGTAAATAAAAAATCTTTCTAATGTACTTTTTTTTTTTAAATGGCATTTTCTATGTTTTATTTGTGTTTAAAAAAGTTACCACTAGGTGTCTCGCTACTTGTCCAAAGCATATTTTCCCCCCATCTCTTGCACAGACTGTTGGCCTGGCAGAAGTCCAAATTCAGGAGATGCAGTCTGGAGTGCTGATGGGGGTGTGTGCAGCCTTAGCCAATCATAGCTCATCTCACACACTGAGCTGCTCTGGGCTGTGTTTAGCAGAGTGAGGGAGGAAGTTCTCCCCTGTATGGCTTCAGATGATGTCATGCCTGCTGGGTAACACCCCTCCCCAGTCTGTGAATCTGACTGAGACTGAGCAGAAAATACAGAACAATATTAAGGTAGAGAAATAAAATAATAAAAATAAAGGCAGCGGGCGGTTTATCATGATGGGGCAGTGAACTTGGAGGATTATAAAATTTAACAAGATCATTACAGGTACTCTTTTACCCCTTAACGACCACGGATATAGATGTATGTCCTGGTGCGGAGGTACTTTGCCTGTTACGCCGAGCGCTCCGGGTCCCCGTTCCTCCCCGGAGCGCTCGCCTCATCCTCGTTGCTGCAGCGCCCCGGTCAGATCTCCTGACCGGGTGCACTGCGGTACCGCCTCCAGCCGGGATGCGATTCGCGATGCGGGTGGCGCCCGCTCGCGATGCGCACCCCGGTCCCCGTACCTGACTCGCTCTCCGTCGGTCCTGTCCCGGCGCGCGCGGCCCCGCTCCCTAGGGCGCGCGCGCGCCGGGTCTCTGCAATTTAAAGGGCCAGTGCACCAATGTTGGTGCCTGGCCCAATCTTCCCAATTACCAATTAGTGTGATCACCTGTGTACTTCCCTATATTACCTCACTTCCCCTGCACTCCCTGGCCGGATCTTGTTGCCTTAGTGCCTAGTGAAAGCGTTCCCTTGTCTGTTCCTAGCCCGTGTTCCTGACCTCCTGCCGTTGCCCCTGACTACGATCCTTGCTGCCTGCCTCGACCTTCTGCTACGTCCGACCTTGCTTCTGCCTACTCCCTTGTACCTCGCCTATCTTCAGTATCTTCAGCAGTCAGAGAGGTGAGCCGTTGCTAGTGGATACGACCTGGTCACTACCGCCGCAGCAAGACCATCCCGCTTTGCGGCGGGCTCTGGTGAAAACCTGTAGTGGCTTAGAACCGGTCCACTAGCGCGGTCCTCGCCAATCCCTCTCTGGCACAGAGGATCCACCTCCTGCCAGCCGGCACCGTGACATTGCCCACTAGGATGTATATTTACGTCCTGTACGTGACCACGAGCATCAGCAGCCGGGGACCCGTCGGTAACGGCGGACATCAGCGATTGTGCTGATGTCTGTTATTAACCCCTAAGATGCTGTGATCAATACAGATCCTGACATCTGTGGCAATAAGCACGTTTAAATAGATGATCGCCCGCTGTGCTGCCACGGGGATACGATCATCTAAAATGGCGGCCCGAGGTCCCCTCACCTGCCTCTTGCCATCTCCAGGGGTCTTCTGCTCTGGTCTGAGATTGAGCAGACCAGAGCTGAAGATTGCTGATAATACTGATCAGTGCTATGCCCTATGCATAGCACTGAACAGTATTAGCAATCAAGTGATAATAATAAAAAGTAAAAAAAAATGAAAATCCCCTCCCCCAATAAAAATGGAAATCATCCCTTTCTCTCATTTCACCCCCAAAAAGCATAAAAAAAATGTCCTACCAAAATTTAATGTTAATGATCCCGTACGGTGAACGGCGTAAACATAAAATATATAAAAAGTCCAAAAGTGATGCTTATTTGTCACATTTTATT
Source organism: Hyla sarda (assembly GCF_029499605.1). Classification (NCBI taxonomy): domain Eukaryota; kingdom Metazoa; phylum Chordata; class Amphibia; order Anura; family Hylidae; genus Hyla; species Hyla sarda. Next base: position 165,290,575 of record NC_079189.1, read on the forward strand.
CCCCCACATTCTTTTTTTTTATAAAAAGTGATTAAAAAGTTTCATATATGCAAATGTGGTATCAATAAAAAGTACAGATCACTCAAACTTCCCCATATACGGAAAAATGAAAACATTATAGGTGGTCAAAATAGGGCAAATTTTAACAAAATTAGGGCAAATTTTGTACAAAAAGTTTGAGATTTTTTTTTAAGCAGTATAATAATAGAAAAGTATACAGTGTGAAAAAGAAACACTCTGAAATTTTCCTAATTGTAGTTTTCATTTAAATTTCCTCCCTAAAAAAATAATTTATTGGGTTTGCCGTGCATTTTATGGTAAAATGAGAGGGGCCGTTACAAAGTACAATTGGTTTTGCAAATAACAAGCCCTTATATCGGTCTGTAGATGGAAATTTAAAAGAGTTATGGATTTTAGAAGGCGAGGAGCAAAAAACTAAAACTCAAAAATAAAATTGGCCTGGTCCACAAGGTAAAAATGGGCTTGGTCCTTAAAGGGGTACTCCCGTGGAAAACTTTTCTTTTAAATCAACTGGTGCCAGAAAGTTAAACAGATTTGTAAATTACTTAAATAATCTTAATCCTTCCAATACATTTTATGGGCTGTATACTACAGAGGAAATGCTTTTCTTTTTGCATTTCTCTGATGTCACAACCACAGGGTTCTCTGCTGACCTCTGCTGTCCATTTTAGGAACTGTCCAAAGCAGCATATGTGTGCCATGGGGATTTTCTCCTGCACTGGACAGTTCCAAAATGGACAGCAGAGAGCACTGTGGTCGTGACATCAGAGAAATCCAAAAGGAAAAAGCATTTATTCTGTAGTATATAGCCCCTAAAAAGTACTGGTGGAAGTATTAAGATTTTTTATAGAAGTCATTTACAAATCTGTTTGACTTTCTGGCACCAGTTCATTTAAAAAAAAAAAGGGGGTTAATATAACTTGATGTAGGGCAACATCATAGTGTCAACAGAATTTGGGGGGGGGGGTAAAGGTGCTGTGGTAAATGAATAGCTAGTGGTTTTGGTAAAATGATTATAAAGTAGATTTAATCTGGTTTAATCCACTCGTTTAACATAAAATATACTGCACATTCAAATGTTTTAAAGTAAGTTTAGTCCTTTTCCACCAAATGTACGATATAGACCGTAGGTTTTGGTATTGGTTTAGTTTTACTCAGAGCAATCACTCATTATTTATGTATTTATTTATTTATGTATGTACGTTTGGTAAATGGAAAGACAAAGTCATATGTTTTGTTATTATGGGAAGAATAAGTTTAAACAATATGCACGTATTTGCCATAAATGTATTAACTTGAAGTCTAAATGTATTTTAAAAGTTTCATTTATCATTTTATGTAAGCAGACTCAAAATAAGGGTTAAATCTCATTTAAATATAAGCCTTTTTTAAATTATAAGTGCAATTTACATGATCAGAAGAGTAAGCTCAAATGAGAAAAGGCCATTAGCCCTATCACTGAGGTAAATTGGAAAAGGATTTATGAAGCCACTACATGGATTTCATGCAATTTTGCTCACCATGCTTCTTAATTTATGATAAAGCATAGATGGCTTTAAACTTCTACAAAGTTTTTACAGAAGTGTAAAAATACAGATTATTTAACATGTTTAATGCCTTAGGGAGACCGTGTTAACTTGCACTGGAGTTGCTTCAAAACCTGTGACACTGGACAGATGTTTCCTATTAGGGATGAGCGAATCGAATCTGAGGAATCTGAATTCATTCCAAATTTCATGAAAAATTGGATTTGTAATTAAACCGAATATCGCCACAATTAGATGAGACTAGAGATAAGTGAATTTTTGAAAAATTCGATTCGGCCGATTCGCCAAATTCTCTGAAAAAATTTGGTTCAGTTCAAATTTATTTGCAGCGAATTGCTATTAAAAATTGCTATTTCTGGCCTACAGAAAGGCTCAATAAGGGTGTAGAACACTTTGCCTTGTCCATACACGCATAGGGAGTGTGCTGTGTTAGTGAAATAATACTGGTATTACTAATACTGTACTAATATTAGAATCACTGGCGCAGAGCATCTGGATGTGGCAGACTTTTTAAGTAATTTTTATTGAATTTATTTGAAATTTTGGATTACCCATTCTGGTGAGCATCGAGCTGGCGGTCGGCCGCGATGCGAGCTACCACCTGTTCCAGCCCTTGCCTCTCAGCGCACCCCCTACTCTAAGTGTCCACTTGAAAAAGGAGGGACTGCAGTACCAGCAACTTGGACAGAGGCACGTTCAGCTTATGTGCCATTGGATACGTGGGCTCATAAAGTTAGAAGTGACTGTGTGGAAAAGCGAAGGCTTCATTTAATCAGTTATGGTTCATTGTTATTGCTCCATCGATTTTTTTAAATTTAAATTGAAGTTTAAAGGAGTCACATGTCACATGGCGGCACAATGACAGAGCCTAGAGGTCGCAGCAGAATGAGGAGACCATAATCTGTCAGTATGACACACCCTGGAATTGGCGGCAGCAAGAGGAGACCATATAGTGGCTGAATAACACAGCCTGGAGTTGGCGGAAGCATGAGGAGAACATATGGTGGCTGAATGACAGCCTGAAGGTGGCGGCAGCATGAGGAGAACATAGGGTGGAAGAATGAGAAAGCCTGGAGGTGGCAGCAGCAGCATCAGGAGTCCTGAAAGTGACCCAGTGACAGAGTGGTGCAGTGGGTGGCAATACCAGTGCCCAGTGACGAAGGTGGGTGAAAAAGGTCTGATGGGGAGGAATATTTGTAACTGGGGAGCAGTGCCTTAAATCTGTTTTGTACTATCCATATTTGTGAAGTGTTGGTGTGGCACCATGGCCAATCTACTCTGTTGCATCAGGCATTGGTGGGTGGAAATCCTGGCTAATCCATGCTTGATTCATCTGCACAAAGGTCAGTCTCTCCACATTTTTCTTGGACAGATGAGTTCTCCTTGGGTGACTATAGCCCCCGCCGCACTAAACACCCGCTCTGGTGGCAAACTGCTGACGGGGCAGGACAGCTTATCCAGGGCTAACTCTTCTAATTGCGGCCACAAATCAAGTTTGGCTGCCCAGAAGTCCAGCGGATCATCATGGTGTGTTGGCATGGGCATGTCAAGGTATGCCACCACCTGCTGGTTCAGGTCCTGCTCAAGTTCTACCTGCTGCTGATGAGTTGCTTCACTAAGCATGTGAAGAAAGTTACTCATCAGCGACTGAAGACACAGGCTGCTGCTGGTGGAGCTGGTACTGCTCCTGCCACCCCTCCCCAGCAGCCACCTGCGAGAGGATGGACAATGGTGCCGATGGCCAACTGACTACATAGGATGTCTCTGTAGTAGGTCAGTTTGTCCTCCCTCTAAGTGGGTGTAAAAAAGGCCCCCATTTTGTGCCAGACGCAAGGGTCCAATAAGGTGGAGAGCCAGAAGTCATCCCACTGCCAAATGGTGACAATTTGGCTGTCACTAGGCAAGCAAGTGAGCATGCACTGTGTCATTTGTGCAAGTAACTGGCAGGGACTCCCTTCCTCCATCTCCACTGCATACTGCCACGGTGTGTCTGCATCCTCTGTCTCGCCTTCCTCATAACCCTCTGGCTGCTCCTGCTCTTCCTCTCCTGTCAGGTGACTAGAAAAACTGCCCATTTCACAAAGCGTAAACTGTGCACCACTGGTCCCCTCCCCTTCTCCTCTTTCAGTGCAGCCCCCACAGGACTCATGTCGCCGTGAGATGTAGGCGACACGTCTCCAGTGCCCTGACCAGCCATTCTTTCCAACACGTGTTGTAGGAAATGAAGCAGTGGAATGACGATGTTCATCCTGTAATCCTGGTAACTGACTAATAATGTGGCTTCCTCAAAGGGCCTGAGCAAACGGCAGGTGTCACGTATGAGCTGCCACTGGTTGACATTGAAGTTACACAGGGGAGTCCCCCTATCTGCTTGGATCATCAAGAAATTGGTGATGGCTTTTCTCTGTTCAATAGTCAGACCAACATATGGAGGGTGGAATTCCAACGTGTGATAACATTGCAAATCAGACTATCTTGGGGGATACCATTCTGACGCAGCAGCTCAAGGAGGGTGTGCTTCGCGGTGTTCAAGTGGCTGAAGTGTATGCAAAGTTTCCTTCCCATTGTTAGGATGTCTTGCAAATGGGGGGAACACTTCCACCTCGGCTCAGCATAATCCATCAGTTCTCTGAAAGGTGCAGAGTCCACCACTTGAAAAGGGAGGGACTGCAGCACCAGCAATTTGGACAAGAGCACATTCAGGCTGGAGCACCACATTGGAGCCACGGTTCTCCCAGGCTGCTTTATGGTGGGAAAGCATATGTTGACGTAGGGCTGTGGTGCCAACATTGGGACCCTGGCCATGCTTCACCTTCTGTTTACATATCTTGCATATGGCTATGTTAACCTCCGGACGCTTGATGGAAAACTGCCACACTGCCAAGTAGCTGATTTTCCCACCAAGAGTCTGCACTAAGTGACTGCTACTGCTGCCGTCTCCAGGAACCACTGTTCCACTACCTCTAGGGAATGTAGGCTGCCGCGAAGCAGATGGTCTCCCCCGGGCACATTTGGCTCCAGAATTTCTACTTCTGCCACCATGCTTACTGCAAGCCATGCTACCACCTTGCTGGCTCAGCTGCTGCCTCACGGGCAACCTGCAACTCTCTTCTCCTGATGATGATGAAGCCCCTTCTGCATTGCGATCGGCTTCATCATCATCAACAAGTGTCTGCACATCACTGAGGTCCTCCTCAGGTTCCTCAACAGTGTCTGCTTCAGGACCCTGAATGCTGGCAACACCACCTCCCTCATCACTCTTCTCATCACTACTTGCCTGCCTAGCGGAGGAAGCGGCAGATGTCTCCTCCAATTCTTGGCTGTGCAGTAGTTGCTGACTGTCCTCTATTAGATCATCCTCACTGAATTGGGCAGCTAAACCCACAGCATAAGATACTTCTGTAAGAGAGGGAACGGCATAGGACAGAGGTAATGGGAGGACAGGGTATGCTCCCCGGCCATGCCAACTGAAGATTGTGTCTGAGGAACCCACCAACTGTTCACTGGGGGTATCAGATGTCACTTGTGAAAAGGGGATGACCATGTTAACCAATCGATGATGGCAGATGGGTTAATTGGTCGAGACACGACCGCTAGCTGATACAGTACAATACGCATCACTATGCCTAAAACAGTATTTGTCTAGAACAGCAGCAGGTGTGTACTTTTGGCTGGCCTTTGACAGTAACTATGCCCTTAAGACTTTAACAGGAACAAAATAGTACACCACTTAGATTTTAGTATGTGGTATGCACTTAGATTTTAGTATGTGCTACAGTACGCTTAAAAAAGTATTTGTGTACAACATCAGTCGGTGAGTACTTTTGCCTGGCCTTTCACAGTATCTAGGCCCTTGAGACTTTAACAGAAACAAAATAGTACTCCACTTAGATGTACTAATGTGCTATGTACTTAGGAGGGGATAAAAATGTGCTACAGTAAGCTTAAAAAAGGTATTTGTGTTTAACACCAGCCGGTGAGTATTTTTGCCTGGCCTTCCACAGTATCTAGGCCCTTGAGAATTTAAAGGGGTACTCCTGTGGAAAACTTTTTTTTTGTAAATCAACTGGTGCCAGAAAGTTTAACAGAATTGTAAATTACTTCTATTAAAACATCTTAATTACTTAATTGGCTGCTGAATACTAAAGAGGAAATTATTTTCTTTTTTGAACACAGAGCTCTCTGCTGAATCACGAGCACAGTGCAGTGCTCTCTGCTGACATCTCTGCCCACTTTAAAAACTGTCCAGAGTAGGAGAAAATCGCCATATAAAACATATGCTGCTCTGGACAGTTCCTAAAATAGACAGAGATGTCAGCAGAGAGCACTGTGTTCCAAAAAGAAAATAATTTCCTCTGTAGTATTCAGCAGCTAACAAATACTGAAAGGATTAAGATTTTTTTTTTTAATAGAAGTAACTTACAAATCTGTTTAACTTTTTGGCCCCAGTTGACTTAAAAAATGTTTTCCACCGGAGTACCCCTTTAACAGGAACAAAATAGTACACCACTTAGTTGTGTGTATGTGGTATGCACTTATGAGGCAGAAAAATGCACTACAGTATGCTTAAAGAAAGTATTTGTGTGTAACACCAGCCGGTGAGTACTTTTGCCTGGCCTTTCACAGTATCTAGGCCCTTGAGACTTTATCAGGAACAAAATAGTACATTGATTAGATGTACGTATGTGTTATGCACTTATGAGGGCAGAAAAATGTGAAACAAAATGCTTAAAAAAGTGTTTGTGTACAATGCCAGCCAGTGAATACTCTTTCCTGGCCTTTCACAGTATCTGGGCCCTTGAGACTTTAACAGGAACAAAATAGTACACCACTTAGATGTATGTAAGTGGAATGCACTTATGAGGGCAAAAAAATGTGCTACAGTACGTTTGAAAAAGTATTTGTGTACAACACCAGCCGGTGAGTACTTTTGCCTTGCCTTTCACAGTATCTAGGCCCTTGAGACTTTAACAGGAACAAAAAAGTACACCACTTAGATGTACGTATGTGCTGTGCACTTATGAGGGCAGAAAAATGTGCATCATTACGCATAAAAAAGTATTTGTGTACAACACCAGCTGGTGAGTACTTTTGCCTGGCTTTACACAGTGTCAAGGCCCTTGAGACTTTAACAGGAACAAAATAGTATACCACTTAGATGTACGTATATTGCATGAACTTATGAGGGCAGAAAAATGCGCCACAGTATGCTTAAAAAAGTATTTGTGCACAACACCAGCAGTTCTCACCAGTGCTGCAGCACACAGTCGCTGTGTACTACACCCTAAATTGCACTTTCTCTCTCACTCTTACTCCCTTCCCTATCAGTGCTTCTAGGCTGGATTTGTGCTTGAGCGGAATTGCTGCTGTTCTTCTGTACAACACACTGCTCTCTGTAATAGAATGCTGTAGACAGTGACTGGGAGGTAAATAGCTGCAGTAAGAATGCTTTTCTGTGAAATACACACTGCTCTCTGTCCCTCTCTCTGTGGAACAGAATGCATGCTGACTTGACTAGGAGGTGAATCGCTGCTGGAAAAAGCTTTTCTATGCAACACACAGCGTTGTCTATCCCTTTCTATCTCTCTGCAGTGAAAGGCTGAAGTGACAGGTATATGGCTGCCAATTATATAGGGCTGTGACATCATAGGGGTGACTGGCTGCTGATAGGCTGCATCCTGCATGTGATTTAGGGTCTTCCCAGGATTCCTTGCCCCATGTCTTCATATGTGGATCCACCATTTTAGATGCCCTGGAGCCTGGACCGCACTAGATGGAGTATAATGAAGCAATTTCTGTGATTGAATCGCGGCGATATTCGCATTCGTTGCAAATAGAATTTTTCCTGATATTCGTAATGAATTTGGATTTGTCAGATTCGTTTCGCTCATCCCTAGATGAGACAGATTGCTTTATTAAACTCCATTTTGTGCACTCCAGGCTCCAGGGCATCTAAAATGGCGGCTCCACATGTGAGGACATGGGGCAAGGAACTCTGGGAAGGTGGATAGGCAGGATCACCCTGAATCACATGCAGCATGCAGCCTATCAGCAGCCAGCCAGCCCTGTGATGTCACAGCCCTATATAATTGGCAGTCATCTTGCAGTAAGCCATTTCAGCAATTTAGTTCAGGGAGATCATTTTATTGCATAGATAGAGCAGTGTGTGTGTGGCACAGAAAAACAGCTTTAAAGCAGCGATTTACCACAAGCCCAAATCACTGCAGAAAAGCGCTGACAGGGAAGGTAGAGAGAGAAAGCACACTTTTGGGTACACTACACAGCGACTCTATACTGCTGCAGTGGGGTGTACAACAACTCTGAAGCTAATAGGGGCCAGTCAGGGTGAGCACTATTAGCCATAGTCACCTGCTATTAGTGCATAATAATACTGTACTGGGCTGTACTACACAGCGACTCTGTGCTGCAGCACTACTGTGTACTACTCTCTAAACTCTAAAGCTAATAGGTGACAGTTAGGTTGAGCACTGAGCACTAAAAGCCATAGTCACAAGATTTTAATACATAATACAGGTTGCAGAGAGTATTGTGCTCTCATAAGTGTGCATACATAGGTGGTGTACCTTTTTTTTTTTCCTGTCAAACTAATTTAAACCTACTTACTGTGAAAGGCCAGCTAAAGCTACAGATTTATTTTTGTATAGTCCTCCTCTCATAAATGTAAACTGTACATGGTGTCCTTTATATTTTTCCTGTTAAACTAATTTGGGCCTAGTTACTGTGAAAGGCCAGCCAAAGCTGCACAATTGTTTCTGTAGTCTAACACAGTTTTAAGCGTTGGGGAGTAGTGTTGAGCAGCATAGGCCATATTCGAATTTGCGATATTTCGCGAGTATATGGACGAATATTCGTCATATATTCGCTAAATTCGCATATTCGTAATATTCGCGTTATATTTTTGCATATGCGAAACATTCGCATATGCGAACATTTGCATATGCAAAAATTAGCATAAACAAAAATTTGCATGTGCGGAAAATTAGCATGTGCTAATTTTCCCATATGCAAAAATTCGTACGCCAGTCTCACACAGTAGTATTAGAGCCTTCTTTAGACCACACAAGCTGGAAACAGAGAGGGATGATCACTGTGATGTGTACTGTGAAAAAAAAACAATATTCGTAATTACGAAAATTTAGTGCTATATTTGAGAATATTCGCGAATTCGCAAATATGCAATATTCGTGAATAAAATTTGCATTGCGAATATTCGCGAGCAACACTATTGGGGAGTGTATTGTCCTCCCCTTATAAGTGTAAACTGTACGTACACCTATGTGGTGTACGATTTTGGGCCAAGTAACTCTGAAAGGCCAGCCAAGTGTACAAGTATGTCAGGCAGAGGTCGCAGAAGACTAGGGGGCAAGTGGCAGCAGTAGTTGCAGCCAGAGGTCTGAGCTCCAGGTATCAGCTAGCGGTCGCATCTCGAGCAGCAACCCATCTGCTGTCATTGATTGGTTAACTCGGTCATCCACTTCATCAAAAGTGACATCTGACACCCCAGTCAACAGTCGGTGGGTTATTGAGACACACCCCTCAGTTGGCATGGCCTGGGACCAGTCCATGTACTCCAAAGGCCTCTGTCATATGCTGTTCCCTTCCCACAGAAATATGGTATGCTGTAGGTTCAGCTTCACTATTTAGTGAGGACGATCTACTAGAGGACAGTCAGCAACTACTGCCCAGCCAAGACGTGGAGGAGACATCTGTTGCTTCCACCGCTAGGCGAGCAAGTGGTGATGAGGAGAGTGGCGTGGTAAGTGGTGTTGCGAGCCTTCAGGCTCCTGAAGCAGACACTGTTGAGGAACATGAGGAGGACATCAGTGATGTGCAGACACACCTCGATGATGATGAAGCCGATTGCGCTTGGGAGCTGGGTGCAGAAGGGGCTTCATCATCATCAGGAGAAGACGTTTGCAGGTTGCCCATGAGTCAGCAGATGAGCCAGCAAGGTGGTGTCATTTAGAGTCAGCATGGTGGCAGAAGTGGGAAGTCTGGAGCCAAAAGTGCTCGGGATAGACCACCTGCTTTGAGGCAGCCTAACTTCCCAGGAAAATCAGCTACTCGGCGGTGTGGAAGTTTTTCATCGAACATCTGGAGGAGGTTAACATGGCAACATGCAAGATGTGTTGGCAGAAGGTGAAGCGTGGCCAGGGTCCCAATGTTGGCATCACGGCCCTGCGTCAGAATTTGCAGCGTCACCAGAAAGCGGCCTGGGAGAACCGTAGCTCCGATGCGGTGGTCCAGCCTGCTGCATCACCCAGTGGCACGACACTCCCTGTTTTAGCCAGCCAAGGCTCCATCACCTCAGCCAAAGAGAGCTGTCTGTCATACCCATTTTCTGTCACTGCAAATGCACTTACTCCGTCTACTTCAAGTCAGTCATTTCAACAGCAATCCATCATTCCAAGAGATAACATGTCCAAGAGACAACAGTATGAGTTCACTCATCCAACGACGCAGAAGCTGAATTTGCTCCTGTCCAAGTTGCTGGTGCTGCAGTCCCTCCCTTTTCAAGTGGTGGACTCAGTACCTTTCAGAGAACTGATGGCTTGTGCCGAGCCGAGGTGGAGAGTCCCAAGCTGTCATTTTTTTGCGAAAAAGGCAGTACCAACCCTGCACAATTATGTGGAACAGAAGGTGGGCCAGTCCTTAATCCTGTCGGTGTGTACCAAAGTGCACAGCAGCGCCAACGTATGGAGCTGTAACTACGGTCAGGAACAATACATGTCCTTTACAGCCCACTGGGTGAATGTGGTTCCTGCACAGCCACAACAGCAACTTGGACAGGTCACACTGCTTCCACCTCCACACTCTCAGGCAGATGGTCCTGTGACAGAATGTGACTCATCCTCCACCGTGTCCTCAGCCTCCACTGCACGGACCAGTCTTAGTGCCCCTCCAGCATGCCAAGTGTGCAGGGCACGGCGGTGTCCCGCTGTTCTTCACATGGTTTGCCTTGGCAAACGGAGTCACACATGGGAGGAACTGCTAAAAGTCATTCATCAAGAAATTGAATCACGGCTTACTCCACAAAAACTGGAAACGGGAACCATGGTGACCGACAACAGGAAGAACATTTTGTCTGCGCTATTTCAAGGAAGCCTGAGCCATGTGCCCTGCATGGCACACATGTTCAATATGGTTTTCAAATGCTTGCTGAAGTGCTCCCTCCATCTGCAAGACATCCTAGCAATGGGAATAGCAATGCACTTCAGCCACTCGTACACCGCAAAGCACACCCTCCTTGAGCTGCAGCATCAGAACACCATCCCCCAACATAGTCTGATTTCCAACATTTTCACAAGTTGGAATTACTATCCAAGCAGATAGGGGGAGTCCCCTGTGTAACTTCCATGTCAACCAGTGGCAGCTCATACGTGACACCTTGCCGTTTGCCACATTATTAGTAAGTCACTAGGATTACGGGATGAACTACGTCATTTCACTGCTTCAGAACGATGGAGACCTGGCGCCTACATCTCACGGCAACATGAGCCCTGTGGGGGCTTAACTGGAAGAGGAGGAGGAGTGGGAGTGGGACAGTGGAGGCAAGGTTTCACAAAACGGGTGGTTTTTATAGTCATCTGACAGGAGAGGAGGAGCAGGAGCAGGCTTTGGAGCTACATGGTGATAAGGAAGACAAGACAGAGGACCCAGACACACCGTGGCAGTATGCAGTGGAGATGGAAGCAGGTAGACCCTCTGAGTTAAACAGATTTGTAAATTACTTCTATTAAAAAAATCTAAATCCTTCTAGTACTTATTAGCTGCTGAATACTACAGAGGAAATGATTTTCTTTTTGGAAAAGAGAGTTCTCTGCTGACATCAAGAGTACAGTTCTCTCTGCTGACATCTCTGTCCATTTTAAGAACTGTCCAGAGTAGGAGAAAATCCCCATAGAAAACATATGCTGCTCTGGACAGTTCCTAAAATGGACTGAGATGTCAGCAGAGAGCACTGTGCTCGTGATGTCAGCAGAGAACATTGTGTTCCAAAAAGAAATTAATTTCATCTGTAGTATTCAGCAGCTAATAAGTACTGGAAGGATTAAGATTTTTTAATAGAAATAATTTACAAATCTGTTTAACTTTCTGGCACCAGTTGATTTAAAAATAAAAAAGTTTTCCATCGGAATACCCCTATAACTTTTCTTAGGATAAAATATATGGACCCAACATTTTTTTAAATCTAACAAAAGCAAAGGTGTACAACAAAGACCATGTGCCACCTACACAAGTATTAATGTGATGCAAAGACCACCAAATGGTGTAATAGTTGGGGGAAATCTTCCCCTGTAAGGCCCTACTCTCGCACTATAATTTCCCTTCTTGGCAAGTGTTATTTGCCTTAAAAAGGGCGGCCCCACACAGGAACCCCTCCCTATTTCCACCTACAAACACTGCTATTTCACAGGGTTTTTAGGTGGAAATAGGGAAAGGTTCCTGTGTGAGGCCACCCCTTTTTAGAGCTAATAACACTTGCCAAGAAGGGAATTAATAGGGCGAGAGTAGGGCCTTGCAGGGGAAGTTTTTACCCCCACTTGCTACATTGAACAGTGCGTTGTTCCCTTCCACCTTTTGGAGGCAAGTGTTACTGGTTCTAAAAAGGGTGGCCCCACACAGGAACGTCTCCCTATTTCCAACTAAAAACTTTGGGAAATGGCAGTGTTTTTAGGTGGAAATAGGGAAACGTTCCTGTGTGGGGCCGCCCTTTTTAGAGCGAGCAACACTTGCCAAGAAGGGAATTAATAGTGCGAGAGTAGGGCCTTAAAAGAGAACTCTTTACCCCCATCTGTTACGGTGGACGATACGTTGTTCCCTTCCACCTTTTAGAGGTCTTTGCATCACATCAATACTTGGTGGTGTATCTGGCACTTGGTGTTTTTTTCACACCTTTCCATTTGTTAGATTAAAAAAAATTGGGTCCACATATTTTATCCTAAGAATAATTAAAAGTTAAGTTTTATGTAATGCATATTGTCAATACGTACTTGTGCACACCAACACTTTGACTAAAGAGACCGTCTTCTTCTGCCTACCTGCCTCAGCTACTATTCTGATCCCGCCACCCGCCTGATGCCACATATTTGATGCCAAGTTCTTCTTCTTTTACCCACCTTTGTTACCGGGTACTGGTATTGTAAACCACCACCCCACTCCATCACCGGGTCACTTTCAGGACTCCTTATGCTGCTGATGACACCTCCAGGCTGTGTCATTCAGCCACTATATGGTCTCCTCATGCTACTGCCACCTCCACGCTGTGTCATTCAGCCACTATATGGTCTCCTCATGCTGCCGCCACCTCCACGTCGTGTCATTCAGCTGCTATATGGTCTCCTCATGCTGCCGCCACCTCCACGCTCTGTCTTTCAGCCACTATATGGTCTCCTCATGCTACCGCCCCTCCAGGCTGTGTCATTAAGCTACTATATGGTCTCCACATGCTGCCGCCACCTCCACGCTATGCCATTCAGCCACTATATGGTCTCCTCATGCTGCAACCACCTCCACGCTGTGTCACTGTGTCATTCAGCCACTATATGGTCTCCTCATGCTGCTGCTACCTCCACGCTGTGTCATTCAGACACTATACGGTCTCCTCATGCTGCCGCCACCTCCACATTGTGTCATTCAGCTGTTTTATAGTCTCCTCATACTTCCACCACCTCCACGCTCTGTCTTTCAGCCACTATATGGTCTCCTCATGCTACCGCCACCTCCAGGCTGTGTCATTAAACCACTTTATGGTCTCCTCATGCTTCTGCCACCTCCAGGCTTTGTCATTCAGCCACTATATGGTCTCCTCATGCTGCCACCACCTCCATGCTGTGTCATTCAGTCACTATATGGTCTCCTCGAAAATTTGCAAAATTGTGGTTTTCTTTTTAATTTCCCCACACAAATAGTATTTTCTTGGTTGCGACATATATTTTGTGGTAAAATTAGTGATTTCATTACACAGGACAACTGTCCGTGCAAAAATCTAGCCCTCATACTCGTCTGTGGAAGTCTTGTACGGCACTGTTTCCAAAACAGAGCCTCCAGCTGTTGAATAACAACAACTCCCAGTACAGCCGGACAGCCACTGACTGTCCAGGCATGCTAGGAGTTTTGCAACAGCTGGAGACACCCCATTTGGGAAACACTGCCGTAGGGTATTTTTGTGGCTTGAGTACGGAAATATCTCATAAGTGGGCGTAAAGTGCTCTGTGGGCGTACAACAAGGCTCAGGAGTGAGAGAGCACTATGTACATTTGAGGCCTAAATTGGTGATTTGCACAGGGGTGGTTGATTTTACAGCGGTTCTGACATAAACACAAAACAATAAATATTCAGATGTGACCTCATTTTGGAAACTACACCCCTCGTGGAACATAACAAGGGGTATAGTGAGCCTTAAAACACTACACAGGTGTTTGAAGAATTTTCATTAAATGCAAGAAAAAATATAACTGTGGGAGCTCTACATAAAACAGAAAAACATAAGCCGAGGATACTGCGTTACAGCAGAGCCATTGACAAGCAGCTTAAACCAATTGCCGGCAAATGATCAACAGCATCGGACCTCCACTGCTCTCTCACATCCTTCCCCATCAGGATAGAGAAACACAGGGCCGGATGATCTGCAAAGCCGCCACGCTCTTTTAATTGACTCCGCAAAACTTACCAACTGTTCCGGTAAGAGGCACATTGTGCCATCACATCCCCCTCTTGTACAGTGTCCCCGTGCCGCCGGGGTATAGTGGTCTATGCCTAAGCGCTGATACGTGCTGTCTTTCATCTACCCTGCTCAGACAGGGCTCAGTGGGCTCATAACATTGAGTCTCCAGCGCTGCAAAAAACCCTCTTAACTTGGATTTATAAACCAATACAGGATTAACTCTAACATCATTGTCTACACCATTTAAACTTGTGACATTACTTACCTCTTTATAACCCTTGTTAAGCAATTGTCAGACTGTACCTTTGTGCCCACAAGAGCGCAGTATCTACTTGTCCCATATACTAAGTACATTATTTAGTTCACTAAGTGTAACCCCCTTGTGATTTAGTGTAATTTATAAATGAATTCTCAGAGTATTTATCTATTTACGAACTATATTTCTACACTGTGAGTTGTCTGAAGCAAGGGCCCTGCCGAAGACCTCACTTCAGAGTTTTTAATTAAATGTAATTTTATCACCAATAAATGTGATTTTATGCTAGACACAATCTCTTTCCTTTTTTTATCTTCTGAACTTTCTTTTGTCTCTCTTTTACCTTAGCCTAGTAGGACTGCTCTGTTGTCTGTTGAATTTTCGTTAAAGTTGGATGTGAAAATAAAAAAAAAATTTCACTAAAATGCTGGTGTTACCAAGGGAGAATAGGAAAAAAGCCCCCCAAAATTTGTAGCCCCATTTCTTCTGAGTAAGAACATACGCCATATGTGGATGTAAAGTGCTCTGCGGGCGAACTACAATACTCAGAAGAGAAGGAGCGCCATTGGGCTTTTGGAGAGAGAATGTGTCTGAAATTGAAGGCCATGTGTGTTTACAAAGCCCCCTTAGTGCCAGAACAGTGGACCCCCCACATGTGACCCCATTTTGGAAAATACACCCCTCGCGTGATGTAATATGGGGTACAGTGAGCATTTATGCCCCACAGGTGTCTGAAAGATTTTTGGAACAGTGGTTCGTGAAAATGAAAAATGTTATTTTTCATTTGCACAGCTCACTGTTTCAAAGATCTGTCAAACGCCAGTGAGGTGTAAATGTTCACTGCACCCCTTATTAAATTCTGTGAGGGGTGTAGTTTCCGAAATGGGGTCACATGTGGGGGGGTCAACTGTTCTGGCACCACGGGGGGCTTTGTAAATGCACATGGCCTCCCACTTCTATTCCAGCCAAATTCTCTCACCAAAAGCACAATGGCGCTCCTCTTCTGAGCATTGTAGTTCGCCCGCAGAGCACTTTACATCCACATTTGGGGTATTTCTATACTCAGAAGAAATGGGGTTAAACATTTTGGGAGGCTTTTTCTCCAATTACCCCTTGTGAAAATTTGGGGTAACACCAGCATTTTAGTGAAAAAAATCAAATTTTTCATTTTCACGTCCAACTTTAGTGGAAATTTGTCAAGCACCTGTAGGGTCTTAAGGCTCACTGTACCCCTTGTTACGTTCATTGAGGGGTGTAGTTTCCAAAATAGTATGCCATGTGTTTTGTTTTGCTGTTCTGGCACCAAAGGGGCTTCCTAAATGCGACATGCCCCCCAAAAAACATTTCAGCAAAATGTGCTTTCCAAAAGCCAAATGTGACTTCTTCTCTTCTGAGCATTTTAGTGCTACCGCAGTGCACTTGGTGTCCCCGCATAGGGTATTTCTATACTCAGAAGAGATGGGGTTAAAAATGTTGGGGGGCATTTTCTCCTATAACTCCTTGTAAAAATTTAAAATTTGTGTAAAACCAGCATTTTAGTGAAAAAAAATTCATTTACACATCCGACTTTAACGAAAAGTCGTCAAACACCTGTGAGGTGTTAAGGCTCCCTGGACCCCTTGTTACATTCATTGAGGGTTGTAGTTTACAAAATAGTGCCATGTATGTTTTTGTTTGCTGTTCTGGCACCATAGGGGCTTCCTAAATGTGATATACCTCCCAAAAACCATTTCAGAAAAACTCACTCTCCAAAATCCCATTGTCGCTCCTTCCCTTCTGAGCCTTGTAGTGCATCCACAGAGCACTTGCCATCCACATATGAGGTATTGCCTTACTCGAAAGAGAATATGAATGTGTTATAATTTTGGGGGGCATTTTCTCCTTTTACCCCTTGTCAAATTTCAAAAACTGCAAGAACATGCAAGTGTAAAAAAATAAAGATTTTGAATTTTGTCCCTCACCTTGCTGCTTTTCTTGTGAAACACCTAAAGGGTTAAGACACTTTCTGAATGTCATTTTGAATACTTTGGGGAGTGCAGTTTTTATAATGGGGTCATTTATGGGGTATTTCTAATATGAAGACCCCTCAAATCCACTTCAAAACTGAACTGGTCCCTGAAACATTCCGATTTAGAAAATTTTGTGGAAAATTGCTGCTGAACTTTGAAGCCCTCTGATGTCTTCCAAAAGTAAAAACATGTAAACTTTATCATGTAAATATAAAGTAGACAAATTGTATATGTGAATCAACATATAATTTATTTGGAATATCCATTTTCATTACAAACAGAGTTTCAAAATTAGAAAAATGCTAAATTTCCATGATATTTTGGGATTTTTTACCAAGAAAGGATGCAAGTAACAAAGAAAATTTACAATTATGTTAAAGTAGAATATGCAACGAAAAAACTGCCTCGGAATCAGAATAATCGGTAAAAGCATCCCAGAGTTTTTAATGCATAAAGTGACAGTGGTCAGAATTGCAAAAAAGGGCACAGTCCTTAAGGTGAAAAAGGGCTCAGTCCTTAACCGCTTAACGACGCAGGACGTAAATGTGCGTCCTGGTGATGCGGTACTTAACGCACCAGGATGTACATTTACATCCTGAGCATAACCGCAGGCATCGGAGTGATGCCGGCATCATGCGCAGCAGGTCTCGGCTGTGGATCGCAGCCAGGGACCCGCCGGTAATGGCGGACACCCGCTATCCCGCGGATGTCCGCCATTAACCCCTCAGATGCAGTAATCAATACAGATCACGGCATCTGCAGCATCGCAATCACTTAACAGGATGATCGGACCGCCCGCAGCGCTGCCGCGGCGATCCGATCATCCTGCACGGCAGACGGAGGTCCCCTCACCTGCCTCCGCTGTCTTCCGGGAGTCTTCTGCTCTGATCTGCCTTCCCGCAGACCAGAGCAAAAGATGACCGATAACCCTGATCAGTACTGTGTCCTATACATATCACTGAACAGGATTAGCAATCGAATGGTTGCTATAAATAGTCCCCTATGGGGACTATAAGAGTGCAAAAGTAAAAGTAAAAAAAGTAAAAAACTAAAGTAAAGAAAATGTGAAAAAAACCCTCCCCCGATAAAAATGTAAATTGTCCCATTTTCCCTATTTTACCCCCAAAAAGTGTAAAAAAATTATTTTATATACATATTTGGTATCGCCGCGTGCGTAAATATCCCTACTATTAAAATAAAATGTAAATGATCCCGTACAGTGAAAGGCCTGAACGTAAAAAAAAAATCCAAAATAGCTGCTTTTTTATAACATTTTATTCCAAAAAAAATAATAAAAAATGGAATAAAAGTTTTGTATAAGCAAATATGGTATTAATAAAAAGTACAGATCACGGCGCAAAACATGAGCCCTTATACCACCGCTTATATGGAAAAATGAAAAAGTTATAGGTCTTCAAAATAGGGGGATTTTAAACTTACTAATTTGGTTAAAAAGTTTGCGATTTTTTTTAAGCGCAACAGTAATAGAAAAGTGTATAATCATGGGTATCATTTTAATCATATTGACCCAGAAAATAAAAAACACATGTCATTTTTACCATAAATTATATGGCGTGAAAACAAAAGCTTCCAAAATTTGCTAAATTGCGGTTTTCTTTTTAATTTCCCCACACAAATAGTATTTTTTTGGTTGCGCCATACATTTTATGTTAAAGTGAGTGATGGCATTACAACGGACAACTGGTTGCGCAAAAAACAAGCCCTCATACTAGTCTTTGGATGAAAATATAAAAGAGTTATGATTTTTTGAAGGGGAGGAGGAAAAAACTAAAGTGTAAAAATAAAATTGTCTGAGTCCTTAAGGACCACATGGGCTGAGTCCTTAAGGGGTTAAGGGGTTAAAGGGGTACTCCAGTGGAAAACATTTTTTTTTAAATCCACTGGTTCCAGAAAGTTAAACAGATTTGTAAATTACTTCTAATACAAAAAAATCTTTACCCTTCCAGTACTTATTAGCAGCTGTATGCCACAGAGGAAATTCTTTTCTCTTTGAATTACTTTTTTTTGTCTTGTCCACAGTGCTCTCTGGTAACACCTGATACCCATATCAGGAACAGTCCAGAGCAGGAGAAAATCCCCATAGCAAACCTATGCTGCTCTGGACAGGTCCTGACACGGACAAAGGTGTCAGCAGAGAACACTGTGGACAAGACAAAAAAGAAATTCAAAAATAAAAGAATTTCCTCTGTACTGAAATTATTAAAATTTTAGAAGTTAGAAGTGATTTACAAATCTGTTTAACTTTCTGGCACCAGTTAATTAAAAAAAAAAAAAAAAAGTTTTTTTGCCCCCCCTAAAGATGTTTTATAATTGATGAAAAGTGACTTGTAAATTTTTAAATAAAATTTTATATAATTTAAATAAATAATTTCGATACATAAAAGCCAGGTAAGAAGTCCAGAATGGAAGGTACTGTAACTCTTGTCACTACATTCTCATGGCAGGAAGGACATTCTCATGGCATGAAGGACAAAAGAATATGCATTTCACTAACCCAGCACACTCCCTATGCGTGTTACAGCAAGCCAAAGTGTTCTACACCCCCTAGTGAGGCTCTCTCTAGCCCGGAAATAGCAGTCTTTAGTAGCCAAATATGTACAATATTTTTTTTTATTGTAAATTGTGTCTCCCATAAATATTTATATTTAGATAAGAACAAACTAATGATGACACATCCAGAAAAGATTGAGATACTGTATATGGTGGGATGAAGTGGGTTAAAGCATACCTGTCCTATCCCACAAAATAAAAAGTTGTATGTCATAAGATAATATTTTATGAGTCTAGCACCTATTTTTATATCAGAAATACCACCTATCTGTTGCTCACTTGCGTTGTTATTCTGTGCTTTGGATGGGGTGTGTCCTTGCTCTGCATGACTTGTCTTCCTTCGTGAATGCTGGGTCTCTTCATCCAATCACTGCACACTGCTCAGTCACTACAGTCTGGTAGGACAGGAATGAGCACGTAGGAGTGCTAGTCCCACTCTCACCTACTGGACTATGGGGGAGATTTATGAAAACCTGTGTAGAGGTAAACTTGCCTAGTTGCCCATAGCAACCAATCAGATTGCTTCTTTCATTTTGCAGAGGCCTTGTTAAAAATGAAAGAAGCAAACTGATTGGTTGCTATGGGCAACTGGGCAGCATTTCCTCTGCACAGAATTTGATAAATCTCCTCCTATGTCCAATTCAGCTTGGACAAAGAGAATGCTGCAGCCAAACAGGAATGTGTTCTGGATGATATGGGATGCTTTTCTTAGCCAAGATTTCTTTAACCCCTTAACTATCACGGACGTATATTTACATCCGTGGCCGGCTCCCGTTCTGTGAAGCAGGCTTCGTATCTGTGGGGTCACGGTTGGACTCTCGGCTAATACCGGACATCGCCGATCAGGCTGATGTCCGGTATTAACCCTTTAGACACTATGATCAAAGTTGATCACGGCCTATAAAACGGGAGTATATGCTGCCTGTTAGCTCAATGGAGCTGTTCGGGACCGCCATGGGGAAATGGCTCAATGATGTCTGATCATTGTTTGATTGCTCAGAGCCTGAAATCCAGGCATTGCATTGAACAGTGCTGGCAATTAGTGTAATGAATATTATATTCCCCTATGGGGGCTATAACATTGCAAAAAAAGTGTAAAAAAAGAGTTAATAAATGTGATTTAACCCCTTCCCTAATAAAAGTCTGAATCCCTCCCCTTTTCCCATTAAAATAAAAAAACTGGTAAAAAAAATTACATAAACAAACGTGTGGTATTGCCGAGTCCATAAATGTCCGAACTATAAAAAATATTGCTAATTAAACCGCATGGTCAATGTTGTACGCACAAAAAAAATTCCAAAGTCCAAAATAGCGTATTTTTTGTCACTTTTTATACCATAAAAAATGTATAAAAAGCAATCAAAAAGCCGATCAAAACTAAAATGGTACCGATAAAAACTTAAGCCCCATACCACCCATACGTCGAAAAATTCAAAAGTTATAAGGGTCAGAAGAGGACATTTTTAAAAGTATTTATTTTCCTGCATGTAGTTATGATTTTTTCCAGAAGTACTACAAAATAAAAGCTATATAAGTAGGGAATCATTTTCATTGCAGGGGCCTACAGAATAAAGATAAGGTGACATTTTTACCGAAAAATTTACTGAGTAGAAACGGAAGCCCCCAAAATTTACAAAAGGGTGTTTTTTCTTCAATTTTGTCGCACTATGATTTTTTTTTTTCGTTTCGCCATAGATTTGTGGGTAAAATAACTGATGTCATTACAAAGTAGAATTGGTGGTGCAAAAAATAAACCATCATATGGATTTTTAGGTACATAATTGAAAGGATTAGGATTTTTAAAACATAAGGAGAAAAAAGGAAAAAACGCTTGGTCTTCAAGGGGTTAAAAAGGAATACAATTTTCTTATGAAGTATATTAGAAGTGTTAAAGGGGTACTCCACTTAATTTTTTTTTTTAATCAACTGGTGCCAGAACGTAAATTTGTAAATTACTTCTTTTTAAAAATCTTAATCCTTACAGTACTTATCAGCTGCTGTATGTACCAGAGGAAGTTCTCTTCTTTTTGAATTTTATTTCTGTCTGACCACATTGCTCTCTGCTGACACCTCTGTCCATTTTAGGAACTGTCCGGAGCAGGATAGGTTTGCTATGGAGATTTGCTTCTACTCTGGACAGTTCCTAAAATGGACAGAGGTGTCAGCAGAGAGAACTGTGGTCAGACAGAAAGTAAATTCGAAATTAAGGTTTAAGATTTTTAAATAGAAGTAATTTACAAATCTGTTTAATTTTCTGGCACCAGTTGATTAAAAAATGTTTCCCAGTGGAGTACCCCTTTAATGTTTGAACAAGATGTACAACATACAAAACCTTTTGGAATCTGACAGTGTCCATGTATCCCGTTTTTTATTTTCTTATTTGTCTATACTTCTGGTATTGATGTGTTACTATTCTGAACTGATCTATGAAGTTTTCACACAAAAAGGCAGAATGCATTAACCAAAAATTACCACTAACATTAAAGGGGGTTATCAAGGAATCAAAAAACAGAGATCATTTCTTTCAAAAACCCTGTCTGTCTCTAGGTTGGGTGTGATTCTGCAGCTCAGTTCTATTGAAGTAAGTGGAGCCAAGTTGTAGTACCACACCCAAAGTGGAGACAAACAGAGCGGTCTTTGAAAGAAAAATAGGTCTCTTTTTTGATTCCTGGAAAACCCCTTTAAGTACAATATGTCACGAAAAAACAATCTCAGATCACTTTAATAAATTAAAGTGTCCCGAAGCTATAAAAACATAAAGTGGTACAGGTCAGATTTTAAAAAAGGGCCTTGGTCCTTAAGGCCAAAATCGGTCTGGTCCTGAAGGGGTTAAAGCTATACTATTCTGTATAGATTAGTGTTTGTGATGGACTGAAGACATAACCTCTCTTAACTTAATAGATGCTTACTCAGCCTCAAAATCTTGGGTAGCATAAGCTGTAATCTTGTGTTATGCATATGAACACCGATCAGCCAAAACATTAACCCCTTAAAGCAGTTGTCCCAAGTCGGACTTTTTGATCGTTTTAAGCTTAATTTTTTGTGATGTGATGTGATCAGAATTTTTCAGTTTCTTTATTTAATTTTTTTAATTACGTTTCCACCATTTACCATATGGGATAAATAATGATATATTTTAATAGTTGGGAAAATTATGTATGTGACGACACCTAATATTTTTATGTTCAGATTTTTTTATGGATAATGAGAAAAGGGGGCGGGGTGATTTGAACTTTTAATAAGAAAGGGCTTAAAGGGGTTCTCCGATGCTTAGACATCTTATCCCCTATCCAAAGGATAGGGGATAAGATGCCTGATCGCGGCAGTCCCGCCGCTGGGGACCCCCGTGATCTTGCACGCGGCACCCCGTTTGTAATCAGTCCCCGGAGCGTGTTCGCTCCGGGACTGATTACCGGCGACTACAGGGCGGGCGGCGTGTGATGTCACGCCCCCACCCCGTGTGATGTCACGCTCCGCCCCTCAATGCAAGCCTACGGGAGGGGGCGTGAAAGCTATCACGCCCCCTCCTGTAGGCTTGCATTGAGGGGCGGAGCGTGACATAACACGGGGGCGGGGGCGTGACGTCACACGCCGCCCGCCTTGTAGTCGCCGGTAATCAGTCCCGGAGCGTACACGCTCCGGGGACTGATTACAAACGGGGTGCTGTGTGCAAGATCACGGGGGTCCCCAGCAGCGGGACTCCCGCGATCAGGCATCTTATCCCCTATCCTTTGGATAGGGGATAAGATGTCTAAGCACCGGAATACCCCTTTAATGTGTGTTTTTTAAACCTTTTATTAAACTTTTCTTTTATGCTTTATTAGTCCCTTGGAGAACTTTTAGGATAAATCATTAGATTTCGTATACAGAGCAATGCAGTTCCATAGAACTTTGACAGAGGTGAACTAAAGGGTTATTCCAGGATCTTTTTTTATTTGACTATGCTACAGGGGCTTAAAAGTTAGTGTAGTTCATAATATAATGTCTGTACCTGTGTGTGACGGTTTTCTCACAATTCTTCTGTAATTATCACCCAAATATTAATTTTTAACAGCATGCAAAATTACTCATGTCTCGGATTTCCCAGGTTGCAGTGTATCGAGACCTGACATCACTAGTCAGGTGATCAGAGGGAGCTTATCCTGCTTAACCCCTTAAGGACCGGGGTTTTTTCCGTTTTTGCATTTTCGTTTTTTGCTCCTTGCCTTTAAAAAATCATAACTCTTTCAATTTTGCACCTAAAAATCCATATGATGGCTTATTTTTTGCGCCACCAATTTTACTTTGTAATGACGTCAGTCATTTTGCTAAAAAATCTACGGTGAAAAGAAAAAAAAATCATTGTGAGACAAAATTGATAAAAAACGCAGTTTTGTAACTTTTGGGGCTTCCGTTTCTACGTAGTACATTTTTCGGTAAAAATTACACCTGATATTTATTCTGTAGGTCCATACGGTTAAAATGATACCCTACTTATATAGGTTTGATTTTGTCGTACTTCTGGAAAAAATCATAACTTTATGCAGGAAAATTAATACGTTTAAAATTGTAATTTCTGACCCCTATAACTTTTCTATTTTTCCGTGTATGGGGTGGTATAAGGGCTCATTTTTTGCGCCGTGATCTGAAGTTTTTAACGGTACCATTTTTGCATTGATAGGACTTATTGATATATATATACCATATATGTTTATTTTTATTTACACTGTGTTTTTTTTATGGGAAAAGGGGGTTGATTCAAACTTTTAATAGGAAGGGGGTTAAATGATATTTATTCACTTTTTTTCACTTTTTTTTTGCAGTGTTATAGGTCCCATAGGGACCTATAACACTGCACACACTGATCTTTCCCATTGATCACTGGTTTCTCATAAGAAACCAGTGATCAATGATTCTGCCGCTTTACTGCTCATGCCTGGATCTCAGGCACTGAGCAGTCATTCGGTGATCGGACAGCGAGGAGGCAGGTAGGAACCCTCCTGCTGTCCTGTAAGCTGTTCGGGATGCCGCGATTTCGCCGTGGCTATCCCGAACAGCCCACTGAGCTAACCGGCATGGTTTCAGCTTCACTTTAGACTTCAGTTTTCAACTTTGAATGCCACGTCTAAAGGGTTAATAGCGCGTGGCACAGCGATCAATGCCGCGCGCTATTAGCCGTGGCTCCGTGTTATAGATCGGAAGCGGACACATGACGTTCCATTACGTCATGTGTCCTTAAGGGGTTAAACTTTGCAACAGATGTTAGCCCTCGGTTAGAAAACACTGTGTTTCAATGGGTGGGGTGGCTCATGTGTGGGAGGAAGGAAAGTGACCTCAATCTTCCAAGCATGGAACTGTGGGATGTGCAGTTTAGAGAACAAAATGCAACAGGAAATGCCCAGTTCTGGCAGGTAAGTACTAAAATCACCTTATGGTTAGATAAAGGGTTAATAGCCGGCTGGAGTGATTGCTGCACCCCAGCTATAAACAGCATTCCCCAGCTACTTAAAAGAGCTGGAGGTTGCCAGATATGGAGCAGGCTAGACTAATGTGACCATAATAGACTAGATCCGTCATGGGTTACAAAGGGGTTTAGTCGTCAAAGAAAAACATTTGTTTTGTTTATAGACATTTTTTTTCAATTATAATTTAGCATATCCTATACGGCAATTGCCAACATATTCAAGGGCCTGTACCTCTCCAAATAATCAGTTTTCATGCTCACTTCATGACTTTTTCTCATTTAGTATCAATAGATAAAAGTGGTTCAATAATAAGTAATGTAAATAGATATGACCCTAAGAATTAACTTCCAAGCAGTCAAGGAAAAACAATGTTTTTTGACAAGAATTAAATTGCAGTAATCAAAGTAATCACGCATATAAATTTTCTAAAATAAAGAATTTATATATATTGTACCATTTAACATAATGATACATGTTTTGCATTTTCCTATTCTGTTCATGATATGGCACCATTATGTCTGGAATGGATATGCTAATGAATACAATTGATTATGTTTACTGTACTTCTACTTTCTAATTTATTTGTATATTTTATTGTAAATCAATCTGATGTCCACAATATAATTTCTTTGTTAAGACAAAAAGAAATGACATATATATATATATATATATATATATATATATATATATATATATGGCGAGTGGGCTTGTACTTTTTGATCAAAAATGTATACTAACAACCTGTTAGTTTTTGATATTGTGCTAAGAAGCAATCTGATCATTATACAAGATTGTAGATGTGCGCTATGTCTGTATTCTACTCGAATCCATATTGTGATTTCTATCCTTTTTTTTTTTTTTTTTTTTTTTTGAACATGTGCTGCACTCTTCCCCACCCCCTCAGCCCAAACCTATATAGGTGGTAATTAGCCACACTAGGGCCATTTCACTCCTAGCAGCCTCCCAGTCTGACTGGGAGAGCAAGGTAAGTGAGCCTTTACACCTTGTTCACACTGGTGTGGTGCGGGGCGGCGTCCGTTGCTGCCGTGGCGCTGTGTCTGCGGGCGGTTGCGGCCCATAGACTGGTTTGAGAGGCATTGGGGCCGCTCTGCCAGTGAGTCGCTCCCCCCCGTGGGCATCTGTGTCGCGGCGGTGGTGGTCGCCACCCGGTGCTACGCCATTTTATGCTAGGGACGTTAGGGACCCACTCTGAATAGGTGGCCTTGACGTGGCGAGTGGGCTTGTACTTTTTGATCAAAAATGTATACTAACAACCTGTTAGTTTTTGATATTGTGCTGAGAAGCAATCAGATCATTATACAAGATTGTAGATGTGCGCTATGTCTGTATTCTACTCGAATTCATATATAAATATATATATATATATATATATATATATATATATATATATACACACATATGTTATGTCTTGTGTAACACCAAATATTAACACCGTAGATGGCATAATTGTGGAAAAAACCTTCTTAAATGGGTTGTAAACTTGTAAATTGTATAATCTCTTTTTTTAGACATGTCCCCAAATGTTGAACTGATCAAAGGGTGTCCTGCTTCTTCTGTGCTGCCCCCAGCAATCAGCGATAATCCATAATGAGACATCGTAACAAGTGTTCAGTTTCTCTGTAGTTTCACAATATAGGAAATAAAGTTCTGCTCAGTATCCAATAAAATGGACAGTCCATTTAATGCACTGGCATGACAGATCTTTCAGAACTCAATACACCTATTATCTGCTGTGTCTAAAAGATGATGGATATTAAATTGAAGAATCCTCTGTCTATAAAATGGGGCAACTCCTTATAAGTTGGAGCAGTGATGTTGATCAACTGACTCGCCCCTAACAAACAACTCAAATTTCAATTAGATTCAAAACATAAGAATCCATCAGGTTCATCCTATATCCCTAATGTGTCTAAACTGTATGGATGCAGAAAAGGGCAAAAAAAAACTTGAGGCTGATGCCAATTACGCTATACTTGAGGTCGTCCTCTGTCAGTAAATGAGAGATGAGCGAATTTAAAAAAAATTTGATTTGTCCAATTCCAAATTTAAAAAAAAATCGACTTGATCCGAATAAACTCTAAGTGAATTTTTATTAGTGATGTATTTTAATAATGTGTTTAATAAAGTGTGTGTGTGTGTTTCATTTTTTTTCTCCATTTATTTTTTATTTTTTAGGTGGTACTACTACTCCCAGCATGAAACAGACTTTTCCATGATGGGAGTAGTAGTACATGTGCTAATAGACAGATACCCCTCCTGATACCCACTGCGATTGTCCTGTATAATGTATATATGTGGGCGGCTTTCTCGCATCTAGAAAGGACGATTGCATCAGGTGTCAGGAGTAACACCTGCTGTTATCTGTCCTCAACTGCAAGTACTACTGCTCTCAACATGGAGCACCCTCTTCTCCATGCTGGGAGCTGTAGTACCGGCATTAATAGACAGATTGCAGCGAGTGTCACTTCTGACATCCGCTGTGATCATCCTGTATGATGTATAGATGTGGGCGGCCGGAAGCTCTTCTATGGTCCCAGTGTAGTATGAGTATATGCCGTATGTACCTATTATTCATATTTCCCATAGAGAGCTGTGATTGGCTGGAACCATCTGGCCAATCACAGCTCTCTGCAGGAAATATGAATAAGTGATGTTGGCAGGACATTCTGGAATTCGTAAGACCTTACTGCTAATCTCCTGGCATTACTGGTGGCCGCATCTAGAACGCGATGTCTCCGATTTTGTTCGTTCCTGTATTACAACAAAGCACCGCGGCAGAAACCTTGCGGGACTCTTACAGCCTTTGCCTATTCTGGAGACTCCCTAGTCCCACATTGCTATGGATTTTATTACCGATCTGTCACCATCCTGTAATAACACGGTCATCTGGGTAGTGGTTTATCAATTTTCCAAGATGGCTCATTTCATTCCACTACCAGTTCTTCCATCTGCACCACAGCTGACAAAGCACTTCCATCAACATATTTTCCGCCTACATGGTCTACCAAATCATATTGTCTCAGATCGCGGAGTTCTTTTTGTTTCATGCTCTCTGCTCTCTTCTTGACATCTCCTCTGCCTACCACCCTCAGTCCAACGGTCAGAGAGGGTAAATCATATTCTGGAGACTAATCTCCGTCATTTTGTTTCTGCTTGTCAGGACGATTGGGTCGACCTTCTTCCTTGGGAGGAATTCTCCTATAATCATAAGGATTCTGAGTCCACGAGGACGTCTCCATTTTTGTTGTGCATGGACATCATGTCAGTTTTCATCTTCCAGCTCCAGTTTCCTCCGTTGTGCCAGCTGTTGATGATCTTGTTTGAGACTTCTCTTCCATTTGGCAACAAACTCGGCATTCTTTGTCTCTTGCCTCCTCATGCATGAAGGCCCAAGCAGATAAGAAGACTTCCTCCATCTTTCTCTCCCAGTGAAAAAGTTTGATTATCCTCCAGGTACATTTGCTTCAAGATTCCCAGCTACAAGCTGGGTCCTGGGTTCCTTGGGTCTGTTTGAGGTTGTGCACAAAAAAAAAAAATCCTGTCTGATATAAACTCTGTTTGCCTGCTTCACTTCGTATTCTCAATTCTTTTCATTTCTCCCTGCTCAAACCTCTGGTACTCAACCATTACTCACAAAAGAACACTGTTCCCATGCCTGTCACAGGTCCCTCGAATGTTTACCAGGTCAAGGAAATTTTAGCCACCAAGACTGTGCGAGGGAGACGATTCTTCTTGGTTTACTGGAGGGGATTTGGTCCTGAGGAGAGATCCTGGGAACCAAAGGAGAATATCCTGGACTGTAATCTCCTCAAGCATTTTTTGAGCCTCAAAAAGAGGGGGAGACCAAAGGGGGGGGTACTGTTACATCTTGCACTCTGGCCAGACATGCTGGCTGTGAGTGCATTCCCCCTCTCACTTCCCCAGCCGGCGGGGCTGTGATTTGCATCGCTGAACGTGCCTGCATGTCCCAGCCCGTCTCTCACCTCCGTGCCCATCTCCTTCCTCTTTCTTCTCCCAGCGCCAGCGCGCATGCCCCCACCTCCTAGGGCATGCACGCTTCAGAACTCTTTTATTTAATTTCCACATCTTCCATCACTCTCTGATGGATCTTTGTTGCCCTAGTGCCTAATGAAAATGTTTTCTGTGTTGCCTTGCCATGTTCCATGCCCTTGTATTCCGTGACCTGACCTTGCTTTTTGCCGCCGGCCTGTTTACCTTCTGCTACATTCCTTACTAAGCACCTGAGCTGCCAGCCCTGACCTCCTGCTATCCAGAGCATGTTTTGCCTAAGCCCTTGTGTACCTCACATCACCTCAGCTGCCTGTGTGGTCGAGCCGTTCCAGGGGTAGCAACCTGGGTGCCGTCTACCACAGCAAGACCATCCCGCTTTGTGGCGGGTTCTGGTAAAAACCAGCAGCACCTTAGACTGCACTCCCTGGCATGGCCCACGTCATCTGCCACACAGGTCCAGTGAATCTACTACCACTGTGTGAGTCCTGCCAAGTGCCGTGAGTCTTACAATCAGTCAATCTTCCTTTGCCTACTGTATTATACATATTACTGATGTCCTTGTCCTCTGCTCCCCTCTGATCTGCACTCTCATTCATGGAAGCACATCTAAATGCACAAATGCACTAGTTTGCTTACTGGGGCGGCACTGGCGGCATGACGCGAGGCAGCGGTGCTCCGACTCCTCCTCCCCTTGATCTCCAACAGATGCTGCTTTTTCATGCAAGGTAGCCCATGAGATCCGGGCTGAAGTTAGCCCCGAAGTGGACCTCGTTTTCCGATTCCCCTCTTCACAAGCAGCTATACCCGGCTGGGATGGGCCCTCCACCTCTCCGTTTTTTTCCGAGGGGGGGGGGAGAGGATAGACCTCTGTACATCGGTGCCTTCTAGGTGTGACATGGCGGAGGGATTCTGGGGTTTGGGGGGGAGCAGGATGAATTGAGTTGTTCCCGCCCCCTCCCTCCCCGGGTCTGAGAAGCCGGGCTGACGAGCACAGAATGCGACAGCTGAGGCACTCTGAGCGCACCGGAACTAGGGAAGATCCCTCTGCGGCTGTGCTCAGAGAGACATGCGGTCAAGTGTGGATGCCGCTGGAGGCCCGGAGCCGGTGACGACACTGTGGCAGCCGTACATTCTTCTTCCAAGCAAAGAAATAGCAGGTCTGTGAGTACAGATTGCCAGCATGGATATGTGCGGGGCACTGCAGATGCTGGGAGTCGCAGCAAATTATAAACAATTGGCCAGGAATGTACTGATTGATATCTCGTAATCTAGCAAGGTGAATCGCAATTATTAACTATCCCTACCCTGTGTTATAGCTCACTCTGGGAAAATGCTTGAATAAAATAAAAGAGAGGGGTTGAAGTCCAGCTATATGGAATGTTACTAATGGAGATGCTGAAGGAAAATAACAATGTTAACTACAGGAGATATGTAAAATTGAACGTGAAATGAACTTAATATGCATTCCGTCTCTCTCTGGAGTATTAAAAAATTAGGGTTGGGGGGGGTGGAGGAGAGATGGAGGAGAGAGAGATAATGAGCAAGCCGTTCTACTATCATTGCAGTGACAAATGATGTGGGACATAGGTTCTTGTTTCAACTAAAATTGATGCTGCTGTTAGACTGAATGTCTCTCCCCCTTTTTCCTTCCCTCTTTTTCCCTGCGTAGCCCACAGCAGTATAGATGGGGAAACTATCTATTTTGAACCCCAGAATCGTCATCTTCACCTCAGTGAGTTATCCCTTTCCATAACATATACATCGCTTACAGGATACAGACATGTTTAAATGGCAGATTTTACTCCAACATCCCCATCTTGAATTACAGGTCCCCAAATTAGGAGAGAAAGGTCCCTATGGAGAGTACACACAAGGCTGTTGTAAATAAATCTTAGCTCCTTCAGGTTGGAGTTGGAGTAAGGTGACTGAACCAAAATGATACATCTAAAAATGGCTTTCTGTTGATACTCTCAACCGTAAAGATAAAGGAAAGTTCTTATGGGAATATGCCGCCCAAACCACAACTACGCAGATCAGGGGGAAATAGTTCCCCGAAGTCAGGCGGTGGTTCAGCGAAAATTGATAAATATATGAAGTCACCCCCACTTACAATGAATAAAAATGTGAAAGACACCTCTTCACAAAGTTCCAAACCATCTGGCTCAAGATATGAGGTCTTGCAGGAGGAGGGAGTAACGGAGTTATCAGTGGCCAGGGAGCCAATGCGCTCGCTCCCGCCCATCTGATTGACAGGCAGGGAGCAAGAGCAGCCTAAATGAAAAAGGACTGATTGCCAGGCCAAAATCAGTCCTTTTTCAGGAGTGATGTCACGCCAGGCTGCTGCTAGGAGGGTGACCCCTAGTGGCCGGTTTTCAAACGTAAAATTCACCCTCAAAATGAAAAAATAAATAAAGAAAATATATTACTGATATGTTGTAGTACATAAGTACTACAACATATCAAAAAGTAAAGTTGGTGACAGTGCCCATTTAAGCAATGCAATCTCTCTCTAAAAGATCTAGCTGTGTTAGTGGGATCTGTCTCCACTGAGATTGGCTTTGTGGGAGACGATCTATCAAAGGTCAGGCAAAGAGTGGGCCAAATTGAGAAAGAGATGCGTGACCTGGAGGTGGGACTGGCAAAATTACAGTAAAATGTGGACCAGATACTTAAGGAAAACCACATTTTTAAAACAAAACTGTCGGATCTAGAAGATCGTTCAAGAAGATCGAACATACGTATCTTGGGCCTCCCGGAAGGTTCAGAAGGGAATAATATGAAAGCATTTTATTTACAATGGTTCAAAGAACTTTTTACAGGAGACTGTTTATCAGGAAATTTTGGTATTGAGCGGGCAAACCGGGTGCCAGCCCACAGGCCTCCACCAGGATATCCATCCAGAACGGTTTTAGTGAAATTGATTTCTTCGATCAATAGAGATTCAAATCTTAGAAGATCAAGAGGAATGAGAGACTTACAATATAATTCTTCTAGAGTAGCAATGTATCCAAACTTTTCTAAGCAGACCCAGCAGGCCAGGATGAGATTTAGGGAATGTAAAAAGCGGCTACCGCTGGCAAAAATCCAAATAGAATCAAAATAGATGATAGAGGGAGTTATAGCTTCATCCATGCTAAAATAGAGGAATGGGAGATGATATTGGTTGCCCTTTATATATTGCCTCCTTTTTCAGATGAGGTTTTGATTAAAGTGTAGAAATTCTGTGAAGATCTGGCCCACCTTCCACTCATAATAGTTGGGGATTTTAATACAATAATGGATAGCAGTTTGGACAGGAGGAGTGGTGGAGGTGATAGAACTCCCGGACCCTCCGAAAAACTTTTTTTTTTTTATAAAAAAAAATCTTAAGCCTTCCAGTACTTTTTAGGGGCTGTATACTAAAGAGAAACCCCAAAAATAAATGCATTTCCTCTAATGTCATGACCACAGTGCTCTCTGCTGACCTCTGCTGTCCATTTTAGGAACTGTCCAGAGCAGCATATGTTTGCTATGGGGATTTTCTCCTGCTCTGGACAGTTCCTAAAATGGACAGCAGAGGTGAGCAGAGAGCACTGTGGTCATGACATCAGAGGAACTGCATTTCTTTTTTGGATTTCTCTTTAGTATACAGCCACTAAAAAGTACTAGAAGGATTAAAATTTCTTTATAGTAGTGATTTACAAATCTGTTTAACTTTCTGGCACCAGTTGATTTAAAAAAAAAAAATAAATTTCCACGGGAGTACCCCTTTAAGGACCAGGACAATTTTATTTTTGTGTTTTAGTTTTTTCCTCCTCGCCTTCTAAAATCCATAACTCTTTTATATTTCCATCTACAGTCCCATATAAGGGCTTGTTTTTTGCGTGACCTATTGTTATTTGTAATAAACCCTCTAATTTTACCATAAAATGTACGGAGAACGCCCAAAAATATTTTTTTAGGGAGGAAATTGAAATGAAAACCACAATTGTGCACATTTTGGAGGGTTTCGTTTTCACACTGAACACTTTACCATAAAAATGACATGTTTTCTCTATTCTGTGGGTCAATATGATTAAAATGACACCCATAGCTAGATACTTTTATATTTTTGTACCGCTTAAAAAAAATCTAAAACTTTTTGAACAAAATCAGTAATCTAAAATTGCCCTATTTTGACCACCTATAACTTTTGCATTTATCCATAAATAGGGCAGTATGAGGGCTCATTTTTTGTGCAGTCATCAATACTTTTTATTGATACCATATTTGCATATATAAAACTTTTAGAAAATTTTTTATTATTTTTTTTGGATTAAAATGTGACAAAGCAGCATTTTTTTATTTTTTAAGTTTACTTTTTAAGTTCACCGTAAGGGATCATTAACATCATATTTTGATAGTTCGGACATTTACGCACACAGCGATACCAAATATGTTTATAAGAAAATTATAAGGGGAGGGGATTTTTCACTTTTTTTTCACTTTTTATTTTTACATTTTTCTACTTTGTTTTTACACTTTTGATGTCCCCATGGGGGACTATCTATAGCAATCATTTGAATGGTAATACTGTTCCGTGCTATGCCTAGGGCATAGCACTGATCAGTATTATCGGTCATCTTCTGCTCTGGTCTGCTCGATCTCAGACCAGAGCAGGAGAGGCCGGGAGACAGACGGAGGCAGGTGAGGTGACCTCCGTCCGCCATTACAGATGATTGGACCGATGATCGGATCCCCGTGGCAGCGCTGCGGGCGATCCGATCATCTTTTTTAACATGCGCACTGCCGCAGATGCCGTGATCTGTACTGATTACGGCATCTGGGGGGCTAATGGCGGACCTCCGCGCAATCGTGGATGTCGGCCATTACCGGCAGGTCCCCGGTTGCTGCTAGCAGCCGGAACCTGCCGTGTATGACGCAAGCACTGCTCCGATGCTCGCGGTCATACACCGGACATAAATGTATGTCCTGGTGCGCTAGGTACGTCACACCAGGACATACATTTACGTCCATGGTCATTAAGGGGTTAAACATTCCAAAACAAAAACCAGAGCAGAATCTTGAACTAAGTAAAAAGATTACATTGGAAGAAGTGAATAAAGTCATCCATTCGGCCCCAAACAGATCGGCACCAGGGTTAGATGGGTTGCCATTTGAATTTTATAAACAATTTAATACAGTTCTCTCTTCAACCATCTATGCTGGAGGCGGTAATCATTTTGATTCTGAAAAAAAAAACACAAAGATCCCGCTCAGAATGAGTCTTGTAGACCAAGCTCATTGTTAAATTCCGATGCTAAAATCTTTTTAAAAATATTAGCAGAAAGATTGAAAAAGGTTGCACCGGTGTCAATATACAAGGACCAGACTGGGTTTGTTCCAGGACGCTAGATCAGTGCCAGTCTGGAGAGATTGATGGTGAATGAGCAATTTCTAAGTGAGGGGCCCCACCCCATCCTGTCTTTAGACACAAAGAAGGCGTTCAACAGGGTGGAGTGGGTGTACATTTTGGTTTTGATAAAAAAAAATATCTAGAATGGATTAAGCTGCTTTATCAGCATCCTAGAGCTAGAGTCAGACTTCAAGGAGAAATGCACTCCTCATTAATTTTTAATATTGAGAGCAGAATTTTCTGGTCCCTGTCTGCTCCCGAAAATTGAAAGACAAAAAAAAAATGTTAATGTAAATTTTTAAACAGGGAACAATTTCTGTGGGCAGGAAGGGACCTAAAAATGTAGCCAACAATAATAAAAATGTAAAAATAATATACTTTTATAATTTATTTTTAGCATTTTTATGTATTTTAATATTGTGTTTAACCCCTTAAGGACCAAGCCCATTTTAACCTTAAGGACCAGGCCAATTTTATTTTAGCGTTTTGGTTTTTTCCTCCTCGCCCTCTAAAACCAAAACTCTTTTATATTTCCATCTACAGACCCATATAAGGGCTTGTTTTTTGCGTGAGGAAATTTTAATGAAAACCAAAATTCTGCACATTTTGGAGGGGTTCGTTTTCACACTGTACACTTTACGGTAAAAATTACATGTGTTCTTTATTCTGTGGGTCATTACGATTAAAATGACACCCATGGCTAGATACTTTTATATTTTGGTACAGCTTAAAAAAAATTTAAAACTTTTTGTACAAAATCAGTAATCTAAAATCGCCCTATTTTGACCACCTATAACTTTTTCATTTTTTGGTATATAGGGCGGTATGAGGGCTCATTTTTTGCGCCGTTATCTGTACTTTTTTTAGATACCACATTTGCATATATAAAAGTTTTAGATCATCTTTTATAAAAATTTTTGGAATAAAATGTTTTTTAAATTTTTTACGTTTACGCCATTCACCATATGGGATCATTAACATTATAATTTGATAGTACGGACATTTACGCACGTGGTGATACCAAATATGTTAATTTTAATAAAAATTACGCTTTTTGGGGGTAAAATGGGAAAAACTGTCAATTTGTTTTTTATTGGGGGAGGGGATTTTTCACTTTTTTTCACTTTTATTTGTACATTATTCAACTTTTTTTTTTACACTTTTTCTGTCCCCATAGGAGACTATAGCAATCCTTTGATTGCTAATACTGTGAAGTGCTATGTATAGGACACAGCACTGCTCAGTATTATCGGTGATCTTCTGCTCTGGTCTGCTTGATCTCAGACCAGAGCAGAAGACCCCGGGAGCCAGCCGGAGCCAGGTGAGGGGACCTCCGGCCGCCATGCTGGATGATCGGATTGGCACTGCAGAGCTGTGGGCGATCCGATCATCCATTTAAAGTACCGCAATGCCGCAGATGCCGTGATCTGTATTGATCGCGGCATCTGAGGGGTTAATGGCGGACATCCGCGCGATCGCGGGTGTCGACCATTACGGGTGGGTCCCCAGCTGCTGCTAGCAACCGGAACCTGCCGTGTGTGAGACGAGCACCGTTCCGATGCTCGAGGTCATACACAGGACGTAAATGTACATCCTGATGCGGGAAGTCCCGCCAAACCAGGACATACATTTACGTCCATGGTCATTAAGGGGTTAATAATGTGTGTGTATGTGTGTTTCACTTTTTTTTCTCCATTTTTTTTTTTACATTTTTTTAGGTAGTACTACTACTCTCAGCATGGAACAGACTGGAACAGCATGGAAACAGCATGGGATAAGCATAAGGCTATCCTTCATATAAGATAGGGCCAGGGACTATTGATAGGATTCAGATTATTGGGCAGACTAGATGGGCCAAATGGTTCTTATCTGCCGACACATTCTATGTTTCTATGTCCTTTCTATTGCAGAGATGGAGCGGCTTTCTCCTGTGATCGCATCTCTGCACTATACTCCGGCTGGCCAGTGATGTGAATAGAATTCACATCACTAATTAAAATTTCCCGCAGAGATCTGTGATTGGGCAGATGGTTCCAGGCAATCACAGCTCTCTGCGGGAAATATGAATAATAGGTATATCTACGGCATATACTCATACTACAGTGGGACCAGAAAAGAGCGACTGGCCGCATCTATACATTATACAGGACAACTATAACATAAAAGAAAGTGTTTACCAGGGTTCGCAAAATATTAAACTTTATTGAGGAGAATAAAATCTATTTAAAAATACATGACATAATTCCTGAGAACAGGAGTCAAAAGAGATTTAAACCAGCATGACACTGGACCATAAGTAGAGGCTCATAGCATAACAATAATGAAAGGATTTTACATAATATAAGTGCAGGTGCATATAATAATTACATATATAATAAAAAAGACAATATAATAATATATATAAATACCCAGTGGTTTACAAAAGGAGTAACAAATGAGCCTTTACAGCCTGACGTTTCGCTAGCGGCACTGGCTTCTTCCGGGGCAAGCCTCGGAAGAAGCCAGTGCCGCTGGCGAAACATCGGGCTGTAAAGGCTCATTCCTTACTCCTTTTGTAAACCACTGGGTATTTATGAAGTTTAATCACAATTTGAAATCATCTCTAATAATAATAAAAATATTTAATAATAATAGCATCATATTTACTTATAAACATCTATAGTAAGTCAATTCTAATCATAGCTAGCCAGTATAGCTAGCTATGTATATTATTGCTTAATAAACCCGTAAACTCTGAGTCTGATGCTTTGGTTACACATAGTGTGTCTTATGCAATTAGGGAAATAACTTAAAAGTGTATGTCATTTGTCATTTGGTTTTCTTACAATATTACAACCACTTTATAATTGCCAAACCGCAGAACTCTCAAGCATTGCTTTGTTTATAAGAAAATCAATAAAAAGCAGAAAATGACACAACATTTGACAATGTTCAGTGATTAATATTTTAGACTTTACTAAAGAATACATGATTTTAGTAAAGAGCAATAACTGTTCAACTTAAGAAGCAGATTTTACATTTATTTTGAGATGCTGTGTTATCAAAGGCTCATTAAAATCTCCACTTTCAATCATGCAGTCATTTCAGGAGTACTGGGGACTAAATTAGTGTCATTTAAGGATGGTGATGATGGTTTTTGCAGTGTGTGCGATAGAATTACTGAACATAATCAAGGCTTGAACTCATGATTTCATTAATGAGATTCAATGAGTTTGTTTTTGAGCAGAGATCTACTTTGTAATCATTACTTCTCTTGCTGAGCTGTGCTGTTGTTTATGATTTACATTTGTGTCTGCTTAAATTAAACTCAATTCGTACAGCTTTTTGTATTTTGTTTAAACACCACTTTGGTGCAAATACTTGTCAAATCTTCCCATTGTAACTCTTTAAATGACTATTTTCATTCTGTGTATCGAAATTGCAAAATTCCATTCCATTTTGTAACCGGTAACAGGCACAATGTACTGCAATTCCTCTAATAGTTCTTAAAGTGTACCTGTCACGTCCCACAAAAAAAATATGTTACTCATGTACATCTCATTTTTATGTCTCTATCACTTATATTTTTTTTAAATAAAAATATCTCTTATCATTAGCTCAGGGAAAGGGAGCGTGTTTCTCCCTTGTGGTGGTGGGAGGTGATTTTACTCTTTCTCATGCAGCCTTTTCCATGAGTCATCCCTTGTCCATGACTTATGGACAAGCCTGATGCTGCTGCAGGACTGGTTAGTTTCCCAGTAGGTATAGGGACCCCTAGTGGTAGGATTTTCCAGAGCCATTTTCTTTATTAAATATTTAAAAAACTGAAATTATCCATAGTACAAAAGGTCTTTAATTTGCATCAGTAACAACATATAAAAAGT
This sequence comes from Hyla sarda, assembly GCF_029499605.1. NCBI lineage: Eukaryota > Metazoa > Chordata > Amphibia > Anura > Hylidae > Hyla > Hyla sarda. The sequence continues at coordinate 165,328,380 of NC_079189.1, forward strand.
TTTTTGATCTGACAGTGTCCATTGAAGTATTTGATTATAAAACAAATGAGTACAACATTATGACACATTATTATTTATTCTGTTTGTCCATATGATTTAAATGATACCCAATTTATGCAGGTTATGTTTTATTTTACTGCTTACAATTTTTTTTGTACAGAAATTGGTAGGCTTCAAATTTCTCTCTTCTAACCCCTATAACACTTTTATTTTTATTTTTCCATATCCTGAGCTGTATGAGGACTCATTTTTGTGCCTGATATTTACTTTTTAAAGTAAATTTTTGCTTTTATGGGACTATTTTTTAATCATTTTTTAAAAATTGTATTTCTGGAATATCTGGTTGAAGTGTAAGTAAATGTGTGTAAGTGGGAAAGTAACTGGCTTAGTAATGGAAAAAAGAGGTTGGATGTTAATGGTGCATACTTTGAGTTGGTGACTGTTACTAGCTGATCATCACAGGGGTCAGTTTTGGTTTCTATTCTTTTTATATATTTGTTACTGATCTTGTAGAGAGATTATATAACAAAGCATCATCTTTGCAGATGTTACTAAACACTGCCGTGCACTGTTCCAAACAGATCGTTTGGGGCTTGGGCTGAGAAGTGGCAAGTGAGGTTCAACATAGATAAATGTAAGGTTATTGTCAGGCTATATTGATACCGATAAAATCACATGTTGCAATTAGAGATGTTGTGAATTGTTCGCCAGCGAACAGTTCCCGGCGAACTTAGCATGTTCGCGTTCGCATCGCTGGGCAAATATATGTGAAGTTCGATTCGCCCCCTATACTTTAACATTGTGGTAAACTTTGACCCTGTCAGTCAGAGTCAGCAGACACATTACAGCCAATCAGCAGCAGTCCCTCCCTTCCAGACCCTCCTACCTCCTGCACGGACGACATTTTACCTTCATTCGGCATGCTGCAGGCTTAGAAAGTGGAGGAACAGAGAAGCTGCTCCTGCTGTAATAGGGAAAGCGATAGCTAGGTTGCTGCTAGGTGGTGCATTCAGGGTCCACTTTACTCCTAAAGCACTAGTCTAACATCTGCTTTAAGGACAGCACCCAAAAAAGCCCTTTTTAGGGCTCAAATATCAGTTCGTGTGTCTTGCAACAGCTGGAGGCACCCTGGTTGGGAGGGAACCGCTGGTTAAAAGGGTTACTCCAGTGTAAAATGTAAGTTCATTCAAGCAACTAACTACAGTATCAAAAGGGCTATAAGTTCAGTCCGTGTGTCTTGCAACAGCTGGAGGCACCCTGGTTGGGAGGGAACCGCTGGTTAAATGGGGTACTCCACAGTAAAACTTAATTTCCTTCAAGCAACTAACTACAGTATTAAAAGGCCTATAAGTTCAGTCCATGTGTCTTGCAACTGCTAGAGGCACCCTGGTTGGGGACCTCTGCTTAAAAGGGTAATTCCGCTGGCAACCTTTTCTGCTCATTGTCACAATAGTGCAAATCACATTTGGTGTGACAGTTGTTTAAATAAAAAAAAAAATAATACCTTTTTTGGCTGTGAAATTAAACCAGTGCTGCCTAAAGGGGGTCTCTAACTATGTGCTGCCTAATATGGGGGAATCTATGTGCTGCCTAAAGGGGGGATCTAAATATGTGCTGCCTAAAGGGGGGCTCTAACTATGTGCTGCCTAACGTGGGGGAATCTATGTGCTGCCTAAAGGGGGGATCTAACTATGTGATGCCTAAAGGAGGGATCTAACTATGTGCTGCCTAAAGGGGGCTCTATGTGCTGCCTAAAGGGAGGCTCTACCTATGTGCTGCCTAAAGGGGGGCTTTAACTATGTGCTGCCTAATATGGGGGAATCTATGTGCTGCCTAAAAGGGGGATCTAACTATGTGATGCCTAAAGGGGGGCTCTATGTGCTGCCTAAAGGGGGCTAAAGCACATTATTCCAAAGAATTTAGGAATAATAGGTGATTTATGCCCTTTATGGATTAAAACCAGACTCTGCATCAACTATGTAATTTTCCATGGGTGTTTTGCCATGGATCCCCCTCCAGCATGCCACAGTCCAGGTATTAGTCCCCTTGAAACAACTTTTAAATCCCTATTGTGGCCAGAAAGAGTCCCTGTGTGTTTTAAAATTCGCCTGCCCATTGAAGTCAATGGCGGTTCACCCGGTTCGCTGGTTCGCAAACATTTGCGGAAGTTCGCGTTCGCTGTTTGCGAACCAAAAATTTTATGTTCGCGACATCACTAGTTGTAATATGAAAGATACAACATGTCAGAGTGTCCATCTTTATATTTATCCCAGAAGGCCCAAATGAGAAGGCCACAGTATCGCTCTAAAAATGTGTCTTCCTTTGAAAGAATGAGAGTTTCAAGTAAACAAAGTGTATTACAGAAGCCAAACATAAAGACAATGAAAAGCCTTTTGGGTTGTGAAACTCATTGGCCCTCATTTACTATTGCAAACCCGACATGTTTTGTCAGGTTGTGCGCCAGATTCTGTCGCATTGCACCAGAAATTCTGTCTGCACCAGATTGGGTGCCAGAATTTTTGCCAGAATTGAAAAAACCCCGACTAACTCTACATTTTGCTAAGAAAACCCCCAAAAGGGGGCGTGGTCATGGGGAAAGGGGCATGGTCTCTGAAAAGGGGTGTGTTCCCGACATTTTCACAAAAACCCAACATATTTACTAAGGTTTCCACATAAAATGTGGTGGATTTGAACTGAGGAAAACCAGACAGATCAGAGCATGTGTAAAAAAAGCAAAGTGTAGGGAAAGTGGAAAATGTAGGGAAACCTTACTAAATACAGTGGAAAATAAATTTTAGGGAATTAAAACCCACAAATAAACCTAGACTCCACTCTTGGTAAATGAGGGCCATTGTCTCCAATGGGGGGTCTGTTCTGAACACCTGTATAAGTGTGTGTGCAGATACAATGTTTTTTATTGCAAAAAGAACGAATGCCCAGTGCGGAAGCTCAGATGCAGGTGCATTCTTTATTAGTAGACAACAGTTCACATGAATAGGCAGTGATGCGTTTCAATTGTCTGGGCGATCTTAAAGGGGTACACCGGTGGAAAACTTTTTTTTTTTAAATCAACTGGTGCCAGAAAGTTAAACAGATCTGTAAATTACTTATATTAAAAATCTTAATATCAAATCTTAATCCTTCCAGTACTTATTAGCTGCTGAATACTACAGAGGAAATTATTTTCTTTTTGGAACACACATCTCTCTGCTCACATCATGACCACAGTGCTCTCTGCTTACATCTCTGTCCATTTTAAGAACTGTCCAGAGTAGGAGAGAATCCCCATAGCAAACATATGCTGCTCTGGACAGTTCCTATTCAGCAGCTAATAAGTACTGGAAGGATTAAGATTTTTTCATAGAAGTAATTTACAAATCTGTTTGACTTTCTGGCATCAGTTGTTTAAAAAAAAATGTTTTCCACTAGAGTACCCCTTTAATCATACTGATACATAGACATAACAAACATAACAAATACCTACAGAAAATCTAGTGCAGTCACCTCTATTTTACATGCAACATCGTGTCATCCCCCCACGTCACCAAAAATTTGCTCATGGGTGAGATGACATGTATAAGACGAAACTGCACCTTGGACAGTGACTTTGAGAAAGAGGCATATGAGGCAGGTGTGCGTTTAATCGATAGGGGCTATAAGAAGTGGCTGGTCAATCATGTTATTAACATTGCAAGGTTGAAGGATAGAGAAGAACTTGTCTATACAAACAAACCAGCCACTAAGGTTGATTAAAAGCACTCCAAACAAAGTACCCAACCCATAACTTTTGTAACACAATATAGCATTGATTATAAAGATATTATGAAAATCATACATAAATACATGCCGTTAGCTATGGGAGACCAGAATTTCGAGTCAATCCGTTACAGGGGCTATTGTTGTGTTCCAAAGAAAGCACCCACTATTAGCCAACAAGTTTCACCAAGTTTTTTTTTTTTTACATCAAATATAAAGAGCACTAGACTTGGCTTCAGAATTTTGGCACATATAAATGTGGACATAACGAATGCATTTGTTGTGGTCTTATGTTAGTCTCTAAGATATTTTGTTCTTCAACTAGGGGTATATATATATATATATATATATATATATATATATATATATATATATATATATAATCAAGGAATATATCAATTGTAATACCTCCTATGTGATATATCTGGTGCTGTAATGTGCATTATTTGGGGTGTACAACTTGCCCCTTGAAAGTACGTATGTCTCCATGATAAGTCAACACTGTGTTTAACCCCTTAACGACGCAGGACGTATATTTACGTCCTGCGCCGGCTCCCGCGATATGAAGCGGGATCGCGCCGCGATCCCGCATCATATCGCGTCGGTCCCGGCGCTAATCAACGGCCGGGACCCGCGGCTAATACCACACATCGCCGATCGCGGCGATGTGCGGTATTAACCCTTTAGAAGCGGCGGTCAAAGCTGACCGCCGCTTCTAAAGTGAAAGTGAAAGTGACCCGGCTGCTCAGTCGGGCTGTTCGGGACCGCCGCGGTGAAATCGCGGCGTCCCGAACAGCTGATCGGACACCGGGAGGGCTCTTACCTGCCTCCTCGGTGTCCGATCGACGAATGACTGCTCCGTGCCTGAGATCCAGGCAGGAGCAGTCAAGCGCCGATAATGCTGATCACAGGCGTGTTAATGCACGCCAGTGATCAGCATTAGAGATCAGTGTGTGCAGTGTTATAGGTCCCTATGGGACCTATAACACTGCAAAAAAAATGTAAAAAAAAAGTGTTAATAAAGGTCATTTAACCCCTTCCCTAATAAAAGTTTGAATCACCCCCCTTTTCCCATAAAAAAAATAAAACAGTGTAAAAAAAATAAAAAATAAACATATGTGGTATCGCCGCGTGCGTAAATGTCCGAACTATAAAAATATATCATTAATTAAGCCGTACGGTCAATGGCGTACGCGCAAAAAAATTCCAAAGTCCAAAAAAGCGTATTTTGGTCACTTTTTATATCATTAAAAAATGAATAAAAAGTGATCAAAAAGTCTGATCAAAACAAAAATCATACCGATAAAAACTTCAGATCACGGCGCAAAAAATGAGCCCTCATACCGCCCTGTACGTGGAAAAATAAAAAAGTTATAGGGGTCAGAAGATGACATTTTTAAACGTATACATTTTCCTGCATGTAGTTATGATTTTTTCCAGAAGTGCGACAAAATCAAACCTATATAAGTAGGGTATCATTTTAACCGTATGGACCTACAGAATAATGATAAGGTGTAATTTTTACCGAAATATGCACTGCGTAGAAACGAAAGCCCCCAAAAGTTACAAAATGGCGTTTTTTTTTCGATTTTGTCGCACAATGATTTTTTTTTCCGTTTCGCTGTGCATTTTTGGGTAAAATGACTAATGTCACTGCAAAGTAGAATTGGCGACGCAAAAAATAAGCCATAATATGGATTTTTAGGTGGAAAATTGAAAGGGTTATGATTTTTAAAAGGTAAGGAGGAAAAAACGAAAGTGCAAAAACGGAAAAACCCTGAGTCCTTAAGGGGTTAAAAGCATGGTGGCAGTACTGCAAGTATGTTTTTGCAAGGTATCAAGAGAGTCAGCGCCCCCAATAGAGGCGGCGATCACAAACAGAAGCTTCTCGATAGAGAAGTCTTCTGGATTATGCAACTGGATAGTAGGAGCCCTGCTGGATTGAATAAAAGGCCAGATGTTATTCTCCACTACTAAATTGCACACTCAATAAAAGGCAGGATGTTATTCTCCACTACTAAGTTGCACACTCAATAAAAGGCAGGATGTTATTCTCCACTACTAAGTTGCACACTCAATAAAAGGTTTCTCTCACATCTTCATTATAGAGGGGATTATATTGCTGTCGAGATGCATGTGAACAGATGTTGATTTTTTCCATGTTATCATTATTTATACATGGAGGTACTATTTTTTTTTATCTATTTGTTGTGTTCACCTGCATCCTCAAGCATTTTTTCTTCTCTTTTTCTTTCTTCTATTTGCAGAGGCCTTGTTAAAAATGCAAGAAGCGATCTGATTGTTTGCTATGGGCAACTGGGCAACTTTGCCTCCGGACAGGTTTTGATAAATCTCCCCCATAGTGTTGTTAACCAAAGTTTATTGGAAATACTTGAAAATGTAAATATTTGTCCTCTATTTGTCAAATAGAACATTTGACTAGTCATCTAATCTTTTTAGCTGTGGGATCCTAGAAGCAGACCTAAGGTTTCCTTTAATAATGCCAAAGATTCAGTTTGTTGCTACCATCCTCAAAGTAGCAAAACCGATGTGACATTTCTTCATAAAGGCCTCTTCATGGCATTTCCCAAGTGGTATCCAGGCTACTACCATTGCATCTGAAACAAAAGCAGGGTTCATTGCTGAAAAGGACAGACCGCCTTTTCAGCCTCCATTGTCATCTTGCCCTGCACCATTATAGCCTTTAAGAGTGGGGGCATGAGATCCATGGCGCACCTAGAGCTGGACATTTGGCTCATAGCCCAGTGTTGTGTAGGCACCTTCTAATGATTTGTGTAGACATACTTTAAAGGGGTACTTCCACCCTCGACATGTTATCCCCTATCCAAAGGATAGGGGATAAGATGTCTGATCGCGGGGGTCCCGCCGCTGGGGACCCCCGCATTATTGCATGCGGCACCCACCTGTGTTCTCACCGGAACTGCCTGAGGGTCTGAGTCGCGAGTCCGGGAAAGGAAGTCCGTGATGTCAGGACTCCGCCCCCGTGTGATGTCACGCCCGTCCCCTCAATGCAAGTCTATGGGAGGGGGCGTGACAGCCCCTTCCCATAGACTTGCATTGAGGGGACGGGCGTGAAGTCACACGGGGGTAGAGTCCTGACGTCACAGACTTCCGATCCCGGACTCGCGACTCAGACCCTCCAGCGGTTCCGGTGAGCACACAGGTGGGTGCCGCATGCAATAATGCGGGGGTCCCCAGCGGCGGGACCCCCGCGATCAGACATCTTATCCCCTATCCTTTGGATAGGGGATAAGATGTCTAGGTTGGGAGTACCCCTTTAATGTGCATAGTGAAAGACTGCTGCATAAGGCACTTTTGATGCCTTCAAGACCCAGAGGTCTCAAAAGGGGGGAAGAGTGATAATAGAGGACACCAATTAGGAAATGTTATAGGCCTGCTTGAAGCGATGTGTCTTTAGAGCACATTTAACATTGTAGATTTTGGGTGTAAATTTGAGGGTTCTGGGCATCGCATTCCAGAGAACTGCTGCAGCACCAGCAAAGATTTGAAGACTTATGAGTGAAAGGTTCAAATTATAGAAGATGTTAGTTTTAAATCATTAGAAGAGGGGAGACCTGTATCCCAAAAGATATGCAGGGTAACCACAAAACAATCCTACGCGTAATTAGAATTACCCAGAATGTGCATATTTCACATTTTTCTTAACATTTTTCTATGTATTTGCTTCAATCACTTTGTCTGGGAACTTCAAAGAAATAAACAAGCCACTAAATTTTAGTAATTTATTAGAATGTGACCTATGAGCTACTTTACTAATTGTTGGTTATTCAGTGAAAGAATAATGAACTTACATTGCAGATGGCTGTAAAATAATTAAAAGCAAATGTATAATTAATTCTAAACTGAACCATGGATCATAGAACTGACTTGCAGATTTTGTTCATGGCCCATGTTCAAAAAATACCAAGTTAACCTTTAAGTACTTTTGAAGTTTAATAATTGGACAGTAAATTTATCTGACAATAGTTTTAAACTTAGTTTTAGTTTTACAAAGCAATGCTGTGGAAAAAGGAAATTTAAAGTCAAATGATTTAAATATAATGATTATATTGATATCACTGACAGTCTCATACAAGATGCAAATTTAAGTATTGTATATTAGAAATATAAAATATCTGAGAATAATGATTTGGTAGACCAAGAAAATAGATAGATTTAGGTCAGTTAGACAATCATTTTAAATATGCAATCTGACAAGTAGGTCAGTTACTCAACCCAAATTTCATTATGCAATGTTTAAGCCATGAGGGTTACATATTTCCATGTCAGTAGAAATAAAGAGAAAAAGTTGTGTGTCATTTCTGAAGACCCCTATGGTCTCAATTAAAAGGCATCTAATAACTACATCAATTGCAACCTATTAAAATCCACCTAGTAAAAAGCATCTAACAAACCTCTATATAAGGCTATCAGAAAAGGTCCCTGGATCAACGTTCTGTCCCTATAAATCTTATATCCATAACCTGTAATAGTGGCGATGCTAGGGTTGGCGTCACCCGATGCGGTAAAAATTGTGTCACCCTAAACTCATACCCCCCCCCAAAGAAATTTTTTGAGCCTGTAGTGAAAGATGCCAAAGGTGTAGGTTGTTGCGGAAAATTATTTCCAGAATGGGACAGTAAAACTAAAGCTCCCAGTATGGCCTAAGCAGTGGTAAGGGTATGCTGGGACTTTCACCCATCATAACTGCAGAACTTACAAGTGATTACAGCTCTGATGGGACAGTCAGGTAGCATACACAATGATATCAGTGACCACAGGCGACATCTTCTTTATAGTCTTCCCTTATCTAATTCAGATGGTACATACCGCCAGGATTTCATCCAGCAAAATCTTCTCTCTGCACAATTTGTGATGCCCAAATGGCTCCTCACTATGTCAGCGCATTCTGATCCTTTTATATGAAAACAATAATCATTGTAACTCTGCTGCACACTGCGCTCTCTGAATATAATACTGCCACACACTGTACCCTCTGAATATTATACTACCACACACTGTACCCTCGGAATATAATACTACCACACACTGTACACTCTGAAAATAATACTGCCACACAATGTACCCTCTGAATATAATACTACCCCACACTGCACTTTTTGAATATAATAATACCACACACTGTATCCTCTGAACATAATACTACTACACACTGCACACTGTACCCTCTGAATATAATACTGCCACACACTGCCCCCTCTAAATATAATACTACCACACAATGCACTCTTTGAATATAATACTACCACACACTGTACCCTCTGAATATTATATTACCACACATACTGTAACACGCTGTACCTTCTGAATATAATACTACCACACACATTCTACCCTGTCCTGTGCCCTCATCAAATTAATGCCCCTGTCCTGTGCCCACACATAATAATTATGCCCTATCCTGTTCCCCCTACATAATAATGCCTCGTCCTTTTCCCCCTACATAATAATTCCCTCTGTCCTGTGGCCCCACATATAATACTAATGCCCTTGCCCTCCCCCCATATAATCCTGTGCCCCTCACATATAATTTCCCCTGTCATGTGCCACATATAATGCCCCCTGTCCTGTGTCCCTCACATATGATGCCCCTTCATATGTGCCCCTGTCATATAAAGCCCCATTATGTGCCCCTCACATATAATGCCCCCTGTTCTGTGCCCCTTACATTAAATGCCCCGTCCTTTGCCCCTCAGATATAATGTCCCCTGTAATATTCCCCTCAGATACAATGCCCCCCTATAATGTACCCCTCAGACAGAATGCACCCTGTAATGTGCCCCTCAGATATAATGCCCCCTGTATAATGCCCCTACAGTGCTTCAAACATAGTAAAAACAAACAACAATTACACTCACCTAATCCACGTTCCTACTAGCAGGTCTCTCCCTTGCTTCTGGCTTGCAGCGTGGGGACGGGATCTCCGACAAGCACAATGGCGTCACATCATTGCACCGGCCTGCTGGGGATCGCGTCCCTGCAGCTCACATGCTGCAAGCCAGAAGTGTCTGCAGCGTGTGAGTGAATGGTGGAGCGGGAGCTGACAACTGTTATTCCACCATTCATTCTAGTGTACTGATTCTGCACACATGCATGCTTTGCTGGGTGACTTCCCGTCGGATGGTGTGCACCCCACTTATGGGGTGTCACCTGATGCATCCTACCCCCCCCCCCATAGTAACGCTACTGACCTGTAATGTTATTACTGTCCAGGAACACATCCAGGCCCATTTTTAACTCTTTTATTGAGTTCACTATGACCACCTCCTCTGGCAGAGTTCCATTGTGTCACTGCTCTTACAGTAAAGAATCCCTGTCTATCCTGGTGTAAAAACCTTCTTTCCTTTCGAGGAAGAGGATGTCCCTTGTTATTGATACAGCCATGGGTATACATAGGTCATGGGAGAGATCTCTGTACTGTCCCCTGATAAACATAGTTATTAGGTAACCTCTAAGCTGTCTTTTTTTCTAAATTAAATAACCCTAATTCTGATATTTAAAACATCTATAAAATTGTACCAATAAAATCTACAGATTACAGCCCAAAGGGTGAACTGTACAGGCCGGAGATGGAAATATAAAAAGTTACAGGGGCCAGAATATGGTAAATTTTACAGATTTGTAAATTATTCTATTACATTTTTTTTATCCTTTCAGTACTTATTAGCTGCTGTATACTACAGAGGAAGTTGATTTGTTCTTTTCTGTCTGACCACAGTGCTCTCTGCTGACACCTCTGTCCATGTCAGGAAGTGTCCGGAGCAGGAGCGGTTTTCTATGGGGATTTGATTGTACTCTGCACAGTTCCTGACATGGACAGAGGTGTCAGCAGAGAGCACAGTGGTCAAAAAGAAAAGAACAACTCAAATTCCTCTGTAGTATACAGCAGCTGATAAGTACTGTAAATCTTTTAAATACAATTAATTTAAAAATCTGTTTAACTTACTGGAGCCAGTTGAAATTTGTTTTCCACCGAGGTACCCCATTAAGCCTCAAAACACATGCATTACACTGCATAAAAGCTCTAAAGCCCTGTATAACACTGCTAGGGTCTCCTAGGAATGTATTCAAGTAGTTTTAAAGTGGTTATAGGGCTAAGATAATGTCAAAGTTACAGTGACATGTGGTAGCTCGTGGTCACTAACAGCTTGTTTACCCGCTTAGGGACCCAGGGTGTACAGGTACACCCCAACGACCTGGTACTTAAGGACCCAGGGTGTTCCTGTACCCCAGGAGGTCCACTTATCGTCAGTGATCGGCGGTGGCGGGTGGCTATCCTCTTCCTGGTGCGGCGATCCTGCGACAGGTACGCTCACTATACAGTGGTCTCTAAACTGTAGCCCTCCAGATGTTGCAAAACTACAGCTCCCAGCATGCCCAGACAGCTGTTTGCTGATTTGGCATGCTGGGATTTGTAGTTTTGCAATAGCTGGAGGGCTACAGTTTGGAGATCTCTGTGCATTGGTCTCTAAACTGTGGCCCTCTAGATCTTGCAAAACTACAACTCTCAGCATGCCCACACAGCAGTTTGCTGTCTGGGCATGCTGGGATTTGTAGTTTTGCAATAGCTGGAGGGCCACAGTTTGGAGATCACTGTGCGGTGGTTTCTAAACCGTGGCCCTCTAAATCTTGCAAAACTACAACTCCCAGCATGCACCAACAGCAAACAGCTGTCTCACAATGCTGGGAGTTGTAGTTACGTACCTCCAGCTGTTGTATAAATACATCTCCCAGCATGCCCTTGGGTGATCAGTACATGCTGGGACTTGTAGTTTTGCCACAGCTGGAGGCACACTGGTTGGAAAATACTTAGTTAGATAACAGAACCTTACTGAAGGTTTTCCAACCAGTGTGCCTCTGCTGTTGCAAAAGTACAACTCCCAGCGTTCACGATCTGTCAGTGCATGCTGGGAGTTGTAGTTTTGAAACAGCTGGAGGTTGCCCCCCCCCCCCCATATGAATATAAAGGGTACATTCACACGGACGGGTTTACAGTGAGTTTCCTGCTTCAAGTTTGAGCCGCGGCAAATTTTCCGCCACAGCGCAAACTCCTGGCGGAAACTCACATTAAACCCACCCGTGTTATTGTACTCATAAAAACAGTACACTAACACAAAATAAAGGGTAAAACACTACATACACACCCTTACACTCTCCCCCCCCCCCCCCCCCAATAAAAATGAAAAATGTATCGTACGGCATTGTTTCCAAAATGGAGCCCCCAGCTGTTGCAAAATAACTCCCAGCATTTCCGGACAGCCACTGACTGCCCAGGCATGCTGGGAGTTTAGAAACAGCTGGAGGCACCCTGTTTGGTAATCACTGGTGTAGAATACCCATCTGCCCACCCCTATGCAATCCCTAATTTAGGCCTCAAATGCACATGATGCTCTCTCACTTCGGAGCCCTGTCGTATTTCAAGGCAACAGCTTAGGGCCACAAATGGGGTATTTCCGTACTTGGGAGAAATTAAGCTACAAATTTTGGGGGGCTTTTTTCCTTGTACCCCTTATGAAAAGGAAAAGTTGGGGTCTGCACCAGCCTGTTAGCGTAAAAAAATTAAACATTTTACACTAACATGCTGGTGTTGCCCCATACATTTTATTTTCACAAGAGGTAAAAGGAAAAAAAGACCCCCAAAATTTGTAATGCAATTTCTCCTGAGTACGGAAATACCCCATATGTGGGCGTAAAATGCTCTGCGGACACACAACAAGGCTCAGGAATGAAAGCGCACCATTTGAGGCCTAAATTGGTGATTTGCACAGGCGTGGCTGATTTACAGTGGTTCTGACATAAACACAAAAAAATAAATACCCACGTGTGACCACATTTTGGAAACTACACCACTCACAGAACGTAACAAGCGGTATAGTGAGCCTTAACACCCCACAGGTATTTAAATTTGGATGGGAAAATGAAAAAAAAAATGTTTAAACTAAAATTCTGGTGTTTCCCATCCAGGGAAAAAAATCCCCCTAAATTTGTAACACCATTTCTTCTGAGTAAGAACATACCCCATATCTGGATGTAAAGTGCTCTGCGGGTGAACTACAATGCTCAGAAGAGAAAGAGCGCCATTGTGCTTTTGGAGAGAAAATTTGTCTGGAATTGAAGACCACGTGTGCTAGAACAAGGGGTTAAAAACACACTGAAATAGTGGATGTGTATGCATTTTAAGTCTAAAGTAAAGCTGCATGTTAAGTATCTCTGGTTGTTGGCAGATGCCTGTCGGTGTTAAAATGCCCACGGAGGTATCATAAAACCCAATGGCTTTTTTCCAAGTGTTCCAAAAATTATCCCTTTTTGGGAGTTTCAAAAAGATTGTTGACTGTGTGTCAAAATGAAGAATCGCTTTTGTAAACATTGAAATTTTACAAAGTTGGAAAATCATTGCAAATAATCCCATTTTAACCCTAAACTATCTCACTAGCCCTTTGGAGCTGAGTTGCTCCTTTTGAGGGCTTTTGGACTATTTTAGCCAAGTATTTGCTGCAGAATATATGGCTGCCTGCTTTACTATGGCACAGCAGTATCTAGTTTCACCGGGACTGAGACACCATTATTATGCTGTACATCTGTGGAATTTTAAACAATTATAGGGGTTTTTAAGAAAGAAAAAAACTAAAATCCATATGAATTGGCTATCATTGTAACTGTAATGATGCACAGAATAGATATGACAAACAGTATCTTTTTGATCACTTTTTATTATTTTTTTATTACATTTTTCTTGTATATGAAGTGATCAAAAATATGCAATGTTTATGCAGTTTAATTGACATTATATTTTAACCCCTTAATGACCACGGTCGTAAATGTACATCCTGGTGCGGCGGTACTTAGCGCACCAAGACGTACATTGACGTCCTGTACTTAACTGCGAGCATTGCGGGTCATGTGCGGCAGGTCCCGGCTGCTGATAGCAGCCAGGGACCCACCTGTAATGGCCGACATCCGCGATCGTGCGGATGTCTGCCATTTACCCCTCTATAGAGATCACGGCATCTGCGGCTACATTTTATGCTGGTGAGATCGAGCAGACCAGAGCAGAAGATAACCGATAACACTAATCAGTGCTATGCGCTATGAATGGAGAGATGTAAAGCGAACTTTGGAAGAGATGGGAATACCGGCGCTGACCAAGGAGAAGACAATAGAGCCAGGTGTGTAGCGAACAGATTTAATCCAATGCGACGTGTTTCACCGCGCTTGCGCGGTTTCATCAGTTGCCTGATGAAGCCGCGCAAGCGCGGTGAAACGCGTCGCATTGGATTAAATCTGTTCGCTACACACCTGGCTCTATTGTCTTCTCCTTGGTCAGCGCCAGTATTCCCATCTCTTCCGAAGTTCGCTTTACATCTCTCCGCTATTTTTGGGAAGGCTACAGACCGGGATCATTATATCAAACGCACATCTTGGTTGTGTGGGAGTGCACACAACCTGGCAGGGTGAGCCTTCACTTTTTCCCTCCCCTCCCACACACCTGTGATCCCGTTGGTTCTTCACAAGGGAGCGCCTGTTTTTCTCTTTGTTTTACATGCCCTATGAATAGCACTGAACAGTATTAGCAATCAAATGACTTCTATAAATAGTTCCCTATGGGGACTATTAAAGTGTAAAAAAAAAAAAGTAAAAAAAAAGTAAAAAGGTCCCATCACCTGCCTCTGCTGTCTTCCAGGCTTCTTCTGGTCGATCAAAAAACATGCCCTCATACTAGCCTGTGGACAAAAATTTTAAAATTGCGATTTTTAGAAGGCAAGGAGGAAAAAACGAAAATGCAAAAATAAAATTGGCCTGGTCCTTAAAGGAGTACTCCAGGATGGTACAAAAATATAGAGGTACATACCTTCCATCGCTCCCTAAGTGCCTCCAGTAACCCGCTCCGGCCTGCCAGCAGTATGACGGGCAATTTTCCCATCCCGGAGTACTCCTTTAAGGTCAAAATGGGCTTGGTCCTTAAGGGGTTAATAGTTCAAACATTTTGGTACATGACGATACCACATATGTTTATGTTTGTTTGTTTTTTTACATAATTTTATTTAAAAAATGGGGAAAGGGAATGTTTCAAACTTTTATTAGGGAAGAGGTAACACTGGCTGCCATAGCTCCTGCACTATTGGAGCACTGATCAGATGAGCTGGAGGCAGATAGGTACCCTCCGCCCATCCACTGAGCTGATCAGGACAACAAAATGTTACTATGGTGGCCCCTTCAGCTCCTCCTAGCTAACCAGCAACCTATTTTCACACTTACAGTATAGACGCTGCAATCAACTTTAATTGTGGCGTCTAAAGGGTTAATGCCAGACATCACTCTGACCAGTGATGTCTGGCATTAGCCACAGGTCCTGGCTCTGCAGATAGAAGCCGGGACCAACCGACTATGAAGTGTGTTCAGCTGCTGAGCATGCTTAACAGTTTGAGAGCTGGCACAGTGTACACATGTCTACCCTGCATCCTTAAGGTGACAGACATAGACATCCCCTATCCTACACACACACCAGGGCTCAAGTCCTGCAGGAACACATAGGAACTGAGTTCTTGCACTTTATCCACAACAGGAGCAGCGTTTCCATTAGCAAGAGTCCTTCAGGACCAGTCCTTGAGTGTAAATCTTGGGTGAGTTTCTACCCTTTTTTTCCCCCAGGACTTGACCCTGCACTGCCCCCATACGCACGTACACAGCCCCCATATACATGTACACAGCTCCCATATACACAAACACTGCCCCCATACACACACACTGTCCCCATACACATACACAGCCCCCATACACATACATATACAGCCCCCATACACACATCACAACCCCCATACACACACATACACAGCCCCCATACTAACACACATACAGCCCCCAGGCATACACTGCTCCCATACACATACATACACAGCCCTCATGCACACAAATACACAGCCTTCATACACACATACACAGCCACTATACACACATAAACTGCCCCCCTACACACGTACAAAGCCCCCATATACATGTACAAAGCTCCCATATACACAAACAATGCCCCCATACACACACACACACTGTTCCCATACACATACACAGCCCCCATACACATACATATACAGCCCCCATATACACAACCCCATACACACACATACACAACCCCCATATTCACACATACACAGCCCCAATACATACGCTCCCCCATACACATATATACACATCCCCATACATGCATACACAGCCCCATACACACACATACACAGCCCTCATACACACATACGCAGCCCCAAATACACACATAAACTGCCCCCATACACACGTACACAGTCCCCATGCATACCTACACAGCACCAAATACACACATTCACAACAGCCCCCATGCTCACACACACACACTATATATATATATATATATATATATATATATATATATATATATATCTATATCTATATCTATATCTATATCTATATATATATATATATATATATATATATATATAAGTTAATACCTAATTAAAAATGCTATGACTCTTAGGGGGTGGGGAGAAAAAAAACATATACAAAGAAGTACTTAGGATATGCACATTTCCACAATGTGACATGTGGCGTCAGTGCATGATGAGGAATTATCCTGTTCATGGTGCCAAAATTTAGTTGTGGTGACATTGGGTGGTGTTGGTGGAAATACCTGATCACTTTCTGACGCTAGGGCACCATTATCCTATACACGGTTCGAGGATTGGGACAGCTTCTCTTGGGCAGGATTTTGATGGGCCTACAAGTGTCCGTGACCCAACAGCTGGGTTGCAGCCATTTGTGGGTTGCAGTGCAACTCCATTTACTTACATTATGTGCGACACGTACGACAAACATATGACATATGTAGGTAGCCAGGTAAGTAGCTTGCCAGTTGGATTGTTAGCTAACTAGGTAGATAGCCAGATAACTAAGTAGAAGCAAGGTAGAGCAGCACATCCGAACAGCGTCAAGGTGATGTGGGTGCAAGTGGGCCCAAACACAGCCCTGGTCGCTGGCGGCAGTAATCGACACAAATAGAAAGCGTCCCACAGCACTCCAATATAAGGTGAAAAGCAGTGTAGTTTATTTCCTCATATGTGGCAAGCAACGTTTCCACTGTCTGCACAGTCTTTATCAAGCATACAAAAGTGACCAGAGTACTGGTATTTATGTGTGAACACACACAAAATCAATTACAGGGTAATTATAGCAAATCAAAGTGAAAAGGTTAAAAAATAAAATAAAAAAAAACAATGATCCAGTGTAAAAAAATAAAATACACATACAGTGATCCCTCAGCTTACAATGGCCTCAACATACAATAGTTTCAACATACAATGGTCTTTTCTGGACCATTGTAACTTGAAACCAGACTCAACATACAATGTACAGACAGTCCAGATCTGCGAAACTTAATCAATGGCCGGAAGAACTGACCAATCAGAATGGGCATTTACTGGTAAAACCCCTGTATTACTGAAGTGCATGCACTGACTGGTGTCTGGTAGCGCCCCCCCTACAGTACAGGGAGGTATTACATGTTCTTTACTACTCTTTACCTGTACCAGGGTTAGCTGCTCCTTTGGACACCAGGTGAGGACGGCTCCATGATACTTTTTTAGGACACTGTGTTCTGTACAGGACCCCGAAGAATCTCCTGTCCTCTACATAGACCAGTGTTTCCCAACGAGGATGCCTCCAGCTGTTGCAAAACTACAACTCCCAGCATGTCCGGACAGCCTTTGGCGATCCAGGCATGCTGGGAGTTGTAGTTTTGCAACAGCGTGAGGCACCCTGGTTGGAAAACACTGAAGTAGACAGTGATTACAGCTCCCAGCAGATCTTTCTTATTTATATGTAAGGATTTGCTTTATCTATATTAGTTATCTACTTATTTTTCTTTAATCCTCACTTTTTCCTATTTTCAGATGACATTTTGGAGGCTTCAGAACCAATTACCAGGTTTCCATAGAGTTATGGTCTCAACATATGATGGTTTCAACATACAATGGTCGTCCCGGAACCAATTAATATTGTAACTTGAGGGACCATTGTATGGATATATGCGTGCAATGAAATACAATGTGTTTAGTGTTATTACATTTACATATCACCAAACCGATCATAGTGAAAATATAATCATGATTAAATACGTATCTACAAGAGAATTAAAAACAATGGCGGAGGAGGGGTTAGGTCAAAAACACTCACCACATGTGTAAGTAATCATGGCAACGTGACAGGTTGTATACAGACGCTCACTGCCTCGTGAACATAGAAAATGTGATGCGGCCTATACACAGACCAGTATCACTAATAACACCACAATACAAGGGACATATAAATCCTCCACACCATGACCACTGACTAAACAATACCACCATATTGTATGGAAATAAAAGCCACTATACACAGACCAGTATCACTAATAACACCACAATACAAGGGACATATAAATCTACCACACCATGACCACTGACTAAACAATACCCCCATACTGTATGGAAATAAAAGCCACTATACACAGACCAGTATCACTAATAACACCACAATACAAGGGACATATAAATCTACCACACCATGACCACTACCATTACCACTGACACTGCTATATTGTTACTGAATAAAAACCAGTACAGTATACAAAAGATCAATAACCCTACACAGGGATAGATTTGAGCTGTACACAGGGGCTGCAGACCATATAGGTTATTATAGTTATATACTCACGGGGCGTCTACTCTGTTCGGAGTCGTTCACTTTTCTCTTTCTTCTCCATCTGTCCTGGGTCATCATGAAGATTTCTCCCGATCACAACTCGTCTTCACCGAATCTGCCAGACAAACATTTTAGGATTCTCGCTACAGTAAAGTCCTCACCTCTATACAAACCCCCTATATGTATTACACTGCCCCATATAGTAGTCCCTTCTGTGCCCTATATAGTATTAGGCCCCAACATTGTCCTCATACATTATAATGCCCCCTCTCATTGCCCCTATATAATATAATGCCCCCTCACATTGCCCCATATATAGTAATGCCCCCATATATAGTAATGTCCCCTCACATTGCCCCATATATAATAATGCCTCCTTACATTACCCCCATAGATTATAATGCCCCCTAACATTGCCCCCATATATAGTAATGCCCCCATATATAGTAATGCCCCCTCACATTGCCCCATATATAGTAATGCCCCCATATATAGTAATGCCCCCTCACATTGCCCCATATATAATGGCCCCCACACATAATAATGCCTCCCTCACATGGCTCCCACACATAATAATGCCCCCCTCACAGGCCCCACATACATAATAATGCCCCCCCCCCACATGTCCCCCTCATATAATAATGCCCCCCCTCACATGTCCCCCACATATAATAATGCCCCCCCTCACATGTCCCCCACACATAATAATGCCCCCCTCACATGTCCCCCACACATAATAATGCCCCCTCACATGTCCCCCACACATAATAATGCCCCCCCTCACATGTCCCCCTCATATAATAATGCCCCCCCTCACATGTCCCCCACACATAATAATGCCCCCTCACATGTCCCCCACACATAATAATGCCCCCTCACATGTCCCCCTCATATAATAATGCCCCCCCTCACGTGTCCCCCACACATAATAATACCCCCCTCACATGTCCCCCACACATAATAATGCCCCCCTCACATGTCCTCCACACATAATAATGCCCCCCTCACATGTCCTCCACATATAATAATGCCCCCCCTCACATGTCCCCCACATATAATAATGCCCCCTCACATGTCCCCCACACATAATTATGCCCCCCTCACATGTCCCCCACACATAATGCCCCCCCTCACATGTCCCCCTCATATAATAATGCTCCCCCTCACATGTCCCCCACATATAATAATGCCCCCCTCACATGTCCCCCACACATAATAATGCCCCCCCTCACATGTCCCCCACACATAATGCCCCCCTCACATGTCCCCCTCATATAATAATGCCCCCCTCACATGTCCCCCACATATAATAATGCCCCCCTCACATGTCCCCCACACATAATAATGCCCCCCCTCACATGTCCCCCACACATAATAATGCCCCCTCACATGTCCCCCACACATAATAATGCCCCCCCTCACATGTCCCCCTCATATAATAATGCCCCCCCCTTACATGTCCCCCACACATAATAATGCCCCCCCTCACATGTCCCCCTCATATAATAATGCCCCCCCTCACATGTCCCCCACACATAATAATGCCCCCTCACATGTCCCCCACACATAATAATGCCCCCTCACATGTCCCCCTCATATAATAATGCCCCCCCTCACATGTCCTACACATATAATAATGCCCCCTCACATGTCCCCCTCATATAATAATGCCCCCCTCACATGTCCTCCACATATAATAATGCCCCCCCTCACATGTCCCCCACATATAATAATGCCCCCCTCACATGTTCCCCACACATAATAATGCCCCCCCTCACATGTCCTCCACATATAATAATGCCCCCCCTCACATGTCCCCCACACATAATAATGCCCCCTCACATGTCCCCCACACATAATAATGCCCCCCTCACATGTCCCCCTCATATAATAATGCCCCCCCTCACATGTCCTCCACATATAATAATGCCCCCCTCACATGTCCCCCACATATAATAATGCCCGTCTCACATGTCCCCCACACATAATAATGCCCCCCCTCACATGTCCTCCACATATAATAATGCCCCCCCCTCACATGTCCCCCACATATAATAATGCCCCCTCACATGTACCCCACACATAATTATGCCCCCCCCTCACATGTCCCTCTCATATAATAATGCCCCCCTCACATGTCCTCCACATATAATAATGCCCCCCCTCACATGTCCCCCACATATAATAATGCCCCCTCACATGTCCCCCACACATAATTATGCCCCCCCCTCACATGTCCCTCTCATATAATAATTCCCCCCCTCACATGTCCCCCTCATATAATAATGCCCCCCCTCACATGCCCCCCACATATAATAATGCCCCCCTCACATGTCCCCCACATATAATAATGCCCCTCTCACATGTCCCCCACATATAATAATGCCCCCTCACATGTCCCCCACATATAATAATGCCCCCCTCACATGTCCCCCACATATAATAATGCCCCTCTCCCATGGCCCCCACATATAATAATGCCCCCTCACATATTAATGCCCCCCTCACATGGCCCCCTCACATATTAATGCCCCTTCACATGGCCCCCTCACATATTGATGCCCCCTCACATGGCCCCCTTGTATATTAACGCCCCCCTCACATATTAACGCCCCCCTCACATATTAATGCCCACACATACAATAATGCCCTTCCTCACATGGCCCCCACATATAATAATGCCCCCTCACATATTAATGCCCCCTCACATGGCCCCCTCACATATTAATGCCCCCTCACACATTAATGCCCCCTCACACACATATGCCCCCTCATATAGTAATGCCCCCATAAATGGAGGTCATGTGAGGGGGCATTACTATATATGGGGGCCATGTGAGGGTTATTATTATGTATGGCAGGCATGTGAGGGGGCATTACTTATTGGGGGCAAAGTTAGGGGGGCATTACTTATTATTACTTTGCCCCCATATAAGTAATGCCCCCTCACTTTGCACCCATATAAGTATGCCCCCGTCACTTTGCCCCCATATAAGTAATGCCCCTCACATAATAATGCCCCCAGCAAAAAACAAAAAAAACCACTCACCTCTGTCTCGTTCCCCCGCAGCTCTTGTTCTCTCTTGTTCTCTCCTCTTCTCTCCTGTGCTGACAGCCTCCGCAGAGCCGCTGCCGCACAGGAAGCCCGGGATGGAGTGACAGGACGGAGCCGCCGGCAGGTGTCCCGGATCTGCTGGCGTCCCGGACCCTTCACCTGCTGGCCCAGTCGCAAGGGGAACGATGGGGCCCGCAAGTGAAGCGTCCGGTTATGCACATGCAGGGACCGTGCCAGCACCGGTCCCAGCATGTTGCAGCCCTCGGTCTGTGCGGCCGTTTGTGCAGGCCGCCGGGCCTATTTTAACGCAGGGGCCTGGAGCTGCCGCTCCATCCGCCCCTACGTTAATCCGGCCCTGCTCTTGGGCCAGACATGGGGAGTAAATGAACATACTGACATCAGGTTACAAATAACTGTCTTTATTGAACTGGTGCAGACGGTAATACACATACAGCTAGCTTTTGATGTGAGAGTGCAGCATAACCCCTTGGGAGCCCTGTTGCCTTGCTGAGACTTGTGGTGGTTTCACCAAACAGATTAATACTGACTTGTGAGATGGAAGATTGATTCCTGGTTGCTAGGGTCATGTCAAGGTACTGAAGACTGTTCCGCAGAGACATGAATTTCCCCCTTGCGAGTAAACCTTGCAGGATGACCAGTTGACAGATTAGATTTGAACTAGGTCTCTCGTCAGAGTAAACGACACACAGTACATCTGAGCTAAGCTGTTGCTCAGGAGCCTTGTAGGAACTAGACTGAACAATGTCTAGCACTGGACTGATTAACCCCTCCTCTGCACCTCGCCACGTAGGGGAGACTTTTTGGGTTCTCATTGGCAGGCAGGGTAACATGGGGGTCACTGCTCTCAATTTAAAGGCAGAGTTCACATACAAAACATACAAAACATGTATACATATAACAATAAGGAAATTAATTTAAGAAAATATATTATCTGACTATATTATCAATTTAACTGTAGAACTTCAGTGGGCCCAACACGTTGTATTGCCAAGCTGCCAGACACAGTTCAAAGCCATGGGACAGCTACTGGTGCTGGGACACCACAGACATACCTCATCATAGGAACCAATACGACTCCAGCTTTAGGTTTTTAACAGCACTTTTTTTTCTATGATCTATCTATCTATCTATCTATCTATCCATCTCATATCTATCAATCTATCTCATATCAATCTATCTGTCTATCTATCTCATATCTATCTATCAATCATCTATCTTTCTATCTATCTATACATCTACCTTATATCTATCTATTTATCTACAGTATCTGAAATGTGGTCAGTACTTTCCTCAGGGAGAGGACACCACTTCTGGTGTAGAATTGCAATTCAGATAGGTGTCCTCTCCCTGAGGAAAGTACTGACCCTGTTTAACTAGTCACAGACCTCTCACCTCGCCCAAGCCAGATAACCCTGCTCTGTACTGGTGGGGGGCAAACACCCTGAAACAGCTGTCTGCAGATGGGTCCTCTTTCCTTCTGGAGAGAGTTCTGGCTTGGCATAAATCCCAATCAGTTCTGAGACTTCTTAACTGGAGCCTGAGCTGTTTGCAGGACACACTACCTGTGAAGGTGGTGTGATGAGCTGATTTGCATATTTTCTACAATATCTTAATAGTCCACCTGTACTTGAATTTGATATATAAAGCAGTTGTCTTTTCCAGACATTGCCAGAAACTTTTTGCATTGCAGTCCTTTCCTAATGCAATTACATCCCCTATGTCTCTGTTCAGACATAAGTCTTTTTAAACTGAAAACTTGTTTTTAATTAAAAACCGCCTTTGACTAATGTGTACTTTTCCTCTCATTATACAAAGCATTTTCATTTACATATTAAAGAAGTCATAAAGGATAGCATTCCTATTGGCATTTGTTAGTTACAATGATGGTGAAATGACAACTGCTACAAATATTACAGGAATTCTTTGGTGAAATGTATCCATAAAAATGTAAATAGAAATAACATGCATCTTTCTCTTTACAAACAGGAACGCAACTGTTCTTTTGTTATTTTAGTTTTTCTTTCTGAGGAATTGCACCCGAGATCATAACCTTTCAACTAGAATGGATCTTTAATCTGGAAGAGAAAACTAATGATTATGCTTGGCATTATTAGTCCATTGCATTATTAGATTCTTAAATAATGAGATGCCAGAAGCATTCATTCCACCATCTCTCATTACGCAGAGGTTACAAGTACAATTAGATGGCACTCTTGGATCTTGTTTTTCAATTTACTTGCAAACTGAGTACTTCTTCTTTGTGATTACATTTTCAAGTATTGTACTTCATTACTTTTTGCTGCAAAAAATGGTATGTCTAGCCCAACTGTATTACTAAATCTGCTTTAAATATTCATTTGTACAGGAAGAAAGCTTAACTTTGTTTCCTCATAATTTCAAAGAGTTTAGTTCATAAAAAAATGTGTGTGGTGTTGTTTGTCTGTATTATCTCAGCCAACACTAAAAAGTGCAGAGAAGCTATGAAATCATTGTAATGGTTAATATGTGCGTGTACACTCTTATGCGAAAAGTATGAGCATCTTAAGTACAGTGAATTATCCAGGGAAATGGTACATAATCATATATATATATATATATATATATATATATATATATATATATATATATATGACTTATTTCTGAACATGGTACAACATGCCTGTTAATCAGTTTAATACCTGAATGTATCATACAGGAGAAAAAATGTATTAGGCTGGGTTCACACTACGTTTTGTCCCATACGGGAGCGCATACGGCAGGAGGGAGCTAAAAGCTCGCGCTCCCGTATGTGACCGTATGCGCTCCCGTATGTCATTCATTTCAATGAGCCGACCGGAGTGAAACGTTCGGTCCGGTCGGCTCATTTTTGCGCCGTATGCGCTTTTACAACCGGACCTAAAACCGTGGTTGACCACAGTTTTAGGTCTGGTTGTAAAAGCGCATACGGCGCAAAAATGAGCCGACCGGACCGAACGTTTCACTCCGGTCGGCTCATTGAAATGAATGACATACGGGAGCGCATACGGTCACATACGGGAGCGCGAGCTTTTAGCTCCCTCCTGCCGTATGCGCTCCCGTATGGGACAAAACGTAGTGTGAACCCAGCCTTAGTTGGCATGGGTAGAATTATGGGTACCGCGTCGAAGACTTATCAAAAAACTGCAGTCTTTAGCCCCTTAAGGACAAAGCTTATTTTCACCTTAAAGGGGAACTCCGGCCCCAAGACATCTTATCCCCTATCCAAAGGATAGGGGATAAGATGTCTGATTGCGGGGGTCCCGCCGCTGGGGACCCCCGCAATCTAGCATGCAGCACCCACCTGTAAGTACTGCCGGAAGCGCTGGAGGCTCTCAGTCTTATGCCTCCCGACCACGGGGACGGAGTATCGTGATGTCATGACTCCGCCCCCTCAATGCAAGTCTATGGGAGGGGGCGTGATGACCATCACGCCCCCTCTTCCCCCCCCCCCCCACGCATTCAGGTGGGACATAGAGCAATCGAGGTTAGGGTCAGAGGTATAAAATGCCCCTGCTCCTACGGGAGGGGCGTACGGGACATTTTGTGGACGTGACCTAGTGAGCATGTGCGTGGTGGATCTCCTGCCGAAAATCTTGCGGCGCTCGGGTAGCTGCTCACAGCCGGTTCTGGTCACGCTGTCGGAAAACGGCTTATGAAATAAGGTAGGATGGCCACCCGCCTGCTCGGCCTGTTACGCCCCAGGATCCGGGAACCGGGCGGGTGTGCTAGGGTGGTACCAGAACCAGCAGGCCATCAGTTTGCGGATAAGCTTCTCTTGTTCCGCTGTTTACTTACCTGCAAGATAACCATCGCCGGGCCAGTACACACGCCCCCCCCTAGCATGATTGGCTGCGAAGCCTCACGTGACTATACTACACTACACTACATAGTGACGCGTCCATAGTTACTGACACTGATGGGTGACTCCAGTACATACCGACCACGGGCATCTCGCTCATAGCTGGCACACATTTTCTAACTGGTTACCACAGATGCAGTGTCACGTCGGAGCTTCGCGGCCAGCTACTGTTGCCGGTATGTGACAGTGGAGACCATTGTCATGTTATGGAGGTTGCAGTGCATTGATGTATGCCATTCTCTGTACTGAATTTCATGTTTACGGTGGATCAGTCCGTCCCTGGTTAGGTGGGAGCATTGTTGGGGGTACTCCGGCACGGCAATTAGCGCTGAAAAGTACTCCTTACAGAACATTACTGATAAGAGATAGCGATTGCTAAGATGCTGTTCTTTATAGCGGTGAGCACCTGTAAACTAGTGTACCGTACTTAATGTCATGGTTTCTGTACATACGCTCATCACGTTACATGGTCATTCGCTAGCAGCCCATACGGCCATACACTTGTAATTCTACCCGCTATTCTACACGTAAGAAAAAAAAAAAAAAATATATATATATATATATATCAACGCTTTCACGGCACGTACGCTCCATACGTATACTAGTAACATGCATACTGCAAGTACGTTTACAGCTTACCTTGCAAGTACACTCATTGTGTCTACACGGCTACGATCATAGGCGTACTGTTCACAGGTCATGGCGCGCCATACTTTCATACGCTCATGGGGTGTACATGGTCAACTTGCTTATTATGTTCATTAAACATGGCATCCATACTATTCATTCGTTCTTGGCTTTGATTATACTGGCATACCTTGACCTGTTCACACGGGTAGGGCATCTTCACTGTTCGTACCTTTATAACTTGCTTATCATCTGTACGCTCATGGCGTTATTTTCATACACGCGTGGGGCACTACTCGTACATCCACAGTATATCTACGGCTTCACGCATAGCCTCTACACGGTACACAAGCTCACATTATTTAATTAGCTGTACGTCCGTAGCATTCACACTTAGCAATCTCATTGATTCCGTTTCACCTCGTGGTGTTTCTACTCCCATGCTCACTATGGGTGATACTGTCACAAAGGTTACTGACGCGTCTTCAGAACGATAACGTTACGAATTCATAGGTGGCCTGCTTACCCGTCATGCCTGCCACGTCTGCAGAGGGAGGCGGTGCGCAGGTTATTGTTACTGACACGTTTTCAGAACAATAACATCTCGATTCATAGGTTGTTATACACCCGTTACACCTGCCACGTCTGCAGGGGGCGCACCACGCAATCGTTGCTACTGACACGTCTTCAGAGCGGTACATTACGACACATAGGTGGGGGTTTTACCCAGTATGCCTGCCACGTCCGCAGGGAGAGACACCACGCAAGTTACGGTTACTGACACGTCTTCAGAGCAATAACGTTACGACACATAGGTGGCCTGCTTACCCGTTATGGCTGCCACGTCTGCAGGGGGAGGCGGCACGCAGGTTATTGTTACTGAAACATCTTCATAACAATAACATCTCGATTCACAGGCTGTTATACACCCGTCATACCTGCCACGTTTGCAGGGGGCGCACCACGCAACAGTTGCTACTGACACGTTTTCAGAACGGCAACATTACGACACATAAGTGGTGGTTGTACCCAGTATGCCTGCCACGTCCGCAGGGGGAGACACCATGCAGGTTATGGTCACTGACACGTCTTCAGAGCGCTATCGGTACGACACATAGGTGGCCTGTTTACCCGTTATGCTGCCATGTCTGCAGGGGGATGTGGCACACAGGTTATTGTTACTGACACGTTTTCAGAACAATAACATCTCGATTCGTAGGCTGTCATACACTCGTCATACCTGCCTCATCTGCAGGGGGCACACCACGCAATCATTGCTACTGACACGTCTTCAGAGCAACAATATCCCGCTTCACGGGTTGTGGTATACCCATTATACCTGCCATGTTGCAGGGGAAGGCACGGCACAATTGGTATCACTGACAAATACAACTACATCACGACACGTAGGCGGTTGTATACGCTTCATTCCTGCCACGCCTGCATCCGCCCCCCCCACGCGTTCAGGCGGGGCATAGAGCAATCGAGGTTAGGGGCAGGGGTATAAAATGCCCCTGCTCCTACGGGAGGGGCGTACGGGACATTTTGCGGATCCCTCCCAGCCCTCCCTCTTTTTCAGTTATCCATTACAGGGCATGCCCACAAAAGGCGTGCCCTCCGTCGCGGTCATGGGCACAATTCTGACCGTTAGGTTAGTGTAATGTTTTCATACAGGTACGTATGGATTGCTGTATTCACGAGCACCAGCTTGAAGCCCCGAACACAAATTCTACTTTATGTTAGTGGTAAATTTTCGTCGATACTTGCATCATTTCTTCGTGCAAAATTTCGAAATTTGATGAAAAAATTGAAAATTTTGCAATTTTCTATCTTTGAAGCTATCTGCTTGTAAGGAAAATAGACATTTCACATAAATTATATATTGATTCATATATGCAATATGTCTTCTTTATGTTGGCATCATAAAGTTGACATGCTTTTACTTTTGGAAGACAACAGAGGGCTTCAAAATTCAGCAGCAATTTTCAAATTTTTCACAAAATTTTCAAAATTCGAATTTTTCAGGGACCAGTTGAGTTTTGAAGTGGATTTGAAGTGCCTTCATATTAGAAATACCTCACAAATGACCCCATTATAAAAACTGTACCCCTCAAAGTATTCAAAATGACATTCAGTAAATGTGTTAACCCTTTAGGTGTTTCATAGGAATAGCAGCAAAGTGAAGGAGAAAATTAAAAATCTTCATCTTTTTTACACTCGCATGTTCTTGTAGACCCAGTTTTTTTTTTTTTTCAAGGGGTAAAAGGAGAGAAATCTTCCTAAAATGTGTAACCCAATTTCTCTCAGGTAAGGAAATACCTCATATGTGTATGTCAAGTGCTCTGCGGGTGCACTACAAGGCTCAGAAGGGAATGAGCTACAATGGGATTTTGAGAGTGAGTTTTTCTGAAATGTTTTTTTTTGAGGGAATGTTCCATTTAGGAAGCCCCTAAGGTGCCAGGACAGCAAAAAATAACCCACATGGCCCATTATTTTGGAAACGTCACCCCTCACGGAATGTAACAAGGGGGAACAGTGAGCCTTAACACCCCACAGGTGTTTGACGACTTTGGATGTGTAAATTAATTTTTTTTTATTTTTTTTTTTTAATAAAATGCAGTTTTGTTCCCAAATTTTACATTTTTACATGGGGTAATAGGAGAAAATGCCCCCCAAAATTTGTAAATGCATATTTTGAGTATGGATGTACCCCATGTGTAGATGTCAAGTGCACTGCGGGTGCATTACAATACTCAGAAGAGAAGGAGTTACATTTGCAAATTTTGCTGAAATGGGGGCTTCCTAAATGTGACATGCCACATTTAGTAAGCCCCTATGGTGCCAGAACAGCAAAAACAAACAAACACATGGCATACTATTTTGGAAACTACACCCCTAAAAGAACGTAACAAGCAGTACAGTGAGCCTTAACACCACACAGGTGTTTGATAAGTGTTCATTAAAGTGGGATGTGAAAAGGAAAAATTTTTTTTTACACAAAAATGCTGGGGTGACCCCAAATTTTTAATTTTCACAAGTGGTACAAGGAGAAAATGTTACCATAAATTTGTAAATACATTTCTTTGGAGTAAGGACATACCTCATGTGGACGAAAACAGCTCTGCGGGTGCACACTGGTCTCGGAAGAGCAGGAGCACAGTCAGGGGTCTTGAGCTTCTACATAGCTGCCTATGGAGCCAGAACAGCCGGACCCCCCCTCAAGGAGCGTTACATGGGGTAAATTACTAAAATGGGGTACAGTGGGACATAAAATGATAAAATAGGTTATGTTCCCAGAATGATGACCCAGAGCATAGCCAAAACTCAAAAATATGCCCACCCCAAACCCTATGCTCTGAATCATCATTTTGGCAATGTGATGTGTGTGGCCGTCCCTAACCTGTTGCCTCAAATGCATACCCCGCTCAGGTGGAAAGAGAGCACTGCACATTTAAGGCAACATAAAAAGTCCCCGATGATAGTGACTCAGTGACCCATGACCCAATTTTGGAAAAAATACTCCCAGAGGTCTTATCAGGTTTGTTTTTGTTTGTTTTTTTTTAAAGAGTTTTTTGGGCAATTTTGTAGTTTTATGAGGTTAAAACTTGGAATGTACTCTGGACTTGGTACATTGGGGTCAAATTATGGAAAATTAAAATGAAAAGGGGAAAATTTAGAACTCCATGGAAGTGTGATACTCCCTGAAGCAGTTTTTAAATGCAGAGGCCCGAATGATCAGGTCAAGTGTCACATTGAGTGGTGGTGTCCCGGTCGCCAAAGATCAGGGCCTTTAGGACTTCTTCTTGGAACTGAAGGTATGTCCCTGTGTTGCCAGCGTGCTGGGACAGTGCAAAAGAGTTGTACATGGCAACCTGTACCAAGTAGACTGCAACTTTTTTGTACCATACCAGTGTTTTGGGTATGGAATTATATGGCTTGAGGACTTGATCCGGCTCCAGTTCCAGTTCTGCATGACACTGGGTTTTTTGACCAGGCCCATATGCAGCATGAGGCCCCGAAATGTCGTCATTTCGGCTGAATTGATGGTGTACCATTCATTGGGCCTAGCCAAAACCGAATCTGGGTGGTGGGCGATGAACTGCTGGGTGTACAGATTTGTCTGCTCCACCATTAGATTGACAAAGCCATCACTGAAAAAATAACAAAAATTGTTTATTTCAGTGTATCCGGCTGTGTCAATCCAGAGTCATGTGTTGCAATTTTTTTTTTACTTTTTTTTTTTTAACTCCTACCTGTCCCTGCAGATAAAACTCACCCTGCACTACCAAACATAGGAGGACTGTTCTTCAGCCCTGATGGGCACAGATCTCGGCAGAGGGGGGGGTCACTGGCTCCTTTTCACAACTCTGCCCGCTGACTGAACTCGGTGGGCTAGCAGAGCCCCTCCTCTGTCGGCTGCTATTGGCAGAGGCACATTTTGGCCTTAAGGACCAGGATCATTTTATTTTTGTGTTTTCGTTTTTTCCTCTTCGCCTTCTAAAATCCATAACTCTTTTATACTTACATCCACAGACCCATATGAGGGCTTGTTTTTTGTAATGATCCCTCTATTTTTGAAAATTTTGGAGAGTTTAGTTTTCACGCTGTACACTTTATGGTAAAAATGACATGTTTTCTTTATTCCGTGGGTTAATACAATTAAAATGATAACCATGGTTACATACTTTTCTATTACTGTACTGCTTTTAAAAAATCTTTTTTTTTTTACATTTAAATCAATCTATTTTGTAAAGTTCTTATGACGTAGATGGCATCACATTTGTATGAAAGGGACCTCAATTAGAACTCTGTATTTTTTTGGTAAACATTCGTGTTAACTATAGTTTATGTTTTTTATGCTGCATGTTATGTACCAGGATATAAGGAATATCTGTTCTCTATATTTGTTATGTTTTTCTAGTGCCATATTTCCAATTGTTATCCTACTCTAATCTTGTTATAGTTTGTACTTTATTTTTATTAAAAGTTCAATTTGCAGCTACTATATATATATATATATATATATATATATAAAATACTTCATTTACTGCTGTAGAGAAAGGTTACAGTGAAGAAGAGAAATATTCAGCATTCAAGCTTTTTAGTTAGTGACTTCTGTTAAAAAGATTATCTTACCCCTGGTTATCAGCTAAATTCACAGATTTGTAATTGTTCTAAAATTAATCACTAATTAAGAAGGAATTAAGTGACAGCGAAAGTCTACTGAATCCTGTATCCTGAAGTCACTAGGATATCATTACCTTCTACATTCATTTCCTGTAGCCATGTAACTGCAAGGAGATTAATATAATGTTCCTGATATTCTTTCAGAGTAGGGAAAAACTAATTTCTAATGTGTAGAACATTTTTAATGCTCTTATCTGTATTCTATCAAATTATTCTCTTCACTTATCATCTCATCATATATTGTCACGATTTCTTTTAGAAATATATCATGTGCTTGTGGGGAAAATATATTAATAATATATATATATATATATATATATATATACATACAACACCACCACCCCCACCCCTGCCCTGCGATTCGCCAGTCACCAGTGATAGTAGGAGGTGGCACCCCTGCCACCTCACTCTTATCCTTCAGGATGATCGGGGCTGTCTTTGACAGCTCCGATCATCCCTATTTTCCAGGCGAACGGGTCACCAGAGACCCAATCAGCCCGAAATCGCCACAAAAACGCCGATTTGATTTGATCAGTGATTTGCGGTGGTCAACAACAATGGGGGGGTCTAAGGACCCCCCAGGGGTTTGCACGGGGTGCCTGCTGAATGATTTCAGCAGGCATTCCTGTCCGGTCCCCGCCCGGCACACAACGGGAACCGGAATTCCCATGGGCGTATAGGTTCTCCCTGTGTCCTTAACTACCAGGACATCAGGGGGTACCCGTACGCCCTGTGTCCTTAAGGGGGTTAACCAGCTTGCGGCTACTAGAGGCGGTAAGAGAAGAAGAAAGCAGTCGGAAGCAGGACATTATACAATTTGTGTAACCCCCCATTGACTTTAACCCCTTAACGAGTTTTTTTTTGCACTTTAGTTTTTTCCTCCTCCCCTTCTAAAAATCATAACGCTTTCAATTTTGTACCTACAGACCCATATGAGGGCTTGTTTTTTTGCGTCACCAATTTGAACTTTGTAATGACATTACTTATTTTATAACATAAATTTACACCATAACTTTATACTGTAGGTCCATATGGTTACAAGAATACCCAATTTATGTTGGTTTTATTTCACTACCTTAAAAAAAGAATTATAACTAAATGCACCAAAATGAGTATGTTTAAAACTGTAAAATTTCTGGCCCCTCAAAATTTTTCATTTTTCCACATACTGGGCTATATGAGGGCTAATTATTTGTACAGTGGATTAGAGGCATAGCTATTAGAATCACTGATGCAGAGTGGCACAATGACAGAGCCTGGAGGTGGCATCTGTATGGGGAGACCATATAGTGCCTGAATGACATAGCGTGGAGGTGGCGGCAGCATGAGGAGACCATAGAGTGGCTGAATGGCACAGCCTGAAGGTGGCGGAAGCATGAGAAGACCATATAGTGGCTGAATGACACAGCCTGGAGTCGGTGGCAGCAAGAGGAGACCATATAGTGGCTGAATGACACAGCCTGGAGGTGTAGGAAGTATAAAGAGACCATATAGTGGCTGAATGACCCAGTCTGGAGGTGGCAACAGCCTGATGAGACCATAGGGCCTCACAATTGAAAAGATTAAAGATATGTTTTCAAATTTTAATTGAAGATTTCAAATAGAACCTAAAAAGTTTTATTTAATGTGCCAACAGCATAAGGAGACCACGTGGTGGTACAGTGACAAAGCCTGGAGGTGGCAGCAGCATGAGGAGACCATAATTTGGCAGAATGACACATCCTGGAGTTGGCGGCAGTAAGAGGAGATAACATAGTGGCTGAATGGCACAGCCTGGAGCTGACATCAGCATGAGGAGAACATATGGTGGCAGTATAAGACAGCCTGTACATGGCATTAGAATGAGGAGAACATATGGTGGCAGAATGAGACACCCTGGAGCTGAAATCAGCATGAGGAGAACATATGGTAATAGTGTGAGACAGCCTGGAGGTGGCATCAGCATGAGTAGAACATATGGTGGCAGAATGAGACAACCTGGAGCTGGCATCAGCATGAGTAGAACATATGGTGGCAGAATGAGACAGCCTGGAGCTTGCATCAGCATGAGGATAAAATGTGGTGGCAGTATGAGACAGCCTGGAGGTGGCATCATCATTAGGAGAACATACGGTGGCAGAATGAGACAGCCTGGAGGTGACATCAGCATGAGGAGAACATATGGTGGCAATATGAGACAGCTTGGAGGTGCATCAGCATGAGGAGAACATATGGTGGCAGAATGATACAGCCTGGAGGTGGCATCAGCATGAGTAGAACATCTGGTGGCAATATGAGACGCCTGGAGCTGGCATCAACATGACGAGAACATATGGTGGCAGTATGAGACAGCCTGGAGTTGGCATCAGCATGAGGAGAACATACGGTGACAGAATGAGACAGCCTGGAGTTGGCATCAGCATGGGGAGATCATATGGTGGCAATATGAGACAGCCTGGAGCTGGCATCAGCATGAGGAGAACATATGGTGGCAGACTGAGACAGCCAGGAGGTGGCATCAGCAGCATCAGGAGTCCTGAAAGTTATCCGGTGACAGAGTGGGGTGGTGGGTAGCAATACCAGTACCCGGTGACGAAGGTGAGTGAAAAAAGAAAAACTTGGCATCAAATGTGTGGCATCAGGTGGGTGGCAGGGTCAGAATAGTAGCTGAGGCAGGTAGGCTTAAGAAAATGGTCACTTTTGTGAAAGTGTTAGTGTGCACAAGTAAGTATTGAGGATATGCATTACCGTATATACTCAAGTATAAGCCATCTCGAATATAAGCCAGGGGGCCCCTAATTTCACCCCAAAAACCCAGGAAAAGTTATTGACTCGACTATAATCCTAGGGTGGGAAGTACATTATCCTCCCTGTCATCATTCCGACCCCCGTCATTAACACCCCCGTCATTATCACCGCCGTCATCATCAACCTGTCATTATCACCTTCGTCATTATCACCCAAGTCATTATCACCCCCGTCATTATCACCCCGTCATCATCCCCCTCGTCATCATTACCGCCTGTCAATCCCTTCTCAGTAGTCTTCAACCTGCGGACCTCCAGATGTTGCAAAACTACAATTCCCAGCATGCCCGGACAGCCATCGGCTGTCCGGGCATGCTGGGAGTTGTAGTTTTGAAACATCTGGAGGTCCGCAGGTTGAAGACCACTGCGGCCTTCGTCATCATCCAGACCCCGCTTTTGTTTTCTACTCACCTCCCCTCGGTGGGAAGGAAGGGTGAGCTGGTCCGGGTCGTCCATATTCCACCACCTATGCTGCAGGGACCGTTCGGTGGGGAGGGTTAGCCGTTCTGGGCTGTCCAACTTATCTGCTCTGGGCCGGGCCCGGACTAGTGACGTTGCCTTGACGACGACGCGCAAAGACGTCCGTGCACAGCAGATGTTCGTGACGTCCCTGCGCATAAACGTCCCTACGCGGTGGCGTCAATGCAGCGTTACTAGTTCATGCTGAAAATCTCGGCTTATAAACGAGTATATAACTTTGAATGTTTTTTTGTTTTTTTTAAAAGGAAAGGCGTGCAAAAACACCGTGTGCCACCAAAAACCACCAAAAACCTCTAAAAGGTTTAAGGGAACAACGTTTTGTCTATTGTAGCAAGTGGGGGTAAAAATTTACCTTGTAAGGTCCTACTCTCGCATTATTAACGCAGAAAACTCTCCCTATTTCCACTTAAAAACCATGGGAAATGGCAGTGTTTGTAGGTGGAAATAGGGAGAGGTTCCTGTAAGGGGTCTGCCCTTTTTAGGACGAGTAACACTTGCCAAGAAGGGAATTAATAGTGTGAGAGTAGGGTCTTACAGGGGAAGTTTTTACCCCCACCGGGTATGTATCACATATATACTTGGTGGTGTAGGTGGCACATTGTGTCTTTTGCACACCTTTCCTTTTCTTAGATATAAAAAAAGATTGTGGTCCCTATATTTAATCCTGAAAAAAAAGTTAAGTTTAAAGGGTACCTCTCATCAAATAAACTTTTGATATATTTTAGATTAATGAATGTTGAATAACTTTCCAATAGCATGTTAATGAAAAATATGCTTCTTTCTATTGTATTTTTCCCGATCAGTCCTGTTAGTAAGCATTTCTGACTCATGCTGGAGTCCTAAACACTCAGAGCTGCCAGCCTGCTTTGTTCACAGCCAAACAGGCTGTGAACAAAGCAGGCAGGCCGCTCTGAGTGTTCTCCTTTGTGAACAAAGCAGACTGGCAGCTCGTAGTGTTTAGGACTCCAGCATGCTTGAAATGCTTGCTGCCAGGACTGGTAGGGAGACCCCTAGTGGTCATTTCTTCAAAGTGGAAAATTAAATAGAAAGAAGCATATTTTTTTAATAACATGCAATTGTAAAGTTATTCTGCATACATTAATCTACAATATATCAAAAGTTTTTTTGATGAGAGGTACCCTTTAAGCTAATGGATATTCTCAATACTTTCTTGTGGTCTGATGCAGAGGAATTTCTGTGACTGGGGAGCAGCACCTTAAATATGTTTTGCACTTCCCATATATGTGAAGTGTTGGTGTGGCACCATGGTCAATCTACTCTGATGCATTAGGCATTGGTGGGGGGAAATCCTGGCTGATCCATGCCTGATTCATCTTCACACAGGTCAGTCTCTACACATTTTTTGTGGACAGACGACTTCTCCTTGGGATTACTATGGTCCCCACCGCACTAAACACCCACTCTGATGGCAGACTACTGGCTGGGCAGGACAGCTTTTCCAGGGCAAACTCTGCTAGTTGGTGCCACAAATCAATTTTGGCTGCCCAGAAGTCCAGTGGATCTTCAAAGTGTGTTGGCAGGGTCATGTCAAGGTATGCCACCACCTGCTGGTTCAGGTTCTGCCCCAGGTCTAACTGCTGCTGATGAGTTGCTTCACTATGCGGGTAAAGAAAGCTACTCATCAGCGACTGTAGACTCAGGCTGCTGCTGATCGAGCTGGTGCTGCTCCTGCCACCCTACCCCTCCCCAGCAGCCATGGCGATGGAAGATGAGTGCAGAGGGCCCCCGAGTCAGACCTGTGAGAGGATGGGCGCAGTTAGGCATCGGCCAACTGACAGTGTAAAATGTCTCTGTGATAGGTCAGTTTGTCCTCCCTCTCAGTAAGTGTAAAGAAGGCCCCCCTTTTGTGCCGGGTCCAATAAGGTGGAGATCCAGAAGTCATCCCGCTGCCGAATGGTGACAATTCGGCGGTCACTACACAAGCAAGTGAGCATGCATCCTTCCATTTGTGCAGGTGACTCGGAGGGACTCCCTGCCTCCATCTCCACTGCATACTGCCACGGTGTGTCTAGGTCCTTTGTCCCGCCTTCCTCATAAACCTCTAGCCTCTCTGGCTGCTCCTGCTCCTCCTCTCCTGTCAGATGACTAAAAAACTGCCCATTTCGTAAAACCTAAACTGTGCTCCACTGTGCCCCTCCCCCCTCCTCCTCCTCCTCCAGTTCAGCCCCCATAGGGCTCATGTGCCATCAGATGTAGGCGTCACATCTCCAGTGCCCTGAGCAGCCATTGTTTCCAACATGTGTTGTAGCAAATGAAGCTGTCATGTATGGGCAGGGAAGGAGTGCACACTATATTTGCCTCCTACCCTGTCCCTGCCTACTTACATACCTGCCCTAAACGACAAGTCCGTAACCACGAAGCCAGTACATTCCTGTATATGTGAGGGGCGTAATTGTTCATATAATAAACTACAAGGACACTGACTAGGTCCGGGGACAGTGGGATAACAGACAGAATAACAAAATATGACTACACATTCACACAATAGCCCAGAGTCAACTAACCGCGTCAAAGCCAGGAGAAGTCAAAGTACTAAGTTGCTAATACCAGAAAGAAGTCAAGATGAAAGCCAAAAGTCAAAAGGTGCTGGGTTATACAGGAGAAACAGGGAATACACGCTAGCTACTAGAGCAAAAAGACTCTTTCACAGGCGCTAACTGAGAGTCAACTGCCAGGTTAAATATGCAACTCACATGATATCTCATCAAGCAGGCCGGCTGACCAGCTAGACAGCTAGGTGTAACCCGGCAACAAAATAAACGAAGAAAATGTCAGAACCTTTTAACCCTATAGGTTACATAGTTACATAGTTAGTATGGTTGAAAAAAGACATACGTCCATCAAGTCCAACCAGGGGATTGAAGGGAAGGATGTAAGGGGATAAGGGAAAGGGATGTAGTTTTATAATTCTGCATAAGCATTAATGTTATTTTGTTCCAGGAATGTATCTAACCCTGTTTTAAAGCTGTTAATTGTTCCTGCTGTGACCAGTTCCTGAGGTAGACCGTTCCATAAATTCACAGTCCTCACGGTAAAGAAGGCGTGCCGCCCCTTTAGACTAAACCTTTTCTTCTCCAGATGGAGGGAGTGCCCCCTTGTCCTTTGGGGGGGTTTAACCTGGAACAGTTTTTCTCCATATTTTTTGTATGGGCCATTTATATACTTATATACGTTTATCATATCCCCCCTTAAACGTCTCTTCTCAAGACTAAACAATTGTAACTCCTTTAATCGCTCCTCATAGCTAAGATGTTCCATGCCCCATATTAGTTTAGTTGCGCGTCTCTGCACCCTTTCCAACTCCGCAGTGTCCCTTTTATGAACAGGCGACCAAAACTGAACAGCATATTCCAGGTGAGGCCGTACCAATGCTTTATAAAGGGGGAGTATTATGTCCCTGTCCCTTGAGTCCATGCCTCTTTTGATACATGACAATATCCTGCCGGCTTTGGAAGCAGCAGCCTGACATTGCATGCTATTTTGTAGTCTGTGATCTACAAGTACACCCAGATCCTTCTCTACCAGTGACTCTGCCAGTTTAATCCCCCCTAAGACATACGACGCATGCAGGTTATTAGTACCCAGATGCATAACTTTACATTTATCCACATTGAACCTCATTTGCCAAGTGGATGCCCAGACACTTAGTCTATCCAAGTCATCTTGTAACTTATGCACATCCTCTATAGACTGTACCGTGCTACAAAGCTTGGTGTCATCTGCAAAGATAGAAACAGAGCTGTTAATACCATCCTCTATATCATTGATAAATAAATTAAACAGCAGCGGGCCCAGTACTGAACCTTGGGGTACACCACTAATAACCGGGGACCAATCAGAGTACGAATCATTGACCACCACTCTCTGGGTACGATCCATGAGCCAGTGTTCAATCCAGTTACAAACTAAAGTTTCCAAGCCCAAGGACCTTAACTTACCTGTCAGATGTCTGTGAGGGACAGTATCAAACACTTTGGCAAAATCCAGAAACACTATATCCACAGCCATTCCTCTGTCAAGGCTTCTACTCACCTCTTCATAAAAGCAAATTAGATTGGTTTGACAACTTCTATCCTTAGGAAACTCATGCTGGCTATCACTTATAATGCTATTATCCCCTATGTATTCCTGTATGTAATCCCTTATAAGTCCTTCAAACAATTTACCCACAATGCACGTTAGACTTACCGGTCTATAATTGCCTGGCGAAGACCTAGAGCCCTTCTTGAAGATTGGTACCACATTAGCCTTGCGCCAGTCCCTTGGCACAATACCAGACACCAGAGAATCTCTAAATATCATGAACAAGGGTACAGATATTACTGAACTTACCTCTCTAAGGTTCTGACAAAAGCAGTGGAATGATGCTGTTCATCCCGTAATCCTGGCGACTGACTAATAATGTGGCTTTCTCAAAGGGCCTGAGCAAATGGCAGGTGTAACGTATGAGCTGCCACTGGTTGACATTGAAGTTACATAGGGGAGTCCCCCTATCCTCTTGGATCATCAAGAAATTGGTTACAACTTTTCTCTGTTTGTATAGTTGGTCCAACATATGGAGGGTGGAATTCCTATGTGTGGAAACATTGCAAATCAGACTATGTTGGGGGATACTGTTCTGACTCTGCAGCTCAAGGAGGGTGTGCTTTGCGGTATACGAGTGGCTGAAGTGCATGCAAAGTTTCCTTCTCATTGTTAGGATGTCTTGCAGATGGGGGAACACTTCATGAACCGCTTGAGAAACATATTAAACACACGTGCCATGCAAGGCGCATGGCTCAGGCTTCCTTGCCGCAGCGCAAGATGTTCTTCCCATAGGCGGTAACCATGGTTCCCATTTCCAGTTTTCGTTGAGTAAGCCATGATTTGATTTCTTGATGAATGACTTTTAGCAGTTCCTCCCCTGTGTGACTCCGTTAGCCAAGGCAAACCATGTGAAGAACAGTGTGACACAGCGGTGCCTTGCACACATGGTATGCTGGAGGGGCACTGAGACTTGTCCTTGCAGTGAAGGCTGAGGAGACAGTGGAGGATGAGGAGGCGGAGTCATGACAGTTGAACACATAGGACCAACGGCCTGAGAGCGTGGAGGCGGAAGCGGCATCACTTGTCCAAGTTGCTGTTGTGGCTGTGCAGGAACCTTATTCACCCAGTGGGCCGTAAAGGACATGTATTGTCCCTGACCATAGTTACAGCTCCACATGTCGGCGCTGCTGTGCACTTTGGTACACACTGACAGGCTCAAGCACTGGCCCACCTTCTGTTCCACAGAATTGAGCAGGGCTGGTACTGCCTTATTCGCAAAGAAATTACGGCTTGGGACTCTCCCCCTCGGCTCAGCACAAGCCATCAGTTCTCTGAAAGGTGCATGGTCCACCACTTCAATATGGAGGGACTGCAGCACCAGCAACCTGGACAGGAGCACATTCAGCTTCTGCACCATTGGATGAGTGGGTGCATACTGTTGTCTCTTGGACATGGCTTCGCCAAAGGATTGCTGGCAGAAAGACTGACTTGAAGTAGGAGCATCTGGAGCAACAGAAGATGAGTGAGACAGACAGCTCCCTTCGGCTGAGGTGGTGGAGCCTTGCCTGGCTGAAACAGGGAGCGGCGTGCCAATAGGGGATGCAGCAGGCTGGACCACCGCATCTGAGCCACGGTTCTCCCAGGCCACTTTTTGTTGTCATATATGTTGACACAGGGTGGTGGTGCCAACATTGGGATCTTAGCCACGCTTCACCTTCTGCCGACATATCTTGCATGTGGCCAGGTTGAGATCCCCCAGATGCTTGATGAAAAACTGCCACACCACCAAGTAGCTGATTTTCCCCCCAACAGTCCTCACTGATTACCTGCTACTGCCGCTGA
Organism: Hyla sarda; assembly: GCF_029499605.1. Taxonomy (NCBI): domain Eukaryota; kingdom Metazoa; phylum Chordata; class Amphibia; order Anura; family Hylidae; genus Hyla; species Hyla sarda. Next base: position 165,368,803 of record NC_079189.1, read on the forward strand.
CTCCTGAAACCTCTGTTGCACTACCTCACGGGAAGGTAGGTTGCAGGTGGACTACCCCTGGCACATTTGGCTCCTGACTTTCCACTGCCATCATACTAACTCCCAACCATACTACCACCTTGCTGGCTCAGCTGCTAACTCACGGGCAACCTGCAACCCTCTTCTCCTTATGATGATGAAGCCCCTTCTGCACCCGGCTCCCAAGTGCGATCGGCTTCATCATCATCAAGCTGTGTCTGCACGTCACTGATGTCCTCCTCAGGTTCCTCAACAGTGTCTGCTCCAGGAGCCTGAACGCTCACAACACCACCTCCCATGCCACTCTCCTCCTCATTACTTGCCCACCTAGAGGAGGAAGTGGCGGATGTCTCCCCCACTTCTTGGCTGGGCAGTAGCTGCTGACTGTCCTCTAGTAGATAGTCCTCACTAAATAGTGGAGCTGAACCCACAGCATACAATACTTCTGTGGGGGAGGGAACAGCATAGGACAGAGGCAATGGGAGGACAAGGATTGCTCCCAGGCCATGCCAACTGAGGGTTGTGTCTGAGGAACCCACCGTCTGTTGGCTGGGGGTGTCAGATGTCACTTGTGATGAAGTGGATGACCGTGTTAACCAATCAATGACGGCAGATGGGTTGCTGTTCGAGACACGACCACTAGCTGATACCGGGAGCTTAGGCCTCTTGCTGCGACTCTTGCTTCCACTCGCCCCTAGTCTGCTGCGACCTCTGTCCTATGAATTTAGGCCTCTGCCACTCCTCTGTGCATGTTCTGGCATTTCTCTGCCTGTGCGTATATGAGCGGAGGACAATATGCTCCACTATGCTTAAAACAATATTTGTCTACGACACCAGCAGGTGTGTACTTTTGACTAGCCTTTCACAGTAACTAGGCCCTTAGGACAATAATAGGAACAAAAAGGTACACCACGTAGATGTACGTACGTGATATGCACTTATGAGGGGAGTACAACACGCTCCACCACGCTTAAAACAGCATTTGTCAAGAACAACATCAGGTGTGTACTTTTGGCTGGCCTTTCACAGTAACTAGGCCCTTAAGACTATAACAGGAACAAAATGGTACCCCACCTATACACGCACAGGTTACACCTAATAGAGGACAATATGCTCTGCTACGCAACATGTGTTAGGCATGCACTAATAGCAGGTGATTATGGCTTTTAGTGATCTGCTCACCCTAACTGGCTGGCTACTATTAGCTTTTCAGTTGTTGGACACACCAGTGCTGCAGCACACAGTCGCTGTATACTACACGCAAATTTGCACTTTCTCTCTCAATCTCTCTCCCTTCCCTATCAGTGGTTCTAGGATGGATTTGGGCTTCAAGTGAATCGCTGCTGGAAAAATGCTTTTCTGTGCAGCACACACTGATCTCTGTCCATCTCTCTCTCTGCAATAGAATGCTGATGTGACTGGCCGCAAGATGGCTGATGATTATATAGGGCCGTGACATCACAGGGGTGGCTGGCTGCTGATAGCCTGCATGCTGCATGTGATTCAGGGTCATCCCGCCTACCCGTGTTCCTGCCTTCCCAATGTTCCTTGCCCTATATCCTGACATGGGGAGCTGCCATCTTAGATGCCCAGGAGCCTGGACCGCACTAAATGGAGTTTAATGAAGCAATTTGTGCGATCGAATCGCGGCGATATTCGGATTCTTTATTAATCAAATTTTTCCTGAAATTCATAACGAATTCGGATTCGTCAGATTCGATTTGCTCATCCCTAGTGAGCACACTTTAAACTACCAGCGTATAGGTATGCCCTGCTTCCTTAACAGGTTAATGAGAGTTGCACAAAAGGTACAGTTTCCTTGAGTTACGCTGTGGAGTTACATAAACTCCTGGCTTTACATAAACAGTGTAATTTGCAGGGCTATGCCATTTTCACAACTCCCATTAAAGTCAATGGGAGTTAGGCATATTAAATAAATTCTCTGCTTTGGCTGTTTCTGGCTGAATATGGCCAAAAAAAGGAAAAAACGAGATTGGACAACCCTTTTAAAAAAAAAAAAAAACATTTTCAGACATTCAAGGTTCATAAAGTAAAATTAAATGAAAGAATAATAAATATTTTCCTACGTGCTAACAAGAAAGGTATTGATTCTATTTTTTATATTTGTTTATATTCCTTTCCTTTTCAGATGAAGTCATTATTTAACTGACTACATTTTTATTAAAAAAATAAATATGAATATCTTTATATTTAAGTTGCTAGCTAAGTTTTGCCATGAGACAGGATTGTGAGATGTTTGGAGGCATCTTTACCCAAAAAGAAATCTTCTCTTCTTAGTCCATGCAAATGATAAAGATCTACAATTGATGAGAAGAATGAGTTATTTGTCTAAAACCATTTTGGACCAAACACCAATACTCTTGAATATTATAGTGGGGGATTAGGATAGATTGGGCCAGCTCTAGCTATCTTAATAAAACTTAGCAAGATAAAAGGGGCATCTTAGTGATTCGAGGAGATGATGGGGTAGTTAGTTTTGATTTTTAAAAAATATATCTGTCAAAAAACGTTTTTTGGGCACAACTACCAATTATGAGGATGCAGCTTTAGAGCATTTTCTGGGGTGCTACTGATTTTCCCATATGGTCAGAAGAGAACTTATAAGGTCAAAAACCTTAAGGCATCAGAAGGATTGCTTTCAGATCTTTTACTGTTAAAACCTCTCTAGGTTCAGATGGATTTTTGTTCAATGTATATAGAAAGTGTAAAGGTGTATTACTTACAGAACTGCCCCTGTCCTTCTGTTTACTTACCTTGTTGATGTGCTCTCCCACCTCTCCTGATGACATTTTAAACACATTGCAGCCTCAGTGATTGGTGGCAATGGGTTTAGAACATCATCAGGACTAGAGATGAGCAACAGAGTCTGTAGAACCCTAGTTTCGTCAGAACTTTGCTAAAAGTTCAGTTTGGTTGGAACTCAAACTTCAGGCAGTTCGGTTTGGCAGAACATGCTAAAATTACATCTTCATTGTGGCAGAAAGAAGTAGAAAGGGTCACATGACCTCAGTGAATCCCATAATGCATTTCAAACAGCTTTCCCAGCCAATGAGGAGGCAATATATGGATGATATAAAAGACTATACACACAGCTTCAGCAGCCATTTTAGAGATAGCAGGTATTAGGAGAAGATCTCTGTATGGACACCAAGCAGTGAAAAACACAGATAGGAGTAGGAACACACATATATAATAATTGTAGTAAAGCAGCTCTGCAGAGAGCACTCTGCTTTGTTATTAGAAGCTATTGCTTCTTTTGATACCTCTGTCTGCATATTAACACCAGCAGAATCTGCCTCCAAAAAGTGATCATTTTTGAACATTGAATTTAAAAGGCATAAAAAAATCTACTAAGCAGTGTGTTCTTATTCATCCTGTTTAAAATTAACTTTGTCTTAAAACAGCTCAGAAGTACGTATATATATTCACTACTAGGTAACCTTTTAGGGCTCTTAGACAGTGTTATACATACATTTCTGGGCTTTTGGTGAAGTACAGGTTCGACAGAACGAAGTCAGTGAGAACTGAAACATTTTGCTAAAGTTTAGCGAACCAATAGAACCAAACTATGCTAAGGTTGCTCATCTCTGATCAGGACATGCTGGGTGTATAGTCCATGCAATATCTTCTGATCAGTGACATGAGTACAAAGAGGATCCAATGTCAAGACAGCAGGGACAGAATGCAATACTTGAGCGGGCAGAAGTGCATAAAAAAATTAGCTGGAAGCTGAAACAGCAGATCAAGCAACAACGTTTGATATAAAAGGCTAGAGGCTGGAGAGAAATGATAAAGGACCCACATTTGAGAAGTAGGTATTTATTTTAAAGAAGAGCTTACACTATAGTAAGAATGTATAATTAGAATAAAATATAAAAATATACTAAAGACGTTTCATTGTATAAAGTAAACGTTATTAAACTTCTAGATGATATATATATATATATATATATATATATATATATACACAGTAGTTAGGAGTAGCCGTATATATATATATATATATATATATATATATATATATATATTTTATTATTTTTTTCCAAATGCTGCATCAATACTATGTAGTCAACATTAACTGAAGCACCTGCTGTAACTTGAAATCATCTTGTGCCGTTGACACTGTCAGATGGTTCAACAATTTTTATGACAATCATTGGCCAATTAAGTAGACAAGAAGCATAAGCCTCTCTGGTATGGGTGCTTTGAGTGTCAACAATTCTTCACCATTTTTTTTACAACAGAATTCCATGCAGTCTGAACTGTGCACAAAACAAAAATCCATCTTCTTACTCCATTATAAGTGGATTTTATACCAAAATAAGTCATTATTGTCTTTAGATGTACGGTAATTATAGTAAACTTAGAGTAAAAATTATAATAATAAAAGAAAAAAAACATAAACTTGAGTGACAAAAAGCACATGACTAAGGCTGTGTTCACACTGATGGTAATGGGTCTCTATTAGGGTTTCTGTCAGACTATTTATTTGTTGTTTGTTTTTTTATACATTCTTTACTTATATCTTTGTTAGGCTGTTTTCACACATAGTATTATGTGAGAAAAATTTCTCCAAAAATTGCTGAAAATATGAACCATGAGACTTCAAAATGATAACAAACAGGGCTGATTCTAGATTCTCTGCTTCCTGAGGAAAACATTGAAATGATGCCCATCACAAAATAAATCATAAGTAAAAAATCCATATGCAAAAATCCAGACACACAAAAATATATACTAGCAGTGAATAAACTGTAGACCGAAATGTATAGGAACAGATAATAAACCACACATACAAATCATATTGCAGCAAGAAACAAACCACAGACAACTGCTAAACACAAGCAGGGAAAAAACCTGAATACAAATATACTACCTGTGAACAAACTGCACATAAAAATGTGGACTATTAGCAAATAAGCTGCGCAGAAGGATATATAGTAGCAGTAAAAAAAAAATACTACATGATCACATAAATATACCTCAATACCTGCATTTATTAAAGTACCTATACAACTACACCATATAGTGTATAATCTAAAAACTATAAATTATGAGTATATACCTCTATGTACCAGCAGGGAATAATCTTCATGCATAAAATATACCAACATTGAATAAACTGCACAGATAAATATTAAACCAGCAGTGTATAAACCACACATATAAATGCATACCAATGATAAATAAACCACACATACAAATACTTAGCAACAGTGGATAAACCACACACACACACACACACACATAAATGTATACCAACAATGAAACTAAAGGAATACAGTTGGGTATTTTAACCCCTTAAGGACCCAGCCAATTTTCACTGTAGGACACGGCCATTTTTTGCACATCTGACCACTGTCACTTTAAACATTAATAACTCTGGGATGCTTTTACCTTTCATTCTGATTCCGATATTGTTTTTTCGTGACATATTCTACTTTATGTTAGTGGTAAAATTGTGTCGATACTTGCATCATTTCTTGGTGAAAAATTCCAAAATTTGATGAAAAAATTGAATATGTTGCATTTTTTTTTACTTTGAAGCTCTCTGCTTATAAGGAAAATAAATATTCCAAATAAATTCTATGTTGATTCACATATACAATATGTCTACTTTATGTTTCCATCATAAAGTTGACATGCTTTTACTTTTGGAAGACATCAGAGGGCTTCAAAGTATAACAGCATTTCCCTATTTTTCACAAAATTTTCAAAATCGAAATTTTTCAGGGACAAGTTCTGTTTTGAAGTGGATTTGAAGGGCCTTCTTATTAGAAATACCCCACAAATGACCCCATTATAAAAACTGCACCCCTCAAAGTATTCAAAATGACATTCAAAAGGTTTGTTGACCCTTTAGGTGTTTCATAGGAATAGAAGCAAATTGAAGGAGAAAATTCAAAATCTTCACTTTTTACACTCGCATTTTCTTGTAGACCCAGTTATTGAATTTTTACAAGGGGTAAAAGGAGAGAAATATTCCTAAAATGTGTAACCCAATTTTTTCTCAAGTAAGAAAATACCTCATATGTCTATGTCAAGTGTTCGGCGGGCGCAGTAGAGGGCTCAAAAGGGAAGGAGCGACAGTGGGATTTTGGAGAGTGAGTTTTTCTGAAATGGTTTTGGGGGGCATGTCACATTTAGGAAGCCCCTATGGTGCCAGAACAGCAAAAAAAAAAAACACATGGCATACTATTTTGGAAACTACACCCCTCAGGGCACGTAGCAAGGGGTCCAGTGAGCCTTAACACCCCACAGGTGTTTGATGACTTTTCGTGAAAGTTGGATGTGTAAATGATTTATTTTTTCCACTAAAATGCTAGTTTTCCCTCAAATTAAATTTTTTTACAAGGGGTAATAGGACAAAATGACCCCAAAATTTGAAACCCCATCTCTTCTGAGTATGGAAATACCCCATGTGTGGATGTCAAGTGCTCTGCTGGGGCACTACAATGCTCAGAAGAGAAGGAGCGCCATTGAGCTTTTGGGAAAAAAATTGTTTGGAAGTCAGGGGCCATGTGCGTTTACAAAGCCCCTGTGGTGCCAGAACAGTGGACCCCCCCACATGTGACCCTATTTTGGAAACTACACCCCTCAAAGAATTTAATAAGGGGTACAGTGAGTATTTACACCCCACTGGCGTTTAACAGGTCTTTGGAACAGTGGGCTGTGCAAATGAAAAATTACATTTTTCGTTTTCACGTACCACTGTTCCAAAAATCTGTCAGACACCTGTGGGGCATAAATGCACACTGTACCCCTTATTACATTCCGTGAGGGGTGTAGTTTCCAAAATGAGGTCACATGTGGGTATTTATTTTTGTGTGTTTATGTCAGAACCGCTGTAAAATCGGCCACCCCTATGCAAATCACCAATTTACGCCTCAAATGTACATGGTGCGCTCTCACTCCTGAGCCTTGTTGTGCACCCGCAGAGCATTTTACGCCTACATATGGGGTATTTCCGTACTCAGGAAAGATTGCGTTACAAATTTTGGGGGTCTTTTTTCCTTTTAACGCTTGTGAAAATAAAAAGTATGGGGCAACACCAGCATGTTAGTGTAAATTTTTTTATTTTTTTACACTAACAAGCTGGTGTAGCCCCCAACTTTTCCTATTCATAAGGGGTAAAAGGAGAAAAAGGCCCTTAAAATTTGTAGTGCAATTTCTCCCGAGTACGGAGATACTCCCTATGTGGCCCTAACCTGTTTCCTTGAAATACGACAGGGCTCAGAAGTGAGAGCGCCATGCGCATTTGAGGAATAAATTATGGATTGCATAGGGGTGGACATAGGGGTATTCTACGCCAGTGATTCCCAAACAGGGTGCCTCCAGCTGTTGCTAAACTCCCAGCATGCCTGGACAGTCAGTGGCTTTCCAGAAATGCTGGGAGTTGTTGTTTTGCAACAGCTGGAGGCTCCGTTTTGGAAACACTGCCGTACAATATGTTTTACATTTTTATTGGGGGGGACAGTGTAAGGGGGTGTATATGTAGTGTTTTACTCTTTATTATGTGTTAGTGTAGTGTAGTGTTTTTAGGGTACATTCGCACTGGCATGTTACAGTAAGTTTCCCGCTAGGAGTTTGCGCTGCCCAAACTTGAAGCAAGAAACTTACTGTAAACCTGCCCGTGTGAATGTACCCTGTGCGTTCACCTGGGGGGGGACCTTCAGCTGTTTCGAAACTACAACTCCCAGCATGTACTGACAGACTGTGCATGCTGGGAGTTGTAGTTTTGCAACAGCTGGAGGCACACTGGTTGGAAAACCTTCAGTTAGGTTCTGTTATCTAACTCAGTATTTTTCAACCAGTCTGCCTCCAGTTGTTGCAAAACTACAACTCCCAGTATGTACTGATCACCAAAGGGCATGCTGGGAGATGTAGTTATGCAACAGCTGGAGATACGCAACTACAACTCCCAGCATGCTGAGACAGCTGTTTGGGCATTCTGGGATTTGCAGTTTTGCAACATCTGGAGGGCTACAGTTTTAGAGAACACTGCAAAGTGATCTCCAAACTGTGGTCCTCCAGCTGTTGCAAAACTACAAATCCCAGCATGCCCTGACAGCAAACAGCTGTTTGGGCATGCTAGGAGTTGTAGTTTTGCAAGATCTGGAGGGCTACAGTTTAGGGACCACTATATAGTGGTCTCAAACTGTAGCCCTCCAGCTGTTGCAAAACTACATATTCCAGCATGCCTAAACAGCTGTCTGGGCATGCTGGAAGTTGTAGTTTTGCTACATCTAGAGGGCTACAGTTAGAGACCACTATCTAGACTCAGATTGTACCCTCCAGATGTCGCTAGGCAACTCACCGGCTTCCGTAGGATCCAGCCGCCCGATGTCGCCACACGCAGATCTCCGTCGCCGCCCGCCGATCTCCATTGTCCGCAGCCTCCGGATCGGTAAGTGGATCTTCGGCGCTGGTCCCTGTCGGGTTTCCCCATCCTGCCCCGCCTATTGTGGGTGAGCAGGACGGGGAAAACAAAAGTAAACCCCACCGCCCCCGATCTGCTATTGGTGGTTGCGTCTAGACCACCAATAGCAGGGATAGGAGGGGTGGCACCCCTGCCACCTCACTCCTATCTCTTCAGGGGGGTTGTGGGTGTCATGGACACCCGCGATCCCCCTTCTATTCTGGGTCACCGGGTCACCATAGACCTGCAATGACCCGGAATCATGCAAATCGCAAGTGTGAATTCACTTGCGATTTGCCGCGATCGCCGACATGGGGGGGTCTGATGACCCCCCTGGGCCTTTGCACGGGATGCCTGTTGAATGATTTCAGCAGGCATCCCGGTCCAATCCCCACCCGGTGCGCGGCGGGGGCCGAAATTGTCCATGACGTCCGCGTACGTCATGGGTCCTTAAGTACCAGGGTGTCATGACGTACGCGTATGTCAAGGGTCCTTAAGGGGTTAATAGCCAAGTCAAAATATCTCCCAAACAGGAAAGTTACCCATTAGGAAATACAGCTGTTTTGCGGTGTTGGCTGGCTAGCAGAAAGGCCTTAAATTATGGACTAAAGGGGTGAAGTTTCTACTTGAGTACACCCTGCTCTATACTAATGAGACAAGAGGCAACAACCTTGACAAAGTTTCCTACAAATGCTATAACCATACTATGTGACCTGCAGAGTGGTTAGTCTGCAGAAAGAGGTATGGAGATATAGGTGTCATTTTTTTTAATGAAATCCTCCCTGTGGTAAAAATGAGATGAAGGGATCAGGAAGCTTATGCTGGATGATTTCAAGATTGTATAGTGACATGGAAATTAAGACAAAACACTAAAAAATTTTAAAAATAAAATGTTTAACATAAAAACTACATATAATCAATAGTTTGCAGAATAGAGGTACATATAGAATAACATTGATCTAACAAGGTAAACAAAATTCTTTCTATAGTGGAAGAGGACTGAATCGCAGGTCACACACATTTTGTACCCATTAAATAATGTGCGTATTTACCATAAAGAAGATCTTTATTACTGTTTTTGTGTGTTATACTATGCTCATGTTTATAAGAAAAGTTTAAAGGGTTGGCAGATTAATGTATGCTGTTGTGTTTTTGTATAAAGTCAAAGTAGTTCCCTCCAGGAATGAGGTTTCTTGGATGCCAGCCTCCAGCAGGACATGATGTTAATCAGTAAGTCCCTTGTACTAAAAGCCCTACTCTGATGTAACATTGTATGCCAAAAGAGTTAATGTACATGCAGTGAGGCACGTACAGTACGTATTGTACAGAGAGGCCAGCATTGTGTGCAAGCGGAAGGAAGTCCTGGGCCATCTGCTAAGTAACAAACTGGTGGACTAAGAGATCTCTGTGTTTGACAAAAAGCCTTAGAGCTGTGGAAATTGAAGTCCTGAACACTTTCTTTAAAAGTTACAGAGTTTGCTAGGTTGGGATCATGCATCTAGGGAGACAGGGAGTGTACGCAGTATAGCAGAAGTGTCAATGAGAAAAGCCCAAGGAATGGTGAGTCCGCTATGGAAACCAAGTTGACTAGTGAAGTCAAGAAACATATCAGCTCAGAGTCAAAACAAAAGTGTGTGAAGCAGATCAGCGGCAGAGACACCTGTGGAGAACAACCTGGCCAGTGTGTGAGAGGCAGAATGTTAGAGTACAGTAGGTCACAGTTGTCTTTGCACATGGTTAAATCATAGGCCATATCTTGCCAGTGAACCCTTCTCTTGCAAGCAGGGTAGGTCTTTGTGTAACCAAGTATCCACTTATTTACAAGTTTATACAGATGTGTCCACACTCAGCCAACTCTGTAGCTACTTTCATTCCAATATGTCTCTCGAGATCAGAAGAATCTTGAGACACTGTCTAATTGCAATGCGAATACCTACAATACTTCTCCTATAACAAGTGGGGCAGGTATTGCATCGCTTAACCGTGTCAATTTGAGAGTAGTTTAACACATTTTTCTGTAAAAATAGCAGAAAGAATGTCTAGAACACTTTTTATTTGTAAAGTTTTTCACCTAGCTTGTGGCGCTTTTCCTTTTATATACCTCTATAGCATGTTGAAATGTATGTTTGGGTGGCTCACAGGTCCTGGGCTCCTGGGCTCAAATCCCACCAACCACCTTTTACCTTCTCTCCGTGTTCACATGGGTTTCCTCTGGTACTCCGGTTTTCTCCCGCATAACATTAGCTGAATTTGGAATTTAGATTGTGAGACCCATTAGTGACAGGGACCAATGTAAGTGATCACAAGCTCTGTACAGTGCTGTAGAATATTAATATTAAAAAGAAAATACAAAACAGACAGCATTGTGCATGTCAAAATTTGTACATAACAAAATTATATAGAACAGCTCAGCAGACAGTATCACAGATGAAAGGCTTAGAAATAATGTAGTGACATAGGGTGGTTGAGAAGGCAATGGTTTATCAATAAAATAGCTTTTGCCCATTTTGGCAAAGCACTGATTATCCTTATATGTAAAACAAGGTTAATAGGAAACAGCAAAGTGCAGCTGCATATGGGTGAATAAAGTGGCTAGAAGTTTATTTGCACCAACAAGTACATGCAACGTTTTGGTCAAATGGCCTTTCTCAAGCATAACAAAACATACAAAGTACCCTTCTTAACTAGATATTGTTCATCCCATTCATCATGATAGGTTAAAATTGTAAACAGTATGTGTAAAGTGCCAGAAAGTTAAACAGATTTGTAAATTACTTCTATTTAAAAATCTTAACCCTTCCAGCACTTATCAGCTGCTGTATGCTCCAGAGGAAGTTCTTTTCTTTTTAAATGTCTTTTATGTCTGACCACAGTGCTCTCTGTTGCATCCTGTTTGTCGCACGTGGGTTTTGTTGGTTTTGGTTTCCAACTCCTCTGAAAAATCCACAACAATTCAACAAATTCGGGTTGGAAACCTTTATAAATACGTGGGAAAGCTCAGAAATGTCGGGTTTGGGAGAATCCCCATTGGGTCCATCGGGAAAAATTTTTGCATCGTGTCGCAGACTGGCGCACGATGTCTGCGACATGTCGCAGACAAAGATGCTCCAAAAAAAAACCGACAAAACAAGTCGGGTTTAGAATAGTAAATGAGGGCCATTGTGCATAGTCCTGCATGTGTTTATTGCCTATATATGAATTTACATGGTACTATTCTACTTGCCATATCATGTTATGTGGATTGTACGGGTTGTTACTGGTGCCCTTGTTTCTAATATTACCTTTTATAATAGATTTGATGTTTCTAATAAAGATTTCTGATTAATTGTGTGTGATAGTGTTTATCTATTTGGGGTATATTGTTTATTTAACACTTCACTGGCTTACTCTTACAGGGGTTGAGAATACCCTGTTTGTCTTTTTTGATGTATAAAATATTTCCAAACATGATGTAGTTAACCTCTAGGAAAAAACAAAAACAAAAAACTCTTGCGTTTTAAGTTTGCTGTTAAAGTGGGTTATACAGTAGCATAAAATTTGCAATACTTTTTCCTGCTTCCAAAATGAGTTGTCTTTGCAGGACCTGCCAACTCAGCCAATCCCTGGCCACAACAGTGACCCATTTCAGTCAGTATCTAGATGAGCAGGTATGTCCTGCTGAGATGTCTTGAGTTAGAACCAGAAAGTGTTCCAGTGGTGACCCGGAAGGTGCTGGAACATGAGCTGTGGGGGAAATATTTGTAAAGCATTTTTAGTGCATCACTGCCAAACTATGCATTTGTACACTGTATAAAGTAATTGTAGTATTTGGTTTTCCTCAAGGGTAACTTGGAAAAATATTGTGGTGACATGTTAAATGTTTAAACATATACATTTTCTAAAGCTTTCAGTTGCAAGTACTTTATCTTACATAGGTGAAGGGTGTAGTTGCCTATTTAACTTAGCTCCTAAATTGTATCTATTACGAAGATTAAAAGGGTACTCCGGTGGAAAACTTTTTTTTTTAAATCAACTGGTGCCAGAAAGTTAAACAGATTTGTATATTACTTCTATTAAAAAATCTTAATCCTTCCAGTACTTATTAGCTGCTGAATATAACAGAGGAAATTATTTTCTTTTTTAAACACAGAGCTCTCTGCTGACATCATGAGCACAGTGCTCTCTGCTGACATCTCTGTCCATTTTAAGAACTGTCCAGAGTAGGAGAAAATCCCAAGCAGAATATATGCTGCTCTGGACAGTTCCTAAAATGAACAGAGATGTCAGCAGAGAGCACTGCACTCATGATGTCAGCAGAGAGCACTGTGTTCCAAAAAGAAAATAATTTCCTCTGTAGTATTCAGCAGCTAATAAGTACTGGAAGGATTAAGAGTTTTGAATAGAAGTAATTTACAAATCTATTTAACTTTCTGGCACCAGTTGATTTAAAAAAAAAAAAAAAAAAAAAGTTTTCCACCGGAGTATCCATTTAAGCTAGCTTTCTCCTTTGAAACTATAGAATTCCCAAAATAAGCCTTGAGAGAAAACTGAAAAGGTAAATGTAAATCTTGCTAGTGTATTTAATCTTTAGATTGTCTTCAGAGATTAACCTCTTAAGGACCAGATGTTTTTCCATTTTCATTTTTTTCTCCTTACCTTTAAAAAATCATAACTCTTTAAATTTTGCACCTAAAAATCCATATGATGGCTTATTTATGGCGCCACCAATTCTACTTTGTAATAACATCAGTCATTTTACCCAAAAATCTACGGCGAGAATGGAAAAAAATCATTGTGAGACAAAATTTAAAAAAAAATGCCATTTTGTAATTTTTGGTGGCTTCTGTTTCTACGCAGTGCATTTTTGGGTAAAATTTACACATTCTCTTTATTCTGTAGGTCCACACGATTAAAATGATACCCTATTTTTATAGGTTTGATTTTGTAGCACTTCTGAAAAAATCCTAACTACATGCAGAAAAATTTATATGTTTAAAATTGTCATCTTCTGACCCCTATAACTTTTTTATTTTTCTGCATATGGGGCTGTATGAGGGCTCATTTTTTGCGCCGTGATCTGAGGTTTTTAGCGGTACCATGTTTGTATTGATTGGACTTGTTGATCTCTTTTAATTCATTTTTTCATGATCTAAAAAGGGACCAAAAATTCACTATTTTGGACTTTGGAATTTTTTTGCGCATACACCATTGATCGAGCGGTTTCATTAATGATATATTTTTATAACTTGCACGCATGTTTGTATTTTCATTTACACTGTTTTTTTTTTTAAATGGGAAAAGTGTGGTGATTCAAACTTTTATTAGGGGAGGTGTTAAATGATCTTTATTCCCTTTTTTTAACTTTTTGTTTGCAGTGTTATAGCTCCCATAGGGGGCTATAACACTGCACACACTGATCTATTACATTGATCACTGGTTTCTCATAGGAAACCAGTGATCAATGATTCTGCCGTTTAAATGCTTATTCCTGGATCTCAGGCACTGAGCAGTCATTCGGCGATCGGACACCAGGAGGCAAGGTAGGAGACCCTCCTTGTTTCCCAGAGCTGTTCGAGATGCCGCAATTTCGCCGCGGACATCCCGAACAGCCCCTTGAGCTAACCGGCAGTGATTTACTTTCACTTTAGAACTTTAGAAGTTGAACGCCACGTCTAAAGGGTTAATAGCGTGCGGCACCGCGATCATTGCTGCGCACTATTAGTCACTGGTCTCGCCCATTGTTAGAGGCCGGGCCCGACCCGCTATGATGCGGGGCCACGTTGTGACCCTGCATTATAGAAAGGGAAAGGACTCAGGACGTACCGCTACATCCTTGGTCCTTAAGAGGTTAAATGACAATAGATTCAGGCAGTTTAAAAGGGGCTGATACTAGGAGACTGAGCAGAATTACATCAAATTACCAATATTACAATTCACTCGGGTTACCAAAATCGAAAGATACCCAGTGACTTCTCAGAAGCCTCCATCAAGTCCTGACAGTTTAGGCTGCCAGAGACCCAGGTTGTGTCTGGAATAAAAGGACAGTATAAAATAGTAGTTTTGCCAGCTCAATACTAGGTGAGTACATAAGGGAAAATCAACAGGCAGATGAATAAAAAGTAATGGTCCAGAGATCAGAGGCCAGGAGAAGATGTAAAGAAAAAAAATAGCAGGCTAGGGGTGGCCCAATGATCAAAGCTAGGGGAGCAAAGGCAGGCAAAGGGATAACCAGTACTATGGTCCACAACGTCAGAAGCCAGAAAAGCAACACAACCAGTAGAAATGAGGAGCCAGAAAATTTGAATCACAGGAATTTACCCTTAGTAAGTTCCTGTTACAATATAACATTGTTCACCAGGATTTCCTGCCAAGCCAGAGGTCCGATAAGCTCAGAGTCCAGTTTTACTCATTGGCTGGTCAGCCCTGTGTACTGGACAACTGGTGGCCATGGCAATGTTATGTCCCATAAATGGTGCATATTCACACATTATAGTTGTCACACTTTCTGCAAAATGTTTTAAGGATACACACATTTGATACCTCCCCATTTTATTTCTGTATTTCACCATTATTCAGTATAGACTATATGTGTGCGTTTTTAGCTTGACAATGGAATTAAGCATTTCATCTTGAACATCATGTGATTGTTAATCTATGATGTTCCAATGAGATTTCAAATATGTCAGGGTTAAATGCTTATGTGGTTTTATAGCCTTCAACAGATTGGCTAAAATGACAAAATGACATATAAAGTTACAGCTCATTATGATAACTTATGCATACTGTACATCTTTTTATCTAGCTCCAAAACTGAATTCCTAATTCACCAATTTTCATCTGGTTCCTCAATAAATCTGCGGCACAGAAAGCCCTGAAATATTATTCCAGGTGCTTAACTATAAAATCAGGCTCTATTCAACTTTCTAAAGAGAAAGTATCTATTGATAGTTACTGCTGTCACCTGTGATGAAATTGATCATCCCACATTACAGCACACACGAATAAAGACCATAAATTATAATCAACTTGTATTCAATAGTTTTAATGGTGCTTTCAGAGGAGGAACAATAGTGAACTATTTCCAAATTCAGAACCTTTCTCAAAAACAATGGCAACTTATTCCTCCAGACAGGAGTAAAACATGAGATGTTTTAGTGCGTATGCTTCTAAGTTAAACCCACAAAATACATTATGGTATATTTTTAACACATGAATGCTAATTAGATGTACTGTAATTTATTTACCAGCGTAACGAAAAAATAGCAACACCTCACTCATTTCAGTGAACTATAATAAACTTACCTGTACGTGGCTCGTAGAAGATTACAAAAATGATGCCGTTTCTTCCAGTAACAGCTGCCGTCAAAGCCATGGTGTGTTTCTGGTTTTACAGTTTTTCCACATTTATATCAATTCTCTGATCTTGATACCAAGAGTTACTAATTGTTGTGCGCTTACAGCTCTGTCACTATGTTTTATTACATTTATTTGGTGCAGGTTATTTTCTATGTAATTCATGTTATGTGTCATACCTATATGAATACTGTAAACTTTCTATTTTGGTGCCATGTAATGGTCACAAAGGACACCCATACCTAACCACTGCTACACATACGTAATATGTACCATATGTTTCACCATATAAGATGCTCCGGCATATAAGACACACCCAATTTTAAAGGATGAAAATCTAGAAAAAAAATATTCTGAGCCAAATACAATGTAAAGTATAGGACAGTGAGCTTCAACCTGCGGACCTCCCCAGCATGCCAGGAGTTGTAGTTTTGCAACATCTGGAGGTCCGCAGGTTGAAGACCACTGGTATAGGAGGTAATACTCACGTGTCCCCATCGCTCCGGACCCGTCACCGCTGCCCTGGATGTCGCCCTCCATTGCTGTTGCCTCGTCCCCGTCACTCCAGAATGTCTCTGCTGCCCGGTATCCTCTCCCTCCGTTGCCGCCATCACGTCGCTATGCACGCCGCTACGCACGCCGCTCCTATTAGATGACGGGACGACGTGATGACGACGAACGAGAGCGCCGGCCATGAAGGGGATCCCGGCATGGAGCAGACACCAAGGAGGCAGGTATGGTCCCTCCCGGTGTCCTGTGAGCTGTTTGGGACACCGTGATTTCACTGCGGCGATCCCAAACAGCCCGACTGAGCAGCCGGGTTGGTGTCACTTTCGCTTCAGACGCGGTGGTCAGCTTTGATCGCCGCATCTGAAGGGTTAATACAGGGCATCACCGCCATCGTGATGTCCTGTATTAGCCGTGGGTCTCGGCCGTTGATGGCCGCAGAGACCGTCCCGATAGGACAGGGTTTTAGTGTGTATTTGCCGTGTAAGATGCACCAACTTTTCCCCCCCAGTTTTGGGGAAGAAAAAGTGTGTCTTATACGGCGAAAAATACGGTAGCATTTGTAAGAGTGTGTGGTTAAATCTAGACTGGTCTGGATTTGGTTTCGACCAGTTATTTTAGGTTATCCTCAAAGTTTTCAGTACCTCAAGCTGTTAGTACCTGTCAGCAATGCAGGCTAAGTAAAAGTAAGCTAGCAGAGCTTGTTATAACTAGTCCTTAAGAACATTACCTGTGAGCTATCTTCTATACTTTTGTGAAGTATCTGCTCCAGATACACTTTACAGTCCTATCTTAAGGGATTTCAAGCTACTTTTCCTGTCCCCAAAAATAAGTGATTACCAAGTCAGAGTGTATAAGCTTCACCAGGGACTTGTTTTGGCCATGGTTTTGGGGCTGTCATATTATGCCTCCATAATGACCTGCATTCTGTGATAGGAAACTGCTGCTCAACCATTGTGAGTACTGCATTCTTGTACAATTCTCCTACTGGGAACCAACTAGTGAAGATCTTTTTAGTGCAGCATTTTAATACTGTGTTTATTCGCATCTTTATAAAGGCTAGGAAAGAGATTTATCTTTTTAATATCCCCCACATGCACTTGCCAAGGGGTACTCCGCTTCTCAGTGTTGGGAACAAACCTCCTATAGACTTGCATTTAGGGGGAGGGGCGTGACATCATGAGGGGGCAGGGCTATGACGTTTACAAGCTCCTGGTGCCGGCTCCAGCGTTCGGAACAGTTTGTACCAAACATTGAGCAGCAGAGTACCCCTTTAAGTTCTTCTGCTTAAATAGGCCATGTCATTTGAACAAACAGTCCAAAGGACAGTAAAAGTGAACATAAGAAACTTTGTAATATATTTTATTAGATAAAAATGCTTCTTTCTCCTGTTATTTAATATTTTTCCTTAGCTCCTGCTGTACAAATGTTCTTCTCTGAAAATCCTTTCAGCTTTGCCCTGTGTAAAGACAAGCAATAGAAGTCTATGGAGGGGGGAGGAGAGAGCTCTGCCCACCAGTTCTGCAAATCATGAAGCCTGCAAGGCAGAAATCTTCTGACAAATACCATATACAAGTTATATAATGGGCATAAATAGTGCTGCTTCACATGTGCACACACAGGACAGCTTATCCTGAAATGTCACGTGAAATGACTCTTTAGGTAGCTGCCAAAGTTATGTAAACAACATAGCTCTTGGTGCTACGCCATTTGTGCCTTAATGTCAATGGGAGTTATGCAAATAGCATAACACAGCCAGTTCAACTGTTATTTCCCACTGATCATCATCTCTTTTTTACAATATGAAAAATTGGATCAGAGAAATTCGGTGTGGATTGCATTACCATTAATGCTAATGGTGCATTCCCACAAGGTTCTAGTGCCAATGGTTTTCAGTAGTGCCCGCTGCAGACAACATCTCCGGGAATATATCTGTTGTATCAATGTAGCCTAATGAAAACATGAAACCGTAGTGACCCTCCTAGAAGTGGCTGTCCTGACAAAATTTTACCAAGGGTGTCAATGTACATACTTCCACAGTAAGAGGGACACTGAACAAAATGGCATCCATAGAAGAGTCTTGAGGTACAAAACACTGCTGTCCAAAAAGAACACAAGTGCTTCTCTTGAATCTACCAAAAAAACATCTAGATGGCCTACAGTACTTTTGTGGATAATATACTGTTATGGCCCTGTTTAAAACATGTTACATCCTAGCATAAAGTTAGTACTGCATTTGTCAATGAGAACCTCACACCAAAAGTCCGGCATGATGGTGGAAGTGTAATGGCCTAGAGCTGTTTTACTTCTGCATGACCTGGACAACTTGTCATGATTGATGGAACCATACAATCTTTTTTCTATCTGCTTGTGAGTTTGTGTCATTGTAATAAATGATCATTTAAAAAAATGAATTTTGCATTTACTCTTACTGGGGGAGTTTGGTCAAAACCTGTGTAGAGGAAAAGTTGCTGAGTTGAGCAAACCATCAGATTGCTTCTTTCATTTTTGAAAAAATGAAAGGAGTGATCTGATTGGTTGCTTTGGGCAACTCAGCAACTTTTCCTTTACACAGGTTTTGGTAAATCTTTCCTACCGTCTTTATCTTATGATAAAATTAGCTGGATGATCCAAAATATAGATGAGCGATGTTACAATGATTTAATTTATCACAAACTTCTCGGCTCAGCAGTTGCTGACTTTAGCCTGCATAAATTAGTTCAGCTTTCAGGTGCTCCGGTGGGCTGGAAAAGGTGGATACAGTCCTAGGAGACTCTCTTTTAACACAGTATCCACCTTTTCCAGCCCACCGGAGCACCTGAAAGCTGAACTAATTTATGCAGGCTAAAGTAAGCAACCACCGAGCCGTGAAGTTCGTGACAAATTGAATCACTGTAAGTTCGATCATCTCTAATACAAAACATGGAACACAATGTGACAAAAAATATAACAAGTTATCAAAAATAAGGGACATATCCAATTTAAAACCAAAATGTAACTATTAATTTACATATAATATAGGTTGTTAAAAATACATGTTTATAGTTAAAATGACAGATTTATCTTTGGTTATCAGTGTGCAATATTTTTTTCGTTTAAACACCCCCCTCCCCTTCTCCCTCTGGGGGGGAGGAATACTGCCGGAAATATCTGATTCTGCTCCTGCTTATACTTTACTCCCTATGGAGATATGTAAATAAGTAAATTAGATTATTGTCCATGTTTATTAGTATATTTTAATACTTATGCATAATAGCTCTGCTGCCTTGTTTTGCTCCTTCTGGAGAAGAGCGATTTTACATGTTTTTCCCAGGGAGCGCATTGCTCTAAAGACTGTTTCCTAGCTTGATTTCTTCACGCAATACCAGTACCTGAGTTTTCTACACATAATAGATCGTAAAGCTGTTCACACATGTAAAGCACAGGAATGAGACTAGTGCTAAGATACCATGAAACAACCTGTAAACTTTACTAAACTTCTTTGACAATTCCAGAGATATATAGTTACTTAAATACAGCTAAGGAGTTAGGAGAATGTAGAGTTGGTCAATGGCCATTAAAATGTTGCTTTAATAGAAGCTTAGCAGAATTTAAGGAATCTTATGAAAATGTCTTCTGCAGATGTATACATAGGGATTTAAGTTTCTCTAGCTCTCATGTAATCTGTGACATGCCACTCCAAGGAAATCGCCTAACATGGCAGAAAGGCTTGCAGTGACCCAACCATATGCCCAAAATAGAGCAGTGAAATACAGAAAGATCCATGTACAACTTATTCTTTCTTGGAAAATATTCTCCCTCTTGGAGGCTAAGATGTAAGACGTACCCTCACTGCAAACACTTACATTGGAATTAGGAACAGTAACTGGGGATACATATTGGTCAGAAGGATGTATACTTAGCAGTGACTGGAGCTAGCTGAAGAACATGTGACTCTGGCAAAGGCCAGGTTCTGACTACCCTTGTCTTCCCATAGACATATGGCTATAGAAAATGCCAGGCTAGAACAGGTTTAGGTCCATTCATTTCCCCATGAGAGGGAGGTGGGATTAGGGACTTTGTCATGCAATCACTAGGAGTTACTAGGAGTTGACATTGTGACTAAATCATCATTCAGTGTACTATGAAATCACCAAAATATTAACCCTCTGCAATATGGTTATGTCAGTGTATGCATACAATTATTGTGAAATACAAAGAATAACTTTGTAATGCAGATAATCACATGTACAGTATTGTGAAATACAAAGAATAACTTTGTAATGCAGATAATCACATGTACAATACTATCCAGTTCCTGATTTTCCCACTGTGCATCCAGGAAACCTTTATTATCTCAGTCACCTAACAACTCTCTAGTGGGTAGCAACTGGAACTGCGGTACTGGGACACCTGAATCATGTAATGCTTTTGCTGAAATGTTCACTAAGCAATGATAACACAATTTGAAAAGTGCAGCATAGTGGTCATGTGGTCATGGTGGTGGAAGGGCTAACCTACTATATTACCTATTTAAATGTGCAGGTTAGAAATGAAAGATGAGGGAATGTCAATACATAATATATTCTTTTGCTTGTTTTATTGTTAACTTAGTGTATAAAACAAATGTTTTCTTTATTTGATATTCAATTTCTATATTTTATGGGGATTCCAAGTAAGTGAACTTAATTGGAAGTTTAATGTGTGTTTTGGGCCATAATAAAATGTGTATAAAAGATTAATGACTTGCCTTCCTTGTGCTGGAGAATCATCAACATAAATCTAATCATTATATTATCATTCTGTTTTCAGCTGGGAATTGGTAATTAATATAAACCTTTTTTTTATGTTTAAGCACAAAATAGCACTTAAAAATTACTATTTTACTTAAAATCTGCAAGTTCTGTAGGTGATTCCAGATGAGACTATGTTACTGAGATGCTGTACAAATCTGTTGAGGAGAGTGATCAAGATATCCGAGTTATGCCGAATATGACATTTATGAGTGCTTTCCATCAGACTTGAATGGAACATGCTGCATGAGAGATACTGGCGCATAACTTTTTTTCTTTCCTTTCTTTTTTTTAACAATTTTTAATTTATTTTTTTATAATTAACATAATGTAAAAAAAAAAAAAAAACATAACAAAAATACTATGTCATCAATTAAAGTAGTAACAGTTGAGCCCCTTCAGGTAGTAGTAGCCCCGTTTAGGTAACAATAGTAGCCCCTTTAGGTATTATTTGTAGGTCGCTTTTAGGTAGTAATAGTAGCCCCCATTTAGGTATTAATAGCAACCCCCTTTAGGTAACAATAGTTGCCTCCTTTAGAAATTAAACAGTAACCCCCTTTAGGTAGAAATAGTAGTCTCCTTTAGGTAGTAGTATCCCCCTGTAGGTAGTAATAGTAGCCTCCTTTAATAAATATCAGTAGCCCCCTTTAGGTAGTAATATTAGCCCCCTTTAGATATTCATAGAACCCCTTTAGGTAGTAATAGTAAACACCCTTTAGGTAGTAATAGGAGCCCCCTTACAGTTGTAATAGGAGCCACCTTTAAGTAGTACTGGTGCCAAAAACGTAAATAGATTAAAAGTACTGAAAGGGTTAGGATTTTTAACCCCTTAAGGACCAGGCCATTTTACACCTTAAGGACCAGAGCGTTTTTTGCAATTCTGACCACTGTCACTTTAAACATTAATAACTCTGGAATGCTTTTAGTTATCATTCTGATTATGAATGTTTTTTCGTGACATATTCTACTTTAACTTAGTGGTAAAATTTTGTGGTAACTTGCATCCTTTCTTGGTGAAAAATCCCAAAATTTGATGAAAAAAATGAAAATTTTGCATTTTTCCAACTTTGAAGCTCTCTGCTTGTAAGGAAAATGGATATTCAAAATAAAATATTTTTGGGTTCACATTTACAATATGTCTACTTTATGTTTGCATCATAAAATTTATGAGTTTTTACTATTGGAAGACACCAGAGGGCTTCAAAGTTCAGCAGCAATTTGGAAATTTTTCCCAAAATTTTCAAACTCGCTATTTTTCATGGACCAGTTCAGGTTTGAAGTGGATTTGAAGGGTCTTCATATTAGAAATACCCCATAAATGACCCCATTATAAAAACTACACCCCCAAAGTATTCAAAATGACATTCAATAAGTGTATTAACCCTTTAGGTGTTTCACAGGAATAGCAGAAAAGTGAAGGAGAAAATTGACAATCTTCATTTTTTACACTCGCATGTTTTTGTAGACCCAATTTTTGAATTTTTGCAATTGGTAGAAAGGAGAAAATTTTTACTTGTATTTGAAACCCAATTTCTCTTGAGTAAGCACATACCTCATATGTCTATGTTAATTGTTCGGCGGGCGCAGTAGAGGGCTCAGAAGGGAAGGAGCGACAAATGGTTTTTGGGGGGCATGTCACCTTTAGGAAGCCCCTATGGTGCCAGGACAGCAAAAAAAAACACATATGGCATACCATTTTGGAAAGTAGACCCCTCGGGGAACGTAACAAGGGGTAAAGTGAACCTTAATACCCCACAGGTGATTCACGACTTTTGCATATGTAAAAAAAAAAAAATGTTTTACCTAAAATGCTTGGTTTCCCAAAAATTTTACATTTTTAAAAAGGGTAATAGCAGAAAATACCCCCCAAAATTTGAAGCCCAATTTCTTCCGATTCAGAAAACACCCCATATGGGGGTGAAAAGTGCTCTGCTGGCGCACTACAGGTCTCAGAAGAGGAGTCACATATGGCTTTTTGAAAGCAAATTTTGCTCTGGGGGCATGCCTCATTTAGGAAGCCCCTCTGGTGCCAGAACCGCAAAAAAAAACACTTGGCATACCATTTTGGAAACTAGACCCCTCGGGGAACGTAAAAAGGGGTAAAGTGAACCTTAATACCCTACAAGTGTTTCACGACTTTTGCATATGTAAAAAAAAAAAAAAAATTTTTACCTAAAAAGCTTGGTTTCCCAAAATTTTTACATTTTTAAAAAGGGTAATAGCAGAAAATATCCCCCAAAATTTGAATCCCAATTTCTCCCGATTCAGAAAACACCCCATATGGGGGTGAAAAGTGCTCTGCTGGCGCACTACAGGTCTCAGAAGAGAAGGAGTCACATTTGGCCTTTTGAAAGCAAATTTTGCTCTGGGGGCATGCCGCATTTAGGAAGCCCCTATGGTGCCAGGAGAGCAAAAAAAAAACACATGGCATACCATTTTGGAAACTAGACTCCCCGGGGTACGTAACAAGGGGTAATGTGAGCCTTAATACCCCACAGGTGATTCACAACTTTTGCATATGTAAAAAAAAAAAAAAAAAATTTTACCTAAAATGCTTGGTTTCCCAAAATTTTTTTATTTTTAAAAAGGGTAATAGCAGAAAATACCCCCCCAAAATTTGTAACACAATTTCTCCCGAGTACGGCGATACCCCATATGTGGCCCTAAACTGTTGCCTTGAAATACGACAGGGCTCCAAAGTGAGAGCACCATGCGCATTTGAGGCCTAAATTAGGGACTTGCATAGGGGTGGACATAGGGGTATTCTACGCCAGTGATTCCCAAACAGGGTGCCTCCAGCTGTTGTAAAAGTCCCAGCATGCCTGGACAGTCAGTGGCTGTCTGGTAATACTGGGAGTAGTTGTTTTGCAACAGCTGGAGGCTCCGTTTTGGAAACAGTGGCGTACTGACATTTTTCATTTTTATTGGGGAGGGGGGCTGTGTAGGGGAATGTGTATATGTAGTGTTTTTTACTTTTTATTTTATTTTGTGTTAGTGTAGTGTAGTGTTTTTAGGGTACAGTCGCACGGGCGGGGGGTTCACAGTAGTTTCTCGCTGGCAGTTTGAGCTGCAGCAGAAAATTTGCCGCAGCTCAAACTTGCAGCCGGATACTTACTGTAATCCTCCGCCCATGTTAGTGTACCGTGTACGTTCACATTGGGGAGGGGGGGGGGGGGAACATCCAGCTGTTGCAAAACTACAACTCCCAGCATGTACGTTCTATCAGTGCATGCTGTGAGTTGTGGTTTTGCAACAGCTGGAGGCACACTGGTTGTGAAACACCGAGTTTGGCAACAAGTGTGCCTTCAGCTGTTGCAAAAGCTACAACCCCCAGCATGTACACACAGCGGAAGGGCATGCTGGGTGTTGTAGTTATGCAACAGCGGGAGGCATACTACTTTGGCTGGGGATGCTGGGGATTGTAGTTATGCAACAGCTGGAGACACACTGGTTTGCTACTTAACTCAGTGTGCCTTCAGCTGTTGCAAAACTACAACTCTCAGCAGTCACCGACAGCCAACGGGCATGCTGGGAGTTGTAGTTATGCAACCAGCAGAAGCACCACTACAACTCCCAGCATGCACTTTAGCTGTTTGTGCAAGCTGGGAGTTGTAGTTACACAACAGCTGAAGGTACTCTTTTCCATAGAAAGAATGTGCCTCCAGCTGTTGCAAAACCATAAGTCCCAGCATGCCCATAAGGGAATGCTGGGAGTTGTGGTGGTCTGCCTCCTTCTGTTGCATAACTACAGCTCCCAGCATGCCCTTTTTGCATGCTGGAAGCTGTTGCTAAGCAACAGCAGGAGGCTGTCACTCACCTCCTGCTGCTGCTGATCGTCGCTGCAGGTCAGTCCCGCCGCCGTCGTCGCTCCTGGGGCCCCAATCCCAACATTAACGCCGGGGATCGGGGTCCCCAGCACCCGGGGTGCACGTCCCGCACCCGCTCACGTCCTCCGGAAGAGGGGCGGAGCGGGTGCGGGAGTGACACCCGCAGCAGGCGCCCTGATTGGTCGGCCGGTAATCCGGCCGACCAATCAGGGCGATCGTGAGGTGGCACCAGTGCCACCTTACCCCTGCAGGCTCTGGCTGTTCGGGGCCGTCTCTGAAGGCCCCGATCAGCCAGTAATTCCGGGTCACCGGGTCACTGGAGACCCGATTGACCCGGAATCGACGCATATCGCTGGACTGAATTGTCCAGCGATCTGCGGCCATCGCCGACATGGGGGGGCATAATGACCCCCCTGGACGATATGCCGCGATGCCTGCTGAACGATTTCAGCAGGTATCGGGCACCGGCTCCCCTCCGGCTAGCGGCGGGGGGCCGGGAATGGACAGGACGTACTCCTACGTCCTCGGTCCTTAAGGACTCGGAAACGGGGGCGTAGGAGTACGTCCATTGTCCTTAAGGGGTTAAATAAAAGTAATTTACAAATCTGTTTAACTTTTTGGCACCACTTGATAAAAAAATAAATAAAATTTCCACTGGAATACCCCTTTAGGTAGTAGCAGTAGTAGCCCCCTTAAGGTAGTAGTAGTAGTAGTAGTAGTAGTAGAAGTAGTAGCCTCCTTTAGACATGCATAGTACTACACCTTTAAGGTAATAATAGAAGCCCCCTTTCGGTAGTAGTAGTAGCCCTCTTAAGGTAGTGATAGGAGCCCCCTTAAGGTCGTAGAAGCCTCCTTTAGATGTGCATAGTACTCCCCCTTAGGTAGTAATAGGAACCCCCTTTAGGTTGTAACAGAAGCCCCCTTTAGGTAGAAATAGTAGACCCTTCAGGTAGAAATAGTAGCATAGTAGCCCCCTTTAAGTTTAGGTAGTATTTGAATCCCCCTTCAGGTAGCCAAGATAAAAAAAAAAAACACATACACACCTGGCTCCCACGCAGCATTTCCTCTCTTTTTGCCTTGTCCTCTGGTCTGTGATCCGGCGCATGATGATGTTGTCACTCGTGCTGGATCATGGAGCGCAGAGGAAGGTTGCTCATAACTCTTTTGGCTGACTGCAGAATGTGGGCGGCTACAAGAGTGATTGACAGGGTGGGGAGCCAATGATGATAGGCGGATCTGTAAGATATGTTTATAGTATAACGAGTCCTTGACCAGCCAGCCCTGTGGATGGTCTGGCCCACCGGGCAAATGCCTGCTGTGCCGAATGACCAGTCCGGCCTTGCCTGTGACCAAACTCCTAATTCAATTTAAATCAAAGACCAGGCCCTCTTGCTAAATTCAGCAGAAAATATTTAATTCAGACATAATACCAGACTTAAGTTACTTACTGTTTCTTGCTACGGGTTCAATAACACCTCTAACATAAGGGACAGCGCTGTGAGAGAAGCTGGGGGAAGTAGAGGGCACAGATATGAGATAAGGTGGTGGGTTTTGAGGTAGCAAGATAATTGTATCTGCAGTTGCAG
Organism: Hyla sarda; assembly: GCF_029499605.1. NCBI lineage: Eukaryota > Metazoa > Chordata > Amphibia > Anura > Hylidae > Hyla > Hyla sarda. Next base: position 165,395,285 of record NC_079189.1, read on the forward strand.
TGAATGCTACTCTTTATTTTTTATTTTTTTTATTTCATGGATGTACAAAATAATGCTTTCATAGGAATGGGGAGAGGGGACACTTTAATGATTGTCCATCTAACCGCTGATCATTAGGAACTGACAGAGGTGAGAGTCATTCCAAAACATTTTCCTTAAGCACCAGAAGAGTTAGTCCCAACCTTTGACTCGGCATGAGACTAAATGATTTTTTAGTATCTGAAAAGAAATAAAGAAATGCCTGATGAAACAGAGTATGACTGTTCAGGGTTCTAGGGCTCTAAAATAATAAATAAAATGGGCAATGGCTCTATAAGAGTCTTTATAATACAGCTCAATTTAATCATATCCACAGTCAAAGCTCAGAATAAAGCAATACATATTGCAATGTACAGTATATCATTGACTACTTTTAGTCTTTTTGAGTAAATCATTACTTTTCATTATATGACTTTTTTTTTTCTTTTCTTTTTTTACATTTGTGCTACCAAGAGGTGAAGGCTTAGCTGCAAAAATAGTATCTGTTTTTAATCTTGTCAAAGTCAAGTTCTGTTCTTTAACATGACCTTTTCACTCTCTTTGTCAATCTTAAATACATGTGATTAAGACAGATGTGTTTGAGAATTTGATCTTTTTATCCTCTCTCTTGTCCAAGCCTTTGAAGTTTTTTAACATGTGATTGAATGGAACTGGTTTTGTCAGATTTCCACTGTGTAAGCATTAGAAACGCTTTCTACTTTCAGAATAATATTTTCCTTTTGGAATATTCATGCTAATAGTTAGAGCTAAGGATATCTCCTCTACTGACTAAAGAATTATTTCCAATGTTGGGTAGCAGTTAAACTTTTAGAACATTTAAAAATTCATATATTGAAAATATGTATATAGTTTTTACATGCACATTATTTTGTTTATTCAAATTTACAATAATCAATGTTTATATAACACAATGAGGCGGGTAAAACTGCCTTTTATTTTGTATATTGAAAATGATTTTCCTAAAATAACCAATCACAGCGCAGCTTTTATTTTACCAAGCATGTTGAGAAATTAAAGCTGAGCTGGTTGTTATGGGCAAATCTGACAGTTTTCCTTGATGTGGAGCACAGTTTTCATGCCCCACTTTTTGTCACCACCTTTGGCAATGTATTTTAGCAAATAAAATAATAATTTTCAATCTAGCAAACAAAATAATGACGCATATAAGATTGGCACAACCACAGGAACTAGATTATTGGCAGATTATACACAACAATATTTCACCAATAAAAAAATAAATTATGAAATATACAGTGACAATATTCAGTACAGCCTGTAGACATCCAAACATGACAAGCTTCTCCTCAGCCACTCTTCTGTAGCTTGACTTTAACACCTGTCTCAGTCTCGAATGAAAATTAAGTCACTCTCTAGAGATTGTGGGTGCTTCAGTAGGAATTCCAATCCTTAAATTCATATAAGAGAAGACTTGGCATACCACTTAAGTTGAATAAGTGCAAATTTTTATTAGCAATCTATATGTTGTAACATTTCGGTCTACATTAGACCTTCATCAGACTGGATTGCTGCGGAGGCAGGGTTAAGCAATAAACGGTCTCACACCATGCTGAGAGAAAAGTTAGTAAGGTGACCTGTAGTCGATGGTGTAGTCCAGGTCTGCGGGTCGCCTTACTACCTTTTCTCTCATCATGGTGTGAGACTGTTTATTCCTTAACCCTGCCTCCGCAGCAATCTGGTCAGATGAAGGTCTAATGTAGACCGAAATGTTACAACAAATAGATTGCTAATAAAAATTTGCACTTATTCAACTTTAAGTCTCCTCAGCTCTCTACTTGCAGCTCTCTTTATCGTCTCTCCTCTCGAGGGTCTTTCGGCAGTCTGTAGAGACTTTTCTCTCAGAGGGTCTCTCAAAATACTCTCCCTTTACTTCTCTGTTGCTCCTAAGCTTCTTCTTATTGCTCTGTTTTCCTCACACCACCAAGCTTTACCTCTTCTCCTTCTAAATCTATTTTCTAGTATGTTTTCCTGCCCTGTCTGGGCATGCAAAGTACAATGTATCAAATGTATAATTTTTTAATATATTGCATCTATTTGTAACCAGAAAGACACATAATAGTGCTAGAAAACGACTTTTGCATCTCATAGTACAGTTATGGCGAACCTATAGCACATGTGCCACAGGTGGCACTCCGAGCCCCCTCTGTGGGCACGCGGCCATAGTTCACCATGGGTGCCTTTTGATGCGCTCTGTCGGTGTGAGGTGGAAACTTGCGACCCGTGCAGACTTGCGACCGCTCCTCCCCTCAGCTCTTCGAAGGTTTCTGAAGCTAGAGCTGGGTAGAGAGAAGGCAGAGCAGAGGATGCAGGTCTGCACGGGAGAAAGAAGCCACGCCCCCTCATCTCCCCCTCCCAGAGGATGCAGGTCTGCATGGAAGAAAGAGGGCAGAGCAGGGGACAGAGGATGTTCAAGGGTCCTCATCTCCCCTCCCCTGCTCTGCCTTCAGAGGATGCAACTTTCCTAGGGGAAAAGAAGGCAGAAGAGCAGGGGAGAGAGGACGTACGCGGCTCCTCATCTCCCCTCCCTAATGATTTCTATGTGTGAAGGAGGACATACTGCACGGGCTGGGGATAAGGGGGGACATCACAGACTGGGGATGATTTCTATTTGTCAAGGGGGATTTACTGCACGGGTGCAAATCATCCCCAGTCTGTGATGTCCCCCCACTTCCCACCTTCCCTATCCCCCGCCCATGCAGTATGTCCCCCTTCACACATAGAAATAATTCCCAGTCTGTGATGTCCCCCCCTTATCCCCATCCTGTGCAGTATCTCCTCATTCACACATAGAAATCATCCCCAGTCTGTGATGTCCCCCCTAATCCCCAGCCCGTGCAGTATGTCCCCCTACACACACAAAAATCATCCCCAGTCTGTGATGTCTCTCCCCCCCTTATCCCCAGCCCATGCAGTATCTCCCCCTTCACACATAGAAATCATTAGGGAAGGGAGATGAGGAGCCATATACGTCCTCTCTACCCTTGTCTTCTGCCTTCTTTTCCCCGTGTGGAAACTTGCGTCCTTCGAAGGCAAAGCAGGGGGAGGGGAGATAAGGAGCCGTGTATGTCCTCTTTCCCCAGCTCTGCCTTCTTCCTCCCATGCAGACCTGCGTCCTCCGGGAGGGGGAGATGAGGGGGGCATGGCTTCTTTTTCCCATGCAGACCTGTGTCCTCTGCTCTACCTTGGCTCCACCAAGCTCTAGCTTTGTAAACCCTCGGAGAGCTGAGGGGAGGAGCGGTCGCAAGTCTGCACAGGTCGCAAGTTTTCACCTCACACTGGCGCCGGACTTCCGCTATGCTACCCGGAAGACTGGAGGAGGAATCGGAAAAGATCCTTCCTCCTGCGAGCAGGCTGTGTGGAGCGTCGCTGCGCCACACAGCATTCTGCGCGGAAGAAACCATACTTACCACTGGACTGCCAGGGCTGACTGTGTCCTCCCCCCTCCTTCTCCAAAGGTAAGAAGAGAGGAGGGGGTGGGATAACTGTTAAAAATAAATAAATGAGCATTTCTAAATTTATAAAAAAAATTATAATCTGCAGCACCCCTAACCCCCCTCACACACAGCACCCCTACCCCCACACACACAGCACCTATCCCACACAGCACCCCATCCCCCTCACACCCACATAAACACAGCAGACCATCACACAACACCCCTCAAACACACACAGCACCTCACAAACACACAGCACCCTTCAAACACACACATCACCCCGACACAAAGCACCCCTCAACCACACAGCACCTCACACACACACACAGCACCTCACGCACACAGCACCCCTCAAACACACACACAGCACCCCCACACACAGCACCTTTAGACACATAGCACCCCTCAAACACAGCACCTCACACACAAAGCACCCCTCAAACACACTCACAACAAAAGATGTTAATGAGTTAAAACAAAGGATGGCAACTGTATGAGTTGTTTTTTCTAAGCTAAAACCTCAGTATTCTGATTTAATTGCTGTGCTGGCACTTTGAGGGAAAAAAGGTTACCGTTTATTAAGGTTTGGGCGCTCGGCCTCAAAAAGGTTCACCATCACTGTCATAGTACAATGTAATACAGGTTACACAGAGGACAAGATACCTGATTGCAATCTCATATTTCAGACATGCTGACCCCTCCTACAAGCTTATTTATAGGAGCTTATATAGTACCAACATATTCCAAAGCCGTGAACAGAAATTGTCAATATTCATATCAGTCTCTCTACCCAATGGAGAGTATAATCTATTAATCTATTTTTCTGTCTCCAAGAAACTAAGGCAGTTACCCTATCAGTATGTTCTTGGAGAATGGGAAGAAACCCATGCAATAAAACATGCAGACTCTATGTAGCTGTTCTACTTGGTCAAATTCAAACCTAGTGCCTCAATAAAGATGTGAACCTTTTGGTTACCATGCTGACCCCTCTACATATTATTTTTTCCTTTATATTTTCTTTGTAATATAAATAATTTTTTTTCTGTTTCACGTTTTTTCCTTCTTACCTTCTAAGACCCATAACTTTTTTTTTATTTTTTGACTGACAAAGTTGTATTAGGGTCTATTTTCTGTGTGACAAGTTGTACTTTCCACTGATACACTTTTTTTTAATTATCATAAAATGTATTACAAAGCCAGTAGTAAAAATTATATGTAGTGCAAAAGTGAAAAAAATAGGGAATTGCACAATTTTGTAGGGCAATCATTTTTTCTGAGTTTAAAATATGGTAAATATGTTTATTCTATGGGTCACTATGATTCCAATTATACCAAAATTGAATAATTTTTGTTTCGTTTTATGATTAAAAAAAATTGAAACCTTGAAAAAAAAATACTTCACTGTTCATTACCATGTTCTCTCCTATAAATGTTCAATTTTTCCACCTACGGAGCTGTATTAGGGTTTGTGTTTTTTTTGTGTAGTTCTTTTTGATACGTTTTTAATTTTTTTGGATGTAAAAATAAAAGGACGAGGGGGCACTCCCTCCGTCTGGAGAAGAAAAAGTTTAGTCTCAAGGGGCGACACACCTTCTTTACCATGAGAACTGTGAACTTATGGAACAGTCTACCTCAGGAACTGGTCACAGCAGGAAAAATTAACAGCTTTAAAACAGGATTAGATACATTCCTGGAACAAAATAACATTAATGCTTATGAAGAAATATAAAATCCCATCCCTTCCCCAATATTGCGCCACACCCCTATCCTTTAATTCCCTGGTTGAACTTGATGGACATATGTCTTTTTTCGACCGTACTAACTATGTAACTATGTAATATGACCAAAAATCTACAATTTTGGCGTTAGGAATTATTTTGCGTTTATGCTATTCACTGTGCAGGATCAGACACATAATAATTTAATAGTTCGGACAATTACGCACGTGATGATACCAAATATGTATATAATTTTTTTTTTCTTGTTTGTACTGTGTTTTATCTAAAAAATGAGAAAAGGGGGGTGATCTGAATTTTTATTAGAGGAGTTTTAAAAAAATATATATTTTTAAAAACTTTTTTTTACTGTCCGTCATTACCGGCAGATGTCAGCTGCTGATAGTAGCCGATGTTTCCCTGTCAAGGTGTGGATCCAACCCGCAGATCCCCGTCTTGTCCACCCACCCGAACCATGATGTACATGTATGTCATGGGTCGGGAAGGGGTTAAAGATAAAGAAAACTATTTACCATAACACCATTTATTTACAGAAACATTTTTAAACTATTAGCAATATCTATAATAATTGTTGGAAAAATAATGTACTTATAGAAACACAGGCCCTTATTTACTAAGAGTGGAGTGTAGGTTTCTTTGTGGGTTTTAACTCCCTACAATTTATTTTCCACAGTATTTACTTTTTAAGTTTTCCCTACATTTTCCAATTTCCCTACACTTTTTTTTACACATGCTCTGATCTGTAAGGTTTTCCTCTGCTGAAATCCACCACATTTTATGTGGAAACCTTAGTAAATGTTAGTAAATGGGTTTTTGTGAAAATGTCAGGAACACGCCCCTTTTCTGAGACCACGACCCTTTTCCCAGCGGCCATGTCCCTTTTTCAGGTTTTCTCAGCAAAATGGAGAGTTTTTCGGGGTATTTCAATTCTAGCGCAAATTCTGGCGCAAAATCTGGCGCAGACAGAATTCCTGGCGCAATGCAACAGAATCTGGTGCACAACCCGACAAAACATGTCGGGTTTGCAACAGTAAATGAGGGCCACAGAATGTGTCAGCAGATAAGAATCATTTGGCCCATGTAGTCTGCCCAATAATTCGAATCCTCTCAATAGTCCCTGGCCCTATCTTATATAAAGGATAGCCTTATGCTTATCCCATGCATGTTCAAAATCCTTCACTGTATTTGTAGCTACCACTTCTGCAGGAAGGCTATTCCATGCATCCACTACTCTCTCAGTAAAGTAATAGTTCCTGATATTACTGCATAAACCTTTGTCCTTCTAATTTAAAACTATGTCCTCTTGTAGATTTTCTTCTTTTAAATATGCTCTCCTCCTTGACCTTGTTGATTCTATCATATCCCCTCTGTCTCATCTTTCTTCCAAGCTATACATGTTAAGGTCTTTTAACCTTTCCTGGTAAGTTTTATTGTGCAATCCATGTACTAGTTTAGTAGCTCTTCTCTGAACTCTCTAGAGTATCTATATCCTTTTGGAGATATGGCCTCCAGTATTAGGCACAATACTCCAAGTGAGGTCTCACCAGTGCTCTGTACAGTGGCATGAGCACTTCTCTCTTTCTACTGCTTATACCTCTCCCTATACACCCAAGCATTCTGCTAGCATTTCCTGCTGCTCTATTACATTGTCTTCCTACCATTAAGTCTTCTGAAATAATTACTCCCAAATCCCTTTCCTCAGATATTGAGGTCAGGACTGTGTCAAATATTCTTTATTTTGCCCAAGAGTTTTTTCACCCCAGGTGCATTATCTTGCACTTATCCACATAAAACTTCAGTTAAAAGAGTTCTGATCATTCTTCTAGTTTACAATACAGAAATGTAGGTGCACTACTGTGGTAGATGTATACAATGACATTGGCTAATCCCTCAACACTGATGTTAAAATTCAGACATTCGCCAGTGTATCCTTATATTAAGGACACACCAGAGCCTGCACATCAACGCCAAGGTTTCTCAGATGGCACGGGACCTAACGCTAACCTACCTGTGCGTAATAAGCAAAAACCAGGGGCCAGTGGGCAATTACAGCAGCACTAGGTCGACATGTAGCCTGCTCCCAGTTCCCTCCAGCGTGACTAAGCACACATACAATGGAAGGGGGGAGAGAGGCTACAAGCCCCACCCAAGTTGGCTGATATAGGTGCATTGCCTCACAGGTGCAACCCTAATGCTGCCTGGAAAATGTTCAAGGCGCATTAACATATGGAGTTTACACACCTCCACGTATAAATTTACAAACAACAACAAAAAATGTGGTCTCAAATGGCTGGAGGTGCTCAACCCCAAATGCAGTTGTGCATATATACTGGGGGAGCAGATCCTGCCCTTGTAGTCCATTGCTAGGGGCGATCCCCAGCATAAAAATGCATACAATGGAGGATGGCTGCAGTGGACTACAAGTGCCACAATAGAATCCTACACCAGATAAACGGTGTGGATGTGTAACAATTAGAATACAATACAGAAATGTAGGTGCACTACTGTGGTAGATGTATACAATGACATTGGCTAATCCCTCAACACTGATGTTAAAATTCAGACATTCGCCAGTGTATCCTTATATTAAGGACACACCAGAGCCCGCACACCAACGCCAAGGTTTCTCAGATGGCACGGGACCTAATGCTAACCTACCTGTGCGTAATAAGCAAAAACCAGGGGCCAGTGGGCAATTACAGCAGCACTAGTTCGACATGTAGCCTGCTCCCAGTTCCCTCCAGCGTGACTAAGCACACATACAATGGAAGTGGGGAGAGAGGCTACAAGCCCCACCCAAGTTGGCTGATATAGGTGCATGGCCTCAAAGGTGCAACCCTAATGCTGCCTGGAAAATGTTCAAGGCGCATTAACATATGGAGTTTACACACCTCCACGTATAAATTTACAAACAACAACCAAAACTGTGGTCTCAAATGGCTGGAGGTGCTCAACCCCAAATGCAGTTGTGCATATATACTGGGGGAGCAGATCCTGCCCTTGTAGTCCGTTGCTAGGGGCGATCCCCAGCATAAAAATGCATACAATGGAGGATGGAGGATGAAGCACACATACAATGGAAGGGGGGAGAGAGGCTACAAGCCCCACCCAAGTGGGAGCAGGCTACATGTCGACCTAGTGCTGCTGTAATTGCCCACTGGCCCCTGGTTTTTGCTTATTACGCACAGGTAGGTTAGCGTTAGGTCCCGTGCCATCTGAGAAACCTTGGCGTTGGTGTGCGGGCTCTGGTGTGTCCTTAATATAAGGATACACTGGAGAATGTCTGAATTTTAACATCAGTGTTGAGGGATTAGCCAATGTCATTGTATACATCTACCACAGTAGTGCACCTACATTTCTGTATTGTATTCTAATTGTTACACATCCACACCGTTTATCTGGTGTAGGATTCTATTGTGGCACTTGTAGTCCACTGCAGCCATCCTCCATTGTGTGCATTTTTATGCTGGGGATCGCCCCTAGCAACGGACTACAAGGGCAGGATCTGCTCCCCCAGTATATATGCACAACTGCATTTGGGGTTGAGCACCTCCAGCCATTTGAGACCACGTTTTTTGTTGTTGTTCATTCTTCTAGTTTGCCTAAATACTTTTCCATTTGGCATATCCCTCCAGGAACATCAACCCTGTTACATATCTCAGTGTCATCAGAAAACAGACATACCTTACCATCGAGACCTTCAAAAATATCACTAATGAATGAACTTCCACAACAACCTTTCATATTTTGAAATATTTCTTCATACACATAATTAGATTATCTCTACAAATAAACACTTATTCACTGGATAAGGCAAATAATTTACATGCATATGGCTGTTGTTTCTCTTTGTTGATTTATGGTGATTAAACCTGCAACATTTTATAAACTCTGTCTCTTTAAATATACAAAATGTCTGCATCCTAAATTGGTTGAAGTGTGCACTGCGGGCAGAGAGAAGCATTAAAAGACACTAACATTATATTTTCGTTTCCCTTATAATGACTACTTTAAATTTTAAAATAACTGGCTTCTGAATTTGAATCCAAAAAAAAAAAAACATAAGAGAACCTCTGGAGGGGGAATGCTTTGTTTATTGGGTCATGAAAAATGCTGAGTGAGAACTCCAAGTTTACCAGTGCAGTGTATAAAAGTACAATGTTGGTTATTCATAGTACATTTGAAGCAATGTACTATAAATAGAGATGAGCGAATTTTTGAAAAATTCAATTCGGCCGATTCGCCGAATATTCCGGAAAAAATTATTTCAGTCCTAATTTATTTGCGGCAAAAGGCTATTAAAAACAGGTATTTCTAGCCTACAGAGATCATCAATAGGGGTGCAGAACACTTTGTCTTGCTGTAACACGCATATGGTTTGTGCTGGGTTAGTGAATTAATACTGTTATTCAGTATGATATGCAGATCAGAGGTGTCGCTATTAGAATCACTGTCGCAGAGCGGCACAATGACAGAGCCTGGAGGTGGCATCAGTATGAGGAGATCATATAGTGGCTGAATGACACAGCCTTGAGGTGGCAGTAGCATGAGGAGAACATAAAGTGGCTAAATGACAAAGCCTAAAGTAGGCTGCAGCATGAGGAGACCATGTAGTGGCTTAATGACACAGCCTTGAATTGGCGGTAGCATGAGGAGAACATATATAGTGACTGAATGACACAGCCTGGAGGTGGCCGCAGCATGAGGAGAACATATGGTGGCAGTATGAGACAGCTTGGAGCTGGCATCAGCATAAGGAGAACATATGGTGGCAGAATGGGAAAGCCTAGAGCTGGCATCAGCATGAGGAGAACATATGATGGCAGAATGAGACAGCCTGGAGGTGGCAGCAGCAGCATCAGGAGTCCTAAAAGGGACCCAGTGACAGAGTGGTGCGGTGGGTGGCAATACCATACCCTGTGATAAAGGTGGGTGAAAAAAGAAGAACTTGGCATTACATGTGTGGCATCAGGTGGTTGGCAGGATCAGAATAGTAGCTGAGGCAGGTAGGCAGAAGAAAACTGACTATTTTGTAAAAGTGTTAGTGTACACAAGTAAGTATTGAGGATACTTACTTTTAATAATATGCTTAGGATAAAATATATGGACCCAAATTTTCACTTTAAAAAAAAAAATCAAACAAAAGGAAAAGTGTGCAAAAAAACACCATGTGCCACCTACACCACCAAGTATTCATGTGATGCAAAGACCTCTAAAAGGTGAAAGGGAACAACGTATGGTCCATTGTAAACGATTGGGGTAAAAACTTATCCTTTAAGGCCCTACTCTCGCATTATTAATTCCCTTCTTGGCAAGTGTTATTTGCCCTAAAAAGGGCGGCCCCACACAGGAACCTCACCCTATTTCCACCTACAAACACTGCCATTTCCCAGGGTTTTCAGGTGGAAATAGCGATTGGTTCCTGTGTGGAGCCGCCCTTTTTAAAACAAGTAACACCTTCCTCAATAAACTGGAAGGGAACAACGTGTTGTCCATTGTAGTAGGTGGGGGTAATAACTTCCCCTGTAAGGCCCTACTCTGGCCCTATTAATTCCCTTCTTGGCAATTGTTACTCACCCTATAAAAGGGCGGACCCACACAGGAAACTCTCTATTTCCACCTAAAAACCTTGAGAAATGTCAGTGTTCATAGGAGGAAATAGGGAGAGGTTCCTGTGTGGGGCTGCCCTTTTTAGGGCGAGTAACACTTGCCAAGAAGGGAATTAATGCGAGAGTTGGGCCTTATAGGGGAAGTTTTTACCTCCACCAGTTTTGGTCTCACATTTGCATTTAATAAAGAGGAGAGTTCTCTCGTAGGCTGCAAATCCTCTGGTGAAATCTCCAAATTTAGGGCCTCTCTTCTATCTCTAAGTTTATGAAATTCATGCCAGCGCAGTTTTTCGGATAAATTTAAATCTTTTACCCAGGTGAAGGTGTCAAATGAGGCTGTAGGTACAAAAGATAGTCACCTGCTCAGAACCCTTTCCTGATCAATGGTGAGGGGAAAACTGGATAAATTTAGTGTGCTCAGCATCACTAACTGCAAGTTAATACTCTGAATAGTGTTACCACTTAACTTCAAGAGATGTCACATGGTTTAGTCATCTTAAGTACATCGCTATCAACATGGCCAGCCTTAGGTGTTCAGGCGCCCTGTGCTAGCTAACCTTGTGGCGCCCTTCCCCCCCTCATTACCCCATAAACATACACAAAGAGGAAAAAAATCTCTGTAACAAATATATATTTTTTATATTTTAGCAGTCCCCTGCCCCCTTAATCAGTCCTGTGTCCCCCTTCACCAGTCCTCTGCCCCCCTTAATCAGATGCAGTATAGTTCCCCCACATTAGGTGCAGTATAGCTCTACACATTAGGTGCAGTATAGTTCCTCCACATTAGGTGCGATATTGTTCCCCACATTAGGTGCAGTATAGTTCCCCATATTAGGTGCAGTTCCCCCACATTAGGTGCAGTATAGTTCTCCACATTAGGTTGGCAGTATAGTTCCCCACATTAGGTGCAGTATGTTCCCTCACAGACATACAGCCTCCAGCCATATACAGTGTATGGCTGGAGGATGTATGTCTGTTCACTGCCCCACTTCAGTGTTCTGACCACCGAGCCGGGGTCACGATCTATTGCTATGGCCTACAGACCATAGCAGTAGGTCCTGGGACCGGAGGAGTGGTGGTCATAACATTGAAGATGACATACAACATGCAGGTAACTAACCATGCGCACGTGCGTCCTCTTCCTCGCTGCTCCACTCCACTCTGCTGTTGCTATGGGCGCATGCACAGGATGTCAGTAGCGTCCCTGCGTGCCCTATCTCCCGGCGGCCGCCGACAGGTAACGAGACATCCTTGTGTCCCGAAAAGATCTTTCCGGACATAGGGATATCCAGAATGTGATGGGGGCCCCTGCGAGCTGCTTAGAGGGGCCGTGGATCCCCCCTGGGCTTAATTAGGGTGTGCCAAGGCACACCCGGCACACCCCGTGCGCACGCCTATGGCTTCTCCCCATCTTCGGCCAGCCTGTTACACTGCGAGCTGTGTCAGCCAACCGGCGTCCCTGTTGCTAGAGCGCCCTGTGCGGCCACACAGCTCGCACACCCCTAATGCCGGCCCTGGCTATCAACAACTAAATTGAGATGATACTTCTGAATGGGGTATGATCTCTTATTTACTGCTGTGTACATTCTTTGCAGGGGATGGATACCTATACACAGGGATGCCCCCAAATTGGATGATCAGGCAGTCATGTGATGCTTTAGAGCCTAATTGTATTTATGAGTCAGGAGTGCATCTCTGATACATTCAGATGCATCCTGGTATTGTCATTTATACTGTACCTGGTGGCACTAGGTTCCCCTGAAGACGTCCCCATGCTAATAATATCTCTTCATGTGGACAGAAATGCATTGGGAACACATGCTAATATAATCTATTGCTCTCCAGATATTATGCTCACCGCATATCAATAAGCAGTGCCTATGGTGTTTATGGTGACATAAGATTGATATCTATATGTCTATATATCCTGTACTCCTGGATTTGGAACCGTGAATAATTAGGCTCTGCTATTATTTTGGGTATTTTGCACCGTGTTCATTTGGTGGTTTTAATACGTAGAAATAAATGTTATGTTTTAACGGCACCCCTTACTTTATTATTGTTTGAGGTTTATATTAGTCTGTGGGGTCGACATCAGGCAATTGTGTAGCCTTTACTATTGACACAACCAATACTAGTGTATTGTTTTATTAGCTATCTAATAGTAGCCTGTACTAGGAGGTCTAACATGGAACTCACAGAGGCCCGAAGGCTTTGAGCTGCTCTTCAAACCGATCTTCAGCTGTGGCACCTGTGAAATAACTCACTTGATACCATAGTTGCTATTGATCGTTGCATCTAGTAAATTAAATGACTAGTATTGGAGTAATATCCCATGGCAACCAGTGACCATGAGTGTCCGCTGTAGATAACAGGCACCTGGGGTGTCTGAAGGCTAAGTTCTCACACACAACCTATGATATACTTAGATAATAGTGATTAAGATACTACCGGAATATGCCAGAAAGAAACATTTTTAAGAAAAATATTTTGGCCCTCATTTACTATTGCAAACTTAACATGTTTTGTCGGGTTGTGCACCAGATTCTGTCGCATTGTGCCAGAAATTCTGTCTGTGTCAGATTTTGCCCCAGATTTTGCGCCAGAATTTGAAAAACCCCAACCAACTCTGCATTTTGCTAAGAAAACCTGAAAAAGGGGCGTGGCTGTTTGGGAATGGGGCATGGTCTCCAAAAAGGGGCGTGTTTCCGACATTTTCACAAAAACCCAACACTTTTACATTTACTAAGGTTTCCACAGAAAATGTGGTGGATTTCAGCTGAGGAAAACCCTACAGGTAAGAGCAGGTGTAAAAAAAAAAAGCAAAGTGAAGGGAAAGTGAAAAATGTAGGGAAACCTTAGTAAATACCGTGGAAAATAAATTGTAGGGAATTAAAACCCACAAAGAAACCTACACAACACTCTTAGTAAATAAGGGCCATTGTCTGTTATATGCTGTACATACATAAATGCATGTTGTAAGTGATCTGCATCAATCTGATTTCTTAGATTTGTGCTAGAGGCACATTAAACTAGCACGTGCTAACAACCAATAAACACAATTGATTTAGCTAAAACAAGAAGTTACTGCAAGATTAAATGCACAAAAAGGTCATAGGCTTTCAAAGTCCAGCTATAAAATTAAGACCTTAAAAGGTTAATATGCTTCAATTAATAACTGCCACCTTGTTGGGTAATGATGACCATTCATTTGATGACACTTTCCGAATGTCTTGTATAGAAACACAAATTATCATTTCTATTATATGTCTCCCTCCCATTCCACTGATTCCCTATTCAGTAAGTATACAGCTGCCACACTTAGAAGTAAATTATGTATTCACATCCTATTGAAGAATTCACCTGTTCTAATACATAGTTAAATCATTTCAGCAGCAGAGTTTTCTCACTTCTCCTTTCACTCGCTTTTTATCAATTTAGCCGAACTGACTTGTCATTTTCATTATTCAGATGTTATCTCTTACTTTACGGCACTGCCCTCCCCCGTTGCCCTCCCCTTTAACTGTTGCCCTCCCCTTTAACTTTATCTACATGAGCTGGATCTGAATGAAATATTATTGCGGGCCCTTCTACCTCCTGTCTCAGTGATTATGTCAATTATACTATTGAAACATTCCAAATGTATTCTGATGGGAATTGTCTTTGTACTTGTTCCTTTTGTGTATGAATTGTGTTTCAGAATTGGGACTTTTCAAGTGGTACCTGTCCTCATTCTAGCTCTGCCCTAGTTTTTCTGCTGAAGACTTACTATATTAGTTGACCTTGTTATAGAAATGTAAAATCTTACACGGATGCGGTGTAGCATAATCCTTAGTCAAGAGACCGTATATTCTATAAGCTTTGGATATACAGTACAGAGCGTGTGTTCATATGCAAGGGTCCTATTTATCCTGTGTATTTCAATATTTAGTTATTAATTATGCAGTAGTGCTGAAGGTTCCTATATCTGAATACTGCATCTTAAGTAACTAGCACATTGTGTTTACCATAAAGATCTGTTTATATGAAGCTGATTTGTAATTTCCACAGCTACCAAAATTCCGCTGTCTTTCATCTTCTATCTTTTCATAAAAAGCCAGAGGATGAAGCCTGTAGCATTTTACAGAGAAAAAAATTACTTTAGTTGCTCTAGTTTCTAACATCAAACCAGGGTTTTCAGAATTATGGATCGAGGTTTCTTTCTACTCTGCTTATGAAATATCATTAATTTTTCAGCTTTAAATCTCAGGAACGTGAGTCGGCTACTTCTGGCTGTTATGATGCTCCAAACCTTTCAGCTGAAGATGCGCATTAGATGCATTTACTGTTATTTCATCCTGTTCTAGGCCTGCTGCAGTAAAGCTTAGTGACATGACACGAGATCAGGTGCATATCATTTCCCAGCATTCTCTACCAATAAAGCCTCACATTCTTCCTAATAAATAAAAATGGAAAATGTTTGTTGCTTTGACCTTTTGATATTTCAAAAATGCATTATCCATCAAGAGTTTTATCAGTAAACACTGCCAACTTTATTTCTCAGAAAATAATTATATCATCTAACTGATTTACAGTGCATAATGATTCAACACACATTGAAGAACATGATTGGATAATTAGAGTTGACCGCATTGCCTTTCATCCAATATAACCATATATTTGCTTTATAAATGCAATATGAAATTAGTAGATGAAATTATATCTGTGAGGAGAAATAGGCACAGGGGTACCTCACCTACTCAGGATCATTATTGTACTATGTAAAATATTTTAACCGCAAGACATCATTATGGAAGTGACTGTGAGGAGTAGTCTGCCTATGTATCCTTTGTTAAATGATGATTGATTGAAAATACTTTCGTCTTTTGTTGTATCAACTCCCTTTAAATATGCATAATGTACATTATACATTATAATGTAATCACTTTAAGTGGGGATCATTTGCTGTCAATATATATTTTCAGGATACGGAAGGCCCTAATGTTTACAATTATGTATGTATTTTTTATTTCACCAGTAACATCTGATCATATAGAAACCTGACAACATAAGTAGTCTAAAGAGATCTATGTGTATCAGTTAAAGTAGCCAGTAAGTGTGGCTTTTTGTCTGTAATTTTTTCAGTGATTATTGTCTTATTTTTCTGTAATTTCTTTCTAGAATGTTAGTGTAGGGATTTGCAAGAGACTGAGAACCCTCGATGTGGGTTGCGAGCTTGCGTACTTTTGCCAAAATATCAACTATTACCTCATGATTATTATATGGAGTATATATTTTTTATGGTGGGGTCTGGTCTTGTGATGCTGGGGGAGCCGGGGGGTGTCAGTGCATTGTGGGGTGCACATAGAAGATGCTGGGCAACCTGCCTGATGGAATAGTATGGGCGTCACTAATAGGTTGCAAGCCAGCACGGTGCACTACACGTTATCATGTTACTTGCACCCTGTATATGCCTTATCTGTGTGCATCTATAATACTAAGCAGCTAATCCCCAGCGAATAGTAGGTGTGTGAGTGGTTGTTGATCAGTATCTTTCCCCTGTGTGACCTCCCCCATACAGCTTTGTGGCTGCTCTGCATCATAATGGGAATAGGCACCTAACCTACCCTTGTACCAGTAACCAGTAAGTGTGGCCTTTTGTCTGAGATTTTTGGATAGATTTTTCTGTGATTTAATTTTCTTTATAGAATTTGACAAACAGAAATTAAAATGAAGGTCCCTGATCCCATTCATTTCTTTGGCCTTTTTGTTAAACTTAGCTGTACTCACTAACCATGAATACCGTATTGTTTTTTCTTAAATAATGGACATGCAAAGATATGTTAGTAATTTTACATTGAAGTATATGGTGATAGAAGTAATCTCTGTTAGCCTCTGCTATTTTTTCATCTGTTATTGCTACTGAGCATGCTCAAAAAAAAATGGAAATGGTTACAAAATAAGATTTATTGGATGTTAACGGTCCATCATTGTACATATGATTTTAACAAAAATCTTTTAATATAACTGACTGTTGACTTCCGTTAACACCAGTTTAAGATCCATTAATAATGATCTTTGTTATGTGACAATACCAGACATTTCATAATGGATTTACCCAAGGATGATGTAAACATAGCTGGTCCTCAGCACTATGTTAAAAACTCTGGGGAGAATATTCAAAGACTTGTGTTATTAAGGCTCTTTATTTTGCACCTCAAAGAGTGTTAACTGCACCTCATTTTCAAAAGTGTGTTTGGGCTTTTAAAAATTTCGGGCCAATAGCACAAATAGCAAATCCTTTAACACCAGGTATACTTGGTAATAGCTGAGACACTTTGTGCACCAGAAAGTGGTGCTAAACTATTGAAAGTATGGTGCTAATATAACAAAAAGCCTAACCACGGAATAACCACGCCCCTTTAAAAAAATTGCTAACAGGATGCTTAATCAGGTGCTAAATATCTGAATATGTGGCGCTAATAGTGTGCACCACATTTTAAGCAAATGTGGCACAGCTAAAGCAAAAAATGTGGCACCAAATTATTTGAATACCCCCCCTTCTGTACAATCTTTCATTGTAACCTACAGAGTGCAGTAAAAACTAGTTTAGACTGACTAGTGACATATAATGGTAAAAGTGGTCCTGAAAACAGTAATACTGCTAATGTTATTCCATTTCCTATGTTTCCTTGTGGCTACAGCATGGCTGATTCTAGATTTTTCTGCTACTAAGGTAAAAATTTTAATTGCAACCCTACCCCACCTCTATTATAAGTCATAAGTAAGGGTTCGTGTGCAAAAAAATTTGCAGTGTAAAATTTTACCAGAAAAGTAAACAATATAAAAAGTAAACTATGAACTAAAACGTAAACTCCTTTAGGAACTTTGGGTTTTCATTATCTTTATTTTGTAGGTCCATACAATTAAAATGATAAAAATTAGTATGTTTAAACTTTTAATGACGCAGGATGTAAACATACGTCCTGGTGCGGTAGTACTTAACACACCAGGACGTACATTTACGTTCTGTACATGAACACGAGCACCAGAGTGGTGCTCGCCTCTTGCACGGCAGGTCCCGACTGCTATCAGCAGCCAGGGACCCACCAGTAATGACGGACATCAGCGATCGCGCTTATGTCCGCCATTAACCCCTCAGAGGCCATGATCAATACAGATCACGGCATCTGCAGCAGTGCCGTCAGAAAAATAGATGCCACTTCCGGTTCCGGCGCGGCCATGTAGTGAGCCAGGAGACGGAGCTCCCGCTCACCACTCTCGTACCCGCATAGTACCGACACCGGCCCCGCTCCCTGTGCATACCAGATTGCCCCGGGACACGCCAGCACTGCCAGGGACTCTGAATTCGGCCCGCCCGGACATCGGGATCGCGCGGCAGCAGGGCGTCTCAGGTGCGGCCTCCCGCAGCTCCAACCCGCCGCCATCTTCACTATCTACTGCGGGCAGGAGATCGCGCCACAGGAGGGGAGCGCAGCAGCTGCACCTACGGTCAGGAGAGGGTCCCGGAATTACACAGAAGGTATCTCTGGGGTGAACAGCAACTGTACCTACCCTCATGCCCAGCTCACCTCTTGCATTCTCTGGGTGCCACTGCTAGAACTGTCATATAGCCCTGTTGCGCCTCTGGGTGCTGTGCCCTGCTCTCTGACCAGCCCTGTCCTGGATGAGGACTGTATAAGGAACATTCTCAATTAAAGCTCTTGCTGCCTAGCCTATCTCTTGGGGGTGATCCACAGCTACAGCACAGCCTGCCTACTTACCTACAAGGGTCCAGATTACTAGGAGCTGTATTCCTGTATAGATCTGGTGGTTCCTGATCATCTTTATTTTCTTCACTGCTGCAATTAACACTGCTTGCTCTGGAGGGAGCTCTTACCATAACCATCAATTGAACGTTCTCCCTTACTGGTAGGAACCTCCTGTCCTCACTCCAGCAATATCATTAGACCTATGGACCGCTATATTACCAAGGGTCAAGCACGGGACCCGGCGGGCGGCCTGAAGGCTTCGCAAGTTAACCCCCCACTGACTGTGTCCTCGCACCAGACAATAACTGCGGGTGTGAACTCTCCCACTGAAGGAATGGAGGTGACAGGCAGCCAAATGCTTTTTTCCCAAACCGCACCAGATCAGGACACCTCTGCCCCGCCTCCACATCACCCCCCAGTCACGGTGGGGCCAGCAGATGCTATATTGAATTGTCCCGCTGACCTTCAATCTCTGGCGGCTGCCCTAATGCAACTGATCGCTCCAACTATACTGAACACTGTGAAAGATACGATTCACTTGTCCTTATCTCAATTGCAGTCCGCAGTGCAAGATCATGATATCAGGTTGGGAGAGGCGGAAAAACGTATAACTACCCTGGACGAAGTGAATGGTGGGCTAGTAGCCAGAGTACGGCAAGTGGAAAAAGACCTATGCAATGTTAGCGAGAAACTAGATGACTTGCAAAACAGATCCAGAGTGAGTGAAACTCTCCTACATTTTGATTTACAAGCATTCTGCTAAGGGGACCTCCCTAAAGCTCTGGGATTACAACACAAGTGTCGAGTTGAAAGGGCGCATCGCATGGGACAATTACAGCCCAGCCGCTCGAAAGCGTTAGATGACGCTGCTTCTCGCCCACGCCAGGTGATCCTGAAGTTGCTGGATTACAACGACAAGATTGAGATACTAAGGGCTTTCCGAAAGCGCACCTCCCCATTGACTTATCGCAACAACAAAAATATTGATTTTTGAGGATTTTTCAGCAGAAATCACCAAGCGCCGCAAAGCTTTCAGCACCGTTTGCACGGCACTGTATAGGGCGAAGAAGCGCTTCTCCCTGCAATACCCGGGCACTTTAAAAGTCTTTTTGCCAGATGGCTCCTTCAGATCCTTTCAAACCCCAGAGGATGCACCGACCATGCTTCGGGATTTGCTATCTCAGGCGACTGATCGACCTCAGACTCCCCCCCAGCGCTCCTCAATGCCCCCGGTGGGCAGGGGTGAAACATCTTCCAGGTCCCACCGCCGCCGTGACGATAGAGCTCGGTCGCCATATGACCATGGGAAAAGGAGAAAGTCGCCGAATCGACGCAGCAGGAGCCGCAGCAGCCGATCTTCTTCCACGGACTGAGGATTGATTGTCTTTCTCTTGTTATGCCATTTGCTCAGGGGTGGTGGTACAGGTAGGGGAGGAGACAGATGGGGATCCAGTTATATCAGTTATTAATGTTCATGGGTTATGGGTCCTGTATTCCTGTCATTGCTGTGAGTAGTTCAGGGCGAATTTGCTGGTGCGCTGGGTACTCCAGGGGCCCAACACTAGATAATGTCTTGGCAGCGAGAGTCACTGCTAGTTGAGTTATTCACAAGACCTTCCCTATGTCATGGGGTGGTCACTGTCCATTGTTCAGCGAGGTGGGGGCGGGAGTACTGGCCTCGCTATGTGTCCGAAAAAAGAGAAGTCCCATACCACCCTGATGGCGTCCAAAGTGTCATCCTGGACGCCTCTATATGGTGGATTGTTCTTATTATTGTTTATATTTCTGATGTTATTTGTTTCCTATTTCTTTCCTATCTTCCTTCGCATTCTCCGTGCTGATCTGGTCCGTTTATTCCTCCTCTCTGCTGTGCCACGCTTTGTTCCACTACTGTTCCCTGTACAACTTTCTGAATTACTCTTGTCCTCATCGCACCACCTGCTACTATGTCTGCCGCTCCCACTCTTTTTTTCCACATGCTGGGATGTCCCCGGTGAGGGGACGGGTACCATCTGTCCTCCTGTGCCTATGGGGATAGGGGCTGTTGTAAACATGTGTAGAGTCATTTCATGGAATGTTAAGGGCCTGAAGTCACCGCAGAAACGTATGTCCATTCTGAGGTATCTTAAACGTCTCCGCCCCGATATTGTGTTACTGCAAGAGACGCATCTCACGGAGGGTGACAGAGAGTGATCAGAGGATGCGCAAACTATGGGTGGGACAGGTAGTAGGCTCGCCCGCAGTGGATGGCAAGTCTGGGGTGTTAACACTAATACACAAGGCTTTTCCCTGTAGACTGATTTCTCATGTACATGACGCTGAGGGTCGTATATCCCATATCACACTTGAACAGGAGGGTCAGGTATATGATGTTTTTAATGTATACGCGCCTAATGACGATAATACTTCTTTTTTCACCTCTTTAACAGATACTATCAATCGCGTTGCGGGTCCGCTCACTCTGTTGGGTGGAGACCTCAACACTGTGGCGAGCCCAATGTTGGATAGATCTGGGACATCGACTGGTCATCCGTCACAGTGACAAGGTTCTCCCCCCTCTACTCGACCAAACCAGTATGCAATACGCCTGGCGTCACATTCACCCTGACGCTCGTGAGTACACTCATTTCTCCCACGCACACAACACGTGGTCCCGGATTGATTACTTTCTGGTAAGCCCATCCCTGTGCTCTAGAATACTGGAGGTACACATCCAGGAGATGGTCTTGTCTGATCATTCTCCTGTGACTCTAGACATCATGCCAACCTGTCCCAAGGGCACTGATTTCCTTTGGCGATTCCCGACTTATTTACACACTGATGACTCGTTCTTGGACCTGCTGCGGGGGTGGTGGGTGGAGTTTGAGACCGACAATGCAGCTCACAGGGACACTCCAGTTTTATATTGGGAAACAGCCAAGACAGTGATCCGTTGAAAAATTATGATGTATTGCTCCTCCTTAAAACGCAAGACCAGGGAGGGTTTCGAGTCTGCTAGTGGGAAGTTATCTGACGCGTACTCTCGCTTTGTTGGCTCCCCCCCTCCGCCTAACAAATTGAAATGGCAGGAAGCTCGATCTAACTATGAGTTGTGGCTTGATAGGAGGGAACGGATATATAGGTCCCACATAGAAACAGAATTTTTTAAATATGGTAACAAGTCGGGTCGGCTGTTAGCTAGGTTAGCTAAAGTGGCGCTGGCCCCATCCCATATCCTGGCATTACGTGACCCACAGGGTCAGACTAAACATGACCCACGTGAGCTGAACCACATCTTGTGTTCTTATTATACTGATTTATATGCGGAACCCCGAGACTCTGATGGAGAGGGCGAACGATTTCTTGATTCACTGACTTTGCCGTCTCTGTCGGACGACCAGCGTCAAGAACTTGACGCTGAGATATCGGAGGAGGAAGTGCGTCAGGCAATCGGCTCCCTATCTGGGGGCAAGGCCCCAGGCCCTGATGGTTACCCGGGAGAATTTTATAAGGCATTAAAGGACAAACTTTCCCCCACCCTGACAGCTTACTTCAACGAAATTTTTAGAACGGGAAGCGTTTCCCCGACTGCCAAATTGATGTACATTAAGGTATTGCCCAAGTCGGGGAAGGACCCCCTGGACCCTGGCTCCTACCGCCCCATTTCCCTCATCAATCAGGATGTGAAAATACTCTCTAAGATATTAGCAGATAGATTGGCTCGGTTTTTGCCTCATTTGGTGGGAGATCACCAGGTTGGATTTGTAAAATCCAGATCTGCGGTAACCAATATACGTAAGGTGCTGGCGGTAATGGATGGGATACGGGGTCAGTCGGCATCAAGCGCCAGCCTTCATTGCTGACGCTTGATGCCGAGAAGGCTTTCGACAATGTTCGCTGGGACTGGCTGGGACTGGTCTTGTCTAAATTCGGGATTAGTGGGAAATTTAGCTCCTTTTTATCTGGCCTTTACGATGGTCTTGCTGCCAAGGTATCAACCCCGGGCTTCCTTTCCCCCCCTATCCCGCTGTTGAGGGGCACGAGACAGTGCTGCCCATTATCCCCCTTATTATTTGACTTAGATATCGAACCCCTGGCTAGAGCACTTTTATCGGGTGATGTATTTGAGGGGATTATGGTAGGCTCCAGGGAATTACGACTTTCCATGTTTGCAGACGATGTTCTGCTTTATCTCAATAATCCTGTGAGAGATGTAGTTAAAATATTGGAATTTCTAACGGAAGTAGGTCGATTCACGGGTTATAAGGTAAATGCGAGCAAAAGCATGCTGTTACCTCTGGGTACTGGGACTCCTAGAAACTTACTCTCCGCGGGGGACTTGGGGGTGACATTAACAATGTCTCATATCACCTATCTGGGGATCTGCATAGGGCGCACGTCAGACACCCTTTATAAACTAAATTACGCCCCCATTCTTAAGAAGATTTCATTAGACCTAAAACGCTGGGAAAATTTACCACTATCTTTTCTGGGACGTTGTCACCTAGTTAAGATGATTAGCTTTCCTCGCCTCCTATACCCTCTCCAAACATTGCCTATACTTTTGCGACATGTTGATATTCGTCAACTTAATGCTGATTTCACCCGCTTTCTATGGCAGGGGAAACGCCCACGGATTGCCCTACAGAAACTCATGCTAAGCAAGGCGGAGGGGGGAGTCAACTTCCCAAATGTGATGGGATACAATTTGGCATGCTTATTCCGGCATGTTAGGGACTGGCTGCATGGCATAACCTATTACTCTAATATTTTGGTAGAACGAGCATTGGCGGCACCTTGGTCTCTGAGTGCGTTACTTCATACCTCGTATGCTAAGTTGTCTCCTATGGTCAAGTCTTCTATATTGTTACGGGACACTGTCGTGGGCTGGAGGGAAGTGCGCAAGCTTTATCGCCTTCCCTTTCTCCTTTCTAAGCACATGCCCTTTAGGGGCCACCCCGAACTGCCCCACTGTGTCACCTCTCACTGGTTACGACTTTGGGAATTGAGGGGGGTACTGACGGCAGGTCACCTTATTGACAAGAACAATGCACAATGGCTTTCACTCGGGGATATCTTGAGGACCTTTGGATTACCCCAGTCACATTTACTCTATGCCAACCAACTGTACTCCTTCTGCTCGTCCAGGTTGAGAAATCTATCAGGGGAAGCTGTCGATCACCCCCTTGACCATGTTATTGGCCTGGAGCCGAGGAGAGCATCTATTTCTTCGCTTTACTCCTCTTTTCGGAATCGACTTCTTAAACTGGACCCGCAGAAACTGTTTCCCACGTGGGAACGCTGGACGGGGGACACGAATATACACAATATCATTTTGTCGGGTTGGGGTTTAGTGCGCAAACACATCATCAACGAGAGGTGGCGGGAGACTTATTACAAATTATCACACGCAGCCCTTTACGGATTTAATATCCTACCCTCACCCACGTTTCCTGATAGAATCACGAGTTGTCCCAAATGTACCACACCCTTAACTAATCTATATCATGGAGTTTGGAGTTGTCCGGACACGGCTGACTACTGGCGGATGGTATGTACTTATATACACGATAAGTGGAGGATTACTCTCCCTTTCACTCCTCAGGCCCTGCTCTTTCACCAATTTAGGCCACCGGAGGGAGGGGGGAGGGTAGACATATACTGCATATCATTCATGTAGTGCTACTGGTGGCTTTGCGGTGTCTCTTTTTGAGGTGGTTGGAACAGCTAATTCCAGACTTAAGCTTATTGATAACCCAATTGAAGGTTTATATGGGGTAGACCATTTGGATGCAAAACGCCACCGCAACTCAGGGGCACTTTGGGAGCGCTACAGCTTCCAGACAGTTAGGAGCTGATGGATCACCGACTCTAGATGAAAGATGGACTCCCACGGGAGTCGAGGGGTGAAGGAAGGGGATTGTTTGGTTCTTTACTATTGTTACTCTTAGGGCAGTTTATCCTACTGTCACTTTTTGTATGATTTTGTTTTGCAAAATGGTTAATAAAAATATATTATAAAAAAAAAAAAATAGATGCCGCGGGGATCTGATCATCCATAATGGTGGATGGAGGTCCCCTCACCTGCCTCCATCTGTCTCCAGGGTTCTTCTGCTCTGGTCTGAGATCGAACAGACCAGAGCAGAAGATCGCCGATAATACTGGTCAGTGCTATTCCCTATGCATAGCACTGAACAGTATTAGCAATCAAGTGATTGCTATAAATAGTTCCCTATGGGGAAATAAAAAGTGTAAAAAAAAGTTACAAAAAATTAAAAATTCCCTTCCCCAATAAAAATCTAAATTTCCACTTTTTCCCATTTTACCCCCCAAAAAGTGTAAAAAAAATTTATAAACATATTCGTTATCGCCATGTGCATAAATGTCCAAACTATCAAAATATAATGTTAATGATCCATTACAGTGAACAGCGTGGTGGTATCAATAAAAAGTACAGATCACACAGCAATAAATGAGCCCTCATTCTTCCATTTTTACAGAAAAATAAAAAAGTTATAGGTAGTCAAAATATATAGGTTTTAAATGTAATAATTTTTTTTTTTTTTAAAGCGGTCCAATAATAGAAAAGAATATAACATGGGTATCATTTTAATCATATTGACCCAATGAATAAAGAAAACTTTACCGTAAAGTTTTACCGTAAATTGCACAGCGTGAAAACAAAACCATTAGCAAAATTTTGGTTTTCTTCTCAATTACCCCCCACGAATAGTTTTTTTTTTTTTTTTTTTGGTTATGCCATACATTTCATGGTAAAATGAGTGATGTCATTACAAAGGATGACTGGTTGCACAAAAAATAAGCCATCATACTTGTCTGTGGGTGAAAATAGAAAAGAGTTATGTGTTTTAGAAGGAGAGGAGAAAAAAAAATGCAAATGGCCAAAATGGGCTGAGTCCTTGAGGGGTTAAAATTGTCCTCTACTGACTCCTATAAATTTTTTTTCCTGTAAACAGAACACCTTTTTGGGTGTTAAAACAGGATTGTTGAGTTGAGTTTACTGTCCACCAATATCCCCAAGTCCTTTTCGGTAGTAGTTTTACTTAATATTTTATTATTTAGCATATAATTGTACATGTTTTTACAGCCCAAGTGCATAATCTCCACATTAAATTTAATTTGTTATGTCTGTGCCAAAGCCTCCATCTATTGTGATATCCTCCTCTGTTGTGATCCTCTTAACCAGTTTAGTTTCATCATTCATTTTTAAAGAGTTTGAGGCTCAGACTTAGGCACCATATTGCAACAAAATGCCACTCCATGTACAAACTACCTTGCTGAATCATAAGGCTGGGTTCACACTGGGTTAGTGGGGTCTATTGTAGGTATATGCCAGCATCCTGCCCAAAAAAAATATGCGTTTTCAATTTCAATAGTCTGATTGTAGTCTGCTAGTAATTGTGTTTAAACCATGTTTATTTAGTAAGACTTAATAGCCTGGTCTGCTGAGCTTTTATGTCCTGATAAATAGACAGATATGCACCAGAAGCCGCCCGAACATAGTCACTAATCTTAAGCTTATTACAATGAATAGGCAGACTCTACTTTATACTAATTTTTACACTCTATTTTTTGACAGGGAAGAGTAAGAAAAAGGGTACAAAAAAGAAGACATTAATTCACCATGTATAATACATTTTTGAATAAAACACCACGTCCAAAATGATTTGAACTATTAAAGAGGTATTCTGGTCAAAGACATCTAATCCCCTATGAAAAGCATAGGGGTAAAATGTCTGATCGCAGGGGGGATTAGTGCCACTGGGACCCCCCCCCCCCCCCCCCCCGCGATCTCCATGCAGCACCCGCATTCTATGTGGGCTACTGCTCCAGTCTCAGAAACCTCTGTGTTTCCGGGACTGGGGACATGACATCACGGCAATCATTAACATTATATTTTGATAGATCAGACATTTACATATGCAGCGATACCAAATATGTGTACATAAAATAAATAAAATATAAAATAAATATATAGTAAATATGTAAGAAACAATTTTTAAGCTTTTTTGAGTAAAATGGGGAAAAGGGTGATTGTAATTTTTATTGGAGGAGGGGCTTTTTCAAAAAATTTTCACCTTGTGTTTCCTTTTTTTCCTTTAATTTTTAACTCTCTATGTTCCAATATATCATTAATACTGAAGTGAGCATGGTAAGTGTGCTGTAACAACCTGTTCACACTGGTTTGGTGCTGTGCGGTGTCCGCTGCTGCCGTGGCGCCGTGTCTGCAGGGAGGTGCGACCCATGGACTGGTTTGAGTGGCATTGGGGCCGCTCTGCCAGTGGGTCGTTCCCCCTGTGGGCACTGGTGTCGCGGCGGTGGTTGTCGCCGCCCAGTGCTACGCCATTTTATGCTAGGGACGTTAGGGACCCACTCTAAATAGGTGGCCTTGACGTGGCGAGTGGGCTTTGTACTTTTTGATCAAAACGTATATACTAACAACCTGTTAGTTTTTGAAATTATGCTGAGAAGCAATCAGATCATTGTGCAAGATTGTAGTAGTGCACCATGTCTGTTTTCTACCTGAATTCACATTGTGTTTTCTATCCCTTCTTTTTATTTATTTTCCCCCTTCGAGAAAAAAAAAAATTTGGAAGATCCATTTTAAAAGAAATTTATATTATATCATGTTCATGGGATAGGAATTAAAAAAAAAAGTTCATAGGTTGTAATTCATTTGTATATAGGGTGCCATTAGTGTCGAATCCATGATCTAGTTTGCTGCTTTCAGTCAACATAAGGTGGAAATTACCTGTATATTGTATCTTGAATTCAACTCCAGGGATACTTTGACTTGCTTTATACATTTGTTATTTATGGGAAACAATAACTTAAAAAAATGGCCACAATCATAAAGAAGCTGATCTTTAAACTTTGATTTTCATATGTTGGATTTTAGCTGATACTAGGCCTGTGACATAAAAATAATTCCACTGATGACTTTTATCTGCAGACGTGCCTCTGTAATGCAGCCACTTAGACTCTAAGGTAGTCTATGTTTATTGTAACTAATCTGGAGTAGATATTAAAGTATGACTGTCACAGTAGGTGCACAGCTATAAAAACACACATGTGTGAAGCTTCATGAAATGAACATAGCCTGAGGCTAATGTTAATTTGCCATTAACTGGTAGGTTATAAACATTTAACCATGGATAAAATTATGGCTGAAATTATTTATTCATTTATTTTATATGAATAGGATAGGATGTGAAGATTGGAACACAAACACAATAGTGAGACTGTGTTGTGGGATGCCACATAACAATAAGCCTGAGGGTGGCGAGTACAGACATTAAAACCTGCTTACATTTCACATAATAAGAATAAAACACACTAACCCGATATTTCAAAAGTATAATGTAACAAAAAAGAGCTCAGGGAGAATTTTTTGTCTTATTGTTAGATTTTGTAAATGAGAAATCCAAGTACGTTAAATTCTAATTTTATAAGGAATCGACCATTTACAGAAAACCTAGGATAGGGTTAGGTTAACACCAGTGGCTCACAAATATCTGTTAAAAAATGTTTAGACATTTGAAAGACTAAGTAACATTAATCCAAAACAAAAAAAATCTGAAGTTGCTAAAATAGAACTTTTACTTAAGATACTAAAAGAAAATTATCAAATGAGACAAACAACTCAAAAAATACAACATAAAGGCATTCCCAAAGGGAGAGTCCTACAGGGAGATAAACTATACCACCTTGTAAATGCAAATTAAACTAGGTGTAAAAAACATCAAATTATTACATAAAACACCCAGTACTTAAGTTCTATCTTATTGCTATCTCAGGTGCAACCCTAATGGATTTATGGGTATAGGCGCACTCCTAGTCCAACATGATTTTAACATAAACTCGTCTCGAAGCATTTCCACCAGAAGTCATCCTGGCTTCCTCGGGAGACCATAGCATGATAGATAAGAAGTAGGCCATTTACAAAAGATACACACAATGACACCAAAAATCAAGGGAGTAAGATATAAGGCTCAATAGGCACCCAAACAAAAGTGCAATAGACCGGGTGGATCACTCATGGAACTGCAGATAGGGGAGTAGCAGTCCTGGCCTCCAAAATTGGTGGATACAGCAGTGGCCTCCAAACGTTGGTGTAGTGTCCGTTTATTTGTTTTTGTATTTTTCTGTTTAGGTTTGTATTCACACACTAGTTTGTTATGAGCAGTTTACTATTCTCCCTGGATTGGGAATAGTTAATCAGAACCAATTATATCATGGGTGTGTCTACTTTAACCAGAGTTCTCCTGCATTCTCTACTGGTTCTTTTGTGCAATAATGCTACTGTGATTTCTGTTTGTGCAATACTCTGACTATGTCTGCTTTAGCATTTATCTTGTATTTATCTTGTGATTTTATCTGAGTTTTAACCATGGTTAAAGGGGTACCCTGGTGGAGAACATTTTTTTTAACCCCTTAAGGACTGGGGTTTTTTCCGTTTTTGCATTTTCGTTTTTTGCTCCTTGCCTTTAAAAAATCATAACTCTTTCAATTTTGCACCTAAAAATCCATATGATTGCTTATTTTTTGCGCCACCAATTCTACTTTGTAATGACGTCAGTCATTTTGCCTAAAAATCTACGGTGAAACGGAAAAAAAAATCATTGTGAGACAAAATTGAAAAAGAACCGCCGTTTTGTAAATTTTGGGGGCTTCCGTTTCTACGTAGTACATTTTTCGGTAAAAATGACACCTTATCTTTATTCTGTAGGTCCATACGATTAAAATGATACCCTACTTATATAAGTTTGATTTTGTCGTACTTCTGGAAAAAATCATAACTACATGCAGGAAAATTAATACGTTTAAAATTGTCATCTTCTGACCCCTATAACTTTTTTATTTTTTCGTGTATGGGGCGGTATGAGGGCTCATTTTTTGCGCCGTGATCTGAAGTTTTTAATGGTACCATTTTTGAATTGATAGGACTTATTGATAGGACTTATTGATAGGACTTATTGATCACTTATTGACTCATTTTTAAATGATATAAAAAGTGACCAAAAATGCACTATTTTGGACTTTGGAATTTTTAATAGGGGAGGGGTTAAATGATATTCATTCACTTTATTTTTCACTTTTTTTGCAGTGTTATAGCTCCCATAGGGACCTATAACACTGCACACACTGATCTTTATCATTGATCACTGGTTTCCTATGAGAAACCAGTGATCAATGATAAAGATCAGTGTGTGCAGTGTTATAGGTCCCTATGGGTGCTATAACACTGCATAAAAAAGTGAAAAAAAAGTGAATGAATATCATTTAACCCCTCCCCTATTAAAAGTTTAAAAGAATCGATGATTCTGCCGCATGACTGCTCATGCCTGGATCTCAGGCACTGAGCAGTCATTCGGCGTTCGGACAGCGAGGAGGCAGGTAGGGGCCCTCCCGCTGTCCTGTAAGCTGTTCGGGATGCCGCAATTTTGCCGCGGCTATCCCGAACAGCCCACTGACTTAACCGGCATGGTTTAACTTTCGCTTTTAGCCGCGCGACTCAGCTCTGAGCGCGCGGCTAAAGGGTTAATAGCGCGCGGCGCCGCGATCGGCACTGCGCGCTATTAGTGGCGGGTCCCGGCTTCACTATGACGCCGGGCCCGCCGTGATATGATGCGGGGTTACCGTGTAACCCCGCGTTATATCACGGGAGCAGGACCAAGGACGTACCAGTACGTCCTTGGTCCTTAAGGAGTTAAAATCAACTGGTGACAAAAAGATAACAGATTTGTAAACTACTTCTATTAAAAAATCTTAATCCTTCCAGTACTTTACAGAAATTTGGAGGTGTGTAAACTCCATATGTTAATGCGCCTTGAACATTTTCCAGGCAGCATTAAGGTTGCACCTGTGAGGCCATGCACCTATATCAGCCAACTTGGGTGGGGCTTGTAGCCTGTCTCTCCCTCCTCCCATTGTATGTGTGCTCAGTCACACCGGAGGTAACTGGGAGCAGGCTGCATGTCGGCCTAGTGCTACTGTAATTGCCCACTGGCCCCTGGTTGTTGCTTATTACCCACAGTTAGGTTAGCGTTAGGTCCCGCGCCATTTGAGAAACCTTGGCATTGGTGTGCGGGCTCTGGTGTGTCCTTCATATAAGGATACACTGGCGAATGTCTCAATTTTAAGATCAGTGTTGAGGGATAGCCAATGTCATTGTATACATCTACCACAGTAGTGCACCTAAATTTCTGTATTGAATTATTCTAATTGTTACACATCCGCACTGTTTATCTGGTGTAGGATTCTATTGTGGCACTTGTAGTCCGCTGCAGGCATCCTCCATTGTATGCTTTTTTATGCTGGGGATCGCCCCTAGCAACGGACTACAAGGGCAGGATCTGCTCCCCCAGTATAAATGCACAACTTAATTTGAGGTTCAGCACCTCCAGCCATTTGAGACCACGTTTTTTGTTGTTGTTTAAAAATTTATACTTGGAGGTGTGTAAACTCCATATGTTAATGCACCTAATTGTTACACATCCACACTGTTTATCTGGTGTAGGATTCTATTGTGGCACTTGTAGTCCGCTGCAGGCATCCTCCATAATATGCATCTGTTTAATTTTCTGGCACCAGTTAATAAAAAATTTAAAAAAAACACCGTAGTACCCCTTTAAATAGTATTGTTTATTATAGATTTTAGTCTGTTTCATTTCTCGGTTTTAGGATTAGTATGTCCGTACTGACTAGTCTGTGTTCGCACTGTAATTATTCCTGTTTGGTATCTTGGAGTCTGTTCAGACTCGTCCGGTTTTAGTCTTGCTTGTTACCTGTGCTCTGTATGTTATAATTCCTGTTTGGTATCCTGGAGTCTATCTTGACTCATCCGATTCTAGTCCTGTGTTTCGTGATTTTATATTTATGTTTCCTGCTAGGTCAATATCCTGATCACACGATAGTACTCTATTTGGCTTTATTATGCCGTCTACTCCTTTTGTGTGATGTCCAGTTTGTTTGTTCTGTGTCCCAGTGTGAACAGTGTCCTATGTTTCTGATCAGTTTAGTGTCTAGCTTTCAGTTCTTCTGCTTATCCCCTAAAATTCCTGGTTTTTGCTGTATACTCGTACCATGCCTTGTCTTGTTTATTTATCCATGTCTGCCGTTTATCTGGATTCTGGTTTGTGAACTGTTTGTATATACACTATATTCTGCCCTGTTAGTTGTAATGTCAGCTCTCCAGCCAGACACGCTGGCCGTGAGCACTCTCCTATCATGTCCCCACTGCTGGCGGGGCTGGGATTCGCATCACGGGAAGCGCCCGCACGTGAGTCCCAGCCCGTCACTCACCTTCCTGGTCTTCCATGTTCTCAGCCCCGGCGAGCGTGCCCCCGACTTCTAGGGCACAAGCGCGCTGGAGCTCTTACATTTAAAGGGCCAGTACACCCTTAATTAGTGAATTCACCTGCACCTTTTCCTATAAGTATCAGTTCCTCCCATGACTCCCGGCCGGATCTTTGTTGCCCTAGTGCCTGAGAGAAAGCTTCTGTGTTCCATTGTTCCTGTTATCCGTGTACCTGACCCTTGTTCCGTGTCCCTACCCTGCTACTGTGTCACCTGTCCTGTCCATCAGTTATGCTGACCACATCTTGTCTGTATCCTTCTGCGCCAATCTTCATCCCTGTGTGGACAGGTTGTGCCAGGGGTAGTGACATGGGTGCTGCCTGCCGCAACAAGACCATCCTGCTTTGCGGCGGGCTCTGGTGAAAACCAGCGGCACCTTAGACTCCACTACCTGGCACGGCTCACATCATCATCCACACAGGCCCAGGGGATACACCACCTGCTATGACCATTACAGTATGATCTGGCCATGGATCCTGCTGGGGTGCCTCTTCCAGATGTTTTGGATTTTTCCACCGTCGTGGCTCAACAGTTACAGCAATTAACTCGTCAAGCACAACAACTGAATCAACTTTCTATTATGGTGCAATAGCTTCTTGCCGCTCAACAGTAACAACAGCAGCAGCAACCTGTGCCTGAGTCTCCTTCTGTGTCAGCTATTACTTCCGGGTCCAAGCTTCGCTTATCCTTGCTTTCAAAGTTTGATGCAGATCCTAAGATGTGTAGAGGCTTTGTGACTCAGTGTCCTATGCATCTGGAGCTCATGGTGGATCAGTTCCCGACAGAACCAGCTAAAGTGGCGTTTGAGGTCAGTCTTTTGTCCGAAAAAGCCCTGGCCTGGGCTACGCCTCTCTGGGATCGTAATGATCTGGTCTCCTCGAACCTGACGGCCTTCCTTGTTGGATTCCACAAGGTATTTGAAGCACCCGCGCCTCTTCTGACTCTTTATCAAGGTAATTCCTCTGTGGGCGACTACACTGTTCAATTCCGCACACTAGCTTCTGAACTGGCTTGGAACGAAGAAGCCTTGTGTGCCACCTTTCAAAATGGACTCAAAATCAAGGATGCTCTCGCTGCACGAGATCCTCTGACTAACTTGAGTGAAGGTATCCATTTAGCCACTCGTATTGATGTGTGTTTTGCTGAGAAGCAATCTGGAGCAATTGTTTCCTGTAGCTCCTCTCCATCTTCAACAAGTTCCACCTGGAAAATCTTTTGTGCCTGCTAAACTGAGACGTAAAGTCGTGAATTGGGGGCATTCTTCTTTGCTTCCTGGTCACCCTGGTAAACGGAAAACGTTTCCACTTATCTCCCGGCATTACTGGTGGCTGCACCTTGAAAGCGATGTCACAGATTTTGTTCGTTCCTGCATCATCTGTGCCCTTGACAAAATTCTTCTACAGAAACCTGCGGGCCTCTTACAGCCTTTGCCCACACCAACCACTTGGTCTCATAATGCTAAAAACTTTATTACCGATCTGCAACCCTCCTATACTCTAGAACCTTGTAAATTCAAGGAAGTGGGGGAGACCAAAAGAGGGGGGGCTGGCCATGAGCGCCCTCTTGTCATGTCCCTGCTGCCGGCGGGGCTGGAATTAGCACCACGGGTTGTTCCCGCATGCGAGTCCCAGCCCGTCACTCACCTCCCTTGTCTTCTTTGTTCTCGGCCCCTGCGCGCGTGCCCCCGCCTCCTAGGGCATGCGTGCTCAGTAACTCTTATATTTAAAGGGCCATACAATACAAAAATTTAGGTGCACTACTGTGGTAGATGTATACAATGACATTGGCTAATCCCTCAACACTGATGTTAAAATTGAGACATTCGCCAGTGTATCCTTATATAAAGGACACACCAGAGCCCGCACACCAACGCCAAGGTTTCTCAGATGGCACGGGACCTAACGCTAACCTACCTGTGCGTATAAAGCAAAAACCAGGGGCCAGTGGGCAATTACAGCAGCACTAGGTCGACATGCAGCCTACTCCCAGTTCCCTCCAGCGTGACTGGGCACACATACAATGGGAGGAGGGAGAGAGGCTACAAGCCCCACCCAAGTTGGCTGATATAGGTGCATGGCCTCACAGGTGCAACCCTAATGCTGCCTGGAAAATGTTCAAGGCGCATGAACATATGGAGTTTACACACCTCCAAGTATAAATTTTTAAACAACAACAAAAAACGTGGTCTCAAATGGCTGGAGTAGTGTTGCTCGCGAATATTCGCAATTCGAATATTATTCGCGAATATCGCATGTTCGCGAATTCGCGAATTTCGCGAATATAGCGCTATATATTCGTAGTTACGAATAGTCGTTTTTTTTTTGTTTTTTTTTTCACAGTACACATCACAGTGATCACCCCTCTCTGCTTCCAGCTTGTGTGATGTAAAGAAGGCTCTAATACTACTGTGTGAGATTGGCGTGCGAAAATTAGCATATGCGAAAATTAGCATATGAGAATTTTCGTATATGCGAATTTTCGTGTATGTTAATTTTCGCATATGTTAATTTTCGCATACGCGAATTTTCGCATATGCGAAAACAAAACGAGAATATTACGAATATGCTAATATTCGCGAATATATGACGAATATTCGTCCATATATTCGCGAATATTCGCGAATTCGAATATGGCCTATGCCGCTCAACACTAGGCTGGAGGTGCTCAACCCCAAATGCAGTTGTGCATATATACTGGGGGAGCAGATCCTGCCCTTGTAGTCCGTTGCTAGTGGCGATCCCCAGCATAAAAATGCATACAATGGAGGATGCCTGCAGCAGACTACAAGTGCCACAATAGAATCCTACACCAGATAAACGGTGTGGATGTGTAACAATTAGAATAATACAATACAAAAATTTAGGTGCACTACTGTGGTAGATGTATACAATGACATTGGCTAATCCCTCAACACTGATGTTAAAATTGAGACATTCGCCAGTGTATCCTTATATAAAGGACACACCAGAGCCCGCACACCAACGCCAAGGTTTCTCAGATGGCACGGGACCTAACGCTAACCTACCTGTGCGTATAAAGCAAAAACCAGGGGCCAGTGGGCAATTACAGCAGCACTAGGTCAACATGCAGCCTACTCCCAGTTCCCTCCAGCGTGACTGGGCACACATACAATGGGAGGAGGGAGAGAGGCTACAAGCCCCACCCAAGTTGGCTGATATATGTGCATGGCCTCACAGGTGCAACCCTAATGCTGCCTGGAAAATGTTCAAGGCGCATTAACATATGGAGTTTACACACCTCCAAGTATAAATTTTTAAACAACAACAAAAAACGTGGTCTCAAATGGCTGGAGGTGCTCAACCCCAAATGCAGTTGTACATATATACTGGGGGAGCAGATCCTGCCCTTGTAGTCTGTTGCTAGTGGCGATCCCCAGCATAAAAATGCATACAATGGAGGATGCCTGCAGCGGACTACAAGTGCCACAATAGAATCCTACACCAGATAAACGGTGTGGATGTGTAACAATTAGAATAATACAATACAAAAATTTAGGTGTACTACTGTAGTAGATGTATACAATGACATTGGCTAATCCCTCAACACTGATGTTAAAATTGAGACATTCGCCAGTGTATCCTTATATAAAGGAGACACCAGAGCCCGCACACCAACGCCAAGGTTTCTCAGATGGCACGGGACCTAACGCTAACCTACCTGTGCGTATAAAGCAAAAACCAGGGGCCAGTGGGCCAGTGAATTCACCTGCACAATTTCCTATAAGTATCAGTTCCTCCCATGACTCCCGGCTGGACCTTTGTTGCCCTAGTGCTTGAGAGAAAGCTTCTGTGTTCCATTGATTTTGTTATCCGTGTACTTGACCCTTGTTCTTTGTCTTTACCCTGCTACTGTGCCACCTGTCCTGTCCATCAGTTATCCTGACCACATCTTGTCTGTATCCTTCTCTGCCACGCTTTGCTGCGGGCTCTGGTGAAAACGAGCGGCACCTTAGACACCGCTCCCTGGCATGGCTCATGTCATCATCCACACAGGTCCAGGGGATCCACCACCTGCCATGACCCTTACATTAGTATTTGTATCCTGTCTGGTTTATCTGTTCTGGTATTTGTATTCCTCTACTGTTTCTGGCCTGTGATTGACTATGTGTATTATTTGTTTTTACGCCACTGCACAGTAGCTCAGGGAGGGACCAGCTCCAATTTAGCTCCATTTAGTTTGGTCCAGGCTCCAGGGCATCTAAGATGGTGGCTCCACATGTAAGGACATGGGGCACGGAACTCTGGGAAGGCGGGAAGACAGGAAGGCAGGATGACCCTTAATCACATGCAGCATGCAGCCTATCAGCAGCCAGCCACCCCTGTGATTTCCCAACCCTATATAATCGGCAGCCACCTTGCGGCCAGTCACATCAGTGTTTTATTGCAGAGAGAGAGAGAAAGAGAGAGAGAGAGAGAGAGAGAGAGAGAGACAGAGACAGAGACAGAGAGCAGTGTGTGTTGCACAGAAAAGCATTTTTACAGCAGTGATTACCTCAAGCCCAAATCCAGCCTAGAAGCACTGATAGGGAAAGGAGAGAGATTGAGAGAGAAAGTGCAATTTTGGGTATACTACACAGCAACTGTGTGCTGCAGCACTGATGTGTACAACAACTGAAAAGCTAATAGTAGACAGCCAGTTAGGGTGAGCAGCGCACTAAAAGCCATAATAACCTGCTATTAGTGCCTAACGCAGGTTGCGTAGCGGAGTGTACTGTCCTCGATTAAGTGTAACCTCTGCATACATAGGTGGTGTATGATTTTGTTCCTGTTAAAGTCTTATGGTCCTCGTTACTGTGGAAGGCCAGCCAAAAGTACACACCTGCTGCTGTTCTAGAAAAATACTGTTTTAAGCATGGTGAAGCGTATTGTACTCCCCTCATAAGTGCATACCACGTACGTACATCTACTTGTTCTACCATTTTGTTTCTGTTAAAGTCTTAAGGGCCTAGTTACTGTGAAAGGCCAGCCAAAAGTACATACATCTGTGTGGTGTACCATTTTGTTCCTGTTATAGTCCTGAGGGCCTAGTTACTGTGAAAGGCCAGCCAAAAGTTTACACATGCTTGTGTTGTAGACAAATACTGGTTTAAGTGTAGTGGAGCGCATTGTACTCCCCTCATAAGTGCATACCACGTGCATACATTTACGTGGTGTACTATTTTGTTCCTGTTAAAGTCTTAAGGGCCTAGTTACTGTGAAAGGCCAGTCAAAAGTGCACAAATTCTGGTGTTGTAGACAAATACTGTTTTAAGTGTAGTGGGGCATACTGTACACCGTAAG